>NW_023500908.1:2518571-3148214 GCF_013390185.1 Colletotrichum aenigma
AGAAAGCCGGTGGAGTGACGGCCGAAGTGGTCCAGATCCTGGCACCCGTCGCCGATGCCGTCGAGGCTGCGAAGGCGCTCGGGGCCGGCAAGTATCTGCCCGATCTGCTGGGCAAGTTCGTCCCCAAAGCCGTTGAGGGCGGCCAGGTCTTGGAGGCCGCCAGCGCCGACGGAGGCAAAGCGGTGCGCATCTACAAGAAGGGACCCAAGGGCGATCCCGAGGTGTTCAAGACCACAAAAGATGAGAAGGTCGCGCTCGAAGACATCGAGAACAACGGCTTCCTCAACTGTGAAAAGATTGCCCGCGGCGCCAGGAAGAAGCGCCAGGGCAGCCTGCTGGGAGACCTGTCGGACCTGGACCTGAGCTGCGACTTCTCCACGTTCGCAGACAACGTCGACGAGGGTCGAGCGAACTACGACAGCGACTCAGGCTCCGACTCGGAGTCTGACTCCGACTGGGAGTACGAGCCGCCGGCCGCGATCCCGGCGCATGTCAAGGCCGAGGGCCTGACCGCCGAGGAGTCCACGCTCCTCGCGGACCTCAAGAGCAAGTGGGACGGCTCCCGTACGGGCGAGCGGTACATGCCCGACTTCGCCGACCCCGATCTGCAGTCCTTCCGCACTCGCATCGAGGCCACGACCGACGTCGCCGAGCGCAAGAAGGTCGTGCGCGACTTCGCCGCCAAGTACAAGCTCACGAGGTCCGAGATAGGCGCCTTCAAGGCATGGGCGGACCTCTACGAGATCCACGACAGCGCGCTGAAATCCGCGTCGGCCAAGATCCCGCCGTTTAAGGGGCTGGTGCGACGGACCGCCGCGCTGGACGATGCGACGATGACCATGCTCGCCGACTTCGAAAGTGGCATCATCAGCAAAGGAGACAAAGGGGTCTACGAGATTCGCGACCTGGTCTCCAATGTGCAGAGTCTGGGTCTGGGAAGCAGCGGTGAACCGCCTCGCAAGTTTCTGGCCTCGAGTGCGGGCCTGACTGAGAAGACGTGGTTTGGAGGAGACAAGATGTTTGTCATCCAGTCGGAGTCGGGCATGTACATTTCGCCGGGCGTCTTTGACGCCGACGAGCTGTATGAAGTTGATTTCCTTGACGGGGTGTCGGGCCGGATGAAGCTGTTGGGCTATGATGGCACGACGGAGAACGGTGTCACTACGCCAACAGTGTTCTACTTCCAGAACTTGCCTCCAGTCTCTTAAAGCTAAAGCAGGATTAGCAGAGCCCTTTTCTAATGAATCACGTCTTTTCCACCTTCATTGACCATTCTTAAGCATTTGGAGCACTAACTCGTCTTTCGGGGCTGTGAAAGGAATTCCCCAAGGCAGGACATCGTCATCTCAAGATACCACCAGATGAAACGGCGTTCACCTCGTGGTGACCAAATCGCCAGAGCCAATATCGGCTGCACTCATTAAAAAACGTAGCTCAAGGGGTTCAGTTCATCAAAGGGAAGTCCTAAAACGGCGGCGACTTTCCTGGGTATCGCACCTGGCCAAGCCTGCACCCGACAAGCTTCAAACAAACCTCCTAGTCGTCATAATAACCTTCATACTGACCATATTGAGCCTGGGTGCTGACCCATTCCTCGTCGGCTAATCCGCGCATCAAACGCCTCTGCAGACCCGACGCATCCTTGTGCCAATCACACGCATAGTCGCACTTGGGCATCTCGCTCTCTCCAAAATACTTGCAGATCTGCGCATGGCGACAGGCTGTCGTATCCTCGCAGTAAAGAGCGAGCCTCTGCAAGCTCTTTGCCTGAGCCTCCCAGTTCGATCCGTCACGGTTGCCTTTCCTAATCATACTCTGCACTCGCTGCAAATCTTCACGACTGTAGTATAGAAAGCAGAAACTGGCGTTGCCGTCGCGCCCCGCGCGGCCTGCCTCTTGGTAGTATCCTTCAAAAGACTTGGGGAGCCGCCAGTGAACGACGAAGCGGACATCATTCTTGTCGATACCCATACCGAAAGCTGTAGTAGCCACGATGATATCATAGCCAGGCTCATTCTTCACCCAGCGGGATAGGGTTTGTTCTTTAGTCTCTTTTGTCAGTTTCGCGTGGAAAGGCCTTGCCCCTACGCCTTCATCTCTCAGTGCTGCCGCTAGTGATTCGCACTCATCTCGCGATATGGTATAAATGATACCCGAGACGTTGTCCAGGCGCTCGCCATCGGCTTCAAGCTCCGACTTGCGCGGCTCTTCTTTCCTTCTCTTGTACACGCTACGTATCCACGCGAGAAAGTCAGAGAGGCGGTTGTCGTCTTGGTCCTTGGTGTATCTAATTTCAATGTGCAGATTCGGCCGGTATGCAGACATGACGAAGCTTTCAAGCCTCTCAGGCTGCTCCAAAAGACCGAGGGTCTTGAGCAGGTCCTCGCGAACCACTGGATTCGCCGTAGCCGTTAAACACATGATGGGCACCTTTGGGAACGTCTCACGAAACCATGACAGACGCTTGAAGTCTTTGCGGAAGTCGTGGCCCCATTCGGAGATGCAGTGGGCCTCGTCAACGGCGATGCGGGCCAACTCGCATTGCTCGTGGACCAGCTTGATGCGTCTCCTGAACGAGTCGCCAGAGCACAATTCTGGGGTCACGTACAACAACCTGATGCGGGGATGGCCGCTTGCTAGATCTTGGTTGATGCGGTCTCTCTCAGCAGGCGGCGTGTTGCTGTTGAGAGAGCTGGCGTCAATGCCCGCCGATCGCAGGGCTTCAACCTGATTCATCTGATGGAGCTGTCAGCTGTCGGGCCTGACTAAGGCTACATGGAAGATCCCTCACCATGAGACTGAGCAGTGGCGAAACGACAATGGTAACTGTGCCGCAACAGGAATCACGTTAGTTGACAACGTCCGCGAGTGCTCGGGGCAGTTTCGGGTACTTACTGCCGTGGTCAATGCAGGCAGGGAGTTGGAAGCAGAGACTCTTGCCAAACGACGTGGCCGCCTGGACGAAGACATCTTTGCCGGTGAGGGCCGTCGCGATGATTTCACGTTGCTGAGGCCTGTGGTGAGTTGTCAGCTCCATTGTCGGGCAAAAAGAGGACGCACGCGTGGACGTGAATGCAAAGACGAGGCAGAGGCATGTGCGGGCGTGAATATCTTCACCTGAAGGTCTCCTTTCCGAACTGGCGTCTGAGGGTATAGTCGATATCGACGCATGAGTTTGAGCGGGATAGGGGAGGCATGATGGTGGGTGGCTGGAGTTGATGAGGATGTCGTGACGGGACAGTGCCCAGGCCCGATGTGTCTCTTGGTTGGGCGAGCTTGGATAGACGGCGGTGGTACAGGGCTCAATAGCATAATGTTGCACTAGACCAAGAGGAGGCTCCGGTTGTAGTCATGATCGAGCTCGGGTCCGGAGGTGGTCCGTCTGACGTTGGGCTTTGGGGGCCTTGGAGAGCCGGCCTGGCCGAAAGCCCTCAGACGGGGAGCGGAGCAGATGCAGCACCAAGTGGGCTTGAACCCGGGGGAAAGGTGTCCGGCCAAGAAGAGTGAACGCGTGTCGCACAGGCACAGGCAATCGGAGGTTTCCAGTCGTTCGGATCGATGGGAGTCTGGGATATCTCGACAAGGTAAATCGGGATTGAAATGGCTGAGCAGCATCGAGTATTCAGAAAGATGGACAGAGACGTCAGGTAGTTGACCAGCATGGAGCACCTTCCATAGGTAGGCTGCCTACCTGGCCAATTGAATTATCCGATCTACCCAGTTTTAGGTAAGTCCACCTACCTCAGGCAGTACCTACCTTCACCGGAGCAGCAGCCTCAGGATGGACGCCCAACCTTCAGTGCACAGTTACATGCCTGTCTCGGTGAGGAGCATTTTCTCGAGGTGAGCAAAACAAAATCCAAGGTGAGGAGGGAAAGGGACGTTGAGACACACGGGTTCTTCCCGCACCATCCCTCTCCCACGGGGATGTGAAGGAGCGGAGGATTTGCTGAAAGGGTCGGGTGCACCCTGAATGCTCCGGAGGGGCAGGAGTTGAGGAGGAGCAAGCAACGGCTACAGCAAGGAGGTGCCAAGACATAATACGGAGGCGCCACGGTAAGAAGGGGATCGAGGAGCGTCGTGTTTGCACCATCAAATTCACAGGGAGAAAAAAAAAGAAGAAGAGACAAAAGAGAAACAAGCTCTAGTCCCAAGGCACGCTAGCGCAAACCAAACCAAGGCAAGGCAAGGCAAGCCGGGGACGGCGGGGAAGGGGGAAGCGCAGTAGCGGCGGCTGCAGTCTTTAGCCTCACAGCGGGCATGTATCAGTGGCAGCGGCCGCAACGGCCAAGCAGCAAGCAACATCACGGACTCTGCGTCTGCGTCTGCGCCTGCGTCTACATACTGTACCTACCTTCATTGCCTAAGGTGCCTGGGCTGCGTCTGCGCCCGATTCCACGTCTGCGGCACGCCTTGAAAGTGCCGTAGGCCCGTAAGCCCCTTGGAAAAACCGCCTTACAAAGCCACGCCCAAAAGAACCACCTCATCATTCCTCTGGCTGGGCTGGGCCGGGCTGCAGCGTTCGGGGCTGGCTTATTCCTGATTCACGCTCATGGCGCGATGGAAGGCGTGGTGGTCCCAAGGTGCGTACGGCATATGCCACAAGGTTAGTCGCGGGCGGTGATTCTGCGTGTCTGTGGGATTCTCCTTTTGTCTGGATCGGATGGAGCTGGAACAGACTTGGGGTTGGAGCCGGAGGAGGACGGCAGTTGGGTTGAAAAAAGAAAAAAGGTCGCAGAAGACTGAGCGCACTTCTGGACTCTGCCTGGTCCAAGGTAGAAATACATACGAGAAACGCGAAATCGCCTCACAGACGTATTATCTGACAGCCCGCCGGGACACGGCCCTGGATCTGCAGAGGCGAGCTGCTACATCTGCTGCCAAGGCGTTGAGGCCGTCGACAGTTGTGTCGGCATCACATCAATGAGACGATGGAACTTGACCGATGGGCCTATCTGCCCAAGATGCCTGCATGGCAAATAGTATCCGTACGGCAACCCTTCTTTTTGCCGTTTGGCGTCATCGCTTCCGTTCGTGGATGAGGTGCCGCGACTGATGCGAACTATCCAGAACTCTGTAACACCCTAGCAGCGAACTGGATGTGTTCGTTTCCATTGACTTTCTGCTAGCCTGCTGCGCCTCTCCTTTCAGAGTTCATCTCACCAGAGCCCAGGTTTGCCAGCTGCCAAGGATGCCACCGGGGACTGAGAGGCAGAAAATTGAAAATTGAAAATTCAGCGTCGTGTTGGGTCGTTGCGACATGGACGTAGCAAAAAGCAAGGCAGGGCGAGGCAAGGACGGGGAAACACCGAGCAAGAATTAAACGTGGAAAAGATGTTTAGCGTAGCAAATCTGTGTGCGAGGTTGAATGGAATGCAACGCTATCGACCATTTTTTGCAAACCTGGTGTGTTTCCTGGTAGCGTCTTTGTTTCTGTTTCTCCTCCTCCTGCTGCCCGCTGTAACCGTTGCCAGGCCTCTCCACTGCTTCTGGACTCTCGACACCCCCGGGTGGCCAGGCCCTGGCAAGCGTTCCGTTTGATCTGTCCCAGCCCAGGGCAGCCAGCAACAGGCCACTGCCGCGGCGCTTATCTCTCGATTGCGTCTTGGTTCCTATTCTTGCGATTGGGAGAGACAGATACCAGGTAAGGTGCTGAGTGAGGTGTCACGTAAGGCAAGACAAGGAGTGACACAGCAGCTGCAAGTACCATACCTTGCCTTGCCCTGCCTTGCCTTGCCTCACATTGGCTCTGCCTATGCTACTGCTGCTGCGGCTGCTGTTCCTTGACGTGACATCAACCCGCACCAACACGACGTGAACCACCAGCGCCAGCACCAACAGCAGACCGGTTCGTCGAGGACCGTGTGCGGCTGGGCTTGTTTTCTTTCCAGGTGGTGTGTGGCCCAAGTGTCGTGGTGTAGCCACCAGATGCCTTATTTCAAACGAGGAGGTGCTGTCACGAGCGCCGGCCTAAATTGAATATTTCGTTATGGAAGCTTCCACTGACTGCCGGGAGACTGCTCTGGAAGTTCGAAGGGTCTTGAGAGGTGTGCATCGATATTGACAGCGGTGTGTAACGGGAGGACTGGCGAGTGAGGATTGGGTGAGGTTGTTGAGATACCTACCTACCTTACTTGCTTACCTACCTTACTTGCTTACCTACCTTACCTAGGTACCGTAAGGTAGGTAGACAGTAGGTAGGAAATAATAATAGGTGATGCTGCCAGATGTGCTGCTGCGTGTCGAGGTGCCTTGCATTTGTTGCGGCGCGCTAAAGAGGCGTTTTAGCCTGGATACTGGGTCAACGCCCCCTTTATTGTTCCGCTCCACACCCTGGCCTCGATGCTTTTTTCTTTCTTTTTCCATCTTCTTTTCCCCCTTCCCCTGCTTGCTGACCACTGAGGTTGGGTGGTCCTTACGGATAGGTGGCAGGCTCTAAAGTTCTGTCCCAATCCCAGACATGCCGTCCATCCAGTCGCGTGCCTCGAAGCTTGTGGTACAGAATCCCCAGGCGTCTTTATTGGCCACCACAGCAGTGGCACAAGCCGCTGCAGTCTCCAGTCGCCAACAGTCTGTGCGGCAAATCCAACCCCCCAAAAAGGGACTTGTAAGTATCCGTACCAGCCCTCAAAAAAAGAAGAAGGGAAAGAACCTCCCCCTTCCCTGCTCCTGCCCTCGGGACAGTGAGCTTTTCGCGTCACCACGGCCTTCAGAGGGCCCTGAGTGGTGCGGAACCTCCCTGAAAGTTGCCTGCCAAATCTGCGCGTTGCTCGTAAGGCGGGCGCCAGAATTGGAAAGACGTCCCGCTGTGTCCACCAGTCCGCCGCCGCCCCCTTTTTTTTTTTTTTTTTTTTTTTGTGGCGCTGTGAGAGATCCAGCAGCCAACCAGGCACTGCAACAAGCCCCCCCGGGTCCAGAACCTGCCCCGTGCCTCCCTCTCGTCCACCTGCACATGCCTCTTGCTGCTGCTGCAAGTCCTGCTCTCCAGTCGCGTGTTGCTCCTGCCGCTGCTGCACATTGGCAGTTGCTTCCTGGGACTCCTCCTTCCCTCCCATTGTAACCCCGGCCTTTGGAAGTGGAGGCGTGCGGCTCGCATCTTGCAGGGGGGCGTTTACCCAGAATTCCGTTACTGTTGCAGACGGTCGACGGCCACCTCCAAGGAATCCTCATCCCTTCTTCCCAGATGCCCAATCCACCACCCAAGAGAAGCTCCGGCTGGAAGATGTCAGTTTCATCGTAGCACAACCTGACAACATCTCCACTCCTTCGTTCTTCTCTCGGGTCTCTCGCTGCCCTGCCTCTGCTCTCTCCAGGAAACAACAGTTCAGCAACGCCCACCACCACAAAAGACAATCCCTCGACCGTTGCGCTCGCTGCCTTGCCTCTGAGCTGCCTGCATCAAACAGCTACCCGTCTGTCTGTCTGCATCGAATCTCTCTCCCGCCCGCTCGGCCTGTTCAGCGAGGAGGTGCGACGGACCAACTGCCTCTTTTCCGCCATCGCTTCGCTTCGCTTCCGCCGCTGGCTCGTCTTCGCTTTTTTCCCCAATCCAATTCTTCCCACCACAACCCAGGTTCCAATTCTCGATCCAATCTTTCTCCCCTTGCCCTCCTCCCGTCGGCGACAGCACCATCGCCCCCGATTCGCGCACACACACCTTCTCCAACGCATGTCCGACTGTCCATAATGATCGAGCCCGCCTTGCAGTTCAGCCTGTCCCGTTCCGAAAGTCCATTGGCTTAAACTCCCGGCTTCCGTCTTCCTATTGTTTGAGAGACCTGACCAACCCTCGGCCGGCCATCCAACAACCAGAGGGAACCCTGAAACGCTGCATTCGATCCAAACCTTCTTGTCTGCGACAACAATACCATCGATACCCTCTTCGTCCTTCAACCTCTCTTCGTCGAACGAAGCCATACCATCATGGTCGAGCGAACCGATCGCTCAGAACGGCCTTCGGGCGCGTTGGGCCCTGCAGCCATGGGCATAGCTCGTGGCCTGCCAGAGAATCCCGCACAAGGCCGACGCCAGCTTCAAAATGCTGCCGCCCTTGGCAACATCCCTCCGCCGCCCCCTCTGCCGCCGATGCCCAAAGACCTCCGAAACCTGCCCGGCGGTTTGTCCGCCTCCGCGCCCATGACCTCCGCCCAGGTCATCGCTCTCGCCCGCGACGCCATGCAAAGCGCCCTCCACGAGAACGAGTCCCAGGCCGCCGAAGCGAGTGCCGTCAGCAACGAGCTGAAGCCGGGCGTCACGATCGATCTGAGTCGGAAGGGTATTCAAAAACTACCAGACGAGGTAGTCGATATCATCAAGAACGAGTTGGAACGGTTGGTAGACTTCTTTTGCCGTTTGCATGGCCGGTTCTGACTAACGCGACCGCAGTCTTGCCCTTTCTCACAACCAGGTCTCTTCCTTCCCGACTCGCTTTTCCGAATGCACCTCTCTACGATACCTAAACGTCAGAAATAACCAAATCAGAGAATTCCCTTTGCCGGTCAGTAGTCTCAGTGGGAAACGCCAGTAATAACTCCGGGTCTGACTTCTGTCTAGCTTTGCGATCTGAAATCGCTCGAAATCCTTGACCTTAGCAAGAACAAGCTTCGAGCTTTGCCACCTGACATTGTCAAACTCGCTTCTTTGAAGGTCTTTTCAGTACAAAAGAACCGTATTGAGGAGCTGCCAGTAGCCCTTGCCGATATGGTTTCCCTTCAGGTGCTCAAATTTGACGGTAACCCCATCACCTTTCCGCCTCGAGAGGTGTTACAAGTGCAGGCGAGCAGCCCTCCCAATGAAGGATATCTGAAAGAGAGCGAAGTCACCGAGGTTGCCGTCACTGCACACATTAAGCGCTTTTTAAGACAACATGCCATGAATGGCCGTGCAGAGTCAGACACTGCAGGTGAGGAGTCTAGCGAAGGCATGGAAACGCCTCGGATGCCCCCCATCAAGCGTGTAGTCAGCGGCCGTTTCCCCATCAAGGTCAATGGCACCGACGTCCCAGATATTCGATCCCCGAATCTGATCAGACCTCCACCGATTCCGAACCGGTCTCACTATCGCGGATTGTCTCAGCAAAACACAGCCATTCGCCGCCCCGGGGTAATGCCTCTGACCATAGGAAATGTCAGCGAAAGACTTCGAAGCAATTCAGAGACGTTGCTGCAGGCAACCCGAGGGGATCGACCCGAATCTCGAGCGAGGCGTATGGGAGTTGTGTCTCAGAAGGCTTCTCAGCTCGGCACCTTGGACGAGACTACGGCCAACAACCGCTTCAGTCACTACCGAGGCCTCAGCCACGGCTCTGCGATGCAACCGCCGCCCGCGAGCATGTCCGTCAAGAGCCCCAATAGCCCGGCCGAGCCCTTCCTTCAACGCCCGATCTACGTTCGACGACTCTCTGTCCTGCCCGAGCGAAGACGCGAATCCAAAGTCTACGATCCAATCCTTGAAGCTGCCAAGGGTATTCTCTACGCCGTTTTTCAGATTCATCCCATGATCCAGATGCTCATGAGCTTGACGAGCGACGGCTCTTCCAAGAGATCAAGCCTCGAAATCGTCTTCTACAACACCAACTCCCACGTTGAGGAACTGGAGCAGGAGATTCAGAAGCATGACCCTGCTGTTGTGGGTGACGAGATGGCGGGTCGCGAAAACGAAAACGTTCACCGTGCCTGCCAAACCTTGGTCAGCGCCTACACCCATGTCTGCACGCTCCTCGCGGGTAACATCGATTCCTTCGTCGACAATGGAGATCCGCGCTACATTCGCACTCTTTTGATGCTCATCTATAATAGCATTATGGAGATCAGGTGTACTCTGGCGTCGATATCTCCAGAGGCCATACCCGGAAAGACGGCCGCTCGAGCCATGGCGATGGGAGAGACAATCAAGCCACACTCACGCGAAAACTCCATCACACCCACTGCCGAGCGCCTTGGACTTGCGCAGCGGCCCCGCCCTGGTCCCATTCTACACAACCCAAGCAACCTCAGAGTTGCCACGGACGTACCTTTGCCATACATGAACGGAGCCGTGGCTACTCGCACTGCCACGCTTACATCGGCGACTCCCCGGTCAGGTGAATCGTTCGCCTCGGCCTCGTCTGGCGGTCGCGGCATTTCAGACTTCACAGAAGACGACAGGTACTTTGAGAAGATCTTCCTCTCTCTGCAAAGGTCGTCAGAGCTTGTCATGAGGACGTTACCCATGTTTCAGAATCACATGTCTGTTCTTGCAAAGAAGGCCATGGGTCGTCGCGCTTCGGACGATGAGATGATGTGTTGGAAGGCTCTCATCAACAAGTGCGGTACAGCGGTCCAGCAGACTGAGATGCTTCGAAGCCGTCTCTCTCTCATTAAACTCAAGGAGCCTGGCATCATGAGTCAGCCTGCTTTCAGGAGCCTGATCAATAACTTTATCGACTCCTGGTGGGTATTTGGCGACAAGATTCGACACGCATTCAACGAGGTCAACCTTCCTCCCGATACCAGGGTCAGACTGCGCCCTATTCAGCAAGCTATGAAGGAAACACGAGACACCATTCTTCAGTCGCCTTGGAGCTACCTGCTGCGGCAATCTTCCGGCTCCAACACCTTCAGCCCCGGTAGTGGACCGGCCATGCCGCCCGTACAACTGCCAATGACTCCCCAGAGCGCGGCGCTGGGACCGGCAGTACAGGCGACGGTTCCCTCGACCCCTCAGAGCGCTTCTTTCGCAGCAGCGTTCAACGGCAACGTCTTTGAAAGGGCAGATGCCCTCATTTCGATGGGCGGGCTTTCGATGTCGCGAACAGGAACGATGACGAACAGCTCGGCCGCTAGTTTCACCATGTCTTCCATGTCATCTCTCTCCTCGGACGGAGGAGCCATGACCCCATCATCAGTCATTAGCCCGAACGGCTTCGGCCCCGGCCCGGTGCCCTTACGACTCAACGGAAGCAAAGTCGCCTTCTAGTCGAAGCGCGTAGCAAGCCCTTGGATTCGACGCACATTTTTGGGCAAAAAGAAAGAGTCAAAATAAGACTCGTCACGCCCTTTTTTCTTCTCTTTTTGGTCTCGATGATCAGCACACATTTTTGTCGATTGCTTCATCCTTCTTCCACGCATAGCACGGCGTCAAGGTCATACTCATTTACGGATGGAAACCATACACTCCTTCAAGAAGTTCCTGGCTGGACACAGAGGTTCAAGGAATGCCAGTAATGTTATAGTTACGAAGCGGCAAGCTGATGCCATCTCCATGCATACTGGACATGGAGGCCTGGGGCTCCTGCGGAATCCCCGCTACGAGTTCACGTATCACGGTCGACATCAACCGTCACTCAGCTGCACTGTACTTTAGATACTGCCCCTCGGCAATATAATGAACAAAATAGACGTTCATACCTTTTGGATTTGTGTCCTATTGTTCAAATGATGTGAGATGAATGGTCGTAGCAACTGTGCATGTGCTAGCGTAAAGCCAAGCTTCGGTCCGTCGATTTGGGGCACCTGGATAGATTTAGACCAGTCTAGCCATTAGATGACGTCGACTGCTGATTGGCACTAACCATCCAAAAGCTGAAGAATTGTCATTATCACATCACCAAACTGTTTTGTCAGTTCAATTGTCAGGCATGCATTATCAGTCCTTTTATATGGTTAATGTCACCGCACCTCCACAAGCTCCCGCCCCGGAGACGCGAAAGTTGCGTACCTCGGCCGAGGTCCAATTTGGAATCCGTGGATTCCGCAATGCGACGCGCCGGGAAAAGTCAGAACCCTTGTTTACGTCAATCCGATGGCGGGGGCTTCGGCGTGTCTTTGCAATAACCAGTGCTTAGTTATCACCCAATTCCACGGCTTTCTTTAGCGGGGATATTGTAGATTGATTGGCGATGATTCATCCCCATGCATATGGAGCTTCACTACCTTGCCTACCTTAGGTAGATTTGCAGCGGCGGTGGGTAAGCAACTTGCCTCGCAGCCGAACAACAGCTGTGATTTGCAATTCGCAGTGCAAAAGTCGCCCGATGCACAGCTCCGTTCGCCGATTCGATCATACCCACCCGCCGATCCACACCAAGTCCCAGACCTACGGACCTGCCGCCTTCCAAAGAGGCCCCCGAAGAATAACTTACATCAGCTACCTTCCTTAGCTACCCGCCCGCTCTCTGCCTTATCCCGGACCACACGCACACCAACACGCCGCCCGCCGCCGTTCGTCTCGTGTCTCCCGTGGCCGCATTTGTCAGGTCGCGCATCTGCAAGCGTATAAGACGTCACCCCGTCCAGCCCCACCAACCGCACATAAAGAAACACCGCTCTCCCCTCCCCCTCCCCCGCGATACCTTTCGATTTTCCCCTCGAGAGATACGCTCCATGCAAGCCCTCTACCGCACATCTACCGTTGCATCCCGAGCAGCAGCAACAGCAGCCACGGCAGCCCCCACGAGAATCGCATCCATACAGAGGCACCTCTCCTCGACAGCCCGCATCATGGCTCCCATCACCAAGGAGACCGACTTCCTCGTCATCGGCGGCGGCAGCGGCGGCCTCGGAGCGGCGCGCAAGGCCAGTGGGCAGTTTGGCGTAAAGGCCATGATCGTCGAGGGCTCGAGGTTGGGAGGAACCTGCGTGAACGTTGGGTAAGTCCCCTTCTCCCTCCCATACCGCTATTCTTTCTTGTTGTCTGACATGAAGCTCGCACTAGCTGCGTCCCCAAAAAGGTCACCTTCAACGCCGCCGCCATCGCCGAGACGATCCACCAGGCCAAGTCGTATGGCTTCTCCGTCTCCGAGACGGCCCCCTTCGACTGGACGACCTTCAAGAACAAGCGCGACGCCTACATCAAGCGCCTCAACGGCATCTACGAGCGCAACCTCAACAACGACAAGGTCGAGTACCTCCACGGCTGGGCCCGCCTGACCGGCAAGAACGAGGCCGAGGTCACCCTCGACGACGGCTCCAAGGCCACCGTCAAGGCCAAGAAGATCCTCATCGCCGTCGGCGGCAACCCCACCATCCCCCCGGAAATCCCCGGCGCCGAGCTCGGCACCAACTCGGACGGCTTCTTCGACATCGACGTCCAGCCCAAGAAGGTCGCCCTCGTCGGCGCCGGCTACATCGCCGTCGAGTTCGCCGGCATGTTCAACGCCCTCGGCACCGAAACCCACCTCTTCATCCGTCACGACACCTTCCTGCGCAACTTCGACCCCATGATCCAGGAGACCGTCACCAAGGAGTACGAGCGCCTCGGCGTCAACCTGCACAAGCGCTCCAAGCCCACAAAGGTCGAGAAGGACGCCCAGGGCAAGCTCACAATCACCCACAAGGACGCCGACGGCAAGGAGACCTCCGAGGGCGGCTTCGACCACCTCATCTGGGCCATTGGCCGCACGCCCGCGACCAAGGACCTCGGCGTCGACGCCGCCGGTCTCAAGACGAACGAGAAGGGTTACATCCCCGTCGACGACTACCAGAACACCAGCGTCGAGAACGTCTACGCCCTCGGCGACGTCACTGGCAAGGTCGAGCTGACCCCTGTCGCCATTGCTGCTGGGCGTCGTCTGGCGGAGCGTCTGTTCGGAGGCCCCGAGTACAAGGATGCGCATCTCGACTACTCCAACATCCCCTCCGTCGTGTTCTCGCACCCCGAGGTCGGCAGCATCGGCCTGACGGAGCCTGAGGCCGTTGAGAAGTACGGCAAGGACAACATCAAGATCTACAAGACCAACTTCACCGCCATGTACTACGCCATGATGGAGCCCGAGGAGAAGGGACCCACCGCTTACAAGCTTGTCTGCGCCGGTCCCGAGGAGAAGGTTGTCGGCCTGCACATTGCCGGCCTCGGCAGCGGAGAGATGCTGCAAGGTTTCGGTGTCGCTGTCAAGATGGGCGCCACCAAGAAGGATTTCGACAGCTGTGTCGCCATCCACCCGACCAGCGCTGAGGAGCTGGTTACTCTGAAATAGACTTTTGCATAAACACAGGCACGGCCTGGTATAGAGGAGGAAAGATACCAATTCAGTAAAATTTCAGGTTACTCGTACAGTTTTCCCCTTGTAACGCCAGTGCTATGCTCATGCTTGATAGACGTGCCCTTTTCCTTTTGATCCCCAACACCATGCTTTTTCCCTTTCTCAAACTTGTTTTTACATTGTGTACTGATGCCCACTGGCTGAGTCTGTTGATTGAGAATGATCTTGCGTGTTCTGTGGTTCCACGCTCTTTGATTCCCCCCTCACAGGAAGACAATGCTGAAGAGACCCGTAGTCGACAGACCAAAGATTGTAAACAGGACTGCGTGAGGTGCAATGACAGCGGCAGCACTAGCAGGTTTCGAAGTGCTAGCACTCGGTGTTCTGGTTATTGTCAGTGCCATGCTGTGGGCTGTCTGGTTCTGGCCAGTACTCACGAGATGGTGGTGGCCGGTGCCCCCGTGGCTTGAGGAACGCTGGAAGCATCGGAGTGTGTGGCAGACGGAGTAGGCGAGGGCGAAGAGGATGAAGATGGCGCAGGCAGTCCGGCCACATCGATGCCAACCAGCGCACAGGTAGAGGCGAAGCTCTCGTAGGCAGGTTTGAGATCTTCGGCATTGCAAGTGACCGTCAGGTTACCCAGCATGTCTTTTTGCTTAACCTCGCAGATGTATTCTACTCCGCCTGGGACGCCTTGTTGTTCAAGAGAAGCCAGGAGACAGGCCGGAGGTACAGCCAGGACGACGAGAGGAGCAAATGCTGCGAGGGCGAAGGCGGACTTCATTGTGTCGATTTATTAGGTAGTAGGGCGAACTGAAGCAAAAGGCAGAAAATAACAATTACTTAGGCAAAGGACGACGAACGCAACCGAGGATATCTCGTAGGTATGTTTTCGAGGGTGGTTTGTGTGAGTCTGCAGGTTTGTTTGTAGGTCGTTAGTTGGAGGTGAGGTGAGGTCCGGCCAGCAACGACGTCGCGCAGACGGGAGTGACGTTGGGTGCCGTGTGGTGTGGCAGCTCGACTCGCCTCACATGAGTGCCTACCGTGTAAGTGGCCTTGGACGTATCAGTGAGACGCAGTAGCGGGAAGGAACCCTGGTGGAGGGAAGATCATCGGGTAAATCTCCGAGGTTCCAGGTTTCCTTGCAGTTTCTGGGGAAGGAACGGGGTCCGGTGGGTGGTGGGTGGTGAGTGGTGGGTGGGGCCGGCGCGCACGAACTTCGCTCCTTCTGGAACATGTTCAAAACACCATGCTCACTTTCCCATCCGCCGCGCACTTGCCCATTCGGCACCCTCACGATCGCCTCGCAGTCGCTGCTGCACTTGGAGGGTGGGTCGTGGCTGCCGTGGACTCGTGGCTGTCGCACATTGATTTGGAGCCTCAAATTTATCCCGCAGGCTTCGAGCCTCGACTCGGTCTTTCTCGTTGTCGATTGCCGTCGTCGTCAGTTGTCGCCATTGTCTCTTTCTCTACCTCTGTCGTCAGCATCCAGGCAATCATCTCCCTCGTCGTCACGCCTCGGGCATTCAGGCCTCCAGTGAAGCACGCCATCCGTCTACGAGTCGGATTTCTGCCAAGAGGACCCTTTCTCAGGGTAGCCACCACCTCGTCTCCTACTCAATCGGGAATGCGGCACCCGCGACAACCAACCAAGGCAACCCTCTGTACCAACAGGTCGAATGGCATTCCTCCTCTCTCTTGCCGTTGCGTAACCTCCGAACCTTCTCGCGGCCAACACTCGATATTAGGTTCAGACGTCTGCGGTGATCACACTTGGCAGCCCAGAAATATCTGGGCAGGGCGACAATTGACTTTCCGTCTCCCAAGTCGCTCTATCATCGGACAATCTGCGTCGGTGGCCCTGTTTGTCCCATCCAAGACACGGCTCTTTTGAGTTTGGTTTGAGATCGCACCACGTGCGAATGTCCTGACTCTGACGTTGCTCCTCTGAGCTTACCTGTCGGCCGACGCTCGTACTTGGGAACAACTTTGATTGCCGCGGCGCCTTGACTTGCCGCTCAATCGCCGCCAGCTGCAACTTGCATGAGGAACCTTCGACATATATGGCGAGAATGCAAGCGGCACCTGGCAAGAAGGGCCCAAGCGTTTCCCTCGCGTCCGTCCCATAGCTAAGCGGCGGCTCTGGTGATCAAGAAAGCTCGTATCTCGTATGATCCCTCACTGGGCAACCGGATTTCCCAGATCTTAGCTGCGGTAACAATGCACTTAGCGGCTGATGAGGCCTTTGCGACGTTTCCCGTCACGGATCTTCAGATGAGTTTCGCTTCGTCCACAAATAAACGACGAGTCAGAAATGGCGCCTCACAGCATGCAGAGCTATCCCACTAGCCATCACCTTGCTCTTGGAGTTGAACTGATCAAACCCACTCACACACGCTGTCTGTCGTCACTTGTTCTGCAAGCAATCCCTCTCTTGTCGATGCCCTCGTGGAGGGTATGCCACCTCTTCTATTGTTCCATCATTAGCGCACCTGCGTGACGGCGCTTACTCGAACCTCCAATCCCGACGTCGGTACTCCCCCGAGGCCATCGCTTTTCACCGCGGCGTAGGCGAAAAGACTGAAACCCAACACACGAAATCCCTCTGGCACACAACACGCCGCGACTCCAGGTGGATAGTGCACTCTTCCCACATGCCGTTATACCCACTAGCAATTCATCGCCGACATTCTGCCGTCATCAAGGCGGCCCTTTTCGTAGGCCCCGCGGAGCGAGGTGATGGCGCGGCATGTTGAACGGGTGCGCGAGTAGCTCTCGACAGATCTAAGGGTGGGTAAGCCGCACGTCAACACACAGCCCACGGCTCGGGGAGGAGCGCAAGTGCCCTCGTAGCTGACAATATGAAGCACTTTGAAGCGCCGTTTCTTTGTCTGCGTCCCCGTGTCTGCGATGGACGATGAGCCTGACTAGTTGGCATCAAATTGCTCTCTTTCCCGCGGGGAGTACCAATCCGCACGCACAGACTGGTATGTCATAGCCAACTCGTGGCCTTTGGTCGGCGTTTGGAGGATTTAGACGAGGAGGCTCGGCAGCCTGGTAACAAACATGGCCAGAATTCCCCGAAGCGGCTTGGCTGCGTGTTGTCAATGCATTGTAATCTGCTGCCGCCAGTGCAGCTAGCAGAAGGCAAGCATCTACGGCACGGCAAAACAATATCCACTGCAGCTTAAGCATACCGAATTCTCGAGTGGTGTACGGTCAATTAAATCAAATGCTATTGGATCACGGGAACGCACCACCGGTGCCAGGCTCTTGGAAGCTCTCAGAGTTTGAGGCTTTGGGCTGACTGGCCGGTCTGAGCAAGGTCTCTCTAGATACACATGTTTCTGTTCCGATGTCCGGACGAGTCATGGCCGGCCCCCTCCATCTGTGCAATCGGCAGGCAAACGCAGACGTTCTCGAAGTTCTTCTGGATTTCCGTGACGGGCAGAGCACGGTCTGGCAATACGCACACACATACAACAGGACGTCGGACGTGCATGATGTACTCGCGTAGCTTGAGACCCCGCTCGGTTTCCCCGGATTCCCCTGTGGGTTCTCGCAAGGTCGACCCGTCGGCGGGTTCAAGCCGTTGGGTTTGTCGCGTTTCGTTCAGCCAATCAGGCTCTCGGATCCTCAAGATGTGTGGCCCATCTTGCTGCAGAGCCCGATCTTCTAGACGGTCTTCCCTACCGTCGATCACCCAGCCCTTGGACTATGAAACTTGGCTGTTGGAAGTTTAACCTCACGGGCAAGGGGCTCGCAAGTAAATCCTCTCAACTGTGTGCGGCCGCGGAAAGCCTACGCTTGCTATCGTTGCTGTCGAACGACGTTTGCTCACATGCGGTCCTTGTCCAAACTCCTTCCGGTTCGTCGTCCACCACCCGACCCGACACCTTGTTTTGGCGCACGCATGACCCGTGGAACGGCTGCAAATGGGCAGTCCAGACCATCTCTTTTCATTAGACTACGTTGACCAGCCCAGACTGGGAGCATCGCTGGAGAGATCAGACAGCAGTTGAAGGGCCGGGTGCTGGGTTCGCATTCGTTGTTGTGTCTGCTCAATGCATTCGAACCACCGCCCAGTACATACGTAGGGGACCACCTGTCAGTCATGGACCATCCTGACTCCTTCTCTTCTCTTGCCAATCCGTTCTTCTGTGTGCGGGCTGGATCATAAACTACCCTGCCGCCCGTCCCCCCCGCTCTCATCTACTCGAGATCCATTCCAAGAGGAACACCAAATTCTGGGCCTGCAGTGTAACCCTCATCATCAAACATGGCGGACGACAAGGTCGGCCAGACGGCGAGCGTGACCATCATGCTGATGACCTTCATCACGCTTACTGTCGTGATGAGAACATGCGTGAGGAGTGTGCTGTTGAGGAGTGTCGGGTGGGATGACAGTAAGTTCCCGTTGTCGATTAAAGTTTTTCGAGAATCAGCACTAACAGTTGGCAGCACTGGTGATTATTAGCTGGGTAAGATGGTTCAAAAGCCCTTGATCGATGATATCGTCTAACAGAGATAGGTGCTGGCAATGGCTCTTTGCGGTGCAATTCTTGCCAGTGAGTCTCCAGGAACGCTCTTCCCAGTTGATTTCCGCTAACACAACTTATAGTGACCAAAGTCGGCTTGGGATCACACTTCCAGGACGTGTCGAAATCAGACTTTGCAGAGTTTTTGAGGGTTGGGGCAACCGACAATCTTCTTTGGTGACGTCTCGCTGACATGGTGTGCGTAGCTACAAGTCGTCACGCAGCTCACTTACATCTGGGCGTTTGTGACGGTGAAGATGTCATTTACCGTTCTCTACTTGCGGCTACTTCCCGACCAGATGTATCAGAGAATCAACAAGTTTCTCCTGATCTTGCTTCTTGCGGAAGGCATCGAAGAGACAGCAGTCGTCATCTTCAGATGCAATCCCATACCAAGAGCTTGGACTCCGTCTATTCCTGGAACATGTCTAGACTTGACCATATTCTACTATTCAGCTGTCAGTCTCCTATTATTGCAAGTATCCCTGACTTCTGGCGCTAACTTCCTCCAGTTTGCCATCAAATTGATGACGGACTTGGTGCTTTTCGTCCAACCAATTCCTACCATCTGGAAGTTGCAATTGCCGATGGCGAAGCGCTGTGGTGTGATTTTCATGCTTTCCTTGGGCTTGCTGTAAGTGCATTTCATACCCAATCGAGACTGGATAAAGATCTAACTTCGTCAAGGGTTTGTATTATTTCGGTCATCAGAGTCAGCTACATCAATGCGTTCGACAAAGATGTTACTTGTGAGTACTATATCCGTTCCTCAGAAATACCGGGAACTGCAACTAACTATCTCAGTCTTGGTTGCCGATCCCCTCCTCTGGTCAGAAGTCGAAGTCTGCGCCCTCATCATCTGCTCTGGCGTCCCCTCCCTGCGACCGTTGATCTCGAAGTTCCCCGCCCTCAACAAGGCCCTCGGCCTCTCGACGGGCAAGTTTTCGAAAAACTACTACGCCAACCAGCGAACCACAATAGGCGGCTCCAAACCGTACCTCGCACAGAACGCATACGCTCGAGGCGCAGCAAAACAAGGTTTCGGAAAACTCTCTCAAAGTTCGAGTTCCTACGGCACCGGCAGCGGAACCCGCACCAACACGGAGAGCATGGAGAACATCCTTCCTCTAGACCTCGACAAGCCTTCGCTCACGCACAGCGTGGAAATGGGCATCATCAAGGTGAAGAACGACATTCACCAAGAGGTCAGGCCAGCGTCACCAGACGTTATGGACCCGTACTTCCCAGCCGGCAGGCCGATGGCCAGGCGGAAGAGTCGAGGAAATATTCACAACGGCACGGGGTGGATCTCGGACGACTGATTTTGATACCACATCGCCCGTCGGGGCGACAAAATGGGCGGGTCCTTTTGGTTTACGCAAAAACAAAAATTGGTACATACGCATGGCCGTATTTGACGGTTATTATAATGTATATAAATCACAGCATCTGGCGAAGAACGGGCTCGCCAACTTTGGCTTGATCTATGGCCCTATATTAGGAGTCGCTGCGCGATACACTCAAAGCCTGCATGAACAGGCTGAATTCACTTCTTTGGAACTTTTCACACAAACTCTCAGCCCTCCGAGAACTGACCAGACGATCGCTCCCATGAACTGTTGGCGTTTGGAAGCGGTTCAACCCAACTTGGGATGTGCCCGATGTCTGCATGTAATGTCTCGCCTGTCAAGCCGTTAGAGAGAACGAGTTTGACACAGTCCATGCTTGAGAGATCCGACTCTTGCGGTGTGGAGTCTGGTGGTGTGTAGAGATAGAAGCCCGGGTTTTCCGTTCGGCCAAAGTGCGCACAACCTCCGAAGGCCGGCTGCTTTGCTTGTAGACACATCCCGGATCCGGCTCGGATTTGATGTCTTGATCCGCCTTGCTTGATGTTACAGAAACGACGGGAAGGCCTCCACTGCGCCCCTTTTTTTCTTTGCTTCAAACATTGGTTGACAAACGAGAATCGAATGAAATCCCCGAGACATGAGATGAGTGCCTCTTGCAGTCATTCCGATCAAACAGCCGGCGACATCATATTCGTCATGTGTGATGGATAGATGAGGCTAGTGAGGTAGCATCTGCCCGTTGCTCGAGATTGAGGTGTGCTGGCAAGGATTTGAGGTGTAGAAATTTCACATGTCACTGTTGGAAAGCTTACGATAGCCGCTTGGTGGCAAGAGACTTATCAGAATGAGCTGTCCGAGGAACAAACAGAACCCTGCGTAATCGTCTGCGGAAGCGCAAGCAGGGGAGGGTTGTTAAGAGCTCTCTCAGCAACGGTGAAGACTTCGGTCTGGCATGTAGGCGAGGGTCAACTGGCCCCTTTTTGCTTATCGATAGCGCTCACCGAGTATGGACCCATCTACACCGAAAAACCAATGAACGGTCGAACCAGAATGCCCTAGCATGGTCCGTGCACAGCGAAATGGAGCTAGCGAGCCCGCACAATTATGTCGAATTTTCCCACTCATCCTGAACTCTACGAAAAGTTCATCCCCGACAACCTCGACAACCACCACCCCACGGCCAACAACCGATTGCCATCTGAGTCACCATCAGGTTAGTTGACGATCGTACACACATACGAGAGAGAACGAAGAGAAAAAGGCGCCAGGCCGCAAAAGCGAATTGCGATGTATCTCGATTTCCCCGGTTCTCTTCGAACATTTTCCTGCGAGAAAAGATCACGAGGGCGAATTCGCGATATCTCCCTGGCGAGCATTATCAACTCCTCTCTCTCTCCCCCTTCCCTTCCCTACCGCTCTCCTCTGTCATTCACAGCCACCAAAAGGAAAAAAAACAGTCGCTAACCCCTCCATCTTCCGAACAGCATAAGCAATCATGGGTATCTCCAGAGATTCCCGTCACAAGCGTTCCGCTTCCGGTGCCAAGCGCGCCTACTACCGTGCGTAACACATCCGAAAGCCCGTATGCTCTAACCAAGCATGCGTTCTGACCTTTCTGTCCAACAGGGAAGAAGCGCGCTTTCGAGGCCGGTCGCCAGGGTGCCAGCACCCGTATCGGCCCCAAGCGAGTCCACACGGTCCGCACCCGCGGCGGCAACCACAAGTACCGCGCCCTGCGTCTCGACTCCGGCAACTTCGCCTGGGCCTCCGAGGGCTGCACCCGCAAGACCCGTGTCATCGGCGTCGCCTACCACCCTTCCAACAACGAGCTCGTCCGCACCAACACCCTGACCAAGTCCGCCGTCGTCCAGATCGATGCCGCCCCCTTCCGCCAGTGGTACGAGGCCCACTACGGCCAGGCCCTCGGCCGTCGCCGCCAGCAGAAGCAGCAGGCCGCCGCCGGCGAGAAGGCTGAGGAGGTCAAGAAGTCCAAGTCCGTCGAGAAGAAGCAGGCCGAGCGCTACGCCGCCCAGGGCAAGGTCGAGAACGCCCTCGAGAAGCAGTTCGAGGCCGGTCGCCTGTACGCCGTCGTCTCCTCCCGTCCCGGCCAGTCCGGCCGCTGCGACGGTTACATCCTCGAGGGTGAGGAGCTCGCCTTCTACCAGCGCAAGCTCCACAAGTAAATGTCGTGCGCCTCGTAAGTTTGGCTGCATGGTGTTCACCGTGGTGTGGGAAGGGATGGAATGAATCAAAAATCTTGGGTTGTATTAGATGGCCCCCGTGGCTTTCTCTAACGAAAGAGCCACGTGTAACGGGAATGAAAAACAACGTTTTTATCGGGCAACGGTTGTTCTTGGTGTTCAAGAGGTTTTTTTTAAAACGTCGTCTGGTCAAAAAAGCATCCAGGGGGCGTCAATCAGTCTACAGCGAAAGTAGGCTCGGGAAATATCAAACCGTGCCGACGGACGGATCTGGGTTATTAGGAAGAACTCAAAAAGACTATACCACCAAGTTTTTGCCCGCCTGAGCTTCATTCACATTGTCTCCGCGTCCACTTATTGTAAATCTCTGCCAGTGATGTTCCATGGGGTTGTCTCTGTACGTATTGTGCATGTTGTAACTTGTGTGTCTAAGTACAGAGAAACTGCACCAGAACCTGGCCGGTTGCCTCCCGTGCGCGGCCCTGCCTCCCTTTTCCTAGCAAGGGCACCCTACGTGAAAATCGGGTCTGTGGGCTCCAACTGTAACTCCGTGTCAGGACATGTATTGACCGACATGTATGATTCTCCTCGACTTATTTGTACTACTCTCTGTTGTTGTCTCCTGTGCGTTTGGTGGGATATCAAACATGAACAACCGCCGCTTCTCAGCTCGTGGTTCCTCACCGCCATCACCCAGCTTGCCGCCCTGATGTGCGTTGGGCCAGCAAACACACACGAAACCCCATTTGCATGGGAAGCTATCATTAATTTTGTACATTAAGATGTTCAATGAACTCTGCTTCTGGGGCTGCCAGGGTTGTATATCGGCATATCACTCTAGGCGAACTGTCGCTTGAGGTCCGTCCACTTGCGTGTCAGGGTCTCATGTTGAGAATTGATCTGGACGGTGGTCAGCATTCGTCGAGAACAGGGTGGATGCGGACGGAATGTGCTTACCTCAGCATACTGCATCTTCGTTTGTACAAGCTCCTCCTCCAGCTCTGCCAACTCCTTCTCCAATTTCTGGTTCTCCTCGTGAACGTTCGCGTTGCGCTTCATGAGATCATCTCGCTCCAGCTTCCAGGCGTTCTCGAGCTCCTCCGGCTGCTTCTCGATGACGTTGCGCAGCTCGCGGACTTGGCCCTTGAGACTCTCGTTCTCGTCCTTGAGCTCTTCGTTCTCAACCTTGGTGTGGACAAGCTCGGTCGCGAGGGCCGCTTGCTCACTATCGTAGGCCTCAACACGCTCCTCGAGCTTACGCACCTTGACGGCGAAGTTGATATTGGCGTTACGAAGTTGCTCAAGCTCCTGCTCGCGCTCCTTCTCCGTCCTCGTCTTCTCCTCCCACTCCGCAGTGTATGCCTTCAAGATTTCGGGTGTGATCTTGACGTCACAGGCATCTCTGACGAGCTGGTCGGCACGGTAGACTTCCTTGTCTTGGCTGGCGCTAGAGCTGCCAAAGAAGCCATTCTCCAAAATGCTTCCTGCGCTCGGCGCGTGGTCAATGTAGGCATCAAAGAGCTTGTCCTTCAGGAACACGGTAAGTTGCTGCATGTCTGAAATGGCCAGCAGGTTGGCAGCGTTCTTTTGCATCAAAACGATGCCAAACCGCAGGATGGCCGACAAGCCTTCAGACAGAATCAAGTCGTAAATGCGCAGTACCAGTTGCAGAGGGAAGCGGTATGCGAAGAGCGTCAGGAACCATTGGGTTGCGTACAGGTGAGGCGAGATGCTGCGACGGCGAAGGTGGCAGTACAGAGCAGGCTCGAAGTCCTCAAGCAGACGCTCGAAGATGTAGAGGTTCTTGTGCAGACCGGGCATGTCCTGGATGAACAGGTCGCGCAGGTGGTAATGGTTCATCAGCCTTACCAACAGACAGAAAGCCTCCTCCTCGGTCGTGTTGAACAGAAGGGGCATGATCAAGAAGTTCATGCCCTGGGCATAGCCAACAGCCTCGTCGTACAGAGCATACGCCTTGCACACACCAAAGAGGCCCTCTTGAAGCCCAGCGGCGGCAGCGTACTTGGAGAAGCTAGTTCTCGCACCCATATCGCGTCGGATGGTCTTTTCCAGCTTCTGAATCATGGCAGCATCCTCCTTTTGCTTCTTTTGCCTGGCTGCCGTCGCGGCCTGTTGAGCCTTCGCGATGGCCTCGGCGCTCTTCTCGTTCGGTGAAGGCATGCCGTTGCCGTTGACTGCTGAATGCTCCGAGTGGATGGATGAGGCGGAAGAGTTGACTGCCTCATTCTGGATGCTGAGGGAACCGTTGCTACCCGAGCTGAGGGTGCCATTGCTGTTCCTGTTCTTTTCCTTGTCTGTACCACGGGCAACGAGCTCTCTGTACATAATCTCGAGCTCTTCGCTGTTGCTCTGCGCCAGGACCTGCCAAATTACTCCTCGAATGGCACTGGGGATACCAGTGGCGATAGCCCTGTTCAAATCCTCGGCGCTCGTACGGGCAACGACGGCCGGACCCTCGTACACCACCGACTGCCACAGGTCCCAGTCAATTTGGGCATCGGGCATGTCAGAGGGACCTGCCGATACTCCAGATACTGTTCCGGGGGCCAGTGCTGGGTTCGGTGTTGTTGGCAGAGGCGACTTGGGCGGTTCTGCCCCAAGCTCCTTGTCACCATTTTGAGCGGGAGGTGTGGACAGGCCGAGGCCCTTTGGCGGTGGGACAGGCGTCTTGTCATCGTCGAGCGTAATGCCTGCCTCTTCCCGCATCCTGACCATCTTGAAGCGATCCTTCAAGCTGTGTCGGGCCACACCGTGCTTGCCGTCACCTTCCTCTTCGTCCAGCCTGCTGAGCATCATCTCAGGATTGCTAGTCAACGTGGCGATGGAGCTGGCAGTATTCCGTCGAGGCGAAGCGGCGGGCGGTGGGGAGGTCTCTTTCTCCTTGCTGCCGCTGTTTCGTGACAGCCAGGCGAAGGGGCTGGTGAGCTTCCTTGTCGGAGGACCTGGGTGTGATACGGGGACAGGAGGAGGAGCTGGAACGGCTTGCGGCAGGGGTGCAGCAGGTGCAATAGGAGATTTAGCGGGAGACGGATCGGCGGGGGGCGACCATGGCATGGAGGGCAGGGCGCCAGTGATGCTGCTTATTGATATTTTCTTGGATGGCACTCTAGGGGGAGGAGGGCTACTGGCTTTGGGCGCTGCATCAAGATTAGCATATTGACACACGTCAATCAGTTCATGCGACGAAACAAACGCACCTGGCTCCTGTGGGGCGGCGGTGTGGTCGTCGTCGAGATTGACATTGTCCAAATTGGAGGTATTGGAAAGTCGGTGGGAGACTGGAGAAGGCTTCCGCTTGATTTCAACATCTTCCTCGTCGCTCTTGAGGTCATCTGCGACTATCGGCTCGTCCTTTGGGGGTGTGGGGGGTGCGTCGTCTTCGACGTCGCTGTCCTCTTCTTGTGCCTGCTTTGCCTCCTCTGCCTCCTTTTTCGGGGACTCTGGCTCCGTGGGGGGTTCGGTGGGCGGTGCTTTCGAGACCGAGGGCGTCCTCGTGGTAAGGGAGCGCACCTCAGCGACCTCGGCGACTTCAGCTACCTCGGCGACATCGACGACGGCGTCTTCGAAATCATCCTGTGACTATTCCAGCAGTGTCAGCCAACCATGTCCTACTGGATTGCGCCGCTGCGACGGCAGGAGCCCCGAGAGGATCTCCAAGGGCTCGGACGTGTCTGGAGGGAGGACGGGGGGCGTTACATTCTCCTTGTCCGAGTCGGAGTCGGAGTCGATCGATAGCCTCTTATCCTTGGTAGCCGTGATCGGAGACTTGACGGGCTCGTCTGGCTGGGACATGGTGTCGTCGAGAATTGCAGGTCAACTCTCGCAGACCGCGATTTGGGGTATTCGGACAGGTTCGTGGAGGAGTGCAGCGGTTTTGAGGAGTCCTCGGGTCAAGGTCGAACTTGAAACTAGGCGGTGGCCATGGAGATGGGGTCCAGCACTGGGCAACGGCAATGTACACTGTTTCGTCTGTGCTGCTGCTGCTGCTGCTGCTGAAGAATACTCGTGGCAAGGTGCAGGCTGCAGGACACAGCTTTTGTTGTGTATCGTGGGGTGCAGAGGAGGTGCTCGCGGGGATGTGCTGTGTTGTTTTGTGTCGTTGCGCTTGCCAGGAAGACGGGTGAGTTGAGAGTCAAAGGACAGAGGAGGATTCGAGGGTCGAGGGTTGATAGCCACTTTACGGTAGGTAGGCGTCTCCCTCCCTTTTTTTTCTTTCCTTCTGGCTGGGTGAGATGGGTTACGGGGAATCGAAGCTGAGCCTCACCGCAGATGGAGACCTGGGAAATGTACCTACAGGCTGTTATGCGCCCACCAAATATCAGCATGGCCCTCTTCAGAAGCGAAACCTCTCACTTGACAGCACCTCAATTGAGTGAGGTGGATTGCGGTAGCCCAGAAGCGTGCCCGTATTCGCTCGAAATCATCAAGTATCCCCTGTGTCGGTCCCCAGCACCCTGAACAAGCTCCACCACCGGTCTCTCGCTGGGGGCCAGGGTCACACCTTAGGGAGGGGAAAGGGGGGGGAAACGTCCAGTAAACGGCCGGCCAGTGGCAGGCTAGCGTGCCGCTACGGCACGGGATCGTTCTCTGTTTCGGGGGTCTGGCTGCCGTGACTTTCGAGTTCCTCCTCCAATGCCGCCTCATCTTTGGGACCGGCTCTCAGCAACTTCCAGGTTCGCAAGCCACCCCCCGTCCCCTCCACCGCACTCACAAGTTCTCAGAGGGAGAAAATGCCACAACGAACGACAGGGCCCTTCAACCAGGCCCGGCCAAAGGAAATTGCTGGGATCGACGCGGCAGGGAACTTGGTGTTTCTTGGTAATTGCCCACCATTTTCCACGCCCGTCTTCCTGCCCTTTTCAGCCCCCCAGAAGCTTCTGTTTCTCCTGTTTCTCCCTGTGGCACTGCTGAGGCGGAATCATTGCTATCTCTATGCTGGTTCATCGGCCCTCAACGAGCGGTCTGGGCCTTTCGGTGACCTTGGGCGCATTGTCATCAATGCCATCAATGCTTACGTTCGTGGAATATTGGTAGAAATGAGAGTTTATTCCCCAAGGTAAACGAGTCACCTACATCGGACGACACCACTCACGACAGCTTGTCCCATGTAAGCAACCAGACACGAAGGCCAGGCAGGCTGACGAGGCCAAGCATGACGCCTTGCTTCTTTTTTTGTTTGTTTGTTTCTCTCTGAAGCATGCGTGGGCGGTTCCCGAGACGAGCTTGTCTCCAAACGGGCTTGTTCAGCCCAGCAGCAGCCGCCGCCCCTGCAGCACAAGTCTGTTGGATGGCACGATGGCTCGCCGCTGAAAGCACAGCATTGGGGGTTTGGCAGGATACAGAGTACCTGCCCGGTACCTGCCTTTGTCTCACTCAGCCAGCGGCTCCCAGAGTAGAACACCCGTATCTCCAGCCATTCCCCATTGGTGTGATCTGCAGATTCCTACGCCGTTGCAATCGGCGGTAGATCTCATCCGCCCCTGCCCTTTTCCCCTTTCCGAGGGCCCGCAGGTCCGGCGTGACGCCGCGTCTACTCTGCTGTGTTGGCTGAGCCGGCTCGGCGGTCGACCGCACCGAGGGCGCTTCTCCTGCCGTCCAGGAAGCCGGTGGGCTGCCGTTGCCTTGGACTTCACCTTTCAACCTCGTTTTACCGCCTTGGCACTCAAGGAGGCTCCCTCCTTCACGTTGGCTTGGCTCGTGGGGGCTACCGTCCCCTGCTGGTTGATTCACACTCGCCGCCGGCACTCATCGTCTCGTCTAACGGCATTGGAATGTTGCAGTGCCACTCGCAAATCACCTCTTCGAACAGCACCAGCCACATCCAAAGATTGGGCGCGAGCCACGTGAGCGCCATTATTCAGTATCCAGAGGTTGGAGGCTGTTGCTCTTCAGCCACTCGATGTCATGTGCTGCCGATGAACAGGAGATGTGGAGATAGCTCCGATGGAAACAATGAGCTATAGGGAAACTACGCTAATGAGATCGCGAAAGAGTCAAAAGCGTGACTTTCATGGATCGCGAGTCGAGATGCTTTGTTGACTCGCGTTTGGAGATTCATCTGAACTCGTTGAGAAGGGCTCGCTTACTTTGACTACTAGCATTACTCTTTAATAATTCTTAATGAACTCTACTAACATGCGAGATGTTGTTTTCTTAAAATTCTCGCAAGCTTACGTTGCGATGCGACCCGGTCAGATGGCGAATTACATTGTGGTGGTGTGGTTCGTATCTTGTGCACCCTTCCACACCCAGACAGCCAGGTTGGCATCGCGACTTCATGAGCCTTGCTGCTTGCTGCCATACCCAACTTGCCTGACTCATCAATAAGAATACGATGCGCCTTCACTCATGTTGATGCTGAGATCGCTTCTGCGCCTGACTAGATGAAAACTTTGTCTGGAAGACGAAAGAGATACACCCTGATGGCGAGGAGAGCAGGCGAACCAATCTTGTTTGGATAAATAATGAGACATCCATGCTTGTCTTGACACGATCATAACAGTAGGTATCTTGTCTATTCTTAGCCAATGCTGTCCTGCACGTGCCAACGGTCTAGGTGCAGGAATTCAGCACACGTGGTTCATCTTCGCGACGTTCCGAGAAAATTTGAATTAACTGTGTAGGTTGCAGAAACATAGCTTGAAATAAAGAAGGACTTGGAAGCCTCGATTTATGTGTAGTGAGACGACTGTCTGATTCGTTTTGCAACTTGATAGCGTCCAGAACTTGGGGAGTAGGACTGACAACACACACATGCATAGGCGAACCTGGTGAACTTTCTCGAATTTCTCTCACAACACTCTTCTCTGGCATCAAGGTGTTACATACGTCACGGCCCATGCGAAATATGTACCAGTAGTTCCATGCAGACAAATGCCTCAGAATGGAGAGTCAGTCTGAAAATGAGGAGTATGGGCTTGGCTTAAAAGTGGAAGAATTGGGCAACAAGGCAGACAAGCTGACAAGCCAATGATGACACTGGCCTGTGCCGTTGAGTTTTTGTGACTGTGATTTATCATTGCACGCCGGTCTACAGACACTGCCTACGTAGGATGTGGGGTTAAAGAGATCCAGTGTTGTGTCATATTCTACTGCACGTTGATGCTTCTAAGTTCATTGAGGCTATTGCTCGCGAACCGGATTGGACGTGGGCTTCAGTTCGAGGAAATAGCCATGACAAGTATATCAGTCTTCGCAAATCGATCAAAAAGGTTGTCATTAAGCCATGGATACCAAAGCAAGGCGGTTTCCATGAATACAGCGCATTGTGTACTTGCCTCAACTCACATTAGCTGAGGCATCCATCCAGCCGGCTAGCTGCCCCGCTAAGTGACATGGCCAGCGGCTGCCACATGGGCTGCCAAAATTTGAGATGAGGTGGCAGATACCTGTTACCTTATCCATGATTTTTTTTTTCTTCTTCTCTCACTCTTTCTTTCCGGGCTGTGACAAAGAATATTGAATGTTAGGCACACATCTATGGAGGCATATGCATGATAAGGAAAGAAGTAATTGCCTCTGCAAGTGCGATGTGACTGAGGTGATGTCCCGGCCCTCCTGTTTGCTGGTCGGTCCTTCGGTACGTACCGAGGTGGTTGCCTTCTTTCGACCGCGTTCTTTCTAAAAAGTCAAGCGTGTAATGGACCGTGCGCGCACCTCCCCCGCTATCCTTCTTTCTTCTCCGTCCAGCGTTCCGCTTTCACTGTGTCCGGCCGGAATTCCTGGCCAGCCTTACCGCCCGGCAGCCCACTGCTACACAGTGTCCCCGGTCGGCTCTTACTGAGGCGAGGGATGTTACTGCCCGCCAAAACATCCCGCCTGCCGCCTGCTCCTGCTTGCCGTCCATCTGCGTCGCCGTCTGGTCTGCACCAACCAATGAGCCAGTACCGCTCCAGGTTCTTCTCTCTCCCAACACACGCTCTAGCTGATCGAATGGATGATTGAGGTGGTGCACGCAACACACCACTGGCCCTAGACACCTCTTCAGGCCAGTCCAACCGAGAGTGAAAAAAAAAATTAAGTGCCTCCACGTTTTACACCTGGGAAGAGCTGCCCGCCTTGGAAGCTACCTAATACCTGAGGTGCCTGCCAGACCGGGACCTAGTAGTGCCTCCCACCTCTACCTCTACCTTCCTTGCTATTACGCAAAGGGCCCACTGTAACCGCACCTACCTTTCCATACCGATTTGACATCTGCAACTTCTTTTTCCACCAAACTCTCCAACATCTCATCCCACCTTTCGCCTTCCACCTTTCCTTCCTCCCGCCTCCAACACCCGACACTCGTTGCGATCGACGGCCTGTTCTAGCCTCCTGCTGCTAGCTCGGAATCACCGTCACCTTCCTTGCGACGCGTACCCCGCCAACGATTCAACTGACCGCTCGGCGAAGCTGTTTGTACAGTAGCCCTGCAAGGACGTCCTGCACCTTCGGCCTTGCACCTCTCTGTATCGACCTTACCCGAGCTCTCCCATCATCACCCGGTCGCCTTTTTTCGACTTCACGACTGCAAAACTCTTAACGTCTTCCATAATATCCCTTGACGCCATCCAAAGAGATACCCTTTTTCGCGACCACTCCGTTTGCGCCACCGCCTACGACATACCCTGTTGCGCGAACGAGACTTCTTTCTACGGCACGGGCTAGCTAGCAAGGCTGCACTTATGAACCTGCGGCTTGGCCGCCCTCGCCCACGATGGGGAAGATAACGAAGCAGATGCAGCCTAAGCATGCCGAGACTTTGGTTAGTTCCCCTTCCAACTCGTAGACCTCCCTCATTTGCCCGTCACCTTGCTTACCTCGCCCAGTCTCCATGGCTGAAGGACTTCGTCACGTCGGCATGCTCGACACCCCTGCCCCTCCTCCCAGACCACTTGGCCAAGTTTCCGACGAGATGGCCTTTCCCCAGAGGTGATCTCTACCACTGGATCCCACTTCTCAACCGCTTCGACAACATCTTGGACTGCTTCTGCACCACCTACAGCCTCGACCAGGGCTCTCAAGGCCGCGACTTCGCCTGCGAGCTGCTTCTCAACACAGGTACCAAGACCGAATCGTACGGCGACGAGACATGGGATACCGAGCGGCTCTCCAAGTTGGGATACAATCAAGATGGCGACAGGCAACTCATCGAGGCTGTCCTCAACTTCACCCGTGTGCTGCTTGAGCATTGCGGCAACCGGAGCATCTATTCCAGCAGCATGGTCCTGAATAAGCTGCTCAATACCACAGTCTTGTCCATTCTGCTCGCCACCCTTCGCGTCAGCTCCGAGCTGGCTCAGCGGTATCAGGCTTCCGTCAAGCGCATAGGAAACGCTTCGCGCACCGTCAGTACTGCACTTCTGGGTAACCACTACCAGATCGATTTGGATCGTGTCCACGCTCTTGCCCTCCCCTTCGCCAAGACTCCTATCGTAAGCCTCTCGGATCCCGTGGCTACTAGCACGCCCACATCGGCTTCCAAAGGCAAGGAAAAGGCCCAGGTTTCGAGCCAGAAGAACGCTGCTGTCATGTTCGCCAACGACCTGGGCTCTGTTCTGACGGCAGACAACGCACGTTGGCATGGCTGGGGGGACATCAAGGTCTCTTACACTGCACCTTCAACATCTCGCGAACAGCCCGTTCACGTGCCTGCGGATCGGGTTGCGTCTAGTGTCCCTACTACGCCTACTCCTCTGAGACGCAGCACGACGGCTGGATCTCAACATAACACGCCCAGATCGGCCCGTCAGCCTGCCGCAGACGACACCTCGCCTCTGAGCGTTCGGAGCCCCGGCACTACGAATGATCACGCCAGCTCAAGTCAAAGAATCTTTGACATTCCGCAGTCAGTCGTTGCCTCTACTTCTATTTACGATCTGCTTTCGAGATGTCCGGCCGACATGCCGGCTTCTGCCAAGTACGAGGTCCTCAACCGGCTGAGAGTTGCCAAGGCTCTCTTGGGCAGCACCGAGTCAAGGCAGCAAGTCCTAGCCATCAGATTACTTGCGATCAACAATCTCGCGTACATCCATCCAGAGACCACGTTCGTCGAGAAGGTACTGCGTCACGACAACGATGAGACCAGACGTTACCAGCTTGCCTACCAGTTGGCGGAGCTCATTCACCCGCCTGCTGATGGCTCAATCCAAGTACCCCTTTGGCTCCAGTCCATCGTTCTGGCCTTGCTTGAGGCCATCTCGAACTTCGCGGCCCGATACCAGGATGTCTTGTCAGCACTCAATGCCAACGTCAACCATGGCATCCTGCTCTATGTTATTCGCAAGGCAGTTGCTGGAATGAAGACGGATGAGCCCGATCGCGGCATTCAAACAACGGAAGTCGATGAGTGGCGGACAAAGCTGTTCTCTCTGACGACTCACCTTGCCATGTCTACTAGAATTGGTGCTGAGATGGTGACCGCAGGTCTCATGGACATTTTGGTGGAGATCTTGAAGATAAGATCCGACGTTGCCCAGCGCAACCAGATGATGATCCTTTCCTTCGTTGACAACCTGATCTGGTCCTACCAGAATGCCTTCCAGAGCTTCTTTAACGGCTCCGGTCTTGATGCCATCTCTGACCTGCTGGTCACCACTGTCGTGGAGGCGAAGCAGTTGGTTGAGGCAGGCAAAGGAAACAAGCCTGAAAACCAGAGCCAAATCGTCGATTATGAGATCCCCTACAACCAGCAGCAGACCCTGAAATGGGTCCTCAAGTTCATTCATCACATCATGACCAACTCTTACAGCTATGGCGGTAACACCGACAGACTCTTGCGCAACCTCGTGGATAAGTCGGAACTGCTCGGAAGCCTCCGAGAGATTATGCAGAATACCAAGCGCTTCGGTTCGGTCCTTTGGACTAGCACGGTCACCGTTCTCAGCGATTTTATCAACAATGACCCCACGAGCTTTGCTGCTATTTCCGAGTCTGGCATGATCGTAAGCTACCTCGAGGCAATCACGAGCCAGCCTGTCACAAATCAGCCAGCTGTGCAGCCCCCTCCAGAGTCTGAGGAGCAGGAAGCTGCAAGCCGTGGCGACAACGAGGGCGGCAGCAGTCCCGATTCCTCCGACGCTTCCGTCCATGTTGAATCTGATGATAAGAGACCTCACCCGCCTCCGCAGGACGAACTGGCCTCTTCACACGATCGTCCTTTGGCCCGGGGTATTCTGCCCACATCCGACGCGATCAACGTTGTTCCGCAGGTTCTCAACTCCATCTGCCTTAACAATGCCGGTCTCAAGATGGTGGTGTCCTCGCGAGCTTTCGAGTCGTTCCTGGAAATCTTTGAGAGTCCCGCCCACGTCAACACAATGGAGACCGACCCGCATCTCGCCAGTAATGTCGGCGCTAGCTTTGACGAGCTTGCAAGACATCATCCTCACCTGAGACGCCCGATCTCGAATGCGGTTATTGATATGGTTGCCAGAGTCAGATCCCTCGGCATTTACAAGGCCCAGACTGCGAACTGGGGGGCCAAGCTCCTTTTGAACGATGGAACGCAGAAGCCTGTTGCAGCGGACGAGAGCCTGAGGAGCCGTCTTGATGCCTCTGGGTCAAAAGAAAAGGAGAAGGCCGCACAGACCGACTTGGACGTGGAAATGTCGGATGCGGCTGGGCCATCAGAAAAGGCGGAGAAGCCCGCAGGCAATGAATCGTCCCCGTCTGCTACTGCCTACGACGACATCACTCCCTACGTCTACGCTCTGTCCAGCTTCCTCTCGGCGTACTTCAATAACAACACGCTCAAGACATACTTCATCAGCAATGGTGGTATTGAGCTGTTGCTGGACATTGCAGAGCTTCCCAGTTTGCCGCATGACTTTTGCGACTCTCATGCTTCTAGAACATTGCATCTCGTCATCTCACAGCTAGTTGAACACTCCCCGGTGCTTGGTCTGCCGTCCCTTCTTAAGCGCGCGCAAGCTTCGGTGGAGATTCTGAGACCGCTTGCCGAGCACAAAAAGGACACTCCCTTCTTCGCCCCATTCCTCAGCCCCGACGACAAGTTGACGGTCGAGGAAGTACGCAGCTTCGATACGGAGACTCAGGACCTCGTCCTGCAAGGCACGAAGATGGTCAAGGCTTTGCTTACTGCACAGTCGCTGATCAAGACACTTTACGAGTGTTTTACGTCGTCGCCGCGCTCCAACTCGGTTCAGTTGTACGCTATCAACGTCTTTGACTACTATCTGGACTTGTTGAAGTCGCTGGGACCTCTTCTGAAGGCGGTATTGGCCGAAGAAGGTGCTGAGCACAATGTGCTCCCTCAACATTGGTGGGCGAAGCGGCCGGCACCCGGAAGCGATGTTACGGTTCCCCAAGTGACTGCGGAAGTCGACACGGAGAATGATACCGCGGCAGAGAACAATGCATCTGGTACAGCCGCAACCACCGCTCAAACTGCGAGCCCAAACACTCTTCAGCACAAGGTACCTACCAAGCAGGAGCAAGCCACGTCCAGGTATCGCAACTACGAAACCTTGCGCATTCTTCTTCATTCCATGGTGCCGTCGACGTTCCCCTTTTTCCAGCAGCTTGGCAAGGCACTCTTCCCCCGCCGCGAGCGTGACGGCTACTCTCGACCAAAGCATGTCGATCTTGCTAGGCAAGTTGCCGCAACAATTCTCGACCAGTTGCGGCCCTCTGTCGCCTTGACTGAGCCCACGGCGAAGGAGTATCATTACTGGATTATCATGCTCCACACTCTGACGGAGATGCTGATGGACACGTCCCGATCTTCTGCCGACCGATCTTCGGTTCAGATCATTATGCCTGTGTTGATTGCCTTCGCAGAGCAGGGCGGCTTCGAGGTTATCACTTCAATGGTTCGACGTTTCAAGTCAGAGATGTGCAAAGAATCTGGCGATTCCGACGCGGGCACCACTGCCAGTGCCAGGGTTGCCTCTTTCGGACTCGGTAAGATTTTCGAGTTCTTTGCCGCACTCGTCAATGGCAAAAACATTGCAGACTCTACGACGCAATTCTCACTTCTTCCTCGAACATCCGAGAGACGCCCCGAGACGCCAATTTCCCACCAGATTGTCGTTGAGGTTCGCATGGCCGTCCTCCCAGTGATCCGCGAGACTTGGGAGACCACTTTGATCGAGAAGCTGCGGCCTGAGGCGGTGGCCAAAATCATCGAGATCCTCAAAATCATTTCCACCGCCGAAAACGAAGGCTCCTCCCGAGACAAGCCCGTGTCTGAGGTCTTCAAGAAGACTGCAGTTCCCTTTGGCTGGCATAACCACACCGGGCTGATCGACTCCTTGATTGAGGATGGAGCTGATGAAGAACTTGCTCGTGAGGCAGTCTTTAGAGCCAACGGCAATCAATCATGGGCTCTCGAGTACAGCCGCCTTCACAAGGCTGGCAAGGCCGGACGACGCAATTCCATCCCGGCCGAGGATGCGTACGCGCCGCCTACTCGTCCCGAGCCATCGCGATCCTCTAGCCAGCAAGATGCACCAGCCTCTGCGACTCCCACCGACGCAGACGCTATGGCTGTCGATGTCGACCAGGATCTCGCCAGCAGGCCCGGAGCAGTCTTGGACCGTATCCTTGATGATGCAGGGCCGGGTGACCAGGCAGAGCCAGCACCGCCGGCTGAGTGGAGCGCTGCTGATACCGAAAGCCCTGCAGGGGCCGTCGAAACTCAAGCAAGGTCTAGCACCTCTGCGCCAGCAAACCCCCCTGAGGAGACAAAGACAGAGACCCGGTTGACAGCCAAGGAAGAACTCGACAACGAGCGGGCGAAATTGCGAGAAAACCTCATCGACCGTTCCCTGGACATCGTCAGAGCACACCCGCAGTCAGCCATTGAGCTCTCGGAGCTCATCAGCGCTATGGTCTTCCGCCAGCAAAATGATGAAGTCCGGGATGAGGTTGGCGCAACCTTGGCCAACGCCCTTACTTCACTATCATTCGACGATACCGAGTCTAAGTCTAACGGAACTAGCATCGCTGCCTATGCTCATCTACTGGCTCTTTTGATGCAAGAAAAGAGCTTTTTCAAGTGCAACATCGATACATTGAGAGAGAAGGTCGACGAGTACGTGTCGTTCCTTAATCTCAAAGTTCTGCCTACTTCAAGCGAAGAACTGCCTCCTTGGATTCCATACATTCTCTTGATCGTCGAGTTGCTCTTGTCATACGATGAGCAGCCGATGGAGGCCCTATGGAAACCGCCTGCCAACGAAAATGAGGTTGTCACGCCAGCGGTCCTTCCTCCCCGCAACCCAATCGTCTCGGACAGTCAGCGCAATGACTTACTGGAGGCTATACTTCGTCTGCTTCCTGTTCTTGGGAAGGAGGAGACACTTGCCACCTCCGTCCTTCGCGTGATTGTCATTCTCACGCGCAAGCCCTCTATCGCGCAGAAGGTTGGAGAAAAGAAGAATCTCCAGCGCTTGTTTGTTATGGCCAAGCAACTTGCAGGGGCAGGTGCCGCTCGTTTGAAAGAGACGAAGACCACTGGCAGCATCATGTCTATCTTGAGACACATTGTCGAGGACGAAGAGACGCTCAAGCAAATCATGCGTGCTGAGGTGCGCAGCCTCTTCGAAAACCCCCAGCGTACTCAGAGAAACCTGGATCTCAGCACCTACTTGCGCAACATGGCACCGCTCGCGCTGCGGTCTCCAGATCTTTTCGTGGAAGTTACTAATGAGCTAACCAAGCTTTCTCGTTATGTTCCAGGAAGCGAGGGCAGTACGCGGGCCCATCAGTTAGCACTCAAGGAAGTTGAGACGGAGGGCAACACCGCTACGACAGTCAAGGACGCGAGCGTGGAGCCTGCTGTACAGGCTACGGAAGACTTGTCTATCCACGATGTCAAGCAGTCAACCGAGATGGACGACAAGGAGATGGCTGATGCACCGAAGCCAGCGGAATCAAAGCGTCCGGTTGTCGAGAACCCCCATGGCATCATCCATTTCCTTCTCTGCGAGCTACTCAACTATCGCGAGGTCGACGACAAGGAGGCAGCACAACCTGCGAAGGATCTGAAAGCCACTCCATCTGCAAGCAGTTCAACTTTGGAGACCGCATCAAAAGACGTCGCTACTGACAGCCAAGACGTTGCGGACAACAAGGACAAGGACAAGAAATCCTCCAAGCCCGTTTTCAAGGCGGAGGATCATCCCATCTTCATCTACCGCTGTTTCCTGCTCAACTGCATTGCGGAACTTCTCCAAAGCTACAATCAAACAAAGGTTGAGTTCATCAACTTCAAGCGGAGCGCCCCCTTGCAGACGAACACGCCTGTCAAGCCTCGGTCAAGTGTCCTTAACTACCTCATTCACGACCTCCTCTGTCAGGGCAGCCTCAGCGACAGCGGCGATAGCATCCTGTCCAAGAAGAAAGCAGCAACATCTGCCCAGGCCCAACAAGTACTGGTCGCTTTGGTAGCCAAAACTGGAGAAAAGGGCGTCGACAAGAACCGCGACCGTTTCGAGTACGATGATGAGCCTGATTTGCTCTTTGTCCGCAAATTCGTTCTGGACACAATCCTCAAGGCTTACGAGCGTGCCGCTACCCCAGAGGAGCCCATTGACACGCGTTACGCCAAGATGCAGTGTCTTGCCGAGTTGATGAACCACATCATCGGTGAGAAGGACAAGGAGTCGACGTCTCAACGTGCGCTAGACTCTCCTCAGGGACGATCGCAAGCCCAGTTGCGCAGGATGATGTATGAGAAGGGCTACCTCGACAAGCTGACCTCTTCCATTGCAGAGGTTGACTTGGGCCACGCCGGCGTAAAGCGTGCCATTAAGTATGTACTCAGAGTGCTGCGCGTGTTGACAGACACTGCGAAGGAACTGAGCCGCTCCCACGTCCTCCCGTCGGCATCTCTTCCCGAGACCGCGGACGATGAGATTATCTCTACATCTTCAATGTCCGACATGGATGACGATAGAGAGGAAACGCCAGACCTCTACCGCAACTCCGCTTTGGGCATGCTTGAGCCTCGTGGAAGCGACGACGAGTCGGAAGATGAAGACGGTAAGATCCTGATTGAATCCAGGTAAAATCTAGCTAATATGATTGCAGAGGATGATGATGAAGAGATGTACGACGACGAGTACGGCGACGAGCTCGACTATGGCGACGAAGACGTGTCCGATGACGGTGAAGGTGTCAGCGACGAAGACGAAGAGCTTGGCGAGATGGGTGAGATTGAGGGTCTTCGCGGAGAACCTGGTGTCGTCGAGGTCATTATGGACGAAGACGATGACATGGATGAAGATGATGATGAGATGAGCGAAGACGATGAAATGGACTCTGACGATATGGAGGACATGGAAGATCATCTTGATGTCGTTGAGGAGATTGTTGACGAAGATGGCAACCCCATTGATGACGACGGCGCTTCGGGATGGGAGAGCGAAGAAACAGACGAGGAAGAGGACGATGAAGATGACGATGACGAAGATGTCGATTATGAAGCCGAGATCCAGGATGCTGACGAGGCCCATATGCACGGCATGGAACCTGGAGATATCATTGACAATCTTGCTCGGGCTGTCATGGATCCTGAGGATTACGAAGGCGACGACATGGATGATCTTGGCGATCACTACGTTGACGACGGGCGCGATGACGATGGTGAGACCCCGGCCTCCCGTGTAACCTTTGACAACGCTAATGAAAATTAGATGACGAAGACGACGACGAGGACATGGACGAAGACGACCTCATCTACGAAGGAGAATACCCCCACGACCATCCACCTCCCAATCTACCAGCAGCTCTCGGCTGGGACACCTTGGTTGTTGAGCCTTTTGGTGGTCACCCTCATCACGTTCATCGCCACCGTCATGGACACCGAAGCCCATTCCCGCCTGGCTTTATGGTTGGCAGCGGCCGTGATCCACTCGGAGAGTTCAGGAGCTATTTCTCGCCGCGGCACAGGCCCAGCGCTGTGCCTAACAACGTCGACGACGGTGTGAACCCTCTGTTGCGCCGCAACGGTCAAGGCCGAGAGTCGTCCCCTCGACCCCCGCCCGGTTCTGGCATGATTGGGCTGCGTCTGCCTCCCGAGATTTTCGGCCCTGGTGCGCAATTGTCGAACAGTCCTATTGCGATTCTTAACGACCTCGTCGCATCACTGCCAGTCATGCGCGGACAGCCTGCCGTTCATCTCTCCATCACGCAGAACGGACGTGGAGAGGTGCGTGAGTACCACGTCGCTCCTCGCGAGCCTAGAGCAGACAGCCGCCGTGAGACGACGTATCACGAGCCTCAACAGGCTGTTGCGTTCACCCCGGAGTCGACGTTTGAACGGTATCAAGAGGAAGCCAGAATGGTGTTTGGCGGTGCCCACTTCGTGGAGAAGGCTCAAAAGCTCATCAATCTTCTCCTCTCCAAGCTTGTTCCGCCGGCCATGGAGCTCGAGAAGAAGCTCAAGGCTGAGGAGGAGGAGCGACGCAAGATCCGTGAAGAGGAGCGCAAGAAGTTTGAGGAAGAGGCACGACGGCTCAAGGAAGCCAAGGAAGCCGAAGAGAAGGCGGCTCGCGAGAAGAAGGAGGCCGAAGAGCGTGAGGAACAAGAACGCGCCGCTGCCGAAGCTGCCGCTGCCGCTGCCGCCGCTGGCGAACGTGACTCAGCGTCTGCCCAGCAAGCCCAGCAATCCGCAGGTGATCCACATGCTATGGAAGGTGTTGAGAGCCAGGAGCCAGCTGTGCCCTCTGCCGACGACGCGGCTGCCGATGCCAACCGTGTTCTCACAACTATCAGGGGTGAGGAAGTCGATGTGACGGAGCTTGGCATTGATCCCGAGTACCTGGCTGCTCTCCCAGAGGAGTTCAGAGAGGAGGTCATCGCTCAAACCGTCAGCACCCGGCGCTCTCAGGCTCGCGAAGATCATGCCGCCGGCGAGCAAGGCGAGGTCTTCCAAGAATTCCTCGATGCCCTCCCTGAGGATCTCCGCCTCGAAATAGTTCAACAAGAGCGACAAGAGGCCCGCCGGCGCGAGCGAGACGAACAGCGCCGCCAGGCAACGACCGCAGGACAAGACCAGATTGCAGTGGACATGGACCCAGCTAGTATCTTGTTGACTTTCCCTCCAGAACTGCGTCAGCAGGTGCTCATGGACCAAGGAGAGGACATCATGGACCACTTGCCTCCTGAAATGGCTGCTCAAGCGCGCCTCCTTGCTCAACAGCATGCCGTCCATCCCGCCGTCACGGGCAGAAGCCCGCCCATAGCCGCACGACGTACTGGTCCGCCGCAACCTGACTCTGTGGAGAACAACGAGAACAAAGTTCAGCGCAGGACAGTTGTCCAGATGCTCGACAAGCCTGGAGTCGCGACTCTTCTGCGTCTGATGTTCATTTCGCAGATCGGCTCCATCCGCAACTATCTCTTCAGCGTCCTGGCTGATGTTTGTGAAAACCGTCAAAACCGCCTCGAGGTCATCAGCACCATTCTGCTGATTCTCCAAGAAGGCAGCACAGACATGGATGCTGTGGAGCGTAGCTTCAGTCAGCTCTCTCTGAAGGCCAAGAAGCCCAAGGACAAGGATACCGACCCGAGGACGCCTCAGAATCTTAAGCGGACTCTGACATCGCTCATTCCCGCGGGACAACATCAGCCTAACTCAGAAATTTCCCCTCTCATGGTTGTTCACCAGTGCTTGGACCTTTTGCAGGATCTGTCAGCGAAGAACCCGCACATTCCTATGCTGTTTCTCACGGAGCATGAAACGGTTGGGTCCTCTCTCAAGCGCACGCTCAGCCGCAAAGGCAAGACCAAGGACTCTAAGTCTCACAAGTACGCTATCAACTCTCTTCTCACTCTCCTCGACAGAGATTTGGTCATGGAGAGCTCAGTAGTCATGGCATACTTGGCCGATTTGTTGAATAAGATCACTGTGCCCCTGGCAACTATGGAGCGCAGACGCAAGGATGCGCAAGAGAGAGCCGCCCGAGACGCGGAAAAGAAGGCCGCGGAGAACGCAGCAGAGGCTGGCGAAGCATCCACAGAGCACCCGTCAGCTGAGACGGCCACAGAGCCTCCTGCCGCTGTCGACAGCAAAGAACCCAAGGCTGCTGGGGAGGCAGAGAGCACGAAGAGCAACGACAAGTCGGATGCAAGCCAAAAGGGGCCGAAGCAGATGCAAGTCCCGATCATTCCGCCGCACAACCTGACGCTGGTTGTCAAGATCTTCGTGGCTCGTGAATGCAGCTCCAAGACTTTCCAAAACACCATCTCAGCCATCAAGAACTTGTCTGCCATTCCTGGAGCCAAGGCCACCTTCGGACAAGAGTTGGTCCGTCAAGCTCGCCTTCTTAGCGAGAACATCGTCGCGGATCTTGATGAACTTCTTCCTCATATTGAGAAGGCAACCTCAGGAACCGAGATCCAAGGAGTCGCTCTTGCCAAGTTCTCTCCTGGAGCATCTGAGCAGAACAAGCTTCTTCGTGTTCTGACTGCCCTGGACCATCTCTTTGATAGCAAGAAGAAGACCGGTAATGAGGAGGCTGAGGCAAGCAAGACGGAGAAGCAGGACCTCGTTACCTCCCTGTATCACAATTCTACTTTCTCCACCATGTGGGAAAAGCTAAGCGCTTGTCTCAGCGCCATCCGCCAGAGGGAGAACATGGTCAATGTTGCCACGATTCTGCTGCCTCTTATCGAGTCACTCATGGTGGTGTGTAAGAACACCGCCATGAACGACGATCCTCAGGCGCAGGCTCAATCAAGCAAGGAGATGCTGCTCTCCAGTCCTCCCCCAGAGAACCGCATGGCTGGTCTCTTCTTCACCTTCACAGAGGACCATCGCCGCATCCTCAACGAGCTCGTGCGAAATAGCCCCAAGCTCATGTCGGGAACCTTTGCGCTCCTCGTCAAGAATCCCAAGGTATTGGAGTTCGACAACAAGCGGAACTACTTCAACCGCAGCGTCCACAGCCGGTCCAACAGCAACCAGCGGCCGTCATTCCCCGCGCTCCAGCTTTCCGTCCGTCGCGAACATGTCTTCCATGACTCGTTCAAGTCGCTTTACTTCAAGACTGGCGATGAGATGAAGTACGGCAAACTCAACATTCGCTTCCACAATGAAGAAGGTGTTGACGCTGGAGGTGTGACTCGCGAATGGTTCCAGGTCCTGTCCAGACAGATGTTCGACGCCAACTACGCACTCTTCACTCCCGTCTCCTCTGACCGCACCACGTTCCACCCCAACTCTCTCAGCGGAATCAACGATGAGCATCTCATGTTCTTCAAGTTCATTGGACGCATCATCGGCAAAGCTCTCTACGAGGGCCGAGTCCTCGACTGTTACTTCAGCCGTGCAGTCTACAAGCGCATCCTAGGCAAGTCTGTATCTGTCAAGGATATGGAGTCATTTGACCCAGACTACTACAAGTCGCTCGTATGGATGCTTGACAATGACATCACCGACATCATCACCGAGACCTTCTCTGTTGAAGACGACGAGTTTGGCGTGACTCGCACAATAGACTTGTGCCCCAACGGCCGAGACATTGCCGTCACCGAGGAGAACAAGCACGACTACGTGAGACTGGTGGTGGAGCACAAGCTTCTCTCTTCGGTCCGGGAACAGATGGAGCACTTCCTCAAGGGTTTCCACGACATCATTCCGGCCGACCTCATTTCTATCTTCAACGAGCAGGAGCTTGAACTGCTCATCTCGGGCTTGCCTGACATCGACGTCGATGACTGGAAGAGCAACACGGAGTACCACAACTACACCCCATCTTCTCAGCAAATACAGTGGTTCTGGCGAGCGATTCGGTCATTTGACAAGGAAGAGCGGGCTAAGCTGTTGCAATTCGTCACCGGCACCAGTAAGGTGCCTCTCAATGGATTCAAGGAATTGGAGGGCATGAATGGAATTAACCGTTTCAATATCCATCGGGACTACGGCAATAAGGAGCGCCTTCCCAGCTCTCACACATGCTTCAACCGTAAGTATTCCCCATAGATGTTACATCAATGACAGGTGACTAACGGAGTTACACAGAACTTGATCTCCCCGAGTACGAGAGCTACGAGACGCTTCGCGCACAAGTCATGAAGGCCATCACGGCGGGAAGCGACTACTTCGGCTTTGCATAAGACGCGAACGCGCAGACATAGACCATGGTAATTGCGTTTACGTGAGCATTTGCATTATTGAGGAAGGGCGACACAGGACATGGTTACTGGAGTGGATGACTTGTGTGTGTTATTCAGCGGAGATGCGTCATCATTGGACCCTGGGCCGCATATACATATGTTTGAGGCGAAGGCGATCAAGGCCCGATGCTCTCATCATTTCATTTTGTTTCGGTCCCGAACGCGAGATGCTGGCTGTGTCCTTGCGGAGTGCAGGCCGCTTGGAATGCAAGGTAGTATTCTTGAGTTTGGTGGCTTAGTATGTAGAGTACTCAACAAGTCCATTAGACGACAATTCTTGGTTCTGTGCTATAGTACATGAAAGTTTGTGACAGAGCTTCGACGGTTGATGCCTGCAGCTAAATTGCTACCCCAAAATCCATCTGAGTGGTCGAAAGCTTGACGACCAGCCCGGCCCTTTCCGAAGGGGAAAGGTCGAAGGGAAAAAGGCATGGATCTGCTGTGAGTGAGCAAGCCGTACGAAGGTCAGGATAGAGAACTAGTGGCGTTGCTGAGTGGGAACGTGGCTTGTTCTCTCTTCTGTAAATCCCAATTTCATTTCTTACCAAGTGCGTTTAGAGTGGTCCATCTAGTACAGAGCTCTTCAGAGAAGACTTTGTGTGAAAGTATGGTGACAGCTGACCAGCGCTCCAGCGCTCAAAAGATGGTCAAAGGTGAAGAGAGCCGAGGACCTGGGGACCCTTGCTTGTTCCCCACAGACCATGTTGACCTCTCAGCGATGGCGGAACAATGACGGCAGGACGCTAGTCCTTTTTTTTTTTTTTTCTCTTCCCTTTCCCTCCCGCAGTATTCTCCGATGACAACCGCAAAGTTAACAATTGACAAGAAAATCTGCAACCTCGTTGTCGGCAACTGAACGCGACCCTCTTATACTCACACCCCAGAGATCATCTTGCTGTGCTAGTCTTGCGCACAATCACCACACGTCTCACAACACTTTCCAAAGACAACTGGGTGCGACTTCAAACGACCGACAGCCATACCCCTCCATCGTGACCCCGCGCTGCGTTTCGATTCGCCGAGCAAGTCGACCTTAGCCTGCAAACATCAGCAGGTACTGCAGGCCTTGCCTATTTACGCGACCAGCCGCCCCCTCTCGACCTCTTTTCTTTTTCTCCTCTTCTTCCCGTCGTCACACTTACGACCGACCTCATGGGGGACATGGCGAACGATATTAAGCTGCTGAAGGGCAGCTCCCACGGGGAGCTGTCCCAGAAGGTCGCACAGCGGTATGTCTCTCTTTCTTCAATTGAACGGCTTGGCGGAAAATGGCTCTTGCTAACCTGCGATTCTGCGCCGCGACAGTCTTGGAATTCCTCTTGCGAAGACTATGAGGTGAGCGATTCCCCTCCTCCCCGCCGAGCGATCACGATTCTCCTGCGCGCGCCGACTGCTTCAAGCGAAACCGGAAAAAAAAAGCTTTGCGTTCCCGATTGTCGCAATTGATTGCTGACCGCTGTGCTTCCTTGCAGTCTGAACTACTCCAACCAAGAAACCAGGTTAGCGAACAATCTCTCGACCGAGATGGGCGGCTTGAGTTTGGGAGCATTTTTGAACTGACGTCTTTACTGTGTCACCGTTGGCGAGAGCGTCCGCGACGAGGATGTCTTCATCCTGCAATCGAGCGAGCCTGGCAACGTCAACGACGGCCTCATGGAGCTTCTGATCATGATCCACGCCTGCAGAACCGCATCCGCCCGCCGAATCACCGCCGTCATTCGTCAGTACCGCCGAAAAGTACATCATGGGGGTTTGCCTGCTGACGAGGAGATACACAGCTTGCTTTCCTTACGCTAGACAGGATAAGAAGGACAAGAGTCGTGCTCCGATCAGCGCGAAGCTGGTTGCCAACATGCTCCAGGTTTCGGGATGCGTAAGTACTGCTGGTGGGAGAATGGTAAGGACACAACGAGGACTGACGCTCGTCTTTGCGACACGCAGAACCACGTTATCACGATGGACCTACACGCCTCGCAGATCCAGGGATTCTTCAACATCCCCGTCGACAACCTGTACGCCGAGCCTAGTGTGCTCCAGTGGATCAAGTCCAACATGAGCGTCGAGGACACCGTCATCGTCTCCCCCGACGCCGGCGGTGCCAAGCGAGCCACCGGTATTGCCGATCGCCTCGAGACTGGCTTCGCCCTGATCCACAAGGAGCGCCCTCGCCCCAACGTCGTCGGCCGCATGATTCTTGTCGGAGACGTCAGGGACAAGATCGCCATCCTGGTCGACGACATGGCCGACACCTGCGGTACCCTCGCCAAGTACGTAACCGTGCCACTGACGATGTTTTCGTCTGCTAACTATTCTGTAGGGCTGCTGAGACTCTCAACAACGCTGGTGCTCGTGAGGGTAGGTTTCCTCCTTCTCATCGATATCGTTCTTTATGCTCACTAGTGTCCCAGTCATCGCCATCGTCACCCACGGCGTCCTCAGCGGCAACGCCGTCGAGACGCTCAACAACAGCTGCCTGTCCCGCATCGTCGTGACCAACACCGTGCCCCTCGGCGACAAGATCGAGCGCTGCCCCAAGCTGCGCGTCATCGACATCAGCCAGGTCCTTGGCGAGGCCATCCGCCGCACCCACAACGGCGAGAGCGTCAGCTACCTCTTCAACCACGTTCCCGTGTAGGAGAAATCGGGATAGGTTTTTCCCAAATGGTTTTTGGAGGTTTCTTTCCCTATGGCCGGCAGCAGCAGCAGTAGCCCAAGATTGGAATAATATCATGGGCATCGTTGTTCTTTTTGTTCTTTTTCAAAAAAGGGGTGGGCGTCACGGCACAAAATAGCATTCAGGCAAGGTTGCTTTTTTCAGGCAGATTACGAACTGCTTTAGACAGAAAATTCAGGTTCATATGGACTTTTACCACGAGGTAGAATAAAAATCGTCTTTCACGTCTTGATACCCATTTAGCAGTCTACCGAACGTCGTATTTCAACGTCGACCTCACTTGATGGGCATCTGTGAAAGCCAAAGGTGGGTCTCAGCCCATGGCTTCAACTGGAGACAGGCGGTGAGTCTGGGGTAAGAAAATTTTAGACCCTGAAGTTGAGCAACGGCCCACGTCAAATGTGTGGATCGGATTTTCTGGAGGCAAAGCCCACGAAGATCTCCCCGGCCAACAGACATCTGGTCGATGAGCGTTCTTTATATTAAGATATTGCGGAGAGGATATCAGGATTACGACGGGCGAGGAAGACGCGAGGGGACATGTCATGAAACATCTCAAACAAAAACTTTTATCGCTGTGGTATTTGCGCGTCAAGGAAGCATTTCCATTTTGAATGCCCTATTACATTCGTGAACTGAGAAAAGAACTCAAGACTGGTCTCATGACACTTAATCCAGTCCCGCATCCTTCTTTCCCCGTCTTTTTTTGAAAAAACGTTTCCCGTTCCCACGCCTGATGCAAGAGAAACCAGAAGGGACCCCAAGTAGTGATTCGTTACCTTTTCACATTTTTCCCACCTGAACCAACGCCATACGCAAGGGTTAGATTTACTTGCGCATGGAGGAGGCACGGCGCTTGCGGGCGTCGGCCTTCTCGGCCTTGCGCTCAGCGACACGCTTGGCGAGGATCTGGGCGTATTCGTTCTGCAGAGGGGAGTCAGCGTCGATGCTTCTAGGGTAGGAGAGCAAGCAGAAAAACGTACAGCCTCGTCCTTGACCTTCTCGGCCTGGCGGCGCTTGAGGGCGATGCGGTGGCGCTTGTGCTGGAGACGCTGGGGAGTGACGAGTCTCTGGATCTTGGGGGCCTTGGTGTAAGGCTTCTTGCCCTCGCCCTTGGGCTGGACCTCGCGGCGGATGACGTACTTGCGGACCTATAAGTTACGGCAAAGAAGTGCCTAGGTTAGCGACTGCAGTTTTGGGGTCTGTGATTTGGATAGCAAAAGCCGACGCGTGCTTCCCTTCCCCCTTCTTTCCGTTGGCCCCCCTTCTTCCTCATGTTTGACTGCTCGTTCCCTCCAAGGTCCTCCTCTCTTCGTAACGCAAATCTTGAGCTCTCGTGGGCTTCAAAAGTATTCGAGTCGGGAAAAGATTCTGGGTTCCTGAGGAAAAGCAAAGCAACAAAGAGCAAGAAGTGGGGTTTCCGGAAGGAAAAGGGATGGGAAGACACGGTCCCGTCTCTCACACTCTACCCGGTCTGCTGAAATCCTCCACCGCAGCACCGTTGGTAGGCGATGACGAAGTGGCTGATGTTCCCGGAGCGGGGACACTGCGAAAGGAGCACACATACATCGTCATCCTTGGTGAGGCTGAAGAACTTGCGGATCTTGGTGGCGCGCTTGGGGCCGAGGCGCTTGGGGTGGACGACGTCGGTCAGGCCGGGGATGTCGGCCTCGCCCTGCTTGACGATGGAGAGGGCAAGGACGGAGAGGTCCATGCCGACGATGCAGCCACGGACGGACTTGCGCTTGCGCTCACCGGTGCGGCGGGGGCGGTAGCAGGAGTGGCCGTCGGAGAGGAGGAGGCGGACACGGGTAGGGTGCATGACACCCTGCTTCATGGGGAAACCCTGCTTGTCGTTGCCGCCGGTGATCTTGAAGATGTAGCCCTTGAACTCGTCGCCGACGGAGTCACCGGGGACCTCAGCGCCCATCTGTTGTGGTTATTAGTCCATGTTTTTGTTGTCTATCGCTTCGACTCGGGTCGTCTGTTCGGTGTCGACGAGGTCTTTCGCGCGAAGGAGAGGGGAAAGAACGTACGCGCTTCTCCATGAAGACACGGAGCTTGCGCTCATCCTCAATCTCGATGAGCTTCTGGCTGCCATTGGCAGGGTAGGAGATGTTCAACTGTTTGGAGAAAGATGGTCAGCGCCCGTCAATTTTCTTGAAAGTTTTCCCCGCCGAAATTTTGGCGGTCGCGCGGCGACAGCAGCAAAATTGAATCGACATAATGACAATTCTCCTTCTCTGATCGTCATGCTCGTGGGTAGTGGTAATATCTTACCTTCATCTTGCCGGCGGGTTGGGGATGAGGGTCGTGAAGTTGTCGACTGGCTGCGGTTAGTTGGGAAAAAAGAGTGAAAAGTGAAAATGGCCGAAATTCGAGATGTGTGTGTCGCTAGGGGCCTCAGGGCTGGGGAGCTGGCCGGCCAATCAGAATGGACTGAGCCCGGTCCAGGTCTGGCGGCGGCAAGTCGACGTGGATCGAGCTTTTTCTCACGTGATTGAGGACTTTGGAAAGTACGTACCTGACCAGACGCTGTTTCTTAGGTAATCTCGACATCTTCAAGTCTTTGGCCATCTCATTGACAAGCTCGTCACCAGCTGCGGACATCATACACTCTCGCCGCCTCTGAGAACTTCACACATCGACGCACCTCGAGCGATCACCCGCCATGTCGGAAGTCAAGATCTACCCGCCCAAAAAGGGTTCTCCAGGGTCCGACAACCCTTTGCCGCAAACCATCAAGACCCCATCAGGACTTGCACTACTTGAGATGCAGGGCACAATCAATCTGCCTCATTTCAATGCCGACGGCGAGGGTGATAAGACTGCGCCTGAGGTCCCCGTTGGCAGAATCGTATTTCCGGAACACCAACCTGGAGATGACAGCACAGCTTGGATGAAGCGAGTCTTTCTTTACGTCGGTCAGCACCAGAGACTCAGTGGTGAAGTCAAGAAACTCCCGAAGGCGATGGCCATTATTCGCCGCAAGGGAGAAGCGAAGACAGGCGCCATCGGCGAGACGGAGGAGGAGCTGGAAATTGCTGAGATTGTCAAGTACAAGATCATGTTTGGGCAGCGGCCTGAGCCTGTCGGAACAGAGCATACTTCATAGGGGAAGTTGTCGTTCACGACGGCTCAAGGTAGTCGAAGCAATTTTTGAGACTTCTGGGCAAATGCCGAAGCGGTGGGTCTCAAGTGCAACGAGTTGCTCTCTTTGAGGCCTTTGCATGCGCCTGAGATCGCCCAATATTCGATCGTCGAACGAGACCAGGAATGCATCTCTTGGAGGCTGGGTCGGTTTGGTACATTTGCAGCAAGGAAAGTTGAGGCCCGCGGCTGCTCTGTCACTGGCACGATTTCAACATTAGCAGTCAGGACGAGGCATCTTTAGGAACATCACCGGCATGGCAGACAAAAGCGCCGCGACAAAAGGTGCAGGGTTCCGGTATATCACAATACTTGTTATTCGGCTAACGCTGAGTGATGGAGGTCACCAAACTTTTCGCGCAAGAATTGCCCGCACCAGTCGGAAAACCCTTGCTATGTCGCTCAGCCACGAAGCGGCGCACAAACCATGAAGACACGCCGTTCGAAACGAGCGAGATTAGCAGCCGACATGACAGAAGGGTAGGCCGGGTTTGAGTCTCTTGGTGGAGAGCGTCGGTCAGAGTATCGACACACCTCTCACACGGAGCGCATGTCAATAAGAGACTAGCAGTTCCCAGGTGTGGAGTCCTATGAACAAAGGTTCACTCCGCACGTGTCTACTTCGTTCATGTGAACGCCAGTCCCAGCCGTCCTGCGGCGCATCCCGTCCGAGCTGGGGGTTCTAAGGACGTGGACGAGGAAGAGGATGGCGGCTCCAGAAATATAGACGGCATTTGCGAGAATAACGACAGAATCAGGGCGCACCCGGGAGGAAAAGTGTCCATCTGCACCTGAAATCGACTGCAAAAAAAGGCCATTATGGTAGCACCAGCCAGTCAAGAGAAGGAAGGCGTCATCAACAGACGAAAACACATATTGAAACCAGCCGTTGAATACTTCACCGACCAAAAGACTTGGCACTGGGCCCAATTGACCCAGATTGACCAGGATTCCGCCCCATGGCGATATTATCACTGTTCTGATTTCGGCATTCACCGACAAGTTGCTATCATCAAGGCATCAAGCCAAGAGGGGGAAAGAAAATGTTGCCGTTACAACATCAGAGTCAATGGTTCAAATCATGTCCGACAGGGATTCTCCATACCTCCGCGGACTGCGTGAGGGGGAACGTTGGGGACTACCCGAGGTGGCTATTAGGATAAATAGCTGGCGCATCTTGCAATTGCAACTTTAATTTAACCGCAGACAGCCTGATTGACCGGTTTCCCTTCGCCCCAGCCGGAGATGGAGATGTTCATGCCAGGGACGACCCCTGCCACCTGCTAGCCGTGGTCGCGCTATTGGCTCTGTTCAACCGGCACCTCTAAACTTCTGGTTCTCGCCGGAATGAGCTCCTGTTCTAGCGTTCTTGGTTCATAACCCACATCACGGGTATTCCCTTCACCATCTCTCATATGTCTTGAGTCCATCGGGCCAAGCGGCCCTCTGTCTTGTTTACCCAACCAACAAGAATGCTACCCCGGCCTGCAGGTCTTGGGCCCAAGACGGTGGGCGACGCCAGACCAGGTTCTCCTCACTTGGAGGACGTCACCTAGGGCTAGCAATATCACCGGCTTCGCCCCGCCATGTTGGGTGATCCGGAGAGCATTCTCGTCCCGTCGGCTGAGAAATTGGGGTAAAGATGGGGAACGGTGTTGCATTGGACCTTGCATATATGAATTGAGTTGTCTTCCCGTGGACGTGAAATTGCTGATCCTGTTCTCCTTCACCTCCCGGTCTCGGTCTCTCGCGAAAGGTCTTCTTCGCTCGGTCTGCGGTTATCATGCATCTCCAGTCTCTCACCGTGCCACTGCTGGCGGCGTCGCTGCCGTTGGCCTCGGCCCAGCTCGAGTCCTACGCCAAGAAAGCCGGCCTGCTTTACTTTGGTGCCGCGACCGACTCTCCGGGACAGCGTGAACGCGCAGGTCTGGAGGCATCCTACGCCCAGTACGATGCCATCTTGGATGACATCAATGAGTTTGGCCAGACCACCCCAACCAACGGGCAGAAGGTCAGTCACCAATTCCGTCGAGTGCCTCCTGAATCAACTAACATCACGTCCAGTGGCTCTTCACCGAGCCCGAGCCCGGCGTCTTCAACTACACCGAGGGCGAGATCGTCTCCTCCATCGCCGAGGAGAACGGCCAACTCCTCCGCTGCCACGCCCTCGTCTGGCACAGCCAGCTGGCCCCCTGGGTCGAAACTACCGAGTGGACACCCGAGGAGCTCGAGGAGGTAATTGTCCGCCACATTACAAACGTTGCGGGCCATTGGAAGGGCCGCTGCTACGCCTGGGACGTCGTCAACGAGGCGCTCGAGGACGACGGCACATGGCGCCAGTCGGTGTTTTACAAGGTGCTCGGTGAAGACTACATCAAGTTGGCGTTCCGCACGGCGGCCGAGGTCGACCCGGACGCGAAGCTCTACTACAACGACTACAACCTGGAGAGCGTCGGCGCCAAGAGCGAGGCAGCCAGGGGTATCGTCAAGATGCTCCAGGCCGACGGCATCAGGATCGACGGCATCGGCATGCAGGCTCACTTGGTTGCCCACCGCGCGCCGACTCTGGACCAGCAGATTGAGGTCATCAGCAGCTACGCCGAGCTCGGCGTCGAGGTGGCGCTGACTGAGTTGGACGTCAGGATCGAGCTTCCCGTCAACGAGACCAACTTGGAGTGGCAGAAGGAGGCTTATAAGGCGGTAAGCAGAGGACCACAATTCTCGAAAGTTTGCATGACACTAACATGTCAAATAGTCCGTCGGAGCCTGTGTCCAAGTCCCCGCCTGCGTCGGAATCACCATCTGGGACTTCTACGACCCTTTCAGCTGGGTTCCCTACACTTTCGAGGGCGAGGGCGCGGCCCTTCTCTGGTTTGATGACTTCAGCAAGCACCCGGCTTACGACGGTGCGCTGGAGGCACTGAAGAACAAGACTGCTTCCCCTTGCAGGAGGCGACGAGGACTTGACTCTGGCAAGAGCAGGAAGCTGTTTTGAGTACCCAGAGGCTTCATATAATGCATAATGAAAGACACATTAGCTTTGAGAGACTGCGTAAATGCTCAAAAGATATAGTCTAGCACGCCACAGAAGGACGTGCGCGTACACACATAACCATTACTTTCATGAAATCGCAACTCGGACTTCTGCAATGCCCAAAACGCCGTTTGACAGATTAATGTAACTCGCCAGCTTGCCGAGGAAGCCTGGTGGTCACTCCCGATATGGGTGTCTTGAGTCCTCACTCACAATGACGAAGTCGCACGATCCGGATTGCTTGCTCCTTCAACAGCCAAACAACGATGGAAATTCTGGGTGCCGTACACCTTTAGCGAACAAAGCTGCATCGAACAAAAGATGTTGAATCTGTTCGAGTAGAACAATCTCAAGCATCCGTCACAATTTGGTCCTGACTATGCCCGGTTTGCAGATCATCCTGACTAATACTCCCGGATCTATCGGAGCCCCAACGCCTCTCATCTGCCGGAGTCAGGCGGAGCAGCACCCATGGGCTCGTCAACGTGTCGGGCATTTTCCCTGGCGATCTTTGACGGTTTAGTGATCGTGACAGGGCCCGCTAGTTGTCAATGGTTTAGAGCTTGGGCAAGCAGGTGCCTCGAGCCATCTTGTGGGTTTGTCGAACCACCCTTGATCCTGCAGTCTGCAGTGTCCCCCCCCCCGAAAACCAGGATGATTTTGACAAATAACCTTAACAAGTTGGGCTTCAAAGAATGGCGGGGTCCAGCAGTCTTTGATGTCGACGGCGCTCGGCTGAGGCGTTGCCGCTAAGAGCTAGGACGGGTTGAGTGGAAGTCCACCTGGTGGTGCCGTCATCTTTCGCATCTGTTGCGGGCTAGCAGTCGCTCACTAAGCGCACGCGAAGTGAGATCTGCGAGAATTTGAAATATCTCAGATAGCCTATCCGGCATCTGCTCGCTGTCATATCAAAGGTTAACGATGCTCGTTCTCGGGATTGGGCGCAGCGAAGAGCAGTCGAGGCACAGCAAACTCCGCGGGAAGGAGCATGCAGGAGATATGGAATTATTAGATACCACTCACAAAGCGTGGTTACACTCCGAAGCTTCCTTGGAGATGCAAAACATTCCAGAAAAAGTGTAGCCTAGTTGCTGCCACGCTAGACGGCTAGTCCGGCTGGGTTGAGTCTAGAACGACAACCGGACCGCGGTCAGGTGCCTGGATGGCTACGGATGGCTTGTCGGAGTTCAAACGGTGAGTTCATTGAGCCCAATTCCATCGATACCGAGGCTTAAGGAATGACTACTGACATCATGCGTGCGCAGGCGGCTGGCCCGGTGGTGATGGGTCCTGACTACGGGTCTGGGGGCTCATCACAATTTGCCTGTCAGCCTGTTGCGGAGAGAAGGACGATGATCGCGGCGTCTCGGCATTTTACGTATATAACCCGCGAGCCTTGTCCATGTCCCAATTCTTGACTGTCTTGGATTATCACGACGCAGCCCAGATCAACTACCGTGAGCAGTACATACGACGAAGTGCAACATAATTCATCACAATGGTAAACCTAATTTCAACAACACTACCCCTGGCCTTTGCGGCTCTGGCCTCGGCCAGGATGTGCAAGAACATCACCGTCGAAGTCGACATCTCGGCACGGAACGCCGTCTTCGATCTCGAGGCGCCCAAGACGAACGTCGAAGTGACCAACTTCTTGCTTAACCTCTCACAACAAGGGGCCAACTACACCGCGACAGTACTGAAAGATGTAAGTCGATGCGAACCAACACTCTGGAGCTTGCCCACCGACCAGAACCCTCAACTAACACCTCAAACAGTATGCCGACGTCAGTGGAACCTACCAGCTGGCCTCGACCTACTGCGAGCCCGACGCCGGCCCGGGTGCCGTCATCCAGATCCTGACCCACGGTATTGGTTTCGATCGTAGCTATTGGGACTTCTCGGCCAAGGGCGGCGAGTACAGCTACGTCGGCCCCGTCGTCGACGACTACGGCTTCTCGACGCTGACCTGGGACCGCCTCGGCATCGCGCAGTCCTCGCACGGCGAGCCCGTCAACGAGATCCAGGCCATGCTCGAGGTCGCCGCCCTCAAGGCCCTCACCGACAAGGTCCGCGACAGCACCCTTCCCGGCCTCGAGGACCGCAAGTTCGCCAAGGTCGTGCACGTCGGCCATTCTTTCGGCTCCGCGCACAGCTACGCGCTGACGGCGCTGTACCCGGACGTCTCGGACGGCATCATCCTGACGGGCTTCGCGCAGAACGGGTCGTTCCTGGCAGACTTCATCCTCGGCGGCGCCTTCATCCAGGCGAACCAGGTGGCGGCGCTGAGCGACTACGCCGACGGGTACATTGCGTCCGCGTACGAGGGTGGTGTGCAGGTCAACTTCTTCGGGCCGGACAACTTCGAGCCGGAGATCCTGACGGCCGTGTACGAGGCGGGACAGCCGGTTACGGTGGGCGAGTTGTTGACTGTTGGCGGCGAGGCTGCGTCGCCCAACGCGTTCAAGGGGCCTGTCCTCATTGTCACTGGTGGTAAGTCCACGACTGTTGTGAATGTTGTTGTTACACACAGAGACTAATAAGGGTGTTTTACGTAGAGAGGGATATTCCGTTCTGTGGAGGAAACTGCCTCGCGACCGGCAACCCCGACCTGCCCTCGATCCCGGCTTCGTCGGGTATGATTTTCAAGAACGCCAGTGCTTTTGAGGCCTACATTGTTCCTAAGGCTGGACACGGTCTTGCTTTCGTAAGTTGTTTCATTGTATCGTGGGTATACACAATGCTAACTACCCAACAGAGCACTTCTCACGTTGAGGTGACGAGCAAGATGTCTGATTTCCTGTACCAGAACGGTCTGGGTTGCCTGATCTAAGCGATCAGTCTGACATGTAAATATGGAAGTGCATTGCATAAATCCAGTCGTGCGATGGAGCCAGCCATCTACGTCATAACCATAATAGTTAAGAGGACTGTAATTGAAGAATCAAGACCACAAGCATTACACGAGAAATGGGACATGCAATTGGGTGACATAACCATACGCCAGCCAACGCCAATTCGGATTTGGAGCAATTGATCGCTGCGTTAATTCCGTGGAGCTTCGGCACCGAGGGCGACATTGAAGACCGCGGACTACGGCGACTAACCGAGTCTGACGTGAGACATTGCCTTTAAAGAGCGGTTGTCGCCCTCTCAAACGAGGATACTTTAGCAACTCGCAGCAAACAACAATCAAGGATCCAAGAATAAACCAGCAGCAACAATTATCCAAGAGAGATATGCACGAGTGGCAGGTAAAAGCAAGAGAAGACGCCGAGAACCAACAAGACGCGCCGTCCTCGCTGCGCGAACTGCTCGGGATGGATTCCGAAACGACCAAGGCACCGATCCCCGTCATCGTCTGCGGCAAGGCGGAGGTCATCGGCCGTGTCGTCATCGAAGGCCTGAAGCCGGAATACGAAGGTAAGCCCCAGTCGCCTGGCACACCCGGGCTGCATCGATGACGGGCCGATCCGCTCACACCCTTTCCCCCCAAAACGCAGTCGTCCACTTCATCATGACGCCCGCCTCAGGAGCCGCCATCATCCCGGCGATTCTGACGGGAAAGACCCCGCCGTCCCACCCCGACTCGAGCGCCATCGGGACGGGGAACTACGCCGTCCCACCCTGCGCCATTATCCTCGGGGCTGCGTTCGACGACGAGGCGGTCGAGACCATCAAGAAGGGCGTCGCTGGGGCTGCGGGGGCCAAGAAGGTTCCTTGGCTGAGGCACGATACCAGCAAGCCGTCGCCGCCGATCGGGCCGGAGTACGGCAAGGCCGTGGTTGCGAGATGCAAGGAGACGTTGGCGCGGTTGGAGAAGGAGGGGAAGCTGGATGGGGAGCACGATGCTGATGAGTGGTACTGAGGCCAAGGACTAGCCAGGCAAGGCCAGACCAGGCAGAGACTGCATATCAATGCGAATGACTTAATCGACTTGATTGATGAAAAAGGCGTGTCTCATCTGATGTTGTCATTGACCGCGGGGAAGATGGTCGGGATGGCGACACCAAGTCTACCCCGCTGCAACCCACCGCGAGATAAGCGATAAGGCGAGAAACATGCCGATGAACGGCATCACTCACCTCTTCAACGACAACCTTGACTCTCGTCAAACTTGCATGAACCACCATCAACCTCTGACCTGTGGTTCTAGTTTCTTCTGAACGTTGTTTTCCCCGCCACGTGGTGTTGTACACTCGCACCCACACCATCTCAGGTCCCACAGTTCATGTGTCTCATCCCAGGACAATCCCAGGTCTTAACATATCGTCCCATCTCACTCCCAGACAATGGCGATCGCGGTACGGTCTGCCACATTTTGACGCAAGACCACGTGGTGTAGCCGCAACTCTACTGACGTCTTGGCATCACACAGGCTGTCGGTCAGATATGCTCAACCGCATCGCTGGTGCATAACCTCGAGCAGTGCGTGAAACTAGTCGCCAAGGCCGCTGTTGGTGGCGCAAAGGTACGGCTTTCTTCCTCAGAACATTCGTTCTGAGTCGTCACGAGGGCAGAGACATGGCTTCCCTCGGCCCCAACGCCTTGCAAAAGACGTCCCGCACCAAAGACATCCACACTGACTCCCGCAAGGTCCTCTTCCTCCCCGAGGCCGCAGACTACATCGCCTCAAGCCCCCAGGAATCACTCTCCCTCGCCCAGCCCGAGTCCACATCCCCCTTCGTCCTCGGCCTCCAAGAAGCGGCAAAGAAGCACTCGCTCGCCGTCAACGTCGGCATCCACGTCCCGGCCCCGCCCTCGCCAACCTCCCCCGGCGGCGGGCCCCGACTCCTCAACCGCAGCCTCTGGATCGACGCAGACGGCTCCGTCAACGCCGCCACGACCTACGACAAGCTCCACCTCTTCGACTACGGCGCCCTCCGCGAGTCCGCCACCGTCCAGGCCGGCCCCGCCCTGACGGCCCCGTTCCCCACCGCCGTCGGCCGCGTCGGCTCCCTCATCTGCTTCGACCTCCGCTTCCCGGAGCCCGCCCTCGCCCTCACCCACCCGGCGCCCCGCAGCCCCTTCCTGCCCGAGAACGGCGGCGCCGGCGTCGCCCAGGTCCTGCTGTACCCGTCCGCCTTCACGCTCAAGACGGGCGCCGCGCACTGGGAGACGCTGCTGCGCGCGCGCGCCATCGAGACGCAGAGCTGGGTCGTCGCCGCGGCGCAGGTCGGCGCGCACAACGCGAAGCGCAGCAGCTACGGCCACAGCATGGTCGTCGATCCCTGGGGTGCCGTCAGGCTGGAGCTCGGCGGTGTGGACGCCGACGGCAGGGCCGAGGAGGGCGCCGAGGGGGCCATTGGCTTCGTCGACGTGGATTTGGATGAGTGGACGAGGATCCGCGAGGTTATGCCGTTGGTCAGACGCACGTGAGTTGTCCTTGCCTTTGCTCCTCCTCTCTGCAGCCCCCGCCTCCCTTTTTTTTTTTTTTTTTTCTTCTTGTTCCCGGACGACACGTTTTTTTGCTGCACATCGTCACACCGCCTTTGAGCCTCATGTCTCGTGTTTCCGTATTGTGAACAGCACAACCGCATCCCCCCCCTCCCCTGAAGACGCACACGCCCCCGGCATATCCCACTGATCTTCCCTTCCCCTTCGTCCGGCCCCTCTCTTCTCCATATCGTGAGAGAGAGAAAGGTACCAGCTGGATGGTTTGACTGACGAGAGGAAACAAGCGATGTGTACCCTGGAATCTAGGTGTAAGCCGCCCGCCCACGGCACGCGGCACGCCCCCTCCCCCCTTCCCATCTGAGCTGTCACAATCCCGAGGAGCAGGGTCAAGCTGGGTACGGCAAATGCAGTGTCCCCGTCATCTTGCAGATGAAAGGGAAAAAAAGTCCTTCTAGAAAGCCTCGCTGCCGGGGAGGGGAGGCGGTCAGGGTGTACCGGTGTACGGATACGTTTTGATGATGATGTTGAGCCTGGCACTCGGTAGCACCGCGATAAGAGTTAGAGCGTCCCCGGGGCCCGGGGGACAGACGGAACAGACAGACAGGGGGACAAGGGATGGAAGAGCGGTAGGACCCAATGACTCGGCACGTCTGCGGGAGTTCTAGAAGGAATTGCAAATGTTCCATGGATGGGGCGCCGGCAAATGAGTGAATATCAGACAAGCAAGGCCCTTCCCTCCACCGCCCGTGTTTGACAGGGCTGGCGAAGATGTCCACATCACCGGTGAGGCCTCACCGAGGCAACGCAACGCAACGCAGCGGTAGCGGTAGCGGTAGCAAGGTAGATGGGATGGAGATGGGGATGGGACGGTGGATGATGGATGATGCATGTGCATGTGCGCCGTCCGCCGCGTGCCGTTGGGGACCATTATGCGGTCAAGGACGATGCGGCGGTCAACTAACCGCAGATAACTAAGGTATGACCCGGGGGTGGGCTGGCTCTTCCTTCGCCCCCATGTTTGCCAGTTGTCCATGCCGACGGTAGTGTTAGCTGCGTCTGTTGACCGAGGACGACTGAAAAAATTTCTCACAGTGATGGCCCGGTGAGTCAACATCCCCAGGGGGTCGGTGGTTGTTGTCAAAACTGCAATGTGCGTTTGTGTCTCTCCCCGGGCAGCGGAAAACATTCACCATCGCCCTGGTCGCCGGGGAAGATGATGAGATGAGCCGCCCAGCGCTTGAACGGTAGCGTCAGTGTTAGCGCCCAGCTGTGCCAGCCAGCGCGGTCATCGGTGAAGGGGTGGATGGGCGGTGGTGGTACCCGTCGGCCAGCTAGGCAAGCAAGCACAGCAGCCCAACGGTTTTAAAATTGGGGTTTGCGGTGTGATGGGTGCTGCGCTGGCAGTTCAAGGGGAGGGGTGGTAGTGTACTATGTAGCGGCCATGGTGCGTCGTCTTCTTGCCCGTCCCCGGGGGGCTGGTAAGAAGAAGGTGAAGCCCGTTGTCTGTCTGTTGGTGCAGTTGTGTGTGTTGGGCATGGGCATGGGCATGGGCATTTTGCCCAGACACGGAAGAAGGCGAGAAGAAGGAAAAAGAGGGTCCCGCTAGAAGGAAAATCTGAAATTTGGAAATAACGTGGTAAATTAGGAGTAGAGGCCAAGCGAGAAGAAGCTGTGGATCTGCTTCAGTTGCTTCAGCCCGGGGGGGGGAGGGGTCAACACAGCAACCTCGTCGAGGGTGTGTGTCAATCGTGATTTCCATGGATGATGACAGCGGTGCGGTACGGACCACGGTGCAGGCTTTCGTGGACGGTGTTCATGTCGCCCGGGGCCGTTGTCACTTTCTCTCGCGGCGGGTGGAGACGGCCACCGTCGACGTGGACCGGCAGTGTTTCCCAGTGGATGGAGGCAAAGAGTGGAGATGGGCCGGGTTCGAAGAAGAAGAAAAGAACAAGAGGAGACATTGTTCTCATCATGGCCCCCGGGGACCCGGGATCCATGCCCCGGGATGCCGTTGTCCAGGTCCCGGTCCGCATGGTCCATGAAGGCCCCACCGCTGCGAAAAAAGGGCATTTGGTAACTTGGGACCGGCCGTCCGCCCTGTCTGTCGTCGTTTGCGGGCCTCCGGGGGGGGGGGGGGGGGCCTCCCCTGAACCCGGACCTGGACCATGAACCTGGGCTGGCTCCCTCGCTGGGACCCTCTGGAAAGAAGGAAAGAAGCCAGAGAAAAGAGTTCCAAAACCACAGCCCCGGGAAATTTGGAGCGTTTGGGAATGAGGACCTTGCTCCTTCTCCTCCTCCTCCTTCTCCTCCTCCTCCTCCTCCTCCCCCCGGCTGGTGACTTTTGTTTTGCTTCCCTTCTCTCACCGTGACGATCAAGGGCGAGGGGTCTCACTCAGTGTCTCCCTCTCACCGAATGGACCCCCAATCCCAGACTTCAATCCCACCGAGGACGAGGGCAGGGGGATCGACAGATGGGCAGGAGATTTTTACCAGGAGGTTGGGGACGCAAAGGAGGGCCCCCATCCTGAGGGAAAAGGTCATGGGGTTTAGACACATAACAGAGAGAGATTGTGTGCGCCGAACAGATGGAAAGATGGGATGAAACGTGGGAATGATGATCTCTGCTATCAAATGTCCCATCCCCCTCTCCTCTGTCGCTCCTCCTGTGTGGGGTGGGGGGCTCCAAATTCCTCAATGTTTGGCCCATCTTATGCAATCTGGGCGAGACCTAGGTGCTGGTGGATTGGTATTTGAGGCTCCCGAAAAGGGGGTTTTCGCCTCCTCGTGACGGACGGTTGGTCCCCGGAGAGAGGAACCGACGGCAAGAGGCGTCGCAGCGCGTGGGATGTCAAACCCTACCGAGGCGGGGAGATCACGCTCCAGGAGGCGCTGCGGATGCTGTGAGGTCTCGCTCTCGTTGTGGCGTGTTGAGCCGCATGATCCAAGGCCCTGGTGAGCTGAGGTCTCGAGACTTCCGAAACCCGGTCTTTACTCTGCGGTTCCGGATTTTCTCGCTTCTCGGCCGATGAAGCGTCGCATAGCCTCAGGATGGGGGCCGAAGAGGAGAGGAAGAGGTCTTTGATGTTTATGGTCTCGACGGCCGCGTCCCTGGATCCCGCACAATGCGTACCTTCAGTCCACCGAGCTGGGTCTTTAGAGAAGTGTCTGTTGCCGCAGTGGTAGTGGTAGTCGCCGTCGTCGGCGAATGGGGCCGGGTGCGTTATCAAGGCATCGCATCACGATGACATGTTTGCTGCTTCCAGTTCCCGCCGCCACCGGGGCGCATGTCCGGAGGATGGATACCTCGCGCGGTGTGGTTTGCGTGTTGGCCATTTGCGTACCTATCTCCATATTTGATAGCCTGGGGAAATATCAAAGTTGCTGCAGCAGGCTCAAGAAGGAAGTGGTGGGTACGTAGCTGGCCACAAGTTCCCAAACTTCCGGTTGGCGCCACAGGAAGGCAAGCCAGACTCAGGCACTCGTGGCACTGTACCTGTATTTCCGGATCCGGATGACGTCGCAACTGAGTGTGCGGGAGTGCGACTCTGCGTCTGCATTGTGTCGTTTGGATGTAACCCCCCCCCCAAATAAGATAAGGAGGCCAAGGGAGAATCGCACGGGGGGGAGAGAGAGTCTGTCGTGACTCGCAACGGACGCGACCAACGGCAGTGGTGGATTGAGCCGGCTGCAGATGGTTGGAGGGGGCAATGATAACGGCGGTACCACCCCTGGAGATGATGTTGATCCTATCACATTTCGCATCACCAACAGAGGGCAAACACTCTGGAACGAGGAACCAACAATGGGACATTCAGAAACAACAGTATACTTCCAACCAACAGCCGGCCGACGCACAAACAGCAGGTTGTTGTTGGTGATTGAGTTGCAAGGGGCCCTGCAAACAGCGAAATGGGAGGGTGACCTCTCGATGCGAAACAAGCGAGACGACACACACACACATCACCACAAACACAAATAAAAAGAAAAGAGAAACGCACAAACACGAATGTATTTCATCCACCAATAGGAACTCTCATAAAAATCAATATCTGATTGCTCCAAAAATTCGATGAATAGGCATTCAAAACTCCAAAAGAAGGGTGACAAACAAGCTGTCGTGTCATCAGACCCCTATCAGTTTCCAGCTGGGTCGTCGTCACCGTCCTCCTCGACGGGGTGAGATAAGGTGTGTCAAGGTGAAGGCCATCCCTCACCTGGGGCACACCTTGGACCTCACCGAGCCCGAGCTTCAGCTGATGAGGAAGAAGAAAAGAGTGGGACAAGCCACCATCTCGGTCAAAGCGCATTCCCTGATTGGTCGGGGAAATCAGAAACAGCAGGAAAAAATAAAGAGGGAACCCCTGGCCCACCGCGGGCCACTCCCGATGGGAGGAAGAAAGAATGAGAAAAAAAGAAGGTCCCAGCGCTTTGGTTCCCGGGACGCCGCCGGCTGCATTAGCGCAATCAGCCAGCAGAGAGGGAAGCCGAGGAAGCAGCAAGCAGTCAGCTTGTCCCGTCGTTTTTTTGTGTTTTTTTTTTTTCTGCCAGCACACACCACCCCCTTTTTCTTTCTTCCTGTTCCCTGCTGCCCACCACCAACACCACCACGGCCGTTTCTGATGGCGGCAGCGCCTGGACTGCGCTGCGTGCGAAAGTCGCAAGTGTGCCTGGCTAGCGATATACACACCACAACCACCATCGCCCCTTTCTTTTCGCGCAAATCGCTCCCGTCCATCGTCCTGCTCCCAAGTCCAACTAGTGCAGCCGCCATCATCGTCCGGATAGCCCATCACCTGTTTGCTACGCAGTCTAGTCGCGAAAGCCTGAATTTGCCGTCCCACTAGCCCTAGGCTGCGTGTACTTACTTACACTAGCCGCCTCATTACCGCGCCGTACCCGATCTTTGCCCCTACCCCAAATTAAAGTCTAAATCCCCTTTTTTCCTTTCTCTGCCTCTTCCGTCCATCGTCGCGCAAAACGGATAGTCTAATGCAAGGCACCATCGCCCCATATGAGAGTAGTGTAGCCGTAGTCTAAAGGGCCAAATGCGTCCGACGCGATGCTCCCGCGCGACCAACGCGCGCTGCTTCTCGTATGCGACGACAATCGTCAGTATCACAGTGACCTAGACCCAAGATGAAGGTCCCGGCGCACCAAGGCCAGCACACAAACACATACACAGCATCAAACCCAGCTAAACCCGTAGTCTCGGAGCCCGTCCATCAAGGAAACCATGTCCCCAGACGCGGAATTGGTTGGACAAGGTACGCGAAAGAAACCAAGAATAAAAAATGAAAAGAAAGTCGCCCTTCCAACCGGAACGTCTGCAGTATCACATCCGGGCCGGCAACTTTTTTTGCTGTCGCTCGGTCTTGTGTCTGTTCGCACTGCATTGCGTAGGTTGCGTAGCCACCCCCCCCCCCAAACTTCATTCAGCCTGTCCAGGTATCCGTCGCGCGGTAGGCACTTCATCTCGGGGAACCTACCCAACGTCGCATTCATGGCGTCAGGCGCATCATCTGCGATGGCAAAAACCCTCTCAGCTGCGCTCCTCTCAACCACGCAGTCGGGCCGCAGCTACGCGGCAGGCGACGGTCCGAAGGGGACTGGACTGGCTCTATCGAAACAAAAGAATCACCGAAAGAGTCGAGTCGAGTCGAGTTCGACCTTCCTACCCTAGTCGCTGCGATTTGCGCTGCGCTGCGCCATTGCCGGCCGGAAGGGGATTAAGCAAAGTGTAAAACATCCAATGCGCAAAAATAGCTTTCCCAACGTCGCATTTGCCTCTCTCCCTCTCTCTGCACTCACTCTCGCTCGACGTGAGTTCGAATGAGACGAGGGTTTGGTGTAGGTCGTAGCACTGCATCGCAACAAGTTACTTCCGTTCAAGGGCCCCCTAACCATGCCCCATGCCATCCGAACCTCAACTGGACTCTAAAATCCGTGGTGCGCTATTCTTGCTTTTCTCCTCCAAGGCCTCACCTTGTCCGCTGCCTCGGTCTGCTTTCTTTCTTGTTAATTCCCTGCATACTGTCCTGCGTATTGATGCGCCTCTGCGGTCACTGAGGAAAGGGGGACGGCCAGCCAGAAGGAAAGAAAAAAAAAAAAAAGGCGCCACAGAATGCATAGTCATCATCATCATCATCAACACCACCACCACCACCACCACCACCACACCCCCCCATGCAAAACCGTCTTCCCCGGCTGCACACATCCTAAACCCGCATGGCCCGTATGCACGATCTACGACATCCTCCTCTCAGAAAAAAAAAAGAAACCACCTTTGTACCACCACAACCTGGGCCCCCCTCTGTTGCAAGCTCTTCCGTTTGGAGGATGGCCAACATGTTTCCCTTGCCTCTTTCAGCATGTACAATGGCCTAAAAAATGATTGCCCGCGCATAAGCGCCGGTCCAGGTCTTACCGTCTTAGCTGAGAATCATGGTCTCTGGATGGACGGCACGGCTGTGTCGATCATCGCGTAGTTTGACTTGTCGTAGTTCGCAGCAGCCACCACTGCCACCGCCCACCACCAACATCAGGGACAACCCTCGCTCGTACTCGACATGTCAGACACATCAAGAACCTCTTCTTAGTCAGGATCGAGACCCCGTACCGAGTCGGGAAATGGGAGACCAAAAAGATGGATGGATGGATGGGGGCCCGCCGCCGGCATGTCGCAGTCATGTCAGTTGGAACAAATCGGGGGCCCTTTCTCCAACCAGACCACTCACTCCCGCGCACCGCATCCGCCCCCGGCTTCCGATCTCCCCCATCATCCATCATCCCCTCCCCCCCCTCCTCAAAAGTCTCACTCTCCCTTCCCTCCCCGGATACATCACCCGTCTAGCCTTTTCGCCTCTGTGAATGAGCAGCATTCAATGACACTCCGTGACTCTCTTTGCTCTGTCAGTTTAGTCTGGCGCTTACGGGTTGGTCATCGGTCGTCCTCTCTCTCCCTTCGCCGCCTGCCCCCTTGGGTCGTTTGCGCCAACCATCATCACCAACGACTCAACAACCCCTCCATTCTACTAATTCGTAAAAGCAAAATCGCCCAGCATACCGATCAGGAATGTTGAAGTCGCCCGCCAGCACGCACGGCACCCCTGTCCGCCCGAGATGCATCCTGCACACACTCGCACCAATCTGACCGATCTGGAATGTGCCCGGCTACGTCACAAATAGAAAGAGAGAGAGAGAGAGAGAGAGAGAGCCCGACAAGTGAACACAAACGCGTCAAGGTGTGGTGGTTTTATGCATGTGTGCGTCGCAATATTGAACCAAGTGATGTAATTAGGGCTCCGTTGGATGATCATGTCGCGAGAGTGAAGATGCGATGCAAAAGTGTCAAAAATATTCAGATGGTTGGAAAATTATTGTGATGAAATAAGCTTTTTTGTTTCCATACGATTGAGCGCTGTGTAGCTATCCTAAACTCTTGTAGAGAGAGGCAACTAATAGATACAAGTCTAAAAGAGGGCTAAACCCGCGGGGTATCTTCTTTTTCCTGAGTCCAGCCCAAGCCGCTTCCGATATTAAGGACTCAATACGAGAAAGAATAAAAACAAAACAGTGGCCGCGAAGCCTTTTGGTGGTTCTCGACTACACGTTGGGGAAGAAACAGAAGAGCAAAGCCAAGCAGGGGGAATAAATGGTGTAAGTGATAGATAAATGTTGTCCTTCGTCGCCATTTTGCCTTGTTCTGACAAGGTCGGGGAATAAAGTAAGGTAATAGGAAAGCGTTGCTGACATGTCCTTGGCCATCTCGCTCTCAGGGGACCCGCGAGGTATCCTAAAGCCTGAAGAGGGGAAAAAGAGAAAAGCCAAAACAAAACAAATGGGTAGTGATACAAAAAAAGAAATCCAAAAACAGAGTCTATATGCGAAGCAAGTTCTTTTCCCAGCCCGTATCCCAGAATTTTTTGTAGCCCGTCTCCCAAATCAAGTTGCCTAAAGTAGAAGAGATAGAAAAAAAAGAAATCCAATCGCCCCAACTCTCGCGTTGCTTTTCGCCCGTGTCCAAAGTGAAAACCCCCCAAGAGTGAATAAAAAAAAGAAAAATTGTCGTCTCACACCCTGAGCGACGGTTGAGGCGGCTAAGTGCCATGTGCGTCGAGGGTGGTGGTTGCGTTGTTCATGCGTTGCTGCCCGACCATGCTGTCTATGGTGGCTCACCGACAGTTTGGAATGGATCCGCCGGGGATATTGTTGTCGTCGTCGGATTTCGATTCGTAGGACGCTGAAGGGGACCCCAGATGCAGGATGTGAGAGCTGACAGGATGGATAACCCAAAACGAGCCATCCATAGGGCAAAGTCCCAGAAAAACCCAGATCCGTCTATGTTGTAACGCCATGCCGTTTGTGTTTTCCCACCCAAAGTACAGCTGGGATTGTGATCCCAGAAAGATCAAAGAAAAATTTCGATGCCACATCATGAAAACCGTGATTGAGCGTTCCCATTCGCCTTGCTGCTGGGAAGCAAGTTGTGGCTCCGAGCCGGTGTGTTCTAGTCTTCGACAGGAATGCGTATTAAAATGGTTGTATGGTAATGTTGTTGCGAAATCGGCCAGGACGTTGTACAGACGAGGTGGTACATTTGGAGAAAAGACCGCCAGTATTAGAAGTGTTGTAGGGGTGTAATGGTGTGCGTATGTTCGAATGAGACGCTGCAGCAGCGGGCAGAAAGCGGGTTGTTGCCCCTGTCCGGTGGCGCGTATAATGCCAGCGCGTCAGCCGCGAGGCCCGCGGGCGGGAAGATGTGTGTGTCGTTCATCATGCTCATGGCACGTCGGTGGATGTTGCGAGGAAAAACCGGCGTGAAGCAGATTTATCGAGGCTTGGGGCGAGGGGGAGGCTTGGGGACACCAGTCGTGTCGTAGGCGCCGCGGCCCATGTTGGAGGTGCTGGAGATTTCTCTGACAACCATCTTGGAGGAGGATGTGTTGATCAAACGGCGAGAGCACGTTCTGATGCGTTGGTTCTGAGCACCGAGCTTGTTAGCCATGTTGTCGGTTTGGTTGGTTGGATGAGATGATGAAGAGTGTGGTTTGAATCCTGAGGAAGGAAGAAAGTTTGGGGATAAGGCGACAACTTTATAAGCTGAGCGCGATGTGAGGATGAGATTCGCCAGGCCTCACCGCGGTAAGACACTGGGCAGATGCGCACAAGGGGGTAAATTGGCTAGTGGATGCTGTTGCTGCAGCTCTGACTCACAATTCAGAACGTCGTAGTGCGACGTGTTGGATGAAGACTCTGAGAAAATCGTCTTCTGAGAATGGGATTGGTGAAAGGCGACGGGGGTGAAGAAGCGGTGATGATGCAAGGAGGCCTGGGTTATGTTGCCGAATTGGGCGTAACCGCTGCTGCTGGGGGTGTTTCGCAAGAGCCAAAAAAATGATGGAGCTGAGGCAAAACAGGCGGAGCGGAGGAAGCGAGGGGTGAGTTATCGGCACCGTTGTTGCATGAGGATATCCTGTGTGCTTTTTGCGCAGTCGCAGACGAAGTATTGAAAGGTGTATTGGCGTTTCTTTGGTCGGACGGTTGCGCAGGTCTCGGAAGCTGGTGGTGAATTTGCTTCTTGTGTCGTGGTGATATTATCGGGTCTCTGAATTAATGGGTTCCCCGGTCCAAGTGATGTCTGATTCCGTCTTGTTCTCGTTTCCCTCCTTGTGTTTCGCTTTCGCGCTGGTCAGGGCCCGGAGCGTTACGGTACGGTGCGTGCGAGACGAGGGTTTGGCTTGCTGCAGGTTCTCTCGCTAAGAAGCTAGGAAGCTGGCAGTCTGCAGGGTGGGTCGCGCGAACAGCTTGTCCTGTGAGGCGAGGAGGCGTGTAGAAGGTTGGCCAAAAGACTGCGGTGAGCTTGCAGGAAAAAGGGGGGCGCGTGTAAGAGGAGCGGATTGCTGGGCTCTTGTTGGGAGCAGTCGGTGTGATGATGATGGATGATGATGGCGTAGAGAAAAGTAGGTGAAGAAAGACCAAAGCCTGATATTCGCGCCGGGGAAAGACGGGAAGATGTAGTAGTTGATGTTGTTGGGAGAGGTGAGTGAGGATAGTGAAGTAGGAGCGAGAGATGACGGATGGGAGGGAGAGGATTATGAACTCTTATTATTCCAGACGCCCCGACCGAGAATGGGAAATTTTTTCCCCTAAAAGCAATGTCCAATGTCAATGGTAAGGTATCCGTAGAGAGAGGTAAGGTACAGCCGTCAGGTACCTTGGAGCACTCGCAATGTAATGTCAGGGCGGGAGTGAAGGGAAGGGGGCCATGTAGTGTTCCTCAGGTTTGGTTCCTTTTCCAAAAATTAAAGGGCAAAAAAGGGAACCAGAGTGAAGGGATGGGGGGTCCTGGACCGACTGGGATTGGGGATTTGGGCCAGCTCTCCTCTCCCCCAGCACCAGCAACGGCAGCAGCCAAACCACCACCACAAACCCAGCACACACACCTCACCTCATCAGCGCCGGTAGCTTCAGCGGCGCACCCTACCCTACCCTACCCCCCACCCCCCCCCCCGGCGAGACGGCAAGGCCCCAGGCCCTAGACCAGGCCCCTTCATGTTCTCCAGGGGAGCGTGGAATTAGCCACCACCACACCTCGCCATGCCAGGACCATGCCGTGAGGTACCAGCCCATGCCTCTCTGATCCTTGCCCCGTCCCATGCCCTTGCCATGCCAGGTACCCGTACCGCTCCCCCCCAAAGGAGCCGTCGGGAGCATGGCTACGTACTTTTGTCTCCTGGAGGAGCTGCGTAAGGCGAGGAGGCAAGCCGCAAAGGCACCTTACCCATCCCACCACATCATGCTGCAGCAGACACGCAGCCAGCAAGAGACAGAGGAGCCTCCCGAGAGCCAGCAGCAGCCAAGCAACCGAAACAGACGGGACCTCTCCATCTTGTTGCCGCGCACACACGCAGAAGCCCACGTAAGGCTCCTGCTGCTACCACTTCACCCGCAGTGAGGCGAGGCGGTAGAGACCTGGTCCCGTTCCCCTTATGGCTGTTGAGATGCTGGGAGCTGCGCCAAACAGAGACTAGGGCCGAGTCGTGGCTTCTTGCCGATGGTGTGCAAGTCTGGTGTGGCAGCAAAGTATGGCTTCTTTTGGCTTCAGGGAGAACCCTAACGTAGGGCCGTGGTCGCTGATGAAAACAGTAGCTTGTGTTCCGAAGCTGCTTACTCGCTATTTTCAGGCACACATAAGTGCCCTCCTGGTCTCCCTCTAGTTCACGTTGTTGCTGATCCTACTTTGCGATGCTCTTCCATCAGTCTGCTCGTCTGTCCGCGTAGATCTGATAATGTCTTCCATGCATCCGGTGAGCAGATCAACCCAGTCGAGCAAAAGAAACAGACCAGACAGATGGTTGAGGAAGGGGGAAAAAGAAGGCAAAATGCCGGTCCACCTGAGCAGCAGAAAGAGTGCTAGGCTCCTCCAGCAGCAGGGAACCTGGCGCCGCGTCGCCGGTACGGTACACTGTGTGCGCATCCATCCACCTGGGCAGATTAGACGTCTGGAAAGTACCTTCCACGCCGCGGCAGAGAGAGAAGATACGGCAGTGAGGTCAGGTCAGGCACCTTAAAAGTCGATGGTATCCACAGGACAATTGGTGAGGTAAATGGTGCCCAGCCAGTACGTACCGTACCGCTTCTCACCTCACCTTAGCTCACCGGAACACCACAAATTCATCCCCGTCCCCATCGTGCTAGCAGTTTGTCCGTCTGCTTGTCTCCTGTTGCCCTCTGCACTGAGGGTTGTCGCCTCTGCGAGGATCCTCCTTGATTACCACGGCGAGCAGGGGCCGGTGGTGGTGACTTTGGGACCTTCAGGGGTGCAGCTCATCCATCCGTCCATCCATCCATCCACCACTGACCCGTGGACGCACCCTCCCCTGTCGCCATGCTTTGTGTCCGTCTGCTCCAATCCCTCCTTCTCTTCGAATGCTTCCAGTCCCACGTCCGGAAGCTTCCTCCAAACGGGTCTCTGAAATCCTTGTCCTGTCTGATGCCGTCCTGTCAATCTGCTGTGGCCCTTAGCGCTCGCGGTGCTCGTCGCAGCCCGACGCAAAACGTGTTGTCGCATCAGAGTTGGCTGGATACTCTGTAACTGCCCTCCCTGCCTTAGTCAGGTAAGTCTGTAAGTGAAGGGCTTCGCTGGAGCTTCGCCCCTTCAGCTCGGCTCAGCCCGACGCGACTAGACACAGCATTGAAGCTGTTGATGCTGTGATTAAGTAAAAATAGCTGAAGGGGGCTGTCGTATAGACTGCAAGACGGAAGAGAGAAGGAAGGAAAACGACTGGTCTTCTCGCAGCTCGATTCCTGGCATGTTTCCACCCTGGCTTATCGAGTCGTTTGCCAAACCACCCACCCCCTTCTGCTGCTCGTTGCTTCTTCTTGACAAGGCACTCCCACCTCTGAATTCTGATGAGAGTTGCGTGTTCAGTCTAGCAATTCAGGCGGGCCGGCGGCGTGAGCTCCGCGGCGGGCCAAACCGAGTGCGCAACGAGAATGAACGGCCGGCCAACGTCGTTGGTCATTCCTTGCGCGCAGCGGGTGATGCTGGCTGGTAAATTTCGGGATGTTCCCGTACGAAGTCCTGTGTCGCGTTCCCTGCGATGCCTCCTCCGGCCTGGCCTGGCCGGGCCCAGGCTGACAACGCGCGCAATGGAGCTATTCAGTTTGACTGCCCAGCCCGACGTGTTGCCAAACGAGCACGTCCACCATCTCGCACATTCCATCCCTTAGCTCCTTGCCCTCTTCTGGCGGGCGACGGCTTGAGGTCCCGGACGGGGCCACCTTCTCCCTGCCGTGCTCCTCACCTCGGAGAGGGATGGCGAGAGCGATCCGTCGCTCATCATTCACGCCTCCTCCGGGCTGATGTCCCGTCGGTGAGCACACAAGTATCCAGGTGGCTCATCCTAGTTCTTTTCCTCCCCGTCATTTTCGCTTCCGCGCCGACCATCCAAGGTCTGCACGGTGAGAAAGAAAAACTCTACCGAAAACTTTTCTCCATTCCGAATACCCTCTATCGGCTGATCCCTGATGGTGTCAGGATGCAAAGTCGGCGCTTGCTTATCCTCACCGACAGCACATTAAGGCCGAACACGAGGGCAGGCCGCGAAAATGGTCGCCCGTCTACATCTCGTTGGACAGGAACGAGTCGAACAGCAACTGAATTCCCACAAACTTCGGTCAGCAGCCAATCCATGCCATGCGCGAGACTTGGCCCCCCAGGGCCGTTGCTGAATCTTGTGTGTGACCAATTCGCCGTGCCGCGCGTTGAAGCACTGCATCTGATATTCCATTCCCGTGCCGGGTTGGTGCTTGCAACCCCATCCTGTGTCTGGTCCACGTTTTGCTCCCTTCGAAGCTGCTATTTTCACCCGGGAACACCCCGCCACCTCCTCGGCGCCCTTCGTCGTCCAAAGTCCAACCTAGACTTTTGACCCAGATCGGTGGATTTGTCCGAGGCGCACAACACAGCTACAAATAAATTCAGCAAAGCGAGAGGATGCGTCGTGATCAGGTCGTAGAGCATCACAACCCCCCGCCAACAGTTTGGTTGACGTCTTACCGAGATTTGACCTGTGCCATGTTGGTCTTGCAGGTTCCAGAAAAGTTTAACGCCGTGTCGTCATTGTCGCGAAATACGAACTCAATGTACCGAGGAAATGACTAAGAAGCGACAGCAGATTCTGCCTCCAAGGTTTCCACGGCGAGCGCGGAGGAACGGGCTGGACGGGTAACCCTCAACCTGAACACACCGGCAACACGGGATTTGCCAATGTTTCTTGAGCGGCACGCAGCTGTGCACCAGCATGTCAACGGATGACAACTGGCATGCGGTCCAAGATCCGCATAGCCAAGACATTGACCTCCCAACTATCTGACGACTCGTTCAGTCGATGTCTGGCGTGCAAGGCTCGGTGTGGACAGCCGCGTGGTTTGCCTCTTCCTATTTCCGCTCAATCAGAATTTCCCTCGTCCGAACCCCGTTGGCTTGGCTTGACCTGTCTACAAAACTCAGTTGGTGGTCTCTTTCGCCATCGGCTGTCGCCGCCTTCGATACAGAAATCCTGAGAGACGTTGGGATCCGAGATGGGATGAGCAAGGGTGACGTGCCGTTGATCATGACGGCAGGACATGGTCGGCTTCCTGTTTCTTGCGCACATCTCGGAGAAAGAAACAAGAATTGCGAATGTGCTCATAATCGATTTGATCTGTTTGTCGTTCCCGTGTGGATAAGCAAGCGAGCAGTACTCGGCCAGCGACCTTCCGTGTCTGTCTGTCAACGCCGAGCAGCGAGTGTACATCGCGCCAGAACGGATTCTCGGCGGATTCCAGACTAAGGCAGCTTTTCCCACCGTGAGGCCCCTCAGACGAAGATCAGTCCGCGGTAAGACTGTTTCATCTAGGAGCGATCGCTGCGGCTTCTACTCTCAATACGGCATGTAACAGACTTGACGGGCAAGCGACCAAACGCTGACCGCTGACCCGAAAGAGACAAGCCGGAGAGGCTTGAGTGCTTGCATGAAGCGAGCGGATCGATCCCGTCCGCTCGCCTGAGTCGCAGATATGGAATTGTACTGGCACACAGAGTCTGAAAGATTGCAGAGACGTCCAACATCTGTCGGCCCCCAGCTAGCGAGATTTATGACAGAAATTCGTTCCCGATCATCAGCATCCGTGGACCATGGCCCGATTCAATGCTGATTGAGGTCTGTTTGTGCCCACCCTGCCGATGGCCCGGCCGTCCGGTCATTCCGCCTCTCTGGATGCGACATATGTGAGGTTATCAGTAGATCGCTCTCAATGCCATGTTTCCCCACGGCCCCCAATCAGAGCCCCTGAGCTCCCAGACAAGACAAGGCGCAGTGTTCTCTCACTCTGTCGCAGGAAACACGTTTCCCATCTCGTCCAAAATGAGCGGCGATTGGCTTTAGACGTCAGCGATTTCCCTGTCGCGGTAGTATGCCGGGCGCCCGGCGCCACGTTTCCGCACGCCAAGTGAACCGTTTTGTTGCTAATGTCCTGGACAAACCGCAGCTGCAGTTGCTCCTGCCGCTCTGCGTCCACGTTCAAAGGCCAAGTCAAACGAAAGTCTCCCAATTTTTCGGCTCGGCAGGTTAGACAACGACGGCAAACAACAGGGCCTCCCTTTGTTGTCTCGTCTCGGCGTCCATCTCGCGTAGCAGTGCAGCCTCCGTCGCTCGAAATAGGCGGGCGAGACATGCTGCCCATCAATCAATCCGGAACCCTGCATATGGTTCCCTAGGCAAGGTAGGTAGGCTCAGAGGCCACTTGTCTGTCGCCTTTAGTTGCTCTACCCCCTCTGCTGCCGTCGCTGCAGCTCAAGGCCAAGGATTCCCCCCTGCCTGGAAGCATTCAGGGACCTTTGTTCGCCGCTGGGCTCCGCGGCAGGGCAGTAAGCACTGTCCCTCCAGCGGGCTTCCACTGCATGGAAGCCTTCCAGAAGCTGTGGAAAGGTCGAAGCCTTGAAGCAGTGCTCCCCGGTGCCGCTAACAAATACCGCCGTTGAGGGTGCCCCATTTCGGTGGAGAGTCCACTCAATCGTCCACTGGTTTCTATTTGTACCAGGGGCAGTTGAGAGTACTACTCACCGTATGCAATTTCCTGTCAACAGGGTGGTCTGCACTGTAGTCCTTCAGGGGTCAGATGGGATCTTCTCTTGGCCCTCTCGTTGCTGAGCCCTGTCCTCCGGGACTTTGTCACGGCACACCTGGTCAATGCCATGGGCTTCAAGACAGGTACTCTGTATCCGGGCATCTGGTTCTCAGGGGGGACAGCGCTGCTAAGAGGCAGGCGAAGGCCGATTGTGGTGGATTTGTCTAGGATGAATCGACTCTTTCAACTTTGATGAGCCGCCCCGACTGGCCGGGTATTGATAATCTGCAAAAGGTTGATCTCGTGACAAGCACCCGACCAGCATCGCGAAAAACGCCGCCCCAAAGTCGCGGCTGGCGGATGTCCAGGTGCCCGTTCTGCCGCGGCACCACGATGTCATGGCACACGTGTCAAAAGATGGCGAGGTACGTACCGCACCACGCTCCCGTACCGCCTAAAGTAAGGTAATCAAAACTCTTCGTACCGTCGTTCCTGCATTAGCCCAGTCGCCGGCTTGGGTCCGCTGGGGAAAATATGCGATGAAACAGGGGTAAAATTGTGACCCTCCTCGGCTGGATACCGAGGATCCGGTCAGCCACAGGAGAAGCAGAAGCTCGTGCTTCAACTCAACCACAATCTGGCAAGTCTATCGCTAACATCTGCTGGCCAGAGACTACATGCGACTCGCGGTCTGGGACGATGTTGATGGTGGCACTTCTTTGATAGGACTCTTGCAAAGTTTCCCTCTTCAACGGTGTGGCTCCGATGCCTGGTTGCAGAGCGGTCATGATCTTCCGCGCCTGTTGCATCCAATTCAAGTCATGTGACTTCCATTATGCGTTTGCGACGGACGGTCGAATGAGAAGACCCTGAGGTCTCGGTGAGGTTGCACCCTGGTGACAGCCCAATCCAGCCCAACGGTGAAGCTGTCAACAGTCTCATCGGCTCCACCAAGCCATGCATGCGCCTCCATCCGCGATCCCACATGCTGGGCTGGCGGATGAAGCCGTTCTTCTTTGTGTCCACCTTCCGTGCCGTGGCTTGAAAACGCTGCGGCCTCATCACGGCAACGCCAAATCATCCAAGACCGGAAAAATTTCAATGTCAGGGAACCTTGCAGTCAAGGCTTGCGCTGCCGGGAACTTGGGACCAACGGGATCACAGTGAAAACGGCCCTCCTGATGACCCTAGCCATGCTGGCTTTTCGGCAGGGATAGCGAGATAGTCTCAGGAGGGCTGGAATGGACTAGGAGTTTGAGCCAAAATCGGTGAAGTGATCCTGCGAAGGCCTCCCCGGAGCAGGTTCCGATGAATTGTTCACCGCGTGGATACCGCCTCACCAGGGCTGCAGCCTCGCAGGGGATTTTCCTGGGAGGACCAGGTCAATGTTGTCAACAGTTTGAAATGCTCCAGGCTGCGTTCTGGAAGGTCCAAAGAAGGCATGAAGACCCATCGTCTCCATAATTTGGGAAGGGGCCCGGAAAGCATGTCTCTGTTGACGGGTAAAGGAGTCGTGTTCTGGATAATGTTGAGAGACATCTAGGCCATAGTGTATAGACACCAAACCGATCGGCAGAGCCTTGATCCTGGTGACGGGTGAGTGTTTGGCACACCGTCAACTGGTTCGGTGTCATGTCAGAGCTTCCTGCAGTCAAGGGCCGACGCTGCAAGAGCCGGACTCATGCTCGAGAGGTTGTGTGCAATCTTCAAAGTTGCGTCCCGCAGCACGCGACAGTCGCAAACGTCAAGTATTGGTCACGCATCCGGCCTATCAGATGTGCCATGCAGCTGAGCGATCTCGCAATTGCAACCTGCACAGCAAGTCCTGAAGTTTGGGCAAAAGCATGCCGACGTTGTCTCATCAGGAGTCATGAAAGTCATGAGAGTTCGATTGTAGCGAAACCATGGAAATGTTCTAGAAGCTTTGGGTCCAAGATTTGAGAGTTCGGAACGACAGGTCATGACTCAGCCCTGCCGTTTGAGCTTAGAGCCCAGGTAAGTTAAATGGCTGGCAAGCATCGGAGGCCGTATCTGCAGAGCTTTGCCGGGTAGGGTTCGGTAGCATTGGCAGCACAGGCCACACGGCATCTTGGAAGTCTAAGCCGGCTGATTGCGACTGGTCCAAAGTGATGAAGATGTTCGGGGGACGAACTCTGTGACGAGTCATTGCGGGCACTGGTGTTTGCGGCAGCGCACGAACGAACGTTTCTTCGCGTGGCGCCTTCGGCCAAGATGCGTGGATATGCCTGCAAAATAACGAGAGATTCGTTTGCAAATGGTGTATTGCCTTGGTCGTCGCCTCCGGGCGCTCTTGATGGATGAGGGCCACCATCCATGTGCGGCAACGGCCGCAGCTGCCATAGCTGGCATGGCTCAAAATGTGATGCATCTGGCAAGCCCATCTTCGTCTGAGAGTTGGAGGCAAACTGGTAGGATGTATCCGTACTCTGTACAGCACGACAAATCGTGGGCAACTGGCAAGCAACAAGCTCTTTGCTTGCTGACCAGGTTGGCGACTGGCGCTGTGACCTGTCACAGAGGTGTGGTGGAAACCTTCTCGGGGAAGAGATGGGACGAGGGATGGGGATTGACCTCGTGGCACCGGGGAAGGGCTTCCGCTGGCTGAACGGGAACGGGGTCTCTGGAACTACGCTGGAGTGCTGGAGCAGGTCGTAGTGGCCACTGTTCGCAGTGCATCCGTCCGGCCAGGATGGTCTCGCGAATATGTTGGTAATTTTAAAAATTTTCTCGTTTTTTCTGATGTTAATATCCCGGGCAATCCTCAAGGTCCTGGGTGATGTGGAGCTGGTTGTTTGCGTCACCCCAGTCCAACCTTCGAAGGCCATGTGTGTTCGCTTGTCCTTCTGGAAAATAGGATCTGCGGTGTCACCCTGTCGTGTCCGAGGCGATAGGAGGGTGTTTGCGGGGCCGGCGAGAGGGCTCTTGTGTTTGGGAATGATTGTCGCCGTCTGGGGGAAACGAGGAGCCGGCAGGCTTGGAGGATGGGATTTTCGTGGATATCCGTGTTGGTGGCAGGGCGGAAAAGGAGAAGGGGGTGAACAAACGCTGTGACGCTGTCAAAGTAGACTTGTGGGGGTCGACGCTCGAGGAGGAGGACGACGACGACAACAGCGACGAGGGATGGATGGATGGATGCCCTGGTGGAGAGGACAGGTCCAGCAGTGACGGAGGAGGGCTACGTACCCGGCCTACGTAAGGGACCTACCTACCTGCCTGCCTATCCGTACCTGACCTTCCTGCCTCGTCGAGAGTGCAGTTTAAAGAGAAGTCAAAGCAGGGGAAGTCGCGAACCTGGGAAAAGAAAGAACAGTGAGAGTGAGAGTAGGTGCTACCTTGGGTATGCAGCGTGCCTTCCACCCCCCTTCGAGGTGCAATATTCGTATTACTGTACCTACTGGAAGGCACCTCACTTGCGGCGACACGACTGCCCTTCTGAGCTGCTACTCCCGGCCCGTGCCTGCCTGCAGTCGGCTGTTGGCCTCGGTCTACCGAGCATTGGACACCTAAGGTCAATCAATATCCGCAATCCAGTGCCCATCTCTGGGTGGTGCCTCACCGAATTAAGGAGACACATTGTCCGGGGACGTCATTTCCCACACATTGCCACTCACGCCTTCACCGAGGCTTGACCGACCCCTGGATCGCTGAACTCCACACGGCCTCTGCGATCGCGAGAGCGAAAGAAGCAACGAGAAGAAGCAGCGCATGTGAACGATGCCTGTTTCTTCTTCCGCGGACCCGTCCACCGCCCACTTTGCCTTTTTCGGGAGAAGAAACGGCCTTGAGGTCATCCGGCCGATGTGATGACTGTTGAGCCCACCGGCTAAATTTCCCGTCCCTGTATTCGGTAGCATGAGACTCCACTTCGGTGAACCTGCTCTGCGTCGGCCACAGAAGCAGTCACGTCAGGTGCTGCGTTCCAGTAGATTTTGACGTCAGCTCGGGCTGGAAGGGAGCGGTTCTATCGCCAGAGAATTCTCGAGAGTCCATCTTTTGACCTCTCCAACTTTGTCTTCTCAAAGCAGATAGTCCAAATAGAGTGATAGTGTGGATGACGGGGTAATCGGGCTTTTCGATCGATTAAAAGAAGACTTGGCATAGATCATGCCTGCGTAGAAATAGTAGGATTATCACGTCTCGATTGATGATGACCGAGGAGAAGTCAACAAGTTGAGGCGTGGCGTGAGGACAACACGAATGTTTAGAGATGCGCAACCTGTTGTAATGGTTTGGAAGCAAATATTGGACATCATATGTAGCTCGATCCCTTCCGGGTCCAAACCAATATCCTGCTGCAACTTCGCCATGTTTCAACACCTGTGAACGCTCATAGCTATACTATTCCCCTGTTTGCTGTCCATGGAGTAAATGACGATACAAATCGTGGGTTTACTGTCAGCCCCCTATATCCTCGACCGCGAAATCTTTCTGGGGCGCATACCATGTGCTGGTTGCTGCACAAGTAGCGCGGCTTAGACTTGACGTTGAAGTAGCATTTTAAGAAAGTTCAGGAGTTGTTCCAGGCCAATGAGGTATGAACTTGAAGTCACGACGCGGCCACCCGGAAGACAGACTATGCCAAGCTTATCCGACATACGACTACAGTTTATATAGACCATGCCAGAAATTTAGCTGGTACCACACTGCGATACATGTATCAAAGTGCGGTGGAAGTAGCTAGCTTTTCTAGACCCCTTGGTACAGATCCCGATGTGTTTTTGAACATGTCTTTACCAAGTGTTGACAATGTAATGGCAAGGTCCTCAGCTGTAGTCTCGATGGCAATGATATTGCCGAACCAGCTCGCCGATTGTATTACGCAGAGATCACCTTCATAGGAACATATAAGAGCTCTCAGTGAGGCATTTTAGGAGGCTCTTGCGTAGGTAGCTAATTGTCTACGTCTTGAGACGTGAATTCGACATGTTTGCGAGCAAAGTCTGCAGGCAGTATCCCCATCTCACATCATCGCCATCCAAGTACTTAAAACAGGCACATGAACCTACCTTAGGAGGATCAAAGTTCCCTGGCCCAAAATTTAGCATCACCTAATGTGACGCCTCGGCCGGTACGTCGCGGGATGTGCGACCGGTCGGCTGGATGAAGGGTGTCGAGTGTCACTTTCGATGATGCTATCCAGACACTCTTACTTCATCAAGCTAACAACAGTGCCATCAGAAGTCTGGCGCTGATATCAATTGTGCCAGAACAGACATGATATGCTGACGGTCCAAATCTAAAAGATGCCTTCCACTCGAGGCCACCAAGCTTACTGACAAGACTGAAAGGCGTAGAGTTGACGTATTGGAACAGCATCAGCATCGAGTAAATGACTTCCAATACCATAGAAACCCAAATATCTTCTCATCCATGCCTATAATCCCCATTGGAACCATGCTGAGCCTGTTCCTCTTAGGTTGCATAGGTTCAGGGACTGTGTCGAATCTTGACAGATGAGACATACTTGGCACAGACACCCACAGAGTCTTCTATAGACCAATCGTAGTTCCCAAGATGAGAGGATAGCTCTTTTTTGCTGCGAGGGCTGTTGGCCACCCCGCACAAATATACCCATACTAGTTGAGCGTCTCAAACCCGTGAAGTCGATGTTAGTTGAGCATAGCTCAAGTCCATAGTTCCCCAAACGAACCAAAGCCTCATCTTTTCTGAATATGCAAGTTCTTCGTCACGGACATATGATGTTTTGGTTGCTCTTGTGCCATGTCGTTGTGGTGGAGTTTGAGCCGCTGGTTGTGATGGAGCAGGTACGATCAAGAACATCGAGGGTTACTGCAGATTTCTGAGCACTCCTAGGGCAGGCAGGTGCGAGTGGGTAAATACTGTAGAATCTCCACAAAGGCAAGAACATCCGCCGCCCATACGCTTCCTTGGATAAAAGTTCAGAGGTCGCCCGTCCGACAACAACAATCCTTGGCCAACGACTTTTGCTTCAACGTCATCTCATCAACGTCATCTCGTCAACATCACTTCGGCAACGCCACCCCATCAACATACTCGTCTGCACACTGCAGCTAGAAGCCCAATATGTCGTCTGTACCACCCACCTCAAGAGTATTCGTACACCTATCCTTCAAAGGGAAGCGCCAAGACGACGGTACGAGACTGGGTTGTCTGACTATCCGGTACGTGGAGGCGGAAAAAGAGTTCATCCCCGGATCAATTCTCGGGGAAGATTCCTGGACCGCAGCGTTAGTTCCCTTTAATGTTCAACCTGAGCAGCTCTCGGACATTGCCAGAGCTGAGATCGCGGAGGCGGAGCGGTACGAAAGAACTCGGGCTTATTATAAGTTCAATGTTACTCTACGACCAGGCGACCGAGGATCAGTGGCTTAAGATCCACAAGGACATCATTCAGACCCTTAAGGGTTTTACAGTGCGAAAAACGAACGATCGGCAGCGCGATCTTGAACTCCCTTGGCATCACAAACGCTTTTCGGATCGTCTCCGAGTCTCGACCCTCGAGGGCATGCCCGTCCTGAAGATCTGGGCCAGCCCAGGAGAGTGAGAGCAGCTTCGTCAGAAAATCCAGAGTTTGCCGTATATCCCCATGCGGACACCAGAACTCATCACTGCAAGCCTGGAGCAGCTTATCGCGGGAATGGAAGAGGTTAGTGTCTCGTCCAATTCCACACGTAGGCGATTCAACGATGCCATCTGTCTCTACCGTGTGTGCGATAGCGTTCCCGAAGGCACCATGCGTGTTTTGCCGCGGTGGATTTAGGATCTCTTTATGATGCCAACGCAGGACGATGCGCAAAACGCCGCGTAGGTGGGCAATGTGCCTCTGATGAGACCAAACAAAGTTTTGCGTTTCCTAAGAACGGTCCATCTGGCTGTCTGCGCAAGACGACGATGTGAAGCAACAGAGGGAGAGTTGCTCAAACTGAAATATGGGATGGATTATGCGTATCAAACCGGGATAGCGCTGTGTTTACAAGGAACATGTGAAGTTTACGGGAAAACTTGTGATTGGTACGCATCGAAACTACCCTCAAGCCACCAGATCGAGACATAGGATCTAACATGGACAGGGCTGCAGGGGCTTCGAGTAGGAGGGAGGGGAGGATTCTTCAGACGGTTTCCATGGTTAATGGAGGGAGATTGACTCGAGTTTGGTCTGGCTGGGAGGCCGTGGCTATCCCAAAATTGCATTCCATAACACTCGTTTTAACTGCCCAATTGACTTTGCTTTACGCACACAGTGACTATACCACGAGACTGCCTATTTCTGCTGTGGCTATATATACTACACCTTACCGTCGTCGTCCTCGCTACTATCGTCGCTGCTATCATCGTTGTTGTCGTTGTTGTTGCCGTTGCTGTTGACCTCGGCCATCGTGTTCATCATGGTCACCAAGTACACAGGAGACATAGCCGCCCAGACATAGGAAAACCCGGCGGTCTCCTTGATACCATGTGGTTCCGCTTCGCTTTGCAGTGAGATACGCAGAGATGCCACACCTCTCACCCTCACCTTCAGGCATCACCAGGTGACCCAGACAAGCAGGCCGTCGTCGCATCCGGTAATGTGTTGGTGCAGCGTCGGCCAGAAAAAAAAGCTTGACCTCGGGAACCGCAAAGAGCAGACGTCGAAAAAACCAAGTGGCGCAGAAGCAGAGCGGGGGAACAGGGAAGAAACATCTGGGGAAGCACACTAAAACCCGGCACCCGTTGGTGCCAATTTCCCCGGCTAACAGCAGCAACACCGCTCCCAGACAATAGAACGCCTGGAGGGACTGCGGCACTGCGGCACAGCACCCTTCCAGCGGCACAAGCCCCTGTAAGTGCTGACCTGTGGGGCCTGCCGACGGTAAACACGACGAGAGGCGCACCAATCATGTCCCGCAACAGCGGCTTCTGACGACATGTTTCCTTGCCTCCTCTGTTCCCCAACTCTGTCCCCCGGCATCTCCGCTCCTTCAACGTCGTCATTGCCTCCAACCCGCCTAATCCCCGGACTTGGCAGTCGAGCTTCACCCGCCATCCATTGTTCTTCTTCTTGTTGGACTGCGAGCTCAACCAACCCTGAGGGTCCCAGACTCCCAAAGGCCTTTCGATCTGGTCCCGCCGTGCGTTCCTGAACAGCCAGCCGGCCATCCCACCATCCAGCCACGCCAATTGGATCCCCTGCTTCATCTCCGAGTCCCATTGGAGAGGGTGTCATCGGGCCTTTGCTGTGTGCCTCTTCTCCTCATCGAACCTGACTAGCCTTGCCCTGCCTCGGAGCTGGCTCCCTGCCCTGCACCGCAACAGCAACTGCATTCGCTCTCTCTCGCTTTCCAAGCTGCAGCAGAACACCTGCTCCGCACACGCTTCCTCCCCAATCCCGGCGTCCTACATCTCGGTTCGACCAACAACATTACGTTCCATTGACAAAGCAGGCCAAGGTGCGAGAGCTTCGCACGCTACGCCTGGCCTGCCTTAGCTCCGAGCTCGCCCACCCGCCTCGAGCTTGTTTCTCGCGTTGTTTGTCTGTCTGCCCATCCAGGCTGGCCCTGGACCTAGACCGGCCAAGCGAAAGGATTCCACCACATGTTCGTCTAGACGCTCAAGTCACATCATGCCGTCACAACCAGACCATTGATCGACCCTTGCTACTTCCGCTTCTCGCTGTTTGCTTCTTCCCGATACCCAATTGGCAAAACCCCAACCGAGTGGAGCTGGTTCTCTGCACTCCGCAGTCCTGTCTGTGTTGCCATTGAGTGAGGGCAAGGCCAAGGTCCGGCTGATCCAGTCGTCCCATCGTCCCACCTCTCTTACCTACCATGCGCAAGTCTCCACGCGCCTCCTCCCCCATGGGGGAAGGAGAGGGGACGGGGACGGGTGCTTTGGGATATAAGCTTCGTCTTCACCCCATCTTCCCCTCACTCAGACCTTGTCGCCCGCCCTCCCGCCACCATCGTCGTCTGTTCTGGTCCACGGTGTTTTGCGCTGCAGTCCTTTGCTTCCTTGTCTGGTCTCCCTCCACCACCGCAAACACCTCCACGATGCGCTCGTCTCTCCTCTCTGCCGCAGCCGGAGCTGCCCTGCTTGTCCCGGCAGCGACTGCCCAGTTCGTTGGCTCGCCTGGAGGAAACACTTCCACCGTGAAGACGAGCCCCGACGAGGACGGCAAGTACTGGATCTTCAGCGACCACATCAAGGCCGCCTTCATCCCGTACGGCGCCTCCATCTCAAACTTGCTCATCAATGACAAGTACGGTGTCCCCCGCGACATTGTCGGCGGCTTCGACAATGCAAGCTACTACAGCATTGATACCCAGCACCCTCACTTTGGCGGTGTTCCTGGCCGTTACGCGAACCGCATCAAGAACTCCACCTTTGAGATTGACGGCGAGAAGTTCAAGATTGACGCCAACGACAACAATGGCCTCGACACTCTGCACGGTGGCTCTGACGGCTGGGATTGGCGCAACTTCACTGTTGTGTCCCACACCAACAGCAGCATCACCTTCTCCTTCACCGATCCTGACGGAAAGGAGGGCTTCCCCGGCGAGGTCGTCTCGCTCATCACCTACACTGTGAATGACTGGAACTGGGACTTCAAGATGATTGCCGTTCCGACCACCAAGAAGACTCCCATCATGCTCAGCAGCCACACCTACTGGAACCTCGACGGCTTTGCCAACAATGAGACCAGCACGGCCCTCAACCACACTCTCCACATGCCTTACAACGGCCAGAGAGTGGCTGTTGACAACATCCTCATCCCTACCGGAGAGATCCTCGCCAACGAGAAGGGCTCCGTCAATGACTTCTGGAGCGCGCCGAAGCAGATTGGCGCTGACCTTGGCAAGAAGGAGCTTGAGAACAACTGCGGTTTCAACTGCACTGGTTATGGTGAGTCATATTGCCCCTCTGCGCACCGTTCAATAAGCTAACCTCTAAAGACAACTGCTGGATCGTCAACCGCAACGACCTCGGCTCTTACAACTGGCGCAACGAGGGCTACGTCGCCCGCCTCCAGTCCGCCTGGTCCGGCATTCAGCTCGACGTCTACACCGACCAGGACGCCTTCCAGATGTACAGCTGCAACCAGCAGGACGGCTCCATGGCCCTGAAGAAGACCCAGGGTCTCTTCGACAACAAGGACTTCCCACGCATCATTCCCAAGTACGGATGTCTTGTCCTCGAGGTCCAGGACTGGATCGACGGCATCAACAACCCTTCCTGGGGCCGCGGCAAGAAGCAAATCTTTGAGCCCGGTGGTGACCCGTACGTCCTTCAGGCTAGCTACCGCTTCAGCATCAACTCGACCGTCTCTGCATAGAAGGCGAGAAGAAGTGGGAAAGGAGTGACGGTGAAACAAATGATATTAATGATACCAGTTGCAGTATTAATTAGCCTAGTCGTTGAATATTTAATGGGACAAATGACGCATGCCCTCCGTCCAGTAGATGTGTGATTTCTGATGATCAAACTCCTTCCCATATGGTGACTTCACCTTTTCTTCTCGATATCAAAAGTCCATCGGTAATACGTTCCAAAGATTTAGTGTGTATGACAGAAAAAAGGTATCATTTTGCGCTCCCATATATTTCATAACTTTTGATGTCCATATAAAGCCAACAAAACCTGTCAGCTTTTGGCTTCCAATGGCGCAGGCTTCACCCGCCCCAGACCTTCCTTGCCGTAGTAGTCCATGGGATAGACCCCCTTGCCCCAGTCATCCCGCACCTCGAGCGCAACCAGCGCCTCGTACGGCGTCAGTAACGGCCTCGGGAACGCATAACCCCAGTCGATACTCAGCCGCGGACACGCCACCTGCACCCAGCACTCGACGTCCGCCATCATGGCCAGCTTGCCGGGGAAGATCTCGCTGAGCAGCAAATTCACCCACGGGATCCCGCGCTCCTTTAGCCTCTTCTCGATCAGTGCCATCGTGTTCGGGTTGCCCTGGCGGCCGAGCGACCCGAGGATCAGGCCCCACTTCCGGGCCGTCTTGGCGGTGCGGATCGCGGTGCGGCGCAGGTCCTGCATCTCGTCGTGGCCGTACGTCTCGCGGGTCAGCTTGCGCGAGTACGGGTCGTAGCGGTACGCGGGGATCTGCGGGTTGTGGATCATGATGCTCTCGAGGTGGAAGCGGCCGTCGCCGAGGTAGAGGATGAGGTCGACCTTGTTGTCCGGGTCGTCGGAGTCGAGGCGCGGGGAGGTACAGCCGAGGATCTCGCCCTTGCTGAGGGGCGCGATCTGGGGGACGAGGACGCGAAAGCCGGCCTTCTCGAGGGTGCCGCGGACGCCGTGGATGGTGGCGTTGAACTGGATGGTGCCGACGACGGCGATGGTCTTGCCGGAGGCGAAGTTGCGCTCGAGGGAGGCGAGCAGGTGCGAGGTGTCGATGCTGATGTCGACGAAGACGTAGAGCGTCTTGATCTTGGTCACGTCGACGGGGATGAGGCAGCTGTGGGCGTAGTGCACGAGCAGGTCGCAGCCGAGGGCGCGCGCGGTGTAGTCGTCGATGCAGCAGGCGCCGTACGTGACGTCGCCCATGATGAGCGTCTCGATTCCCGGGCAGAACTCGGTGAGGATGTCGGAGATGGTCGTCGCGAAGAGGAGGAGGCCCTCGGGCATCTGGAGCGCGACCTTCTTGGCGCCCGACGTCCGGATGCGGTGGATCGTCTTGGGGATCTCGAAGCTGTAGTTGGAGGGGAGGATGGAGATGGCGGACTTGAGCGCGGGGTCGTTGAGGATTTCGGGGGGCACCTGGTTCAGAAGACGTGGACCTCGTCTTGGTTTGGCGACTGGAGAGAGATGTGAGATGAGTGAGCTGAGGGAAAGGGGGGGGGGGGGGGGGGTGAAGATTCGCACCTTGGATGGACTTGCTGTCCTCGATGGACCCGTTGGCGCCACCATTCTTCACCGCGGCCTCGGCGGCCGTCCTTCGTCCTACGAAGCGCTTCTTCGGTTGCTTCAGCGCCGGCTCGGCCGCGGCGGCTGCTTCTTCGCGATGAGACGCCTCAATGTCTGCGGCGATGCCCAGGTCGGTTTGCGCCCGGTCCTCCTCCATGACTGCGACACTTTCTGCTTCGTTGTCTCTCCGCCCAGAACCTCGGTTATTTTGCAGAGTTTCCAATTCAGTGATAATGAAGACGTGCCTCGCTGCGCAACTCCGTGTACCGTCAACTGTATCGTGAGAGAGTGACTGAGCCCGCTCGCAAATGCCCCGCGATTGTATGTTCTGCTAACTGAATTTTGCGCGGGGCAATTCGGCCGATAAGATAACGTAATTGGCTCTCATGCATGTATTGAGGTTGTCAGAAATGGCGTAACTTTCATTGGTTCAATCTCCAGCTACTCCACATCAACTGAAGTTCGGTGAGGCTCGGTCAAAATTGTATCTTCATTATGGTCAAGACTACTTGATCAGGTAACGCTTGGTATTCGGCTATGTCTGATGATCTCCCTTTGAGATATTAAAGTAGTGTAAAGCCCTGCGTCGCCCGCGTTCCTGTTGTCCTCCAGCTGGTTGGCATCGCCTTTTTCGTCCGAGAGCTAGTATGCAGCCGACCGCCCCCTAACCATGCTGTGTGCGTAACGCCATGCTAAAGCATTAAAAAAAATACAACACAGAGGCAAACGCCTCTAACGAATTCCCAAAAATATTGTTGCGCTCATGGACATGTCTATTTTGGATCAGACGTGTCCATCTTGTCATATGCCGCCTGCATGGCCCTCTGCTCAACTTCGTCACCCTCAAGGGCAGCCACCCAGTCTCTGAGCTGGATGTTCTTTCCCTTCTCTTTGTCTTCACGCCAATTGCCAAGTCGGGCTCTACCCTCGACTGTGAGCGCGTGGTTCGCCGGGGCTGGAGGGCCCGAAGCAGCTGCACCGCCCGCCTTTCCGGGCGTGCCAAGTCTGGGGGTAGTAGCACCGCTACCTCCCGTCATCCACGAGTATGACTTGCCGCCTTTCTTCTTTCCAAATAGGGATCCCGTTTTGGGCATACCGACGAACATGCTGCTCGTAATGTTCTGATTGGCGTGACTGCTGGCCTCAGCCTTCTTGACCGCGTCAAGTTTCTTCTGCTCTTTCTTGGAAATTTGCTTCTCCGAGTCTGGTGCTGAGCCCCCAGGGGTTCCAGGCGCGACTGAGCCTGCGCGTGATGTCGTTGATCCGGCCTCCGCAGTGCCGTCTTTTCTGGCATTGCGTCTTCGCAGCCGTCTCTCCTCCCAGTCTCTCTCAGCCTTACCGACCTCTCTCACAGTGTGACTCATAGTGTTTGTAGCAGCGACCTTCTGAACCTTGTTAGGTTGACTTGAGTGGGCATCCTCGAGAGAACCTGGATAGAAAGTTAGCATGGTATATATACGGCGAAGCCCGCAACAACTGACGCTTTTGAGGGCGAGGACTGGGGCCGTTTTCAGTCCCCGTCTGTTGCGTCGCGTCGACTTCCTGCGTCTCCATGGCACTCTTTAGGGGTGCGGCTGCTGTCTGCCACTCCTCAGGGACCTCGCCGTGTGACGACTTCTGACGGTTCTTGGCAATCCGGTTGCTATCCTCCATGAGAGTCCTCAGGCGTTGCTTAGTGGCGAGCGACAACAAAGCCAACTGGTCGACCAGATACGCCTCTTGAGGTATCCAGGTGCCAGTCGTGGTTACCATTGTGGCGTCGGGCCCGGTCTTGGTGGAGACCGTGACAGATGGGTTGGGAAACTCCTCGGGCAACCGCATCCGCCCCATAGGCTGGTTGTTGTTCTTGATCTCCAAGTTGAGCGACAGTCCCTGCTCCTTCGCGAACTTCTCTGCCTTGCGGAAGATGATGGGGATTTGCAAGAATGCGTTGTTCAGCTCCATAGTTCTAGTAGTAGCCAAGCGCTTCGCAGATTCTTGCCATGCCTTTTCCGCCTCCTGCGCGACGAGCGCATTCTGTGTGGTTACTCCGGCCGGCTGAGCTGGCTGGTTCGCGGGGCCAGCACCGTAGAAGCTTCCCTTATTACCCGGAGGGTATGGGGCATAGCCGGTTCTCTGTCCATCAGGGACATAGAGGTCAGAGAGGTATTGTTCCTCGGCGCGAAGGTCGATGCCTGTTCCAGCAAGCGAATCGGTAGGATCGTAATCGTATTCCTTCTGAGGTCGGTCGGGAGGACGCGAGGGCGGACCCATAGCGCCGGGGGTAGGGGAGGGTTGCTGCATGGCGGGAGTGCCTGGTGTAGCGCCGAGAGTCAATTGCGCGTTGGTGTATGGTAGTGTTGGTGGCGGTGCTGGAGGTTGAGGCGTGGTAACTTGAGGTTGAGGAGTCGGTCGCTGTTCGGGAAGGGCCAACGTAGGAGTGCTGTTGCCGTTTGCGTATGGGGTGGAGTAATTATTCGCAACGGACTGTTGTTGCGGTTGCGCCTGCTGCTGTGGCTGGGCGTTGGGGTAAATCGGCGAGCCTGCGGATGTCGCAGCTGTGGAAGGAGTAACGGGAGCGCCGGGACTCGCGGCGTAAGGCGAAGTAGAGTATGGAGATTCGGGTTGCGGTGTTGCGCCAGGAGAAAGTCGCGGTCGTTTGTTAGGAGGGAGCGCAAAGCCCGGTTGCGTCGCGGCGGGGGAAGGAGTGGGCTGGGGAGGCGAGAACGCTCTCTGGGGCATCTGGGGTTGCGGCTGCGCCATCTTTGCTGTTATTAAAAGAGATAGTGAGATAAAAATTTGGTCAGGTTGAAGTGTCGTTCAGAGGCGCTGCTCCGGTAATTCTGATAGCTCTGCAGGCCGAGAAGCCTAGCGATACCTCACGCGACTCTGCCCATCTGCTGGTTCGCTGTACTTGCGAGATAATCAAAATTCGACTTCGCGCGGGTCGGTCGATATTTTCGCTGCAGCTTGAGGTCGAATTTGACGTTGACGCGGTGTTCTGTGGTTGTGGTAGTTGGGTGACAATAGTCGTGATGGGTGGGTGATATGAGGAGGAAGGAGCTGTCGCCAAAAGGATCTGAGGACCGCGTAAATTTAAAGTCACGTGATGCTTCAGCCTGCTCCCGGTTTTGCGCTGCGGTCCGGGCGTCCAGGCAGGACCCATCGCTAGACGTCAGGCACCTTGGCCTCCAACTTTTTACGCGACAGCTGCCGCATGCGCGTCGCTCGCTCCCTCTGGCGCTCCACAACCTTAGCCTCCGTGTCTCTGTCGCGGGGAAACGTCAACGACGATTCATCGCGCACACTGCTTGAACCATTGCGAATGAACTAACTGTTTAGTGACAATCACCAGACACACTGGTGGACTTTCCCCGAATTGACGGCCGGACCGCTATCTCGGCCTTTCGTTGACTAGTATGGCTGCGAAACGCAAGGCATCGGCCATGGCGGCCACCGTTGCCGACGAGCCAGTAGATCCTTCCGACGAGCTGATGTTTCTGTGCCTCGGAGGAGGAAACGAAGTCGGTCGGTCATGCCACATCATTCAATACAAGGGGAAGACGGTTATGGTACGCACTATCCCAATCGTTCTGCAGACAACTGCTCACATGCGCCACAGCTTGATGCAGGTCAGCATCCTGCCTACGATGGCCTCGCGGCGCTGCCCTTCTTCGACGACTTTGACCTCAGTACGGTCGACGTCCTCCTGATCAGCCAGTAAGCGCCCCCTCCTATATGCTGTTGGATCACAGGGCAAGGCGGTGAAACGACTTGGAACTATACGGGATCATGCCCAGGCTCGGGACAGCGTCGTCGATGACGATGGTGCCCCTGATGGAGCCTCTTGCTACGTCTCTATGCTATTTCATCATCTCTTGTACACAGAATAATACAAACTTCTTTCCCACCTGCCTTGCTCTGCCATCCTTGTTATCGTGATAGCTCTCTAGGGGCTGGTAGTGTCCATCCACTCCTATTCAGAACACTAATGGCCCTATAGTTTCCACGTCGACCATGCGGCGTCCTTACCATATGTCCTCTCCAAGACGAACTTCAGGGGCCGCGTCTTCATGACCCATCCCACCAAGGCAATCTACAAATGGCTCATCCAAGACAGTGTTCGCGTCGGCAACACGTCCTCAAACCCGACCTCACAACCAGTCTACACCGAGGCAGACCATCTCAACACATTCCCGCAGATCGAAGCCATCGACTACCACACTACCCACACAATTTCCTCCATCCGCATCACCCCCTATCCAGCCGGCCATGTCCTCGGTGCAGCAATGTTCCTCATCGAGATCGCCGGCCTCAAGATCTTCTTCACGGGAGACTACTCCCGCGAGCAGGATCGTCATCTGGTCTCCGCCGAGGTTCCCAAGGGCGTCAAGATTGACGTCCTCATCACCGAATCGACATACGGTATCGCCTCCCACGTACCCCGTCTGGAGCGCGAACAGGCCCTGATGAAGTCAATCACCGGCATCCTCAATCGTGGCGGCCGCGTCCTGATGCCCGTATTCGCCCTCGGTCGCGCCCAGGAACTCCTTCTCATCCTCGACGAGTACTGGGGAAAACATGGCGAGTATCAAAAGTTCCCAATCTACTACGCCTCAAACCTCGCCAGGAAGTGTATGGTGGTCTACCAAACCTACGTCGGCGCAATGAACGACAACATCAAGCGCCTCTTCCGCGAGCGCATGGCCGAGGCCGAAGCTTCCGGTGACGGGTCGGGCAAGGGCGGCCCCTGGGACTTCAAGTACATCCGCTCCCTCAAGAACCTCGATCGCTTCGACGACGTCGGCGGCTGCGTTATGCTCGCATCCCCGGGTATGCTGCAGAACGGCGTCAGTCGCGAGCTGCTCGAGCGGTGGGCGCCCAACGAGAAGAACGGCGTCATCATCACAGGTTACAGCGTCGAGGGCACCATGGCGAAGCAGATCATGCAGGAGCCCGACCAGATCCAGGCCGTCATGAGTCGAACCACCGCCGGCGCCCGCCGCGGCCCTGGAGGAGAGAGCGAGAAGGTCTTCCTCCCTCGCCGCTGCAGCGTCGCCGAGTACTCCTTCGCCGCCCACGTTGACGGCACGGAGAATCGCGAGTTCATCGAAGAAGTGGCCGCCCCCGTCGTCATCCTCGTCCACGGCGAGCAGCACAACATGATGCGTCTCAAGTCCAAGCTCCTCTCCCTGAACGCGGGCAAGACGACAAAGGTCAAGGTCTTCAGCCCCAAGAACTGCGAGGAGCTCCGCATCCCCTTCAAGCAGGACAAGACGGCCAAGGTCGTTGGCAAGCTCGCCACCATCCCCCCACCCACCTCCCTCACACCCGCGCAGGAGCAGCAACAGCTCGTCACGGGTGTTCTCGTGCAAAACGACTTTAAGCTCTCCCTGATGGCCCCCGAGGATCTGCGCGAGTATGCAGGCCTGAACACAACGACCATCACCTGCAAGCAGCGCCTCCGTCTGACGGCTGCTGGCATTGACCTCGTCCGCTGGGGCTTGGAAGGCGTCTTTGGAAGCGTAGAGGAGCTGCCGGAAATGCGCAAGGGACACCCCGCGCACAAGGAATCCGTCAACGGCAACGGAGACGACACCAAGATGGAAGACGGCGAGCAGCAGGAGGAAGCAGACGAGGAGGTCGCGCGTCTGGTAGCAGCATACCTCGTCATGGGTTGCGTAGCGGTGCGCTATCGCAGCGACGGCGAGGTCGAGCTGGAGTGGGAGGGCAACATGCTCAACGACGGCATCGCCGACGCCGTAATGTCATGCCTCTTTTCCATCGAAAGCAGTCCCGCCGCGGTAAAACGTATGTCTCCCCCACTTTCTTTTCTCGCCCTCTGTCTACCAATTACTAACACTACCCAAAAGGTTCCGCAAGCTCTCACACCCACGACCACGCGCCCCCTCCCCTCCCCAAGAACCCCCACGCAAACGTGCTCCCCGAACAACGCCTCGAGCGCTTCCTCATGTTCCTCGAGGCCCAGTTCGGCGCGGACAACGTCAACCCCGTCGCCGAACCCCGCCTGCCCGCCGAGGACCCCTCCTCCGACGCGCAACCCAAGAAACTCACGGCCGACGGCGAGAGCGACGGCTCCATGGACGTGTCCGTAGACGACGGCAGCGAGGCGGAGCAGGAGAAGAAGCTCGCCGCGCGGCGCAAGGCCGAGATCGAGCGCCTCCACAAGATCGGCATTCCCGTGCCCGGCGTGAAGGTCAAGGTGGACAAGATGGAGGCCGTGGTGTGGCTCGAGGATCTGGAGGTCGAGTGCAGTCACAAGGCGTTCGCCGATCGCGTGAGACGGGTTTGCGAGCACGCTGCTGAGGTGACGGCTCCTCTTTGGGGATAGGGGGATAAGAATGTGGTTTGCACGGGAATTGATTTGGCTGTCTTTGCATTTGAAAACAAAAGGGCGTTTGCGCTTTGTATAATATAGTCACAAGTTTACGATGGCACCTAAACACTAGAGATGCTGAATAGTCCAGCACTGAGCCATGATACAATGAGACTGAAATCACAGAAGATGGGGCCATTACCTTAAGCGAATTGGACTTGCACAATATTAGTCGCATCGATGCTACGCTTCACGGATTCATCAGTCAAATACGATGCGGCAGCAGTCTTATGTGCCGAATGTCTAATGCATTGGGCTCCTTATGATACAATGGATAAGTTTACAATGAGCAAAATCAAATGCGATGCAATACACTACAAGCAGGCACCCGGAGCTCTAATTAACCCAGGTACTCCTTCAGCTCTTCCGTCTCCTCTAACAAGGTGTTGAACGAGAACGGTGCAAAAGGCCAACCAGCGAACTCAGCGAACTTGGAAAAGGACTCGACCCAGGCCAATCTGAGAGAGTGCAACATGGCACTGGTACCCTCCATCAGGACGAGAATGGCAATAGCTGGGACGGTTGTTAGCAGGCAAGAAAGATGAAACGGATGGCGAACACTCACTAAGGAAGAACCACAGATAGAAACCAATGACAATGGCAATAACACCAAGGACACCAGTCATGGGGAGGACGTTGTTGAGAGTCATGTTCCAGAGCACAACACTGAGCTGCTGGTGAGCAAGCGACAGAGCCCAGAGACGGAGGTAGGAAGCCGTGTGGGAAACACAGTTCAAGCAGAATTCTACGGGTGCCGTTAGCATTGTCTTCCCAAGCAGCAAATGCGGTTGACTTACCAATCGTGTGAATAACCTGGTGGATCATGACTTCACTGAACTCAAACTCCTCGTGCTCGCCATCGCCGTGCAGGTCCTGCGTGATCATACCAACGCCTTCGCCATCTGACTCGAAGCTCGGGCGGCCGTTAAGCGGCTGCGCCTCGTCGTCGTCGTCGCCATCCAGAGCACTAACGCGAGAGCTCTCGCCAATACCCCTATAGCCCTTGGCGCGAGCGTGGTTGTGCTCCCAGCGGAGCCAGAAAGGCTTCAGGAACAGGAGAATAGGAACTTGAATGAAAGCAAGCAGCAAAAGAACAACCTGAACAAAGCCCTGTCCGTTGTAAAGCTTCTCGGGGGTGGAACCGGGCGACAGGAACATGTAGATCAACATGTTCAACAGTCCGGGAGGACCCTCCGTGACCGAGGGGTCGTACCAGTTGACGGTCCACTTGTAGATGATGCAAAGCACCAGGTAGCCGAAAATGGACTGGAAGAAAATCATGCCGGGAACGAAGTTGCCCCAGATGTCGACCTTCTTGTTGAAGTGCTTAGCGTTGACGTAGGAAAAGATAAGAGAGTAGGTCATGTGTGCCCAACCGAGGACGATGGACATTTTCATCTTGTAACTGTTGCTGAAGAGGAGGTCGTTGTCGGTACCGTGCCATCTCCAGTCAAGACCGAAGGGGTAGCGGTAGCCCTTGTCGTTGAGCTTGCCAACAAGCGTTCTGGTCTCAGTGTAGTTGTCACCGGCATCCCACTCCCAGGCGCTGTCGAACAGCGTCATAGACTTGGAGAAGATATCGTTGTAGATGAGACCAGTGAAGAGCGAGAAGAGACCCATGACCAGGGCGATGTATCTGCCGTAGTACATCATGGCAAACAACTCGAAGCTGACCTTCTTGAGAGGTTTCTCCCAGTAGATCATGGCGAGCGCAGCAAGCGTCATGATGACAGCGTGACCGAAATCACCGAACATGACGGCGAAGAGGAAGGGGAAGGTTACAATAACCGGAAGAGCCGGGTTGACCTCCTGGTAGGTGGGAGTACCGTAAGCGTTAACGATGGTCTGGAAAGCCTCGGTAAACTTGTTGGTCTTGATGTACGTAGGAGGGGTCTTGTTGGTGCGAATCTCGTTGATAATGGAAGGCACCGACAGGCCTGCACGGTTCGTGACGTCTTGCAGGGTCGAGCGAATTCGTGGGAGGTCGTTGGTCGGACACCAACCCTCAGCAATCAGCGTACGACGGGCACGGTCGTACGAGAACAGGTTGAGCGTGTTGTAGACAGCCTTCTCCTTGGTGACCAAGACCATCCAGGCGGACAGAGCCTGGCTGATCTGCTGCAGCTCCGCGTTGAGAGTCTGCTGCGTGTTGCGAAGAACGTTCTGAACATCGTTAAGGCGAGCGTTAACCTCATGGATCTGGTCGCGACGGAGATCGCTGTTCTCGTCGACGTTGTAGACCTCGGCACCCATGGACTCAGAAATCTTGCGAATCTTGGCGAGAATCTCCTTGCCGTGGGCGAAGATCACAAAGACGTTCTTGTTGATCTCCTCGTTGTTGGTCGGGTCGACGAGCGGCTCAGGGATCTCGGACTGGTTCATGTACAAGTTTCCACGTAGGGTTCTCCAGAGGATACGCTCGAAGGAGGCGACGCGGTCGCGGTTGATGACACCGGCAACGAAGCCAATGTTCATGCCGGAGAAGGAGCGCTCGACCTCGGGGGCCGAGTTGTGCTGCTCAACGTCCTGCAGCAGGGGAGCGTCATCGTTATCGGTGGACGCGCGGATCTCTTCAACGTTGCCGTGAGCTCTGTCGAAGAAGCCGCCAGCCTCACGGAGAACCCAGCGCCACTCGGTGAGCTCGACCTCGCGCTTCTTCAAGGTCTCGTAACTGTCATTGAGCTGGTAGACACGCTGCTCCAAGCCCTGGCTGCGCTCAGCCAGCTCGTCGATCTCCGAAGTAGAGGGATTGGCGAGGCGCTCCGCATCGACATCGAACTTGCGGAGAGGAATTCCGGCCTTCTCCATCTGAGCATAGAAGTATCCTGATGATATATGTTAGCTGGGGTTTCGATCGCGTTCGTCGCGGGCCGGGCGCGGCCTGGGGATTGATGACGTACGCAGCTGGCGTTCGACATTGTCGAGTCTTCGAATCTCTTGAGTGAAAGTGCGCTGGAAAGCGCTGACTTCGCCATTGAGCTGCGATGGGATTTGATGGTTAGCTTCGATAACGCGGATGAGACTCGGGGGCTGACGACATACATCGCGGAACTGGAGGAGACCAAGCTCTCCAAGTGCAGTGACAACCTCGCGACCTATTTCGTTGGAAATGTACAGCTGCACCATACTCATGTTCGCCGAGCGAAACATGGTATCCTGTGCCGGAGCCATCTTGATGGTGTGGCGGGAGCTCCGAAGCCGTGAGTGGGTGGTTGAGTTCAAGCTTGACGATAGCAAGGGCCAAACACGGAGCTGCCAAGTTGATGTCGTTGCCTCCAAGGGGAATGAGGCTGAGCCGAGCACCGGAGCAAGGTTGTTCCGTACTCAGATAGACGAGATGTGGCGCGAATTGAAAGTGGGCCGTGGCGGTGCACTTTCCAAAGAAATATTTTTGGCGATTATCCACTGCAAATTCTCACAGAACTCTTTCCTCAACAACAACACGAACAGTGATCGCGAACTGTCAGCTGCTTGCTGCCCCCTCGGCGCAATCGATCTTCTTAATTCTGGAAGTCGAAGAGAACCAAATTCTCTGCGCTGTAATGTCGCGCCGTCCTACGTTGTATCTGAAGGACTTGCCAGCGCAGCGCTTATCGCGATTGCCAGAGCTCTTGTTCTCTTACCACGTGCTTCGTGAACTAATCCTAATTACCACAGTAATGGCGCTTTCGAAGCTTTGTCGGCACCTCAATGGTCGAACAAAGTCAATATGACGCCTAGAGCAAACCCCATATACTCTGCCAAGAGTAGTCTACGTCGTGTTACAAAGTCTTAGCCTTGCAATTAAGATCTTTGCGTCAAATCAAACGAGATACATCCCATCACTGTAGAAGCAAATTTTGTTTTGCAGAGCCATTCATTATTTTCTAAATTCTCTACTCGACTTCGGGCGGGGTATGTGACCCTTGCTTGGTATCAAAGCTCCTTTTTCTCCTGCTGAGCGGAGGCAGCAGACTCTGACTTCGCGTTTGCGGCTCCGGCGGGCACCTTGACCTTCGCCTTGCCCTGCTGCTGCTGGCCCTGCTTGGCCTTCAGAACGAGCCCCAAAATCGACGTGATCAGCTCCGTGAGGAGAGTGACCATACCGTTGCACGCCAACTGCCACGACACGATGCTCACGCTGCCCATCGGCGCCTTGGGGAAGGACATGAGCCACTCCGCGTAGTACGGAAACCATCCGTAAGGCAGCCAGAACATGGGCTCCTTGGAGTACCAGAAGGGCAGGCCATATTGGGGAACCTTCGTGACGAGGAGTCGGAAGCCGGTGAGGTAAGTATCGAACTTGGATTTCGCTCCTTCTTGGGATTGCTCTGTGACAAAATACCTGCGTCAGTGACTGCTTTGCAAAGTCGAAGATGCATCTGTATCCGGAGGGAGCGGGGGAGGGCCACGTACTGCTCTTCTCGAGCTGGTCCAACAACTTATCGTGCGTCCGGCGCAGCTTCGCCCACTTGGCGAACTCGTCCTGGCTGCTAGTCGCATTCAGCTCCTTTCGCACTTTCAGGAACTCTGCCTGCAGCTGTCGGTGCTGCTTCGCCGTCTTGGAGGTCGAAACGGGGAGGTAGTTGAGCAACGTCCAGAGCTGGCCAGCAGTTAGTCGTGGTCGATCTTTCCGCGACCGGAGCGGCCGTCAAAGCACAAAATGAGACACGAAAGGGGAGAGGGGAAAAATACTCACCAAGCTGTTGATGGTGGCAGCTCCGATGGAGTTGACCAGGTGGGAGACCACCTCCAGCACGAAGATGATGACGAGCAGGGAAGGCATTTTGTCGAAAGGTCGGCGGCGCTTGGAAGATTCAGAAACTCGCAAGCGGTCGGTTGCTTATCGGCACATGCTGCGCTGGGGGAGTTTGCGTTGGGCGAGGCTGGTCGATTATTGCAAACGATGTGTGACGACTTTCCGGAGAAGCCCTTTAGCGGGAGGAAAACGTGGTCCTATGTCATTGCCCCGCTAAAAGCGTAGCGGGTTGGCCCAACCATCGAGGTAGCCAATCATCTCCACCACCTTTCTACCTCACCTGGTGCATTCCTCGCAACAAGACAACAACGGCATCAACGTCTAGATCGGCAATTGCATAGTTTCGAGGCTTTCACTTGCATCTGTGGCACTGCGGATATTCTGGAGTTGCTGTTGCATGTGCTTTGTTGCGTGGCATCCCAGACATGCCGTGAGTCAGGCCAGTCACCGCCAACGCCAATGCAATGTCGAGAGCACTGGACAAACATGTCATCGCGGCCTTGAAACAAGGCGATCACCAAAAGATCTTCAACGAAATCGCCGGGCTCTTTGAAAATCCGCACGACGAGCGTCTTCTTGAAATCGAGATCCTAGGCCGCAGCCACCCCATCAGCCCGGAAGCGAACTTCCTAAGAGACGATAACGCCGTCGCCGTTCCCAAACTTCGACTGGTCCAAGCCTTCGTCGTCGCGCGGCAGATCCTGCAGAATCATCTGGCCGATGGCACTGTGGGAGCGGGAAAGCTGCGGCTAGCGACAGGCGCTTTGCTCCTCATGGATCCCGAGCACCTGACGGCTGCCAACACCAGGAAACGTCTTCTCCAGAGCGAGATGTCTGCAGGAGGCGATGTGAGATCGGCATTGATGCAGGAGAAATGGTTTGTTGACAGCTTGCTCACCAGCCGACTTCACCGGCACACAAAGTCACCGACGCTATGGAGTCATCGGCGATGGCTGCTTGAGCGTTTCCGTGAACTGGGACTGCCCGTTGCCATCCAACAGGATGTCGAAGCAGTCATCATGATAGCGGGTGAAAGACACCCACGAAATTACTACGCCTGGGGCCATGCACGATGGTTGACGAAAACTTTCGAAACTGCTTTCAGCAGTGAGGATATCTTCCCGCTCATTCAGAGTGTCAAAAGGTGGTCCTTTAGACACCACATAGACATCTCCGGATGGTCATTCCTTGCTCATCTCTTGGGTGAGAGCCGGAGCAACTTTGATAACCAAGTCTTCTCATCGGTGTTCAAAGAGACACTTGACCTGGCCGAGTCTTTGCGGTGGGAGAACGAGTCAGTATGGTGGTTTCTGCGTACCACGGCATCCGACACAGCAATGGGGCAGGCTGGCCTAGAACAGTTTGTCAATGTCCAGGAGAAGCTTTCTGCTACTGCACGTGTAGACTCTACAGGATTTCGAGTCTTGTCAGCGGCCCGGAAGTGGTGCGATGTGTATGGCTCTCATGGCGAACTTATTCCGAGCGCATTAGAACAAAGCTACAAAATTGAAGCTTAAAAACCTCGAGTCGCGTGGGTGGCGCTTGCGGCGTTGCCGTTTGAACTGGGAGGCTATTTTGAGGACCCTTGAACCTCATTTGTCGTTCTGGGTTGAGCCCTGAAATTGGTCCCATCGCGTTGGTGAAATACGAGCGAGCCTCGCGACGTTCAAGCGCAAAAAGACACGGCAGTAATGCTCACATTTTCAAGGAATTCCCTGCACCGCAGATGGGAAAGCCGCGTGCAATCACATTCTTGCTCGCGAATTTTGACAGCTGCTGCTCAAATTGTCGATAGACTGGCCTTGCTCACTACCGTGCCACAGCGGTCGTCGTGCATACCTCGGTTTAATTGATGCATTCCTCAGCAAGCCACCCCCAGGATGGTCGGTCGTCGGTGATAAGAGGCTGAAACTTTTTGGCGATGGGCCCCTGTCCATCATATCCACAAATGGACGCCCCTGCTCCTCTGTCGAAGTCAGCAGCGCGCGAAAAGAATCGGATCTGCGGACAGTGTGATGTGGTCGTGGAGCCGCCAGCGGAGGGCAAGGACCCCGGATGGACGGCGCCCAAGGCCTCCGTCATTCTCAAATTTATACGCAGCAAAATGATGTAGTCGATGGGCATGACATCTGCAAATACCCATATGAAGGCCTTGCAAGCCCTCGGCCGTTATTCAAGGCGACAGATGGCATTGGCTTGTTAGTGCATCGGCCTGCAACGAGCCGGCTGGGCTGGCGTTTGTGCAGCGCCATGTTCGGGTCAGGAAGACGCCGGCCGAACAAACGGCTGGGGGATGAGGCATTTGCGACGGCGTTGGAAAGGCCTCGCCAGCCTCGAGGCTGTGGGCGGCCTTGTGACGAGAGCCAAACGGCTTAGTGACGGGGATAGCTGTCAGTTGTAAGATTGACCAGAGGAAATTTTTGGCGCAAGAGGAAAAGGCTGGGGATCGTGTAATTAGCAGTAGGGCTCAGGTGGCTCGAGGCAGATTGAACCCTGGGGGCCAACGGCGCAGGGTCGACAAGACTGATGGGTTTCACAGCAAATCGAACCTCTACCACCAATGTCCCCTCTTTTGCGTATGATTGAGTTGGTCGATCGTCTGCCAAACCCCAGACACAAACGCTTCAATGTCGGGCCAATGCAGGCTGAATCAGCTGGGGGCCCCAGAGGATGGAGAGTGGATGCGGAAGTCGAGAGTCGAGGAAGATGAGAGGTGACGAGAGAACGGCCGAGATAGCGAGTCTAGACGAACAGGGAGAAGACGGAGGAGGAGCAGGCTGCAGCGGTGGGAGGTGGCGAATGGCTCGAGCGATGAGCAGCAGTGCCAAATCGTAGCCAGTGAGCACAGAGCAGTGGACGACTCGACCTTGAGGAGAGAATTTCCCGAGTATCCATCAGGCGGCAAGGGATTGAAGGGAGATCCAAATGACATGGAAGCACGAGCCAGGCTCAGCGGCCGCCGTCCGTGGGATCGTTTGCGTGGTTATGAACGGAAAGCAATAGGCTGTGGCCGAGTCCGCCGAGAAATGATGCACGTTCCCGGAGGGGGAGACTACATTGACAAAGGGCTCGAGATTGCATGCAGCGGCGATGGATCTCGAGGAGTCGAGAGTTGTAGACATGGAATCGACGGTAGGTAAGTTGCGGCTTGCTGTTGAAGTTTCCGAACCCACGGGCAAGGCTTTTGGCTCTCAGCGGGATTGCGAGTGTGAGACAAACGCGCACAGGTTGCGCAATGTCGAAGTCAATGGGGGAGGTCTCAAATGAGCCGTCGTCCGGTCTGGCTACCAGGGTCGACCTGGAGAAGAAAGCTTGGGAAGGATAGGCGTGGTTGCTTGGGCTGGAGGCGATGGCCCGAAGCAGTATGGAGGGGACATTGGAAGTGGAGAGAGAGTCTTTAGAGCAGCGCTCCCTTGCAGCTTGTTTTCCTAGCGCTAAAGCAGGCAAGGCGGCTTTTTCGGTGGCTGCGGCTAGCAGTGAATTGGCTTTCTCTCGCTGGTCGTTTGCCCACGGTAACGGTCAGAGTGCGAGGGAAGAGGCAATTAACCGGGAGGGGCCACGAGGTTGTGGCTTGCTGAGAGGACGTGAACGGCATCGCGAGGAGACGGCCACCTGTATGCCGGGAGTCGAGGCTGAGGTCAATGAGACTCGATTGCCGGGCTCGAATATTCGAAGAAGGCCGGGACCTGTTGCAGCCGCATGCGAAGGGTTCAGTCGAGTTGCAATTGACTGGCGGGATGATAAGGAAGCACGGCAGCCGAAAGCTTGCGGTCCGTGGGAGCCCGTAGAAAGAATGGGTGATGAGCGGGTGCCCCTGAAGGCAGCGTCCCAAAGAGGAAGGGAGTTGATGTTCGCCAAGGGGGAGCTACGCGTAAAACAGCCCGCCAATCAGGACGGGAGGGGCAAGTGCCGGTTGTCAGTTCATCCCATCACGGATCCGTCTGTTTGCGTGAAACGTTCAGGCGTTGAACGGCAGCAAAACGCGCTGAACCAGCTTGTCTGCCAGTGAATAAGGTAGCCGCGGACAGTGACTGTCAGCGCTGTCAGGTCCTTCCCCGTTGACCCGTTGACAGCAGTGTCCGAAGTCTGTCGTACCTGTGAGGTAGGTTGGTGGTGTGTGGTCTGTTCCCTGGGAAGAGATACGTGCATGAAGCCACGGACCAGGCGTCCCCCCACCACGGACGCGACCCAGCAGATGCCAGGGCTGTCATTGGTGGCAGGGGCTGCCTCGACCCGGGACATGGCTGGATGGCTTTTCGATGGTAAGACAGAGGCGACAGCTGGGAGAGCCACTCATCATCATCAACCACTTGGACCAGCAGGACGAGTTGCAGAAGGAAGGGGCAGAATTGGTCAGACGGGACTTGTTGCGTAGCATACCTTGCGTGCATAGGTAGCTACTAACTCCGTGGCCTGGTAGACTCTAGTGTGAGTGAGGTAAGATGGAAGAAGCACCGGACTCTCAGTTCCCCTGCGCAATTGCATGCATGTGTGCAGATCTGCTGCTAGCAAGCAAGCAGAAACGGGCAGGCTATCCACTTCCACCGGGCTAGCACCTGGCCTCTCTGGCCAATAATCACGACAGACGTCCAATCTCTTTCAGCAGGTCCCTTTCTCTTTCGGACAGACAGCCCTCGGAGCCGTGGCAGCGAGCCAGACTGCCAGCCATGTCTGACCAGTGAGCGGCGTCTCCTGCCTCTTTCCCCCCTGTCACTGGGGACGCCATCAACACTGGACTGGACACTGGACCTTCCCAGACCACGACCATCGTCGCTACCTTCCCCTGCTAGCGGTGGTATTCACTGCACCGGCCTGCCCACTGGCGTCTCCTCCACCTCCGATTCGCACAGGTGCATCTCCATAACTACTCCCCACGATCCCCTCCCGCCTCGCCTCTCTTCCTCTTGCCTCTCAACCCTCCACCTCCCCTCGCCTTGCCTCGCCAATCCTCTCCACCATCCGGCGGGCATCTTTCTTCTTTTTCTTCTCGAGCCGTCCGGTCTGATCTTGATTTATTTCAAGGTCGCCCATTTTTTTGTGTGTTTTCTTGTCTTGTGTGGTTTGGCACAGATTAAGAACACCCGAAAACCAGAGATCATCGCCATCTATCTCTGCCTGTTCGACCCCAGCTCGCTTCCCTTGCAGAGAGTACAGCATCGTCCGCAGCCATCTACGCTTGTCTCATTGTCTTGCATCGTGTCTCTGGCCCTCCTCGCTAGTGGCGCTCGCCGTCACCCGTCCATCAATTCCATTGTCTTGCCCTTGGTTCGACCCGCCAGCGTACAGCATTTTCGCATCCATACGCCAACATCACTCTCAAACATTACGCATTCCTGCTTGTATACCCGCCGCCTCCCCCGAGTCCGAGTCCCGAATTAAAAGAGTCCCCTGACTCTTCGAGACTCATTCCATCAACGTTCCGCTTTACTTGCGCGACAACTAATTCTTAATACCTTAATCTGTCCTCCGCCGCGGAGTCTGGCACCCGCACCAAAGCCCGTCGAAAGCCGATTCTCCCAAAACCCAGATTTCGAGTCCCCGACGTCAATTGCTGCAGTATCTTGGTCCCATCGATCGTGTCTTGCTCAGTTGCCTCTTACCGACCCGGCGAGTTCGAATTGAGTGGTATTGACTGATTAACTTCAGTCGACATCACAACTCGTATCGATTACTGCTCAGGGCAGCCCGGCCCGTCTCGCTCTCAAGATGCGTTCAACCCAGGTTCTGGCTCACCTCTCGCTATTCCTCTCGTCTGCTCAAGCTTTCTTCCCGTTTGAGGTCGACAGTCACTGTCCATTTGTTGGCGGTTGCGGATCTTCTGGTGCAAAGGAGACTAGGGATCAAGAAGCGCTTGGAGAAGATGTGGTAAACGCCATCAAGGCCATCAAGAACCCGGCCTTCCATGTCGGTCCCCAGATTACCAGAGACTCGGTAAGTGGAGTGTATTTCGGTTGTTGGATCCGACGATGGAGCCCCATGGTCATTTCCAATCACCAATATAAGAAGCTAACCACTATGTTTGTAGACGGAGGATCCTCAATCTGACCGAGTTGCACGCGAGGTCGAACGTCTCACTCGCAAGTATGCGAGGTTTCAATCCGCCGAGGTAGTCAGAGAGAGGGCTCGCAATGTCAAGAGACAGAGCCTCTACCGCATCATCACCGCAGCGGACACCACCCTCAAGAATGCCGCCCCTGTCGCTCAGGATGGCACGGACTTCTCTTACTTCGCCCAAGTCAGGTTCGGCTCTCAGCAGAAGGCTTTGTGGATGCTCATCGATACCGGAGCTGGCACTAGCTGGGTGATGGGCTCTTCCTGCAAGTCATCCGCCTGCGAGAAGCATGGCTCCTATGGTCCAACCGACTCCGACTCGTACAAGGACCTTTCTGAAGGCTTCTCTGTTGCCTATGGCTCTGGATCAGTCAAGGGCCAGAAGATTTCAGACACCATCTCATTTGCCGGCATGAACTTTGACTTCCAGTTCGGTGTTGCCAACGAAACCTCCGACGACTTCAACCACTTCCCCTTTGATGGCATCCTGGGTCTCTCGATGGCAGGTGGCGAGACGGAGAACTTCGTTCAGGTTGTCCAGAACTCCAAGCAGCTTGATGCCACCATCTTCTGCGTCTATCTGAATAGAGCCGCTGACGGACCGAACACGAGTGAAATCAGCTTTGGTTCCTGCAACCCCGACAAATACACCGGCAACTTCACTTACACCGCTGTTGGCTCTGAGAACGGCGACTGGGCGATTCCTTTGGACGGCATTGCTTACGACGGTCAGAAGTCCGGTGCGGCTGGCAAGCTTGCCTACATTGACACTGGAACGTCTTACGTCTTTGGACCCCAGACTGACGTAGCCGCATTCCACGCCAATATCCCTGGCTCATCCTCGGAAGATGGCACCACATTCAAGGTGCCGTGTGACAGCAACAAGGACGTTACATACACCTTTTCTGGTACCAGCTATGTCATCTCTGCGAAGGACTGGCGGGGATCTCAGAACAGCGATGGCACTTGTACGAGCAACATCTATGGGCATGAGGTCGTACCGGGAGCCTGGTTGCTGGGTGATGTTTTCCTCAAGAACGTTTACGCGGCCTTTGACAAGGACCAGAAGCGTATTGGTGAGTCTCATCAAAGAAAATAGATGCATCGGCCATATGCTAACCTTTTTACAGGATTTGCAACCAGGAATGATCCCCCGCCGACCACCACTACTACAACGGCTGATGCCACCGCCACACCCGCAGTTGTGAACCAGCCCGGCATCACCACTGTCGTCTCAGCAGGGACGACGGCCACTCTTGGCCTCAGCGGCCATGAGACGTCTGCCGCAGCCGCTACGCAGTCCACAGGCACGCAATCTGGCGCAGCAGCCTTTGCCTCTTTTGCCTGGGTCAACGTCGCTGCCGCTGCGTCCTTCTGCCTCTTCACCACGTTCGGATTCTACTGAGGAGTTGTTGTTTTATTCATCAAGCGCTGCAATCCCCGCACGATCGGGATTACGGAATGGGAAATTGGATGGTTATGTGCACATGATACCCAAAGGGACCGACACAGACGGCCCGCTACAGATGGCCATTGTAGATATTACTTGTAATGTAGATAAAAGCGTTTGTTTCTCACGGCCACATATCTTCTGTTTTCGACGCATGAATTACACTCAGTGATGAATGACAATTTTTCATTTACTAGTATCTATTTTCAGAAAGCTTTTTGGAATATGTGCATATCAAAGACGCTCTTAGTGCTAATAACGCAGGACTTTCATCAAACATGCCGCAGCGTCCAAAACATCCCCATCCCTTCAGTAGTTTAAGGGGTATATCCCAGACAAAAGACCAGCCCCACCTCCATAAGGCCACCCGTCCCGCTTAATTGCATTCAATTCATTTGTACATGATATATGCGTCGCTCTCCCATCTTCACCATTTGAGATCGAAAAATGCCGAGTGACATGCCTTTCACCGGCCTTGGGCGTATCCTTAAACTCCCCTACTCAAGCCTTTTCTCAGATCGACCAAATACACTAACCTGCTACTTGAAGAGGGGGTAATCCAAGCGGGGCTTACAGGCGGATTTCGGTCCCACGCGCCTACTATACGTGTCTGAGCATGCCCATACGCGAGGCACGAGCCTGAGGATGGGGAGTTTAAGGACACCGCCTTGGTCAGTGTTGTGACATGTCTACAACGACGCAGGCTTTCTTCTGCTTATCAAGCCTTGACGCCTGGCGAAGTCTTCCCCCCCTCCCAGAGACGTGACCTTAAACTCCCCTCCTCAAGCGTTCCCAGACGAACCATACCCGCGACTTGAGGAGGGTTGACTCAAGCCGCGCCAACTTTCGGGTATGGGCGATACCGTCTGAGCATGCGGATCGAGCATGAGCTTGAGGAGGGGAGTTTAAGGTCACGTCTCGGGTGCGTCATCTCGGGAGAGCTTACGTCTGTTTTCTTCCCTCGTCCGTGTACAGGAACTTCGTCAGAGTCCCCCCTTCTAGAGCAGATCTCAGGGATTGAGGACGTCTGGCGGCTCACCGCGGTAGCAACCAGCGTCCTCTCCGACCGACGTGGTGAGACCCTCGGTCGAACGGTACACTGGCCGGCCTTTAATGCGCTGCTTGACGTCGGGGAAGAGCTGCGCTGGAAGAAGGGGCTCTCAGGAGGCTCCTGTACGCGGACGAAACATCACACAACACCCGGAGAAGCCTGCGGAGTCGTGACGGCTCGCCCCGTATAATACTGCTTTCTTGCCTTCTTCCCTCTTCACATCTTCATCTCCCCGTGTAACCCCGTCGTTGCGGCGGCCCTCACTGCGCCGAGGCCGCCGACGTCGGCCTCGAGCATGCGCAGCGCCTCCCTCGCAAAGGGCGCGGCCTGGGCGCGCACGCGCAGGCTCCAGAGGTACTCCTCGACGCGGTCGGCGTAGTACATGGCCTCGGCGTCGTCGTCGGAGGTGGCCCAGAGCAGGCCGGCGAAGGAGCCGATGCCGGCGAGCTGGGCGGAGGCGGCGAAGCCCCAGAAGGACTGGATGTGCTCCATCTGCAGGTTGGAGATGATGTTGGAGGCGGCTGCGAGGCGGGCGCGGGCACCGGTGCGGATGGCGGCGCGCAGCTCCGGGGGCGCGTTGGAGGAGATGTTGCGGACGAGTGAGCGGTGGAGAGCGAGGTCTATTGAGATGTAGGAGAGGTGTAAGGAGCCTGTGGGGAGTTAGTGCCTGGGATGGGGAGTTGTAGACGGGAGGGGGGGTTGAGACGTACCGTTTGCGGAGAGCTTTTTGAGACGAGTCTCTTGGAGTTGCAGGGCTTCTGGGAGTTTGGCGTACCATTCCCGCAGCATCATTACTATCGGCTTTGCTAGCTCTGCGACGCCAACGGTGCCGATCTGGTCGAGGGTGCCCCCGCGGCGGGTGGCTTTGGCCGTGTAGAAGGTGGCCAGCACGTCGCTCAGGATGAGGGACAGCTCGATCTGGCGGAGGAAGAGCTCCCGTCCGACGACGACCTCGGCGCTGCCCTCGGGGTCGTACTCTTCGTCCGCGGCAGTTTCAGGAAAGTCTTCCACGCGACACGGGCGCACGTCCCAGTCCTCGTCTAGACGGATGTGAGAGGGGCGGCCGTGGACGAGGGCACCCCATTTGTCCTGCATGAACAGAGCCCACGCCAGCCTGCGCCGCAGCCCCTTCTCCCACTCGGGGATGGCCCAGTCGCTGCAGTCGACGTGGAGGCCAAGGCCCTGGGCGAGGGCGATGAGCTGCGCTGTGAAGGTCCAGGTGTTGTTGCGGAAGCGCTGCTGGATGAGGAGGCCGGCCTGGAGGGTTGAGATCTTTGGGCGCTTCATGTCGTCGCTCATTGTGCGGAGGGCGAGGGCCTCGAGGGCGGCCTGGTCGGGCTGCCATGAGGAGGTGGCGAGGGTGCGGTCGTAGAGGGACCAGTCGAGAGCGATGAGGTAGACGGCGGCAAGGAGGGGCGGGGAGAACTCGTGGTAGGAGCGGGCGTACTTTTCAAGAAAGACCTTTTTGTGGAGGACGGGGAAGCTGGGGTGTACGATGCGGAAGTAGAGGTTGACGAGGGTCGAGCCGAGGGGATGGACGAGCTTCTCGATGGCGTCGAGGTCGGCTATTCGTTGGGGCTCCGAGGAGGTCTCGCGGTCGCGGTGGATGAGGAAAACTGTTGAGTCGTCGAGCCGGCGGACGGAGCGGACGGAAGGGTCTGAGGGCCGGTGGAGGTCTAGGAGGGAGGGTTCACGGTATGATGTGTTGCCGACGTATTCGGAGTTTGTTTTGAGGTGTAGGCCCAGAGTGCCGTCTAAGAGGGAGGGTTGAGGGCTGAAGTGGGCAATGTTCTCGGAGCCGGCTAGTGACGGAGAGAGAGCCTCGAGCAGTTCCGGGGAAGGGTGTCTATTGTGACACGGGTTAGAAGGTTACTCGAGGGGGGTGAGCGAATGAGAGAGGTGGTGAAGGTCGAAAGAGGAAGGACATGACACGAGACCTGGGCACAATGACGTGCCCCTTCAAGACTAGCTTCATACAAGACTGGCGACATGAGCGCCTAGCTTCATACAGTTCATACAGAAGCAGAAAACAACGATAGGAAAAGACGACAAGAGTGAAAAATTGTAATGAGACTTACGTTATCTCTTCCTGGTGATCCAGCGGCATGGGAGCTGGTGGAGGACCAGCAGCGGCCGCATTGCCGGACCCATTAGTCTGGGGCCGCACCTCCGGGGGATCTGTGGCCTTTCGACGCTTGCGCGGGAGCGGCCCGCGGAGATATGTGCAGGGCTGGCCATGAAAGGAACACATGACACACTTGTCGCGGCCCTCTTCGCGAACACAACGCGTCTTGCGTTGGCGGCATATGTCGCAGGGGCGGCTTTGTGCCCCTGTTGCCGACGACGCCACTGCTGCTGCTACCGCTGCTGCCGCCGCCGCCGATGATGATGATGATGATAAAGGGTGAGATTCATGTGAAGCAGGCGTCGGCGCGGGCGCCGGCATGGTCGTTGGAACCGGGCCGGCGGAGGCGGAGGCGGGGGTGGGAGTTCGTGTGGTGGTGCCGTAGGGCGCTGGTGTTGCGTCCATCGTTCGGCGGGCGGGACCGGGCGAGGGGCCGGCGCGCGGGGGTGGAATGAGATAAGGTGAGTGATGAGTTTGTGTGTGTATGTGTGTGAGAGGATGAGATAAGGTAGGCCGATTGTGATTAGTAGGACCTTGGGTGTGTGGTCTGTGGTTCACGTAAAAGTGGTGACACACATATGAGAGTGAGTGATGATGAGAATGAAATAAAAAGGGAGCACAGGTCCTCCCCTCCTCTTCCCCGCTGCCGATGACGACTTTCCCTCCTACTTTGCGGGCTGTATCTGCCCGAGGTGAGGCTCCTTTCTGCGCCAACGCTACCAACCGCCTGGGAGGGTGTGGTGTGGGCTACAACGGTATTGAGGCTGATCAATCAGACTGAGGTGACCTCCAATTGGGAACTGCAAGGGATCGACGGCCCTGGCTTCTTGGGGTTCACTCTGGAAAGTCGCAGAGTCAAGCCTCGCCAAGTGGTCGTTGGACCAGGCTGGCTGGTGAGTCGGACGATGTAGTGACTCTCAGCTTCAAAGACTGCTGTAGCAGCTGCTTCTCCCACCTCTGAAGGAGTGTCTCAACTATCAACAGAGCCAATGCAATCCGTTAACACCGGGGCTCTTTCGGGGATTGAGAGGTCGCGACTCGTCTGATTCGGCCTGGGCTGCGTGTGGTCGGGTGCTGTGCTGTGCTGTGCTGTTATCGCAATACCGTACGTACGGCCTTGTGGGAATTTTTTTCTCTGATAAGTCGCTCACCGTCATTACGCCGAAGCGCTGTGTGGGATAAGTGAAGAGTGAAGGCACCTAGCCTGTTTAGGCAAGTCCACTGATGTAACTTTCCGGCAAGGAGTAGCCGAAGTGATACCTTTCGATACTCCCACTCTCCAGCGCCCAGCTTCTCCACTGCGGGCGGGGCCTGGCCTGCCGCGCCCCTGTCGCCGGGTACGCGGACTGCTGACAGCTCCCGGTCCCCTAAAAGTAAAGGAGGTACGTACCTCCACTCGAGAGTTGAGGTCAGCTTGCAGCAACGTCGACTGAACCGACAATAGACGGCAGACTCCAAGCTCGCTCTACACTCGTCTTTCCACGTTTCGCAGCTCACATTCAACACTACCTTTGACTCTCCATTGCAAAACACGAAACCAAGGAACGAACGGCGCATACGCACACACACGACGAGGCCGCCTTCGAACCCCGTCCATCCTCTTTTCCTCCTTTCCTTCCCGCCGGAAAATGACAGCGCAATAACTTACAATGGCCAAGGCCCGTAACCATGGAGCCCGCCGAGACGACTCCCATCCGGGCGCTGCTCCGGGCCCAAGCGAAGAGGATAGAAGCCTCCTCACCGATGACCCCCTCTCCCACGAATACCATGATCGCCAGGCCGGCCATTCCGCCGGCCCGCGCGACGACTACTTCGTACCCCCGAAACAACAGTCCGCCGCGCCACTCCGTCAAGCCCTCCGGTCCCCGGGGACGCCACGCACCCCGAACCGCGTCCGCTTCGACCTCATCCCCTCCATCGTTCAGCCCTCGCCGCCCCGGCCCTCGATGACGAACAGCAATGGCTCGCGCCCCAGCCGCGACAGCTTCGACGTCGACGACGACGAGATCTTTCAGCACGCGCCGGGGTACGATGACCACGACGACCACCACCGCCTGCCTCTCCTGACGGACATCGAGGCGCCCTCCGTTGCGCTCGCCAATAGTCAGTGGGGCGAGGATGTACACGAGTGGGCAGAGACGGAGCTCAACCGCCCCAAGTCCGGGCTGAAGATGGCCTTCATGAACATGGCGAACTCCATCATCGGGGCCGGCATCATCGGGCAGCCGTACGCGTTCAAGCAGGCGGGCATGCTGGGCGGGATCATACTGCTGTTGGGGCTCACGATCGTCGTAGACTGGACGATCTGCTTGATTGTGGTCAACAGCAAGCTTTCCGGGAGCAACAGCTTTCAGGGGACTGTGGAGCACTGTTTCGGACGGACCGGCTTGATCGCCATCTCGGTCGCGCAGTGGGCGTTTGCTTTTGGCGGAATGGTGGCGTTCGGCATCATCGTGGGCGACTCAATACCGCACGTTTTGACGGCCATTTGGCCGGATCTGAGGGAGATGCCCGTGTTGGGTCTCTTGGCGAATAGGCAGGTTGTTATTGTCGTTTTTGTGCTGGGCATAAGTTATCCGTTGACTTTGTACCGGGACATCGCCAAGGTAAGCGCCGAGGAACTCGCAAGTGAAAATGGGCACATCGCTGACTTGAGTTCTGTAGCTGGCTAAGGCGAGCACACTCGCGCTCATCAGCATGGGCGTGATCGTAGCGACGGTCGTGATCCAGGGAGCTCTGACCCCCAAGGCGGACCGGGGCTCATTTACACCTGCTCTCCTGACTGTGAACAGTGGCATTTTCGAGGCCATTGGTGTCATCTCATTCGGTACGCCGCCCCCCTTACTCTTCTTCGCTCCCCAAACTAACAAGCGAAGCTTTTGTCTGCCACCACAACTCCCTCCTAATTTACGGGTCTCTCAAGACTCCCACCATAGACCGCTTCTCGCGGGTGACGCACTACTCAGTCGGCATCTCAACGGTCGCCTGCCTCATCGTCGCCCTCGCCGGCTTCCTTACCTTCGGCGACAAGACGCTCGGCAACGTCCTTAACAATTTCCCCGCCGACAATGTTATGGTCACCATCGCGCGCCTCTGCTTCGGCCTCAACATGCTGACCACCCTTCCCCTCGAGGCCTTCGTCTGCAGAGAGGTCATGTTCAATTACTTCTTCCCCGGCGAGCCCTTCAACATGAACCTGCACCTCATTTTCAGTTCTAGCCTGGTCGTCTCCGCCATGATCATGAGCCTGGTGACGTGCGACGTCGGCGCCGTCTTCGAGCTCGTCGGCGCCACCTCGGCGTGCGCGATCGCGTACATCCTGCCGCCGCTGTGCTACATCAAGCTCAGCTCCCGCTCGTGGAAGACATACGTCGCGGGCGGCATCGTCGTCTTCGGCACCGTGGTGATGGTCATTACCTTGATACAGGCGGTCGCCAAGATGATTAGCAGTGAGTTTTGGCCCTCCCGTCTTTTTCTGTTGTCGAGAATGTTAGTGCTAACGTGACATCCAGACGACAGCGGCCCGGCCAAGTGCATGTAAAATATGTATTATTAGAAAGGAAGAGGAGGAGGGTGTGTGGTGGTTTTCAAAGTTGGTATAGAGAAGCGCGGGGAAACTTTGGCGCATTTGAATAGAGTCCTCGCGGTTTGTACAACACGGAGACGAAAGGGGGACGTTTATTGTTAGGATTACCTACCGAAATGGTGTACTGTAGAAGCTCGACAGAAGCTGGTTTTACAAAAATCTCGAAACAGGCGGCGTTTACACTGTAAATTGCTCTTATTGGGTGTTCGTTGCTCTGATATGCGTGTCTCATTCTTTGGAAAACAGTGGTTTGGGGTCTCATTTCTTGGTCCAACTCTATGAAATAGGCTTCTAAGGTATAAACGCTCAGAGATGTCAAAGAAATCGCAGGCATACCAAAGAACGGTCTACTCCGTCTCGATAATTAGCAAGTCGTCATACGGCCCAACAATGTCCCCCTCGGCAACCAACATCTTGGCCACCGTGCCCGTCACAGGACTCTCAATCTTGATCTCCATCTTGTTGGACTCGATCCATACCAGCGCGTCCCCGACTTCCACCTCATCGCCGACATTGACCTCGCACTTCCAGCATCGACCTGGCATCTGGCTCTTTACCCTCTCCCCGGCAACATCCTCTTCCTCGACGGGGCGACGCTCAGTCTCAGGGGGGTGGTATGGCTGGAGAAGTTCCTCCATGAACGGCACTGTCCGGATGGCCTCGGCGCGCGCGGCGCGGGTGGCTTCGATGTCGTCCTTGTTCTCTTCGAGCCAGGCTTCGTAAGCGTGGAGATCGAGGCTTCCCTCTTGAATTTTGATCAAGTCTGTCATTTTCCCCTGTGCTATGGCAGCGTCGAGCTCCGATTCAGAGATGCTGTAGAAAGAGATCCGGTCGAAGAGGCGGAAGAGCCAGGGCTGGATGTTTTGTGAGGCGGCCGAGGCGGCTACGTCGTTCCAGATGGGCACCGTGCGGCCGACGAGCTGGTAGCCGCCGGGGGAGTCCATGCCGTAGATGCACATGTACTGCCCTCCAATGCCGACGGCGCCGCGGGGTGTGAAGGAGCGGGAGGGGTTGTATTTTGTGCCGAAGAGGCGGTGGCGTGGGTCCAGCGGCACAGCGCAAGGTGCTCCGAGGAAGACGTCACCAAGGCCGAGAACGAGGAACGTTGCGTCGAGGAAGATGCGCTCGACATCCTTGCGGGACCCCAGAGCGTTGAGTTTCTGGAGGAAGTCGATGTTACTGGGTAGCCATGGGGCGGTTGCGCGGATCGTGGCAGCGTAGCGGGCTACTGCGGCGCTAGAGACGGAGTCGTCGAAGGCGAGCGGGAGGCTTATTGTGCGCGACGGGAGGGAAGAGGGGACTGCGGTGCCCAAGGAGGTTTCGTGAGATCGGAGGGCGGAAAGGATTTCTGAGGGGGTCGTGCCTGGTGTGTACTGAATGTGGAGAGTGCGAACACCAGGGGAGAGGTCGAGAACGTTCGGGATTGGGGCCTGCTTGTGGCGGTCGATGAAGGAAAAGATTTGGAAGGACTGACGGAGGGAAAAGACGTCCTCTATCCCAAATTCTAGGAGAACTGACGAGTCACCTGCTTGGCGAACAGAGATATGGCGGCCGGCGGTGCCTATGTTGCCGAGGAGAGGGTTCAGCCCAGCTGGAATGGGGATGTCGTTCTTGGAAGGCAAAGTAGACTCTAACGGCTTGAGATTGGCGATGGAATCCTCAAGAGCGGCTTCCAGTGCCAACGCATCGTCAACACTGATGGGCCTGAGCTTAACCTTATCGCCTGGGCGCAGCTGTCCCAACTTCCACATCTCAGCCGAAGCAACGACACAAAAGACCACGAAGCCGCCTAGACTTGGGCCGTCGCAAGTGAGAATAACGGCCTCGTCCCCGGTGAAGCTGATGCTGCCGACAGAGTAGGGACTGTCGTGGATATTGGATGGGTGTAGTCCGGCGTCACCCCCGGTCTGCCGAGCCCATCGCGGCTTGGGTCCGTCAAGACGAATACCGACCCGGTTGCTATTGTAATGAACAGTCCACTCTCCGTTGAAAAGTGTGTTGAGGCCCTCTTCGGTAAAGTGCTCAGGTGCTGAGTGCTGCCCTGGGATAACCCCAAGCGTCCAAATCCCGTTCGGCCCCGTTGGCAGAGGAAGTTCGGGACTGACAAAGTCTGAGACCTTTTCTGACACCACACCTCCTCCTGTGGGCAGCAGGTCCCCCGCACGAAGAGCTCGACCATTGTGACCCCCTATTCGTCCCAACGCGAACGTAGAGCGAGAGCCAAATATCTCTGGGACGGGCAGTCCACCTCGGAAAGCAATGTAAGTGCGGTAGCCAGCTTTCGGCGCACCAATGGAGAGCGTCTGCCCCGCACGAATATCGAGAGCCTGTTCCTGGTAGTAAGGCTCGTTGTCCACGAGGATCTCCACAGGCGCACCGGTGACTGCAATCACGCCACCGGAGTGGAATAGGAGGCTGGGCCCCTGAAAGGTACACTCCAGACTAGCGGCCCGAGAATCATTCCCTACTAGCTTATTGGCGAGCCTAAAAGAATAGTCATCAAAGGGGCCAGATGGCGGAATCCCAACGTGCCACAGCCCCTTGCGGCCGGGGTAGTCTTGAACAGTGGTCAAGGTGCCGGGATCGATGACTTCTACCACGAGCGGGTCGTAGTCGAAGTTGTTTAGTGACGTCGTCGTGAAGTCGCCAGAGTTGAAAAACTCGGAGTCGACGATATCGCGAAGATACTCCAGGTTGGTCTCCACTCCCGTGATCACGGTATTGTCCAGGGCAGTAGCCAGTTGCGTGATAGCCTCCGCTCGGCTCTCGCCGGTTGCGATTATCTTGGCAATGAGAGGGTCATAGGATGATGACATCTCTGTGCCGGCGTCAACCCAAGTGTCAACCCGCACCTCATCGGAGAAGGATACATCCAGCAACCGGCCTGGGGAGGGCCTGAAATTCTGGAGGGGGCTCTCAGCGTAGACACGCGCCTCGATGGAATGTCCCTTCACCTTGAAGCCCTCGTGTCCATTCTCAAAGATGCTCCCAATGTCCCCGGATGCTACACGAATCATACACTCAACCAAGTCAAGTCCGGTCACAGACTCTGTGACAGGGTGCTCAACCTGGAGCCGAGTGTTGACCTCGAGGAAGTAGAACTCCGTGCTATCAACATCGAAGATAAACTCGATCGTGCCCACGTTGCGGTACTGCACGGCCGAGGCGAGGTCAACGGCTGCCTTGCGCATTCTCGCTCTCACATCAACCGGTACAAAGATAGCCGGGCTCTCTTCGATGACCTTTTGGTTTCGTCGTTGCAGTGAGCAATCGCGCTCCCCGGCCGCAACAACATTGCCCTTACCATCGCCAACGATTTGCACCTCGATGTGACGCGCATTCTTGATGAAGTGCTCGATGAAAACGCCTGCATCACCAAAGTTGGCTTTCGCCAACCTTTGGACGCTCTTGAACGCTTCTAGAAGTGACGAAGGCTTGTTGCAGCGCTTTAGACCGATTCCCCCGCCACCAGCAGTACTCTTGAGCATCACCGGGTAGCGAATGTGCATGGCTTCAGCCAAAGCGTCTTCAGCACTAGTTAAGAGGTGTTTGCTACCCGGTACGACAGGAACTCCGGCAGCAATCGCGACATCGCGAGCGAGGTGCTTCAAACCCAGCTGTCGCATCTGGTCAGGCGCAGGGCCGACCCAGATCATACCTTCAGCTTCGACGGCAGAGGCGAAGTCGGCGTTCTCTGCCAGAAAGCCATACCCAGGAATGATTGCATCTGCGCCAGCAGTCTTCGCAAGCCGGATGATTTGCGGGCCGTTCAGGTAAGTGTCCGAGACAGAAGAGCCTTCGAGGAGAAGCGAGACGTCTGCATGGCGGACGTGTGGGGAACGAGCATCAGAAGATGAGTAGATCGCGATAGCCTTCAGGCCTAAGCGGTGCAGTGTATGAACAATTCGGATGGCAATCTCGCCACGGTTGGCAATAAGAACAGACTTTATTCCGCTGATTTGTTGAGTGACTGGAATAGGATTGGCTACGTTGAACTTGGGGCGGTCGAGCGACTGGATGAAAGCACGCCAACCTCCGAATGAGGTGATGTCGGTGGCACCATCCAGACCATAGGGTTCGCAGACAAACCCAGGGGCCCAGCTTCCGTCCAACAGCTCCACTGAGCCAATGCCAAGGGGCGAAGACACGGTCTTCATGAAACTGGCCATTTCCGCGGTCGGTAAATTCCAGACCTCAACTTGGATGGCACTTCCGCCGACGGGAACACGTCTGAGGCCTGGTTTCCTCACTTTCCCGTCGGTATTGAGAGAGTAGAACTTGTAGTTGGAGGAAGTCGTCGTCACCGTCTCTAGTGTCGCTCCTCGAGACGTCAGGTCTTTGTTTAAAGGAAAACCCTCCAAGTGAGCACCTACCACCACAAGACGAGTTGTCTTCAGCCCGCCCGCGGCGACAGCGTCGGATTTGAGCTTCTCAAGCCTTTCAATCTTGGTTGCCCCGAGAAGGCGAGGTGCCGTGGAAAGCCACTCGCGGGCGAAAGCGAGTAATTTGGGCTCCTCCCACGTGGAAGAAATCAGCGTGATGCCAAATGGCAAACCATCCGATCGGAAGCCCGCAGGGATAGAAAGGGCAGTCCAGTCCATGAAATTGACGAAGTTGGTATAAGTGCCAAGGTTGGCGTTCTCCTTGATCGGCTCTCGGACAAGGTCCTCAAGAGTTGGGAAGGTAGGCGCAGTCGGCACCAGAATCGCGTCGAACTCATCAAACGCACCATGAATCTTGCGAGTTAGATCCTGACGAAGATACTCCGACTCGAAGAGGTCTACGGCGTTGAAGTCCTTGGCCTTGAAGATGATTTCCCTAACGATAGGGTCCATGTCATTCTCGTGCGTTTTGATGAAGTCCTTGATCGCAGCATAGCGCTCAGCAACCCAAGGGCCTTCGTACAAGAGACTGGCGAGCTGAAACAACGCCGAGAAGTCCCTAGGCTCGAGAGTCCACCCAAGCGTGCCCGCCTTGGCTAGAGCCTTGTCATAGGCAGCGGCTTGCTCTGTCTTGCCAAACCATGGTGGATTGTCGCAGATGGCCATGCGCCGTCCCGTTGAGGCGGCAAGAGTACTCGGTCTGGTCCTCGAGAAGGAATCCTCGGGGTCGAATCCCTCTGCAGCCGACAGCACGGTCTCTGCATCGTCGGATGTGAGAGCAAAAATGGATACGCAATCAAGACTGCGGCACGCAGGGACCACTCTCGTCGTGCTCAGAGCGCCTCTCGTAGGCTTCAAACCGACGATGTTATTCAGTCCTGCAGGCACGCGACCACTGCCTGCGGTATCCGTTCCCAAAGAAAAGGGTACAACGCCCCTGGCAACAACGACGGCGCTTCCGGAGCTGGAACCACCACTGACCCGCAAGGGATCAAAGGAGTTTCCCACGGGGCCATAAGGAGATCTCGTGCCCACAAGACCTGTCGCGAACTGATCGAGATTGGTCTTGCCGAGTACGATAGCGCCGGCCGCCTTTAGACGAGCGATGATAGTGGCATCCTTGCCAACAGGACCGTTGGCGAAGCTGGGGCAGCCAGCGGTCGTAGGAAAGCTGGCAACGTCGATATTATCTTTTGCAGCAAAGGGGACGCCGAAAAGTCGTAGGGTGACACCGGACGAGCGCAGGGATTCGGCATAAGACCATTGCTGCTCGATCTGGGTAGGTGTGGCCAAGGCAATCCAAGCATTAGAGTTGAATCGAGCTTCAGATTCACGCAAAGCTAGGAGTCGGAAAAGACCGTCCCCAGATTCTTGAGCCGATCGCCATTCTGGGATGGTAAGGGGGAAGGTGTCTTGGATTGTGGAGCCTATTGGATGAGGGTGAGTTATTGTTAGTCAGTTCGTCCCAAGCGATCGGGATGCCCAGATGCACGTGTGCAACCTCAGGGGGGTATAGCTACGCACCCATTACGGATTATATGGCTGCAATGTGTCGAAATGCCAAAAAAGCGCAAAAAAACTCTCAAAAAAAGCTTCAGATGATGCAAGTTGGAAAGACAAGCGAACAGTAGTTCTCCTTTTGGTTGCACTCTGGAATTCAGGCCCCTTTATGATCAATCTGCTCCCATCAAGCAGACAGACTCATCAGTGCGGCCGTCGTCCTGCCCAGAGGTACTCTTCGGCAAAGCCTTCGGGCAGTCGTGTAAGTCGCCGGCGGCCTTCAAAACCGTTATCCATTGAGTTCTGTAGGGCTGGCTGAAGTGTCGCGTGGCCGATCCAATGATCGTGGGGTAAGAAAAAAAGAAAAAGGGTTATCTCAATGCCAATCTGGAGAGAAGAGTGACGTAGGGAAATCGGAATCGGCCGAGTCGTCAATGCGGCCCCTGAAAGATGTTTAACGGTCGTGGGCGTGCCCGGGATGGGTGAAGTTCTTGGCTTCCTTGGAGATGGTTGGCAGACGAGCGTGCTTCGGGCAGGCCGGCGGCTTTGGAGAAGTGATGGAGGGTCGCCGGCGGGGTGTGAAGTCGGATTTGGAGAGAACGGATGGGGCTCTCTCCCATCGAGTAAGTGTTGGGGCTGACAGCCGGCGTGGGAGCACCTGCCGGCCCCGGTTTGTGGCAGGTGCCCCCGCATCAGATTGGGAAGTGGGGGTCAACTTTATGAAACTTTGCATGATTACCTAATTTTGGTATACTTGGGACGAGGGAGAACACGGGCCAACTCCACTGGGGAGTCTCCAGGCTGGGACCAACTGCACTTGCACTCACTCACTGCAGCCTGCCCTGCACCGGGGTCAGAGGCCTAGAGCCGATTCAAAATCGTATTCAGGTGGCTTAGCAGCAAAAGAGCCTACTCAGAGCCTCTTTTTGATCGTCGCTTTTGGGATCGTTCCCCAGCCAGCAGATCCGCCACAACAGTGGCACAGCAGACGCTGCAAATTACCTGGCCTCGGCTGTCGCGTCTCTCGTCTCCTCGCCTTCGCTTCCCGTACACTTACTCTAGTGTCCTGCCCTCTCAGGTTGTCTCGCACAGACGAAAGTGGACCGAAAAAGATGGAGAGATGAGACGAAAGTTCGCTTCCTTCCGACACTCAGCCCGTTGTTTTCCCCCTCCTACTCAAACACAGCTTACGCAGTGCCGCCGTCATCCCATCTTAGTGCGGAATGTTTAGCCTTCAACAACGTTTCTTTCGTTTAATTTGAAAGTCTCCGGCAGCCGGACGACGAGCCGGAGTTGGATGTAGGATCCGGACGCATACGCACTCTGTTTCGACCGCCGTCAAAGGAACACTCGGCCGTGGCTTGTGGGATGGCGCCCACCCGGCTTCAGGACTGGACAACGGCGTCTGAATAGCCGCCTCTTTCGCCCCTTCGGCACCGCACCTCGCGCCGATACTGTGTGCTTCAACCAGCGACTGGACGTGACTGCTCGCTCGCTCAGCTGCTGTTTCCCAAGACCATCACATGACTCTTCCGCTGCCACTGCATTCTCACCGTCTTTTTTGCCCCCGGAAATGGCGAGCAATCCTTACTGAAAAATCACCCCGGTCGTTGAACAAATAGACGCCGCTTCGGGCACAAACAGCCGACCAGCGCCTCGCCTTGATTGGCCAATGTGCAGGGATGCGAGTCGACTCGACAGGGGCCCCCTCAGAGCCCGGCGCTTGCGCCTCTTCCCCATCACATCCGGCTGCCCAAAATAGCCAACCAGAACTGGAGACGCCTGAGCCGAGGGTTGTCGAGCTGCGTGCGACACAATCCTTCGTGCCATCGCGGTTATTGTCCTCTACATAGTCACACTGCATTGCATATATGTTTGCTTAGTGGCGCTTCTTCATCTTCCACTATCGACTCGAGACGCCCGCCATCTTGGTCAACCTTTGAGACTTTAACCCCTCACTACAACCACACACTGTCACACCATCCACAGCGTTGCAACACGGCCCAATCTATATAGCCGCTGTCCCCTTCTTTTGCCAAACTCTCAACCAACGTTTCCCTCCCTCTTCGATCCGAGTTGCTCGTCTCATCGCCGGTGATTCCACCCCTTTGGGAGGCTAAGAACTTTCTTTGCCTGATCCCGGTTGAAGCAACCCCTCTGCTGGCTATTAGGACTGAGCCGCAGAACTGCATCTCCCACTAACTTCATATCCGCTCCTCTGGTTCGAGACCTGCTTCACGTGGTCATCATGGCTACCCAGACCGGAACTGCCTCAAGGAGGCCAAAGCTGTCCTTGTCCATCAAGACATCGCCGGCTCCTCATACGAGAATCAACAAATCCTTGGCTCTCGTTGACCCCAAGTCCCCAACGACCTTCAACACCCTCTCCAATGTCTACACCACCGCCATTGAGAGGTCGACTCCCGCCATCGCCGACCCCTTGACTGCCATCAACGAAGCCAAGGATCTCGTAACTCCCCAGCTACGGATACAGACCCCGTATACAGTCTGCTATCCCGAGACGCCACTGACAGCTCATCCTCTCTCACCCGCCGCTGCCATGGAAATCACTTTTCCAAGCACCATGACTGCGACACCGCCGCTGTCAGCAGGCCCCGTAGAAGGTCCTCAAATGTTTGGGTTTTCACCAATCGACGCCCAGACTCCTCTGACGGCTTTGATGAACGACCAACCGACACCTCGATCTCTGCGTAAACGAACCAACCTTACACTGGCTGGCACCAAGCCACCTTACAGCCATCCTCGATCCCTTCACAGCATCCTCCGCAACTCGCCGCTTCCTCCCCCGACAGCCAAGACGCCCACATCACCCCGTCGACAGTCCCTGCGCTTGCAGGAGAAGGCGGCACGCCGGGTAGCTTACAACAGCCCGATCGAGCAAACCATCACAACCAACACGTATACGAAATCTCACATCGACCTGCTCATCGAAGACTCGTCTCCCGCATCTCCCAGGGCACAACAGGACCAGAACACTTTTCTAGACCTCGCACTCGCTTTCACAGGCAACGAAACACTCGATGGCGGAATGACGCCCGGACCGTTTGAAGAGATGCGCCGACGGATGGCTGGCCTCACAGCCAGCTCACCGGTGGTATCCAGCCCCGCGGGAGCCAGCCCCTCAGGCGGCATCAGGAAGAAGAAGAGAAAGGAGAAGAAGCGCCGCTGGGTCTGGACGATCGGCAACCAGGAAGAGGACCCAGATAACCTCGGCGGTGCTGTGGCTGCGTTGCGCGCGGCTGAGGCGGCAGCAAACAAAGCAGGAGACGACGGAAAGCAGCAACCTGCGCCTCCCGTCGTGGAGGTGCAAACTTGCGGCGATCTCCCGACGCCTAGCGTGGAGACGTTCGACGAGGCTGGAGACGTTGAGATGTCAGACACGAGTAGCGTCTCGTGCGATCGGGGGCTCACGACCGGGGACATGGACGTGGACCTCTCGACGCCGACGATCCTGAGACCGTCCTCGTCGCGCATTGACAGGCTTGGGTCGGCGGAGCTCTTCAACCCGGAAACTGGGAGCAGGAGGGACACGCCCATTCCGCCTGATTTGGTGGTTGCTTGAAGAGACACAGCGTTTTGGATTTAATTTTCCGGGGAAGCATATGATTTTGCATGGTGTTGGGGAAAGGGGGAAAAACGGCGGCTCGGCGTTGTAAGATACACATGTACTAGTTAGCATCGGTTAGGATCTAATGAGCACACGCGATACGACCAAGTTCTCGGAATCCCATCATCGATGACAAGTGGACTTTATCGTGTCTCGGTGTTAGTCTGGGGAAGAGGAATGCTTAGCGTGCGGTTGGATGTTTGACCGTCTTTGCTAAGGAGCGAGCTAGCTGGCCTTGGGTGACAGGGATGGGCTACAGTGGTCTGGCCAACTTGTGAATTCGATCACAGTTTCCCGTGCATTTCGGTTGATGGTTGATCCGTTACGAGGCGATGAGGTAAGGTATCGTCGTAGGCGGGGCAGAATGGAGAAGTGGACTGACGAGGACAACCTTGGCTTGCGTAAGGGGTGGTGATATTTTTGCCATCCCCTGCAAACGCAATCGTTCATCGGGACTGCGGCAACCCATGTCGACGCCATGAGCCGCACGGAGAGTTTTCGATAGGGCGGATGGCGGCTGACCAGGTCGAAGACGCTGTTTTCTCGACAACGTGCAGTGAAAATAACCATCTGGCTATGTCTGGTACCAGTGTCAGCTTAGTCGAACAGCTCCTCATCCTACTGCTTGGCCTCCAAAAACAGCACAGGAACGAGACGACTCAGGCCACAAACCAACAACGGAGCAAACCACCCCACCACAACCGCCCGCCCCTCCAGCTGTCAAAGTCCGCAGCTGAACTACCTAAACATAAAGCCAAGGCACGACGTGGGTTGGGAGCCAGATGGCCTAGCCAGCTCGAGGCCACGAAGGCCAATGAACATGCAGCCAAAACAGCGGCTCCCCCCCCCCCCCCAGCCATTTACGCAAGCAAACAGCGATCCCTACTGCAGATCGGCCTCAGGTCGTCGCATCGCTGTTGCACAAGCCATCGAAAAGGTCGTAAAAAACAGGAAAACGTGACGGGAATGCTGAATTCCCGCCTGGAGCCACGCACAAGAAATGATAGGGCCAGTTAGCGTCGCCCTTTCCAGCCACGGTCGCTTCGTCGTAACGCGCCTCTGGTGCTGAAGACTTGGTGCAGGAATGTTTGGCTCGGTCTTCAAATAATGGGTGCCGGACAGTCAAAATGCAGTGGCTGCCAGCAGGAAAACGCACGAGCCATGCGATGTACCGGAGACTTGCTCCGTCATAGGTGCTGCAAGGTGCCGGGGGCTGGCCGGGGTGGGGCCGCACATGCTGTTAGTGGGCTTTGTGGCAGCAAGTCGCAAGACAAGCTACGTCATTGACCATCACAGCTTCCAGCCATGCCAGGCCAGCCCGACCAAACAAGCCAGTCCAGTGAGTGTATGCAAGCTGCAGCTGAAGGCAGATTGGGGAAAGGGGGATGGATGGGCAGACTAAGGCAGCCCAAACAAGCTGTCACAGCTGGCGCAAGCTGAAGAGGAGCTATGAGGCAATTGGAGGGGTTGCTCCGTTCCTTCTTTCGCTAATGTAGGTGCTTCTTGGAATTATATTTCCAAGATCCAGCCTCCGCGCTCTCATTCTTGTCCCTCTTAGCTATTCTCCATTTCCTCTGCCGATTGTCCGCCTGCCAATATTTTCGGTGCAGTGCAAGTGCAGTCTGAAGCCCAATTGACTCGGCAAATCGAGCCTGCCTGCGACAGTCAAGTAGTGTGAGCTACGACTGATCTCATATACCCACTCTTATTTTCATCCAAACAGGCACGCAGGTACAGGTCGCACGCACAGGCTTGTGCATGGCAGCAAGATGAATATCGACGAGCACCAACTGCCGACCGGCGGTCAGCACTACAGCGGCCGAAACCGAATTCCCAATGTCCACGAGTTCATGGCACAGCTCGACAAGGAGAAGCGCGAGCGAGATGCTGCCCTCGACGCCGAGGACAAGAAGATCAAGCAAGAACAGCGCCAGCACCACCAGAATGGCCAGACTGGGGACGCGAAAACCCATGTCCCCGAGAAGGACCACCGTTTTCGCAAGAGGAAGACCAAGACTGTGCGGGATCCCGTGACAGGCAAGGATGTCGAGATTGAGAACGCAAACGAGGACTTCAAGGAGGTGGTCGAGAACCCCCAGGTATGCTACTTGCAGCCCTCACATATCACTTGATTGAGGTCGACTGACACGCTTTCCCTCAGATTTCCGTGCCAAACGAGAATCTCGGAAAGTCGGCAACCGTCGCCACTTCCTCGAAGCAGTCTGGCGAGGAGTACCGCCAAGCTCAAGATGTCACCGCACCACCCGACCCCGTTGAACCCGGAAGCACGTCCGACGTACCTATTCACAGTGAAAAGACCAATGTCAACTTCTTCAAGACGCCAAGCGTCAGCTACGAGCCGATGTTCGAGTCTTTGGAACGCAAAGCAAACGTCCTTTGTGCCGGCATTTTCTTCGGCATCGTCATTGTCGGCAAGTTCTTTGGCGGCGCTCTCTATGGACTCATCCCCCTTGGTGCCTGCGTCGCGTCTGGAGTCTTTCTCTGGGTGAAGGATCTCATCACCCAGGGCAGAAACACGGAATGGTCCAGCGAGCAGGAGCGTGGTGAGACGGCCACCATCAACCTCGTCCCTGAATCCGTCGAGGTAAGAAGATCGAGTTCGAATGATAGTGATGCCGCGCTAACGAACCACAGTGGATGAACACCGCTCTCGGCATCATGTGGAACCTGATCAACCCCGAGATGTTCGCCGGTGTCGCTGACACTCTGGAGGACGTCATGGTTGCCTCTGTCCCTGGCGTTATTGAGAACGTCCGCGTCGCCGATATTTCGCAAGGCAGCAATCCGCTGCGCATCCTCAGCTTGCGAGCTCTGCCAGACTCCCACGTCAAAGATATCAAGGACGAAGCCCACAAGCAGAATCAGAAGAACACTGACCCCAATGAGCTGGCCGCAATGGAGCAGGCTGGGTCTTTCTACAACCTTGAGGCATCAGTCGCTTACCATGCCAAGCCCTCTGGAGCTGACATCTCCTCCAAGGCGCGCAACATGGGAATGCAACTGGTGTTTTACCTTGGTGTTCGCGGCCTCTTTGGAGTTCCCTTGCCGATCTGTGAGTAATACCACTTGTCCGACCATAATATCGTCTAACATTCTCTAGGGGTCGAACTTCAAGGTCTTGTTGCTACGGCACGCATTCGTCTCCAACTTACCCCTGAGCCACCCTTCCTGAAGACTTTGACTTTCACGCTCATGGGTATTCCCAAGGTTCAGGCCGGCTGCACTCCTATGATTGAAAAGGGAGTCAACATCCTGAACTTGCCCTTGATTTCCAACTTTGTCAACTGGGCCATTGGCACCGCTGCTTCCATGGTAAGTAATTTTCCAACGTGTGCTTTTACTCTAGCTAATTAGGATTTAGTACGTCGCTCCCAAGAGCATGACCCTAGACTTGAGCAAGATGCTCCAGGGTGACGACATCAAGAAGGAGACCCTCGCTCTTGGTCTGCTCTACATCCGCATTCACAAGGCCGTCGGTCTGAGCAAGCAGGACCGTCGCGGCAGCCAGGGTGGTGGCTCGGACCCGTACATCACCGTTGCCTGGAGCAAGTTCTCGAAGCCTCAGTTCTGCACTCGCGTCATTCAGGATGACCTGAACCCCGTCTTCGAGGAGAGCTGCGGGCTGTTGGTTACCGCCGACCTGATCAAGGCTGACGAACAGCTGTCAGTCGAGCTGTGGGACAGCGATCGCTCTTCTGCAGACGACGTTGTCGGCAAGGTCGAACTCAGCATTCAAAAGCTCATCCAACACCCCGGAAAGATGTTCCCTCAGGTTTCCAAGTTGGCCGGCGTTAAGGCCGACAGTACTATGCCTGGCGAGCTCCATTGGGAGGTTGGCTTCTTTGGAAAAACTCAGTTCCGCAAGGCTCTTCGCACTGACGGTAAGGACGTCAACCTGCCTCCTGAGTTGAAGGACAAGAAGGAGCTCCAGGACGAGAAGGGCACCATCGAGAACGCCGAGGAAGATGCGGTTGTCCACACCCCTCCCGACCCACTTTGGCCCTCCGGTATTCTCAGCATTGTCGTGCACCAGATCGTCGGACTCGAACTGGCGAACGTCAAGGGCTCCAATGGAAAGCGCAAAGGACGTGAGTACGAGCCGGCCCGTCTCGATGCCGGCGATGTCAAGGAAGAGGAAGGTAGCAAGCTACCCAGTTCCTACTGCACCATCCTTGTCAACGACGAGCTTGTTTATAAGACGCGTACAAAGGCCGTGTCATCTCAGCCCATTTTCAACGCCGGTACAGAAAAGTTCATCCGGGACTGGCGATCATGCATCACCACCATCACCGTTCGCGACTCCCGCAACAGACAACACGATCCCATCATTGGTGTTGTTCCTCTGAAGCTCTCCGACATCATGCAGACCGGAAGTGAGGCCACCCGATGGTACCCTCTAGACGGAGGTATCGGATATGGAAGAATCAGAATCTCTTTGCTCTTCAGATCTGTCGAACTGCGCCTGCCGCCCCCTCAGCTGGGTTGGGAAGTCGGAACTTTTGAGTTTACCTCCAACAGTATGAACGCTACGAACTACGGACACTTGAAGACCAAGATTCGCATTCGCACTGGCGGAAGCTCCGTGAGCGTGAAGCGTGATACTTGCCAAAAGGTGGAGGAGACGGAAGGATACTCTTGGGACATCAGCGGTGAGAACAATCACGAAAAGATCCGTCTTCCCGTCCGTTATCGATATAGGTCTCCTGTCTTCTTCGAATTTCACCGTCCTGGAAAGCGTCATGCCGATGCCTACGCATCTTTGTGGCTACAATCGCTGCCCGACCAGGAAGAGCAGGACTTTGACATCCCGATCTGGAAGTGCGACAGAGGTCTCCGCCTCTCTCAGAACTACATCACCGAGGACAACTACAAGGACATCCCCGACATCGAAATTGAAGAGATTGGACGCCTCAAGTTCCGTGGCCGCTTCTCCACCGGTACCGACCGTGACCACATCAAGTTTGTCACTAGCAACGACTCTCGTGAGACGATTGAAACCTGGGAAGCCTGTTTTGCTGAAGGTGTCCGTGGCGAGGAGGTGACTCCTGAGGTGCCTCCTGCGGTCCAAAAGCTCCACGACGAGTCTTTGACTCATGGACGTGACGTCCTGGCTCAAGCAAACCCCAAGGAGAAGGAGAAGTGGATGGCTAAGGACGGAACGGACTGGAGTGGAGCATTCGGCAAGGATCCTACGGCACTCATGGATGGCGAACAGGAGGACTTGAACGATGAATCACGCGACACTTTCGACTCGGACGATGACAGCAGCGATGTCGATCTTGGACTTACGGATGCTAGCACCAACCAAGGCAGCACCAACCAAGGAAGTGATGATGCTCGCAAGTCCGTCGACAGCACCAGTAGCGACGCGTCATCCAGCGTCTCCAAGAAAAACAGCAACGGTCCTGTCCAGGCTTACAAGGACTACCAGAGCAGGAGCAGAGACTTGCATCGCCAGCACAGAGGCCTGATGCAGTGGCGTCCGATGCGTAACGTGCAGTTCGCCAAGGATGAAGCCAAGTACGCTGTGCGAAAGATTACGAAGCTCGGGTCTCTGAACGGACGCAAGCCCGACGTCGAGACCGAGGTTTAATGATAGTTTCCTCTGTTCACCACAGGAACAGATGGGGAAGCGAGGGAATGGGATATGGATAACGGTCTTTGGTTTTCGCAAGTCTTCTGTAATGTCTACGAAGCATATCTAAATGACGTAAATTGCGATGATGGGGGCGTTAGGAAATGTATTTGTAGTCAAAGCAGGCAAATGAAGTTTTGAATCAGTCGAACTTCTTGTTGAAGCATGTGCCCTTGAGTTGAATATATTGTAAACTTATAATGTTGGCCAGATTTGGGCTTTCTTCGACCCAGGAACAGGAAACACGGAAGGAATCGGAAACCACAAAAGAAATACAATAAGTCCATGTATGCATGAATAAAACTAGTTACCCCTAAACTCTATCGGCCTCTAAATCTGAAAGTCTCATTCCAACCAGCCTTCACCGGCTTTGACTCTGACATACGGGCCCGTATTCCCTCAGCCAAATCCTTCTCAATCTTGCATCGACCATTTTCTCCCGCCTTTCGATACCAATTAGCCAACATGAGTCTTATCTGCAAAGCTCTAGTTTGGCATTCGCGGTCTCCATCTCGAAGCTTCTTTGCAAGAGCACCCAAGCTGACCATCCAACATTGCCCTTTGCCTTCATCTCTATTGAGACGCGCCAGAAGCTTGCAAGCAAGCACATGAGCATAAGTTTCCCTTCCCCAAGTAGGCTTATTACCAAGCCTATCCGTCCTTTCCTTGAGATTTGTAGCTAGCTTAAAGATCAATGAGCTGTCTTGGCCATGATAATTGGCCATGTACATGTACTCTGTAAGCAAAGAAATTGTACGTTCATCACACAACCCAAATTCCACCTCAGCGCTCTTGACGACCTTGTCGTAGCTTGGCAGAACGTGCTCCCCCAGCTTTCCTGGCCAGTACTTCAAAAAGTGGCCCGTCATTGACAGAACCACGGGATGAAAGTTGCCCAGGTAGTCCATGAAAAGGTCAATGCAAAGCTGGTAGACTCGTTCTACTGGCAACTTAATGTCTTGAAGACAGAAGAAACGTAGTGACTCGAGAGCGTATACCATAGGATCTTCTGCGTCGAGGTGAATCTTGATGAGTCCTATGATGCCCTCCAAAAAGTTCCCAACTAGATGGTCGTCTCGATTCCGCGCCAGGACTAAAGAAGAGACCTCCGTTTTTCTGGGTTCAAGTCGGAATGCGATACCTCTTATGTAGAGAATTATCCTCCATATATAGACAAGCATCCATGGATCCTTCTTCTGAGGTAACTTGTCAAAGAGGGACAGGGCCTTGTGTAGGGTCTTTTGGCATTTTCCGTTGGTATCGTCTGGCCGCGTCACCAAAATAGAGGCACCGTGGCATTGGTCTGACACAGCCTTCCAATCGCTGGAAGAGTCGCAATGGCCTTCCGGGGGATTGAGACTGAAGAAGTCGCCAGTCCATCCACTGACTCCATCTGATCCCCGGTCGAACACCCGCATGAAATAACCCCACACATTGAAGAGCGTTTTTTCTAGCTGGGCGAGCCTCGGATCATCTGGTGCCAGCAGAGAAAGATGTTTATCGAGTCGATATGCAAGTTTCTCAGAATCTTGGAACTGCTTCTGGGGAAGACTTTGTGCAGATCGTGCTCTGCCTGACGTCCCAGAGAGGGCCTGTGTGATTGAATCGACAGGTCGGCATTGTGATTGGTTTTTGAAGAATCCCCATGCTGCGAACTTCTTCTTGTACATGTTATCACTGACGTCCGGCTCTCAATTAGCTCACGAAGAAAAATGCTTGGCTTGAGGACTTACGATGCCTTGAAGCCATGCGCATTATCCATTACTTTCGAGACCGCGCTGAGAGATTTGGCTTCGTCTAGGTAGAGGGTTTTGAGTATCTGCTTCTTCGACAACCATTCTCGTTCGTCGTGCTCTGCTTTTCTCCCGGGGCGCCCCTTTTTCAACGCTGTTTGGGGCTTGCTGGTGGATGGTAAAGCTGACGAGGCTGCGTCGTGAGATGTTGACTGTTGCGACTGAGAAGGCGTGGGGCTGAGAGTTTGAGTCTCCTCCCGTACTTGTGTCGGAATAGCACGTCTCTGATCTATGAAAGGTGTCTCTGATTGATATGCAGCGGATTCGAATGACGGCGGGGACACTTCGCTTGACTCAGCAGTGCTCTGAAGGCAGATCCAAGCGTCATAGAACTCGGAATGCTGGTCAAGTTCCATCGAATCCATTACAGAAGAATTTCTGGAGCAATGCGAGCCGAGTATGAATGATTTTGAGGTTTTTCGAAAGGGAGAGACTTCAAAAAGATGTTTAGCGTGATGGAATTCTCAGAGGCCGACGAAGTTGGGGGATCACAGTAGGTTCGAGACGGATACTTCGCCATCCATGGAATCAATGCCTGTCAGGAAGTTCGCAGTGACAACTTATCTAAGGTCAGTGGAGGCTCATTTTTGGGCCAACAAGTTCCAGACTCTTCACCCCACGCTCATACTGCTTGTCGTTGGTTAATGACAATATCCCCGCAGTGCTTCCGGCCAATTGCTACTCTCGCGACCGAGTGGCACAATGACTTATGGTGTACTGCTAGCTGCATGATCTGATTGGACATATCAAAACAGACTGCATTAAAGTTCCTTTTAAGTTGATTGGCTAAAGCGGTATCACCGCTTGGTCGGGACAAGACACACTGCATGTACCGTTGGGTCTGGTGGTTGGTGAACATTAATGCCATTGGTAGTTGCTGTGGCCAGCCCGGTGCTCTGCAGGAATCATGGATGGGCTCCTACATTCTCAAGAAGCAACGCGGACAAGCTTGCAATGATATGCGTTGGACTTGCAGAAGAGATGCATATTGATTTTCAGTTGAGCCAGACAACCATGAGCAGGCTCGCTAGTCACTTTGTCCACGTCGACGCCCTGGTATCAATTCGTGTCTCCGTTGGGGGTGGTTCGAAATGGTCCTGCATGCAACTCATCGACCGTGCCGTCTTTGGCATTTCATGGTGCTCGTGACCGTCCGGGCGAGAGACAAGTGATACGTACAGCATACGATCCCAGTTTACATGCATCTTAGGAACCCCAGGGAAAGGATGGACATCTGAACCCTGGGCAAACGTTTTCACAAGTATAAGTAGGCCTGAAAGGTCCCCATAACAGCGGTGGCTATTCTAAATAGATCAGACACATACATACAACATCTATCTCTGTCTTTCTTTCTTCCCTGAGATCTTGTTATTTACGCAATCAAGTTCTCTCGCACAATATGTCTCGGCATTGGTCAGACAACTCCTCAACCGTGACCGACTCCTCCGCGGTCTCTGAGTACGACGAGCATGCCAGGGAGCTTGAAGTAGACTCTATGTTTTCGATGATTCAAAAGGACATGAAAGAATTCAAGAAGCAGTCGGATGAATCGAAGACCAGACTCAAGAGACCAACAAAAGCCAAGAACAGAGCCTTTGTCGCGGTTTGCAGCCCGCACAGTGTATCTCGCCTCTCAAAGAAATGCCAGAGTCTTCAGAAACCAGCTTTCCACTTCTTTAGAAGTAAGACTATTCCTCTTCCGTTATTATCATCTCCTATCATTAGGGCAGCTGTGAGCTGACGCGTTGGAAAGGGAAGCGCTCTTCTGTGGTTGTCACCACTGATTTCGCACTCGATTCGACCATCCGTGACTTAGCGAAGAGCCATGAGTGCGATGAGCTTGTTCTTGTTGTGAGCGGCCATATTGAAGCCATAGACTTCGACGTTCCGTCAACTTTTCGAGTGCTGATGGTGCTTCGTTGTGGCTTCGGCTCCAATGCGAAGAAGTACCTGCACCTTGACGGGTCCTCGACTTTTTGTGGCAGTATGATCCAGCTGTGGGCACAGAAGGAACGAAGACGCCGATTGTTTTTGGGACCTACGGTGCTGATTGACATCGACCCCGAGGAGAAGTCTTGGGCAAATTCCGAGCAGGCGTTCAAGCAAACTCTCAGCAGCCGAGAGAAGATAAGGATCAGACGTCACGTGGAGAAGATGAAGAAGACGTCTGTGGACGACGGCGAATGGTGGAAGAGATGGAGAGGAAGCCTTGCTTCTATCTTGGGCATCCTAGCTTGTGGTACAAAATTCGCTGTCTCGATCAAGGCCTCTGCAGGAGGTGCACTGTTTCAGTTCCAATATGGCTTGCTCAATATCAAGGTTGGGGCAGCATGTGCTGAGGCTTCCGGATTCGTGACTGCGGCTGGCCCTGCCGTACTCATTGGTGTTGGGGTTGCTGCAGCAGTATACTACGTGCCCTGGGACTCGATCCTCGAATGGCTTGGGGGTATTCTGTCTTGGCTTTCAGACGGTTTTATAGCGATCTGGGAGATGTTCAAGGATTGGAAGGCCAGCGGGAACCAGAGTCACAATAACTATCAAAGACGCCGGGAGAGAAAGGGGAACGCTAGAGTACCGAGACCGGTGGATTTCTCCCTCTAACGCCTCAGTAGGTATGCCCTCGCACTATGGCACCTACCCCTTGTGGAAGACGTTGACCATTCGTGTCAGCTTTACTTCTAAATCTTTTGCTCAACCATTGCCACATTGCTCGCTATAGCTAGAATCACTTGACGTATCGCACTTGATGGATCGAGTCAAGGGTGAGGCTGCGAAAACGGGACGCCCCGAGTGAGGACTAGCTGGATGATGAAGAGTATCGCATTTACAAACTATGGTACATGAATGATAAGGCGCATAAGACTGTCTTCAGTCCTTGATAATTCCGTAAGGTACTCTCATCCAGAGTACCCAGTGCCATGTCCACGGCCACTTCCCTGTCGGTTCGTAGTGCAGTCAGGACGAACGACAACGTCAGGCGCATAAACCGGCAAGTCAGACGGGTTGCTCGGGATGGTGACCTCATCGGTAACAACGCTGACGAGCAGGTTGTCCACGTTCTGCCTGTCCTGCACCTCGCCGTTGACCAGAGCAACGCGCCAGTGGAGGTTCTTCTGCAGGTACGGGATCACGTCCTCGGGGGTGAGACTGTCGACCATGCCGGCGAGGTAGCGCTCGACGAGGGCCAGGGTGATGGGGATCTGGCCAGTGATCTGCTGCCCGCGGGCGCGGCCCTCCTGGCAGTTTCGGCAGGCCGTGTTCTCGTTTTGGCCGAAGGTGGCGAAGACGCCGACGTGTGAGTGCTGCGTGGGGTAGAGCAGGGGCGAGGCGTCGTCGACGTCGCCGAGGAAGACGTGGACGACGTAGTTGCCGCCGAGCTGCGCCTTTTCGGCCTTGATGTTGACCAGCCATTCGAGGTACTTGTTCTCCGCGCCGACGAGCTTCTTCAGCTCGCGCTCCTTGGGGAGGTGGACGCCGTTGGTCTGGGCCAAGGGGGCTTGCTCCACGGAGGCTGCCGCAAGTTGTCCACGCTCGGCCTTGATGTGGTTCTTGGCGCGCTGCTGGAGTTCCTGGGTGGCGTTGTCGAGGTCGGCGCTGCTGCTGCGCATGATGTTGGCAAAGGTGGCCATCTTGCCGTAGAGACGGTCCAGTTCGTTGATGACGTCCTTGGGGGTCGGGAACCTCGCCTTCTGGGTCTCGGGGTATGCGTACCCAAAGACCTCGGTGGTGCGGACGCCCTCCGAGGTCCAGAACTTCTGCTCGGTGCCGTTGCTGGACTGGGCAAAGGGGGCCAGCGGGGTGTCGATGCCCTCTGGGTCGCCGGCCTTCACGATGAAGTTGCCCCAGTTCGCATCGGAGGGCTTGGTCGTCACGTAGGTGAGGGGGTCGGAGGGCTTGTCGTGGATGGCCTGCCAGATGGCGAAGAGGCGGTCGATGTTGGCGTGGTGGAGCCAGAAGATGGGGTCGAAGGAGGAGATCTCGGGGTTGGTCATGTGGCCGCCGCGGCCGGCGGTGTAGTTGTGGACGGCGTTGTGGACGTCCTCGATGCTACCCCAGCCGCGGAAGTCGATGTTGCTGGGCTTCTGCGCCTCGAAGCGGTTGCTCGACGCCGTGGCGAACTCGGTGTAGGACTGCAGGATGAAGTTGACGCGCTCCGTGAGGTTCTTGCCCTTGGGGCTGCCCTGCTCGCCCTGGAAGAAGGCCAGCAGCTGGCGGTTGATCTCGGCGTCGCCGTCGCGGATGTTCGGGTAGCGCACCGTGGCTCCGACGCGGGGAACCTGAGGTTTGGATGTCAGATTGTTTGCTGGCAGAGGAGAAAGGGACTCTACGCACGGTGTTGATGTCCCGCAGAGATGCGGACTCTCTGAAGGTGTAGTTCGACAAGGGGTTGATCTCGGACTTGCCCGACAACGCCTTCGGTCTGATGACCTGGTTGAGGGCCGCGGAGGCGGCTTGAGGGGGGAAGACGCCGAGGTCGGGACGGGCCCAGTCCCAGTACGGCATGCGGAAGGTCTTTGCTGCCTCGGCGTAGTCGGCCTTGCGCTCATCTTCTGTGTAAGCGTTTGCAATGAAGTTGACGTGCTTGTAGAGCTCGGTCTGATCGTGGGTGTGGTTAGTCTTTTTTCACCGTACATGACGCTTTCAGGGGTAGAAGCCTCACCTCGAAGATGGCGAGATAGGGGCGGTGCCAAGTGAGGAAAAGGATGGAGCTGTGGGTGCAGAAGCCTCCAAAGTCGTTGTCGACGCGGACCATGTCGTTCCATGGCTTGTCTGGCCACTTCTTGTAGGGCAGTCCGTGGATGGCTAGCTTTCATGTTAGGTGCGTGTAGGAGCAGAAGTGGAGGACGGCAACATGCCAGCGAGTTCGAAAAAGGAGAGGGGCATTCCCTCTGGCACATTTTCCTTGAATCTCTCCAGACCAAGGAGGTAGAGGTTCCACTGGTCCGGCTGCTCCTTGATCATGTCCCGAACCTCCATACGAACAGGAGGGTTCTCTATGATGTGTTAGTTGTTAAATTGAAGGGAGACTTGCAAGTCACCTACGAGGATCATCGGCTGGGATGCCGTGAACAAGGACAGGGCCCCTGGTGCCGTCGGAAGACATGTTGACAAGATGTTATGTGGTAGTATTGCAAAATGGAGTACAGAGAGCGAAGGTAGTGAGGTGAGGGTCCTCTTGTCATACCGACTTCTGGAGTCAGCATGTTAAGCTTATATACTTTATTTCTCACAATTGGAGCTCTTACTTACACTCCATCGCCGCGGGATTCTCTCCCGCTCACCGAACGGCTGCGAAAACGCCGGTACCTCGGGACCTCGTTCAGCCCTACTCAGCAAGGGGCTGTCTCACATCCGGGCCGCGGGGCATATCCCGTCACACCGGCCGCGCGCCGCGGTGCGGGGATGATCTCCAGCCAGCCATGTCAGCTCGGGCGCGCGGCTCAGCCGCAGCAAACACTCGGCATGTCAGCATGAACCAGGCCAATGAACGACTCTGCACCATCTCACCGACTTGCGAGACATCACGACATTGTCCACTTTTGGTCGTATAAATCAGATTGTGGCTTGAAGCAGAGGGGGTGACCCCCCCGTTTCCCGTGACGAAATCTTTGTCCCGTGGGTGCGTGCTGGGCATGCCGTCAGCTACGGTCAGCAAATACCCCTTCCGGCGAGTTTCGAGCGTTGGATGCCTTGTCGTTGAGAGTCTCGGTCGGGAGCGAATCACGCGTGGTCTTGGTCGGAAGATCCCTGTCTTGGCGTCTGTGAGGCGGAGGCTGAAAGGCTATTCGGTTGGTTTGTGGAAGCCTTGAGATGTAGTGGTCAGGGGGACCGCGACTTTCTGACTACGGTTTTGAGCTACAGGTTCTGGCAACTAGGAGAGACACGATCACGCTGACATTCTGGCATGGCACTTTGAGCTGAGGGTTTGTTGATCTTGATGGAGACACACACAATTCGAATCACACAAATTTCCGCGCACAACTAACATGAAACCGGCACAAATACGTGTTAAGTATACGGCAGAGTTTTTCTATTGGGAATACTGCTGTCTCTCGATTGCCTCTTTCTTCTCTGTTCCTTCATTCATCCTTGTCGTAACTCGTCGTTCCTGATGCCATAGCCCTCAATGATCTGACATTTCGCATACCAGTACTTCTACATAACGCGGAATCCGAACATGGCTCCCTGAATCCCGGAAACCGAAAAGTCGGAACAACATCCACCAGATCGTGTTTTCGAAGTCCCACGCTGTCATGAGTTTGCACCCGCTGTGAACGCCTCCCACTTGCATTGGAGAGTATGTGAGGCTTTCAATCTCGTCTAAACTGGCTTGCGTTAAAGTAAAACCGCAGCCGGAGAAAGTGGCCCGGTTTTGTCGGCGGTGGTCGAAATTCGGCTTCTGCGATGTGCCGTACTGAATGAGATAAATTTTGGATTTAATTCGGCCAGTGCATCTTGCCATCAAAAGGCAAATAAATAGAGCACGGGAGCCTGAGGCTTGCATCATTTCAGCGAGCTTGGCAGACGTGTATTCCCAAGCCTGACGCCCATAGTTGAAACCTAGCGACACGTCGTAGTTGAAGGACCAGGATGGAAAATATTCGAACGCAATCGGCTCGTCAAATGCAACGCCCAGACCCCATTTCGTAGATCCCAGGTCTCTAATGACCTTGGTCGTGTCCCATGTGTTGCGGGGTAATGCCTGGAAGACTGTCAAGTCTTTCTGCGGAAGCACTCCGAAGCTGGCGTCCGCAATCCATGCGTGTGTACTGAGATACGTTCTCGCATATTCATCGACTCTCGAACGCGAGTTGGAATTGTCCACTGCAAGTCGTCTGTAGTGACGTGTACCGAATATGACTGGCGCAGGCCCCTCGGTCTGAGGGAAACGGTTTTCGAACGCTCTTTGCACGACGCATCTCGACTCCTTGCAAGCTGTCCATAACCCAGAATCGTCTCCTATGAGGGCGACTTTTTCCATTTCGCCCAGCAGGTACCGATCCGGGTGTCGATCTATGGGCAACGTGGTAAAGTATTTCCCGCCGTCGTCGTCGTCCTCTCTGTCTACCATGAAGTAGTGAACACTCGGCAGAAGAGGACGAACGGCGAGCTCCCATATCAGAAGTCTCAATTCAGGAGGGAGCTCCATAAACTGAGTAAACATGGCTGGTCGAACTTTGAGCAGCTTAAGAGGGCAGGCGTGAGGCGTGTAGGAGGGAGGGTGTGAGAGCAGAATGCCAGAAAGGCGAGCAAGAGGGCAGGTGTCTTAGGAAGGAGGGCTACGCTTCGGTGGTAGTCACGCTGGAAGACTGTCGCGTGAGGGCTCATCTACTAAGAATAAATAGACATGTTCCTCCGAATACCTACACTTGTTATTCAAGGGCACGGAGAAGCAAAAGCTTCTTTCGCCAAATATGCCAGGATTGGCAGGAGTCGACAACAGTAGGGAAGACGGACGACAAAAAAAGAAACCTAAAAAGACGGCAACGGAGATAGAAATATGGGATGCATAGCAAGGGACAGGTGACGGTATGTACAGGTGGGTAGCTTTATCCATCTACCCGGATAGCCAATCCTAGAAGAATTTACGCTAGAGGCATAGTTTTCAGCACTATGGGATAAATTCAATGTGTGTTTGAACGACAGCTATATAGCTACGAACTCTGGGATAGTGCACTTTACGCACTCGATTATCCATGTGTCCTCATTCTCCGAAAGACACGAGCGATGTTCACAAGCAAGAGCGAGGTCTTTTCAAAAACGGAGGTATGAGGTTTAGGTTTGAAGAGGTGTTCTCATAGAAACCTTGGAAGTACCGCTCTATCTATGTCTGTTTTTTGGAGCCCTTTCCACGCCCACCAAAGCCCCAACCAATCTGGTTTGCCATCTTGACATTGACTCCAAGTTCGTCAGCATACGAATACACCAAACCTGGGTTCTTCTGGAACCAACGTCCGCACATGATGACGTCCAAACCAGACTGGAGAAACCCCTCTGCCATGGCACCCGTGCTGATTCCGCCGACCGCAGAAACAACCATCCTATCTCCGACTGCCCTCTTGATCTCCTTGGCAAAAGGTGCCTGGTAGCCAGGTCCAGACTTGATGCTTGTAGATTGCAGAGGATGGATACCACCGGAACTGACGTCGAGAAAGTCGACACCTTTCTCGGCCAGAATCGGTGCTAATTTGCAAGAGTCTGCAACAGTCCAGCTCTCGGGAAATTCTTCCTTCATGTTATCAAACCAATCCGTCGCGCTGATTCGAACGAGAAGGGGCATTTTCTCTGGAATGGAGGCTCGTACAAGATCTGTGATCTCAAGGACTAGCCTCACTCTGTTCTCCCAGCTTCCGCCGTATTCATCTGTGCGCTGGTTGCTGATGGGACTCAAAAACTGATGAATGAGGTAGCCGTGAGCGGCGTGGATCTCGACCACGTCGAAGCCAGCCCTGACGGCCCTCTTTGCTGCGTCCACGAAAGCATTTTTGAACTCCTGGATTTTTTCAAACGTCATTGCTCTCGGCTGCGGGTAGGCATCGTTGAAGCGCAGGGCAGAAGGCGCATACACCTCATCAGGCCACCCACCAACCTCCGCGCTTGCAGTGGCGTTCATGTGCAGGAAGGGCGCCACGGTGCTGGACTTGCGACCGGCGTGGCTGAGCTGGATGCCGATCTTCTGGCCTTGACTGTGAGCGAACTCGATGATGCGTTTCAGCGGCTCGATTTGCCCGTCTTCCCACAAACCGATGTCTTGAGGTGTAATGCGTCCTTCCCGCTGAACTGCAGTAGACTCCATCAGGGCGAGACCAGGTCCGCGCTGGATGATGCCACCAAGATGTGTCAGATGCCAGTCAGTTGCGTATCCTTCCTGTGCTGAATATTGGCAGAGGGGCGCCAAGAAGAGCCGGTTTTGAAAGGTGATGCCACGAACGGTCAGCGGAGTGAAGAGTTTGGGAATAGGGGCGCCGGTGGTTGTGCTGATTGCGGTGCCGGAAACTGGATCTTGGAGCGGAGTGTAATACGAGACATCTTTTGCCGCTGGGTTATTTATTGCTGAGAAGTGAAGGGCCTCCGCGGCTCCGTTGATCTGTGACATCTTGAAAAGAAGGTGAGGAGGAGTTGGCAATGACGAGCTTGAACAGCACCTGATACATTCAGTAGATCTGGGTTGACATTGATGAACAGTCTATGGGATTTATACAAGTTTAAAACAACTATCAGAGCTCTCTGACTTAGTCAAAATCTTCATTAGGCCCCCAGCGCATTCGATCTCATAGCCGATGATACTCGGCGCATGCGTCCCGTCACCGAGCCGGCCGGATTGTGGGGTCTCGGCCAGCTCATCCGTGGTGCGGGCGACAGATTCACAGTGGAATTTCTTGAGTATGACCAATTGTCGGAAACTCTATCCGCATCCGTTAGGACAAGCTGACATTAATTTACCACCGTAGCTAACAAATGCATGTCTGGGGGCTGAAGGGCACCGAGTAATAGGATCGGTGTAATCTCTATTTTTGCCGACGGTCAAAACGACCCCTTGCCGAGGCATTGAGACAGAAGAAACCACTAGCCACCCAAGATAGTTTCAACATGCGACTCTTAGAATTGAATACTTGTTGTATTCGTCTTCTATGAATTGGGGTGAATGATCTATTGCTATTAATCCATTATTACTACTTCATTGTGTGCGTGGTAGAGCATAAGTCTAATGCACAGACCTGCAGACAGTTGCTACATATACAGGAAGAAAGACAGCAGACATTGTCTGAAACTCATCACGCCAGCTCAACAGGGCGAACTGTTCCCTCTATTTCTGCAGGACGAGTTCGTGATGATAATTCGACTGGGGGCGGTGATGTCTTGCTCAGCTCTATGGTCTCAAAGGCGTGATCCCCTGAGAGTTCCTGCTTGTTATCGTAGCCATGTTGGTGGATGTCTCTCTCTCCGGCAGCAATCTGCGAGATTCTTGCTTCTCTTTTTTGCTTCCTTTTGCGCAGGCATACGAACAGCCCGCCACCGACGAGAGCAAGAGCTACAACAAAGACGCCAACAGCTGTCCCGGCGATCGCTCCTGTTGACAGGCCAGAGGCTTCTGTTTTGTCGTCTTGAATCGGAACGCGCACCTCGAGCGGAAAGACGGGGTGATGAACTTCAATTGGACCTTGGTTCGGGAGATCTGTCAGAGGCACCTTCGTCCACGACGTCGTAATGGTACGATCGCTCTTTCCCGTCGTCACGATGGGATAGAACCAGATGTCGGTCGGCGTACTGACGACGCTATAGCAGTCGCGAGTCACACTGTCACCTTCAGGTTGCGTGTAACAGTCCCAACCGGGCGGACAACACCACTTTTGAATGTATCGCTGTGAGTTAGTTAAATCCAACGTGGTGAGACATGCCGACGTCCAATCGCTGATACAAGCTGTTCCTGGGTAAGCCAAAGTGACCAGGTCGCCTAAGTGTCAATGGCGCGTCAGCAGCTGTACGAAGTAAAGGAGCATTACTTGGCTTTCTCACTGAAGTCCTTGAAGGGTTTGTAGATATCAGTGTATGACTTTGGGAAGCATTGTGTCGGGAACCACGTTCTTGTTTCCTCCACGAATTGAAGCCCCCAGCAAACATTCCGTGGCACCACTTCGTTTGCTCTCTCTTCGCACCGGATTCCCTTGGGCACGATAGAGCAGACACTGTCTGTGGCAGAAAAGGGCGTCGTCTGGGGAGCCAACTCATAGACCTTCGATCCTTTTTGGCCGTTAACGTACCAATGTGTCGTTGTCACAGTGGTGTAGACTTGCGTTGAGCTCGCCATGACCTCGTGTCGTGTCTTTGAGATCGTTGAATAAATTGTCGATGGCTCGAACAGCAACTCAGGGCTGGAAAAAAGCAAAACAATAGGCAGGGATGGTTTGAGGTGATTACTGGGGAAAGACCATGATTTAAACGACTAACATCCTCACGTACAATGCCTTAAAAAGGCCTGTGCTGATCGTTCTACAAATGTAACACCTGGGGATACCTTGTATGCAAAAGTTTTCGCATGCTATGACCAGTCTTACTTGGCCAAGGACGTCGTTCTCTAGTCGCATATGCTGTGTACTATTGTAGCTTACTGGACGACTACACTCTTGAATCAATCGTTCGACGGCAGTAAGACGCGGTTCCACGAGCGGCCCAAGACGAGACTTTTGGAAAAGGTCTAGAATCTGACGGCTTCAGCTTTGAATCGACAAGTGCGCGTTGAACGGCAAAGATATTTTCAAGCAGCCAACTAAAAGCTAAAAGTAAACTCAAGCTCCTCGACGGAAGAAGTCCTTCAACGGATCAGGCGGCGCCGGGTCCTTCATCAAACTCTTCTGAAATTCTGTCCTCAACCACATCATCGGCTGCAAGACCCACGTGTTGAAAGCCAAGATGTCCGTCTCTTCCTTCGGGTCCCTGACGGTCTTGAACAAGTACGGCGACTCGAGATGGCCCGAGGACTGGTTGACCTTGGGCTCCCACACCAAATGCAGCTTCCAGTCCTTCCATTTGACGGCCCGCAGCTCCTCCTTGATGTAGAAGAGGAACCCCTCCCTCTCGGACTTGACCGTGCTCGGCTGCTTGAAGAACGTCGACTGACCGATGCCGTCGATTGGCCGGTCCTTTGGCAACTTGGACCCAGTCATGGCCAGTACCGTCGTGAAGATGTCCGTGACGTGGACGATCTCGTTGGACGTCACACCCTCCGGGACCTGGCCAGGCCAGCGAATGATGAACGGCACGCGCAGGCTTCCCTCCATGGCCGTGTGGTATGTCCCGGACCAAGGGCCGGCGGTGCCCCGGTACGGCTCTCTGAACTCGGGCCCGTTGTCCGAGGCGAATATGAAGATGGTGTTGTCCCTGACCCCCAAGGAATCGACATGATCCAACAGCTCGCCGACGCGGTAGTCCATCTCGGCCATCGAGTCCGCAAAGTCACCCTGCCCCGTCTTCCCAGAGAAGTCTTTGTGAGGCAGAGTCGGGAAGTGAAGGTGGACGAGCGGGTGGTAGAGAAAGAAGGGGTTCTCCGCCTCCACCTGCCGTGTAAGCCAGTCCTTTGATCGCTCGACCAACATCTCGTCAATCAGCCGTCGAGCCTCGAGGTCGTAGATGCGAAAAATTTCCGAATCCTGTCCAGCTACACCCTTCATGATGTACGGAAGCTCCGCGACCTCGGGCGTGTACCCGATGGCCGAGGTGAACTGCGTCTCGTCCGTGGTCCTCGGGATCCCGAACCACTCGTCGAAGCCGCGATCAGACGGGTACCGCCCGGGGACGTCGCCCAGATGCCACTTCCCATGGTGTGCGGTGGCGTAGTGGTTGTCCTTGAGGCACTCGGCGAGCGTCTTCTCCCACGGGGTGAGACCTTGCGGGAAGCCGGCCGGGACCGACTGTCGGCATCCCGTCCGGATGGGGTGGCGCCCCGTCATCAACGCGGACCGCGTGGACACGCAGTCGCTTTCGACGTTGAAGTTGTGCAGGAGGAGACCCTCTGTGGCGAGCTTATCGATCCGGGGGGTCGCGGCGCCCCGGAGAGCGCCTCCGCCGTAGCATCCCAGCTCTCCCCAGCCCAGATTATCGGCTAGAGCCAGGACGATATTTGGCCGATTTGGGTCACGAGACATCTTTTGAGCGCAAGAAGAGTAGTACAGTATCAGTGAGACTGTTTGAGTTTGATCTCCTGCCTCGACTGGGCTAGGTTCATCAATGAAGTTATATGCATGATGGGCAACCGGCGTTCGCCTGATTGCCGTTGTCGCTGACCTCCGATCATATAACCGGACGGAGATGACCTCCGTTACGATGCTCAATCATGAGACCAACAATTTGATAGTGACTAACAAAAAATTTGCGTTCATATTTTGCTGCTGTTTCGCTTTTGATCAATGTGGGATTGAACCAGGACGCAGTCCAGCTCCAGGAGAATGTTATCGCGCAACAACAACATGAGCGAATGCGGGTGTTGATTTGTTGACACCGTGCACTTGTATGATGCTAACACGAGCTAACCTCCTCTTCCCTCTCCAAAGGATATGCAATATTTATGAATGATGAAACAATGCATCATTGATCCACTGATGACTTGCTTTGGCTTCGGTCTCAAGTAGCATCTGCGTCTATTCGGCCAACTTACGTTGAGGAAGTTTCGAGTCCACCCACTAGGGGTTTTCACAGTAGGGGAAAAAGCAGTAAAAGCACCTCGGTCAGTGTTCGGCCAACTTACAAGGTCCACCAGACGCGGAACTGAGCGAAATGATTGAGTCAAGAACGAAACATTGCCATCGATCCATCATTTCCGAGAAATTCCCGTGAATTGAGCGCCTCCGGCAGCATCATCTGGATTCAAGACCGTTTCGATGTGAAATCGGCGACGGCCTTTGGTTGCACTCATGGACGGCAGGCACGGGACAGGGAAACGAGAGCACTGGAACTTGTGTGTATTGGTCTTGTAACCTATCTTTCTACTTGAACATAGCTGTGTGCGCAGCACCTTGGGCTACCTCACAGCAATTGCGTTGGGTCTTTTCAAGACAATCGGGGTTCATGCCAAAAGACAAAACGAAAGGAGAAAGTGTGTACCTCACCATCAAATTTCCGACCTCATAGACAAAGCTCAGTGAAAATCTTCGGGCGAGGGCAGAAGAGTGGTGATTCCAATTGGAAAAGTCTCTCCTACCGGGTTACTCTTCGCCAGTCGTATACCTCGAAAACCATGGATCTTGTTGGTTAACGCGGAGATATCCTAGCGTACATGCACACGAATTTTTACGACGGACCTACCATTCAGAGGCATTCCGATTTCATGTAAGGGAACGAGTATCCTCTTCACCAGCAGTGCTGTGGTCATGTTAGCAGGTCACAACTTGTGTGTAGCAATGAGGGGAGTATGGCCCCAAGACAGCATCGCCCCAGCAGGGGCGGGCGATGGTGGCTTCGGGAGAACCTCCCATGGAGCACTTCACGGAAGACGTGGAAGTGGCCATTGAGAAAGAGTATTTCTCATTTGATTTTCTAGAAACTTTTTTGCTTTTTAGCCTTGAGATTCCCTCATGTCCTTTCCCATTCCAGGCAATGCCATTGCCAAAACGCGTTCAAGGTGTTGCGTCGTAATCGCAAAACGCCGTCGATGGATATCGTAGTATGTCATTCCCGCCGCCGTGCTTTTGAGTAATACCGCTTTGTGTTGTCCCTTGAATTGCCGCTGATCGTTGGGTGAATCCTAGCCAGAGACAGAACTTTTTCAAACCCTGCTCAGGTTGGGATGGTCGTCATCATTGACATTGGAGAACATTTACGCGGAGGCGGTGGACTTGACGCGGAGCTCGCGGCCGACCTTGATGCGCTCAAGGATGGACTCACGGTCCTTGTCGAGCTTGAGCTTGGTGATGACGACGTTGGAGGGGTGGATGCCCAGAGGGACGGACTGGCCGGAGGCCTTGTCGCGGACGACGCGCTCGACGTGGACGACGTACTTGAGGCGGTAGACGGAGGTGATCTTGCCCTCACGGCCCTTGTTGGTGCCGCGGACGATGGTGACCTCGTCGTCCTTGCGGATGGGGATGCTGCGGACCTTTGGGGGGGGTCAGTGTCTGTCGGTTGGGAGGCCATCGCGGCGGGTTGACGTACGTTGTACTTCTCACGGAGCTCCTTGGAGAGGGGAGCGCTCATGATGAAGCGACGGGTGCTGGAGGGGGCACCGAAGTGGGCAGCGCGCGACTTGCGGCGGCTGGAGTGAACCACTTTGCGAGAAAGTCAGCATTTTTGTCAATTGATCGCAAGAGTAGCAGCGGAACGTACTCTTGTTAACCTTGGTCATTTTGGCTGGGCGTTAGTAGGAACGTCGTTGGGCGGGAATGAGTTCTTGATGGTTGTCGAAGAGCGGAATGTCCAAAAATGAATCAAAAAAAAAGTTTCGACAGGTCGATTTTGCACGCCCACACGAAATTTGGCTGCAGGCTGACACGTGACCAAAAACTGCCCTAGGTGGTCCACGTGATGGTTCCCGAACGGTGGTCCAAGCTTTCTGTACCTGCTCAAACCTTCGAAGACCAGCTGCATCGGCGATAAGATAACGAATCTGAGCTCAGATGTCGCCAGTATATTTCCAATGGGACGAGTCCAGACAATGAGATCATGCGCTCATTCCTTTCCTAGAGTGAGCTTTTCACGGACCACCTGGACCACCTGGATACAATCTTGCATTGCCATTCAAGCTTCAGTACTCTCGATTGCCTGTGCAACGTTCACAGGCTTGCGGTGTTCTTGACCATTGCCGGAATGATATCCTACAGTTGTCCACCTACATGTCGCTTACTTCATGTCCTCAGATGCTTGTAGCCTGTAAACGCCTGTCAAAATGCCCCTCCTTCTGAAATGCTATGGCTTCTTAGTATGACACGGGCGTAGAAGCCCAAACTTTTTGTACAGTGGTGTTTCGGTGGATGGTGTTGGAGTGGCGATATCCCGCAGTGCGGATTCGTTCAGATCATAGGTTACTTCTGCTCAATCGGCACAGGTGCCTTGAACCTGCCATTGTCGTCGTACTTGGCCTCTGTTCAGTTCATTAGCGACAATTCAGCACTATGCGAACTAACAAAACGTACTGAAGAATGTATAATTCAACGTCACAGTCTCGATACCGCGCATGTTGACATCGTTCACGATATCCGGGTCCAGGTAGAAAAACACGGGCATGTCGACCGTCTCGCCCGCATTCAACCGCTGCTCTTCAAAACAAAAGCATTGGATCTTGCTAAAGTACGGCGCCACCTGCCCAGGAGTCACGCTGTAAGTCGCCACGCCGATGATGTCCGTGTCGGAGGTGTTCGTCGCCGTGTAAAACGCCAGCGCCGTCTCGCCGGGGAGCACGCGCACCTCTCTCTGCTGCGGCGTGAACTTCCAAGGAAGCACGTCGGAGACGGAGGAGCTGAATGTGACGCGGATGCGGTTGGCCGAGGTCACGGGGACCAGGCGCGAGGCGAGGCCGTCTTCGCTGTAGTCGACATCGGGGCCGTGGGCACGGATGGGTTGGCCACCCCAGCCTGTTGTTTGGCAGATCTAGAACAGGAGAGTCAGCTTTGCTGATGCTTATCTGCAGGCAGAAAAGGGAATGCGCACCATCTTGTAAAGAGGGACGGAGCCGTATGACAATGCGACTGTACCAAGAATGACGCTGAGGGTGTAGTACCTGCGTACTCTCTTAGCAACCTGTTCGAGGCCCAATTGAATATATATGTGTTTTCCTACGCTGTCGTAGCGTTCTTCCGTCTATAATGCGCATGCACCTGCTCCATGGACGGAGCGCCGCCGAAGCTAGGACCGGTTTGCTGCCTCGGCGAAGGTGTGGTTGATGCGGCGCGGCGGGCGGCGGGAGAGGAGAGGTTTCGAGGCGAAGGGCGGGCGTGTTGGCAAAAGAAGCAGCTCCATCTCTGTGCCGATTGGCGCCATGGGAGGCGCGGTAAGGCGTTCATGATCGCGGGGGTTTGCGCGGTTTGAGGATGGAGGGTTTGGGTATCATACCATTCGGGAAAGCGAGGTGAGGTGGGTTGAGCTTCTGCAGCGCCGGCAGACGCCGAAGTTACCGGGACGGGTGGGGTTTGTTCCGCACCACCGGGCTTTGACTTCAGCGGTTTTTAGGGGTCCTTGCGCTGAGGGGCTGAGTGGACATCCCACTGTAGGTCCCTGGGGCATGTGCTTGACTTACTGGACGACTACTGACTTGCATGCATCGACACAACACTTGCATATCTGCGTGGTATCGACCTTGCTTTGGGTGATGGGAATTTTATAGGTAGGTATCTATTTACGGTGGGTTGCCAGCCTGTAAGCTGCCTCATGCAGCCTTCCCGTTCTTGACGGCCCTTTTCAGGCGGTTTGCACGCGGAGTAACGACCCTCATCGCTGCGCCAATGGCTCTCTCCAACACTCTCACAACAAACACCTGAATTATGAGAATGATGAGTCTCACAAACAAATCAGCGAGTCCCAATGAGGGCTTCCTCCCTCGGCTGTACGTGGAATCGACAAACTGGAACGGCAGCTTCGCGTAGAGGTGATCCTGTGCAATGTGCAGACCGCTGCTGAAGCCGTCTTCGTGAAAGCCATACTTCGTCCACGCTCCGGCATAACTGATTCCACGCTTGTTCTGAATGCGTGGCAGGAGCTTCTGTGCGCGAACGGCCTCCGGGGTGTAGAGGGGGTGGCGGTAAGTGAAAGAGCCCTGGATCGTGTCCGGGTTCGGCTGGTGCAGAGGGTTCATCGTGACGAGGACATCGCCGAAGGTCTCGCGGGGGATATGCTGCAGAATGTTCATGTTGTACGTCAAGGAGACCTGGTCGATATTCTGCTTCCCAGTTGAGGGTGATGAGAGAGTGAGGTAGTTCCAGCTCGACCAGGCCTTCTCTGAGGCTGGCATGTGCGAGAGGTCGGAGTGCAGCACGACTGAGTTCTCTGACGTCTTGAACGCAGACAGAATCTCCTTCTCCTCTGGGGTTGCGGATGACCCAATTATCCTGAGGGCCTGGTCTCCATGAGTTGCCAAGATGACATGGTCGTATACATCGGATTTTCCGTTGTGGGTGTGGACTCGTACTCTGCCGTCCTCCTCACTCGTAACCTGGGTGACCTGGGTGTTGAGGAAGAGATGGTTTGAAGGGAATCCGTGCATCACGGCGTCGATGTATGACTTTCCACACTTCTTGAGGGTGAGCCATTGCGGCCTGGTCGAAATGGTTGACAGGAGATGGTGATTCCACCTGCTCTGATGTCAGCATCAATAATTGCCCACCAGCGGGAAACACTTACATGAAACGAACGAGGGTGACAGCCGGGAAGTCAAGTGTGCACTTGTCCGGGCTCGTGCTCCACACAGCAGCGGTCATGGGAATAAGGTAGTCGTCCCTGAAGGCGTCCGAGTAGCCTTCCCTATCGAGGTATTCGCCAATCGTCTCCTCCCGCTTTGCTCCCTTGCTGTACCCGTTCATTGCGGCGGCATCATTCTCATCATCGGCCATCAACAAGTCCAGGGCAAACTGATTGAAGCGGATAATGTCGAAGATCATCCTCCACATGCGCAGCGAAAAGATGTTCTTGCGCTGGGAAAAGAGGGCGTCCAAGCTCGTGCCGGCCCATTCGAATAAGCCGTGATCTCGCGTTACACCGAACGTCATCTCCGTCGGGACCGTATCCACCTTGACCCTCTTCAGGAAGTTGATGAAGTTTGCTGTTCACCGTGTGAGTAGAAACCCTCATCTAGCCAGTATGGCGAACTCACGGTACGTCGCCGCGTTGAGGACGATGAATCCTGTGTCGACCCTCGTCTCGTACTTTCCATTCTTCCAAGTTACAGTATTCGTGTGTCCGCCGAGCCTCGACGCGGCCTCATACATGTAGACATCATGATAACTTCGATTCAACGCCCAGAGAGCAGCAATGCCGGCACATCCACTGCCGACGACGGCGACCTTTTTCCTAAGCTTCGGGTCAATGGGGGAGCCCACAGAACCCACGGATTCCAACGACGGAGGTCGACGGGGCATTATTGAAGCAGTAGACATCACTGAGACACCTGCAAACGGTACGAACAATGCAGAGCCTGAAATTTGGCCAAGCCACGTCTCGTAGGTGCAGGTTGAAAAGAGATTATGCGATGTTACAGTAACATAAGGTGTATAAAAGGCAAGAGCGGGCAGAAGAAAGAGACCGGAATCGAGGAGGTCGGTAAGCTTCGCAGCTTGCGCAGCTCTCAGCCCGAAATGTCTTGGAATGGCGGGGTCCAAGGTGCAAGCCACGGGCGTCGATTTGGGGAGGAAGAACAATGGGATGGACGGGTTTCGCACATGCCAACCCCGCGCCACCGCTCATCCCAAACTTGGGTTTTTGGAGAAGAACAAAGTCTCGAGAGTCTCTGGGAGTCTGAGGAGTCTGAGGAGGCGAATGTGGTGGGCATGGTTGCACACACCGCACACACCGGGCTGTGGACCAATGCACCTAGTGTTGCAACTTGCGCAGGTGACGGACGGGTTCGGGGGGGAGGGGAGTGCGGCAGCGGTGGTAACATGCAGATACTTGGTGGACGAGCATGTGGGAAAGCGTTTGTACGGGAAAAGGATGAAAATCCACTGGCAGGAAGACGTGCAGATAGACAGGGAACAACAGAACGAACAACTTACAGCGGCTGACCTGGCGCCATTCCCGCTCCGTTTCGTGGGTTTCCGGTATGGATCCGATATGGGTATCCCTCAGAGGACTGGACAGTAGAGCGATCGACACGTGGCTACCAACAAGCTGCAACGGGTGCGTCCTCCGATGTTTTTTAAGATAAGTTTTGACAGCGACGAGGGAGAAGGGTACGAGGAGGAGGAGAGACGGTATACAGATGTGTGTCGGGAAAGGGAGCGTTCGGTTCGGCCGCGGATCACGATGCGATGAAACGAAACTCTGCTGCCGGAGCTCCCAGGCGCAATGACGCTTGCATTAACAATCCCTGCAACCTGCGCGCCTGATCTTTAGAAGTCCCCAGCGCTCCCCAGCCCCTCCTTGTCGCGACCTTCTTTTCGACTGTTCACGATCCCGACGCCACAAGGTGGCTGGCCGATTTTCTTGACCACACACTTGACGAACGAAGACTAATGGAGGCTGACATGTGGAACAACGTTTGATAGTGCATCTGCTTTATTTGATTTCTGACGAGTCCGCGCGACAGCTGAACACCTAATGGGTGAGACGTCATGCATGTCGCAGCCCAATAATCGCCTCAGGGGCGGTGACTATCGCCAGCGTCTGCAGCCTCGCATTTTCCAAGCTATTGCATCACGAGACCCCTGACCTTTGGCATCTGTTCCTCAAAAGAGAAAATTCGAAAGGTGACTTTCAGAATGAGCAGGAGCGAGCGGTCCGTCGAGGCAATGGTGACAGCAAATTGGGACGCGTCATACTCCGTCAAGAATGAACCAAAAACACACGCGACACACAACTGGACCTCGAGCTTCTTCTTCGCAACCAGAGCAAGCCCCAGACAGCAATGAAAAAGAGGAAAAAGACACGCCTGTCAGACGTCCATCGACACCCACCCTGACCGTGCGCCCAAGGGCAAGACCACAGTCAGGGACGAGATCATCACCGCCTTCTATACAGCCCAAGCCTCAAGGGCAAGAGCCGCCCTCCAGAACGGAGAGTGCGAAAGCAACCAGAGTTCTTCACTCTAGGGTGTCGAGGATATCATTCATCAACCAGGGTGGGATCTGTGGCTCCTGTAGGGAACCAAGAATAGGTCGAATACTATAGAAATGATTCTCTGAAGTATTGTCGACATAAGGAAAAAAGAAGAAAGAAGAGTCTAAGATTCGCGGCGAGAGGTCGCCGTTTTATAGATCTCTGGCGGACGGCCAAGACGCACGGGCCAGAATGGATTTTTCTGTGGGGGTTTCTGCCTGCGGTGGGCGACGACGGCGCAAATTTTTGAAAAGAGGCAGGTGACCGCCTTGATATTGCCGCTTTTTCGGCTCGACATGTTGTTGATGGCAGAACTTGTCTTTGCAAACCACGAAAAGTGAGGGCGAGAGTCGATCCAAAGTGGTCTTTGTGGGCGAAGGCAGGTTCCAACCATTCGACTGCAGTTAGGCAGATGTATTGTGTTGCGAACGAGGTTCTGTGTCGTGGCGCATGACAGATGATCGATGCGCCTGGTAAGCGCGCAGAAAGCGTCTGCTGAAAATCCCGTCACTTCCAACGCCTCTACCATCAGAAATTTCTCCATATGCCTCCAGTCCTCTCGGTGCCTGGTTGGCCTACATGGACGATAGTGGATAACTTTCACATGAAAATTTCAAGAAGTAGTCGGTCTGCCTACACTGTAACTCACGAGACGGACACGCAATATTGAGTCCCTGTCTTCAGACGTGGCATTGCGTCGGACATCAGGCAGATAGATATTCTCACACCCGGCATATGTACTTGAGCTTGACTTTCAGAAAATCTTTATGCCGAGACATCAACTTCATGTTGTGATTCTTGGCAATAGGTTCATCGTCTGAACGGGAAGGTTTCCATATTGCGGTTGCCTGGTGCTTGGGATCTGCACCAGCTGAATATCCACTGACATAGGTCACTGCGGGAACTTCAGGCCAAGAGTGAGCCGTACGCGGCAGTGTCTCTATCGTAGCAGCGTTCATGTCGCTGGCTTACGAGACACAAATCATTTGGAGACTTCAAATAATTGTCTACGATGGAAAAAAATGTCGAGCACTCAACGGGATCGGAAAACGTGAGATCGAGTTCCCAATTCTTAAAAGCGACGTGACGAAGCATCCCCCCGAAAGGAGACACCCACCATCCTTCTGCCCGGCTTAAGTTCAACTCGACGTCCGTCAGGCACCGAAATGCCAGTCGACGCAGAGCCGGTTTTCCTCGAACCGGGGGTATAATCAACTTGAAGAAAAAAAGAAGAGAAAGGGAAAACTTCGTTTGCGCCGCCAAACTGCCGTTAAATGCCTGCAGCGGACGGGGCCAGCAGCCGGTGCACGGTCCAGACTGGTCACGTGTTTCTGGCGTCTCTTCTCCAGGCACCGGCCGGGCACTAGCCACTGTGGACCTGAGCGCCTCGTTGGACCCCATTGGAGCACCAGCCACTCGGGAGCATGATGTCGCCAAGGCCAGTCCAGACTTACGCATGCTACTTGCGACCGACGACCTTCCAACAACGCAATCGCTCGCCCCCCATCCCACCCTTTGATCGCATCCGGCCGTTCCAGCGCTCCTACAACACCAACGTTCCCGACAACCCTTTCTGTTTATGCAATTCAACTTCCGACGAAACGACATCCGCATTCGCCGTTAGACTACACGCAGAAGTCCATAAAGGAGGCGCTCCGCTCTCCATCCCGGGTACCCGCCGTCTCCTGATCGCCGTCGAGGGCGAACACCATCTCTCCCGCTTGCTTGGCCGAGCCCTCTGATCATCCTCGAAACCGCCGACTTCGACGCAGCACTCGCCCAAGATGTCCAACCCTCTCGAGACCGAGCCCGGCTCTGAGCGCTTCAGCGACTACGAAGCCGAGCTCAAGCTCGTCCAGGCCGACCTGGTCCAGAAGCTTGACCAGATCCCCGAGCTCTCGGGCGAGCCGCGCAAAGCAGCTCTCAGCTCCGCAGAGCGCGCCCTCGAGGAGGCAGATGAACTTGTAATTGCGAGCCCCATAACCCTAAGCAAGTCGGTTCAGAGGGTGCTAACAGTGACATATCACAGCTCGCCCAGATGCGCCTCGAAAAGGCAAACATCCCCACGACCCTCCGCTCCAAGATCAACGCCCGCTTCCGCAACCACGAATCCGACATCGACTCCCAAAAGCGCAAGCTCCGCTCCCTTGCCGACGACCGCGCCGCCCTCTTCGGCGCTCGCTATACCGACAACCCATCAGGCTCCGGCCAAGACGTTCAGCTCGAGCAGCGCCAGCAGCTGCTCAACGGCACCGACCGTCTCGACCGCTCCACTCAGCGCCTCAAGGCCTCCCAGGCTCTGGCTAACGAGACGGAGTCCATCGGCGCCAGCACCCTTGCTGATCTGCACCGCCAGCGCGAAACCATCCAGCACACCCATGACCGCCTCCTTGAGAGCGAGGGATACGTGGACCGCAGTGTCAAGACACTGCGGGGGATGGCCCGTAGGTAAATATCGTCCTTTTCCCCATCTACTGGAGTTGAATGATCGCGAAATACTAACGCCGGTACGCTGTAGGATGGCTACCAATCGGGTGATTACCATCTCCATCATCACGATCCTCGTTCTCCTTATTGTCGCCGTTATTTTCAGCAAGTTCAGGTGAAGCAGCAGCATCGGCAGCAGCAGTCACCCACTGGGTTCGGAGTTTTGGGTTGTACGTTTATCATCACGATGTACCTTTGGTTTCTCGGGAGCTTCGTGGGGTTGTTGTATTATGTGTCCCCCCGCGAGTTTTATGCAAAGAGAATGGGCTTCAATGCATGTTATATAACGATGTGAAAAGATGAAGCCCCTGGTCTGGGTTTTAAGCCGGCCGTAAGTCGCAACAGGGACGTCTTTCTCTCAATCTCTATCTCTCTCTCTTTTATTCTAATCAAACCGTGCTACGACCAAACACAAACTTGCAAGTCATGCATAAAATAGATGGGATCACGAGTCGTTCGTTTGTAAATACCAATTTCGTTCTTCTTTTTCTCTACCTGCCGTTAAGACGCCACGTGAAAGACCCTTTTCGAAAAAGAGGGATCGCTTTTTACCTCATTTAGACGGGTATAATCAGACTGTACATCCCAAAGAAAAAACACACACACATATACCAGACGTATCCACTACCTTCGGCCACCACCTCTGCCGCGGCCCTTGTTCACACCACCACCAGACATCGGGCCCCGTCTCCTCTCCTCACCAAGCCCCTTGCGTCCGGCGGCGATACCGCCTCTGCCCCCGCGTCCGCCGCGCGCACCACCGCCACGGCCACCACGGCCGCCACGGAAAGGCCTGCCGCCGGCGCCGCCTCTGTTCCTGTCGACCTGCGCCTTGACCGCAGCCGCGTCGCCCTCGTCCATGTCCTCCATGTCCTCGTCGTCCTGGCCGCGCTTGTTGCTGAACTTGAGCTTGCCGCCGCGGCCCTTGCGGGCGACATCCTTGCCCTTGAGCGCCGCGACGTAGGCGTTGACGCCGGAGCCTTCGCCGGCGCCGCCGTCGACCTCCATCTCGTCGTCGCTGTCCTTGCCGAGGATGAGCTTGCCGTCGAGGTCCGTCTTCGCCTTGGACCGTGCCGGCTTGCGCATCTTGACGGGCTTGGTCGAGGAGATGTTGGCGAGAGCGTTGCGGTCGAGCAGGTCGAGCGGCTCGTCCTCGTCCTCGACGATGTACGTGTTTCCGCCCTTGCGGTTGCCGCGCTTGGCCTTGAAAGCGGCGGCCCCCTCGCCGTCGTCGGAATCATCGTCATCAGAGCCGTCCGAGTCGCTGCTGTAGAGGGCCTGGTCGAGCTCGTTGTCGAACTTGCGGCCGTGGCGGGCGTCGCCGTCTTCGTCGCTCTCCTCGCCGGCCTGGCGGGCGGCCTCCTTCTTCTTCTTGCTGCGCTCCTTGGTCTTGCGGATGTTGTTGATGAGCTTGCGGTCGGACTCGGGGCAGTTCTGGTTGACGAGCTCGTAGCCGAACTTGCGGACCATGCGCTCGAGGATATGGCGGACCTTGCTCTTGAAGTGGCCCTTGTGCTCGTGGCCCCAGATGATGAGATTAGGGATCAGGCTCGATAGGCGGGGGATGACGAGCTCCGAGGGCAGGCTGACGACGCAGATCTTGACGAAGCCCAGGACGCTCTTGACGATCTCGCGGTTGTTGGAGGTCAGGAAGAGGTCCATTGTTTGCACGAGGTCGGCGAGGGTGTTTGTGCTGAAGGAACGCCGGAACTCGTAGAGAACGCGGCTGAGGGCCGTGATGGAGGCGGAGATCATGTGCGGCGTGCTGCCGACGAGACCGGCGCTGACCATGGTGAGGAACTCCTCGATGTTGGCCTTGCCGGCGGGTGCGTCGGCGGGCATGTGCGGGACCTTGGAGTTGTCAATGGTGGCGTTGTTGGCGGCCTCCATGCGCTGGCCCATCTGGACGAGAAGGTCATAGGCTGCTTCTCTGGCGCGCTCGTTGTTCTCCTTGCAGCAGATGACGACCTCGCTAAGGATTGCGGGGATGAAGTGAAGAGAGTTGTCGGGGATGAAGGCGAGGAGAGATGAGAGGGCGCCCAGACGCTCACGGCGAGCTGGAGCGGAGACCTTCTCAGCACTGTTGAGGAACATTTGTTGCAGCTCGTCGGTGCGCTCTTGGAGGGCGAGCTTGCCAGTCTCGGACTCGGCCAGACGAGGAACCAGCTTGTAGGCCTTCTTCTGCAATTGCGGCTCGTTCTCTTTGAAAATGATGACGGCGGCGATCTCGAAAAGAGCGGAGAAGCTTTCACGGGGCAGGTAGACCGAGATGGTGATGATCAGATCCATAAGCGTGTTGCTTGTTGACGGCATTTGTTCCGAGGACTTCTGCTGCTGCTTGGGCTTCTCTTGCTCGGCAGTCTGCTGCAGTTCCGCTGCGAGCATTTTGCTGACGCGATCGAAGGTCTCAACAAGCTCCTTCTCGGGAGTGACGCTCAGGAAAGCGTTGATAGTAAGTAGGATAGGTCCCCTTGACTGGGGCAGGGTCTGCGTGTAGACGTTGAAGAGGACAGCCAGCATATTGGCCGCAAACCCGCCCAAGTGCTCCAGGTTCTTCTTCGCTATGGCCCTGGAGACTCGGCTCTGAAGGACGAGGTCTTCCTCAGCGTCCTCAATAGAGGCGATGGCCTGGTTCGACTCAACAAGGATTTTGAGCGCACGGCAAACCTCCAGGCGCAGCTCAACCTGCTTGTATAAAATGTTCGCCAGAAGCTCGGCAAAACCCTGGTCAAATGCCTCAGTCAGGTCGAGGGGAAGGTCGCAGTATCCCGGCAGAGTCGCCCAAATTTGTTGCACGAGAGTCTCGAAGATCTTGACCTCCATCGTCTTTTCCGCCTTACCATGGTCCAGGACCCTTTGGAACATGAGCTCACTCAGAGGAACCATCTCGCGGCGGAAGTGAGCAAGGTTGGTGTTACTGACGTAGTCGCGGAGGATGGGGAACATCCACGCACGACCCTGCTGGCCCTTCACAGGCTTGGCCAGGTTCAAGGGAAGGATAGAGAGCACCGCCTCAGGGCCCATGGCGCGGATGGCCTTTCCAATGACCTCATCGGCCTCCTTTTTGCCCTGGAAAGAATCGCTACCACGAAGATCGCCAACGGCCTTGGTGATGTTGAGCATCATGGGGTGAGCGCGCCACCTCAGGGAATCAAACATGGCTCCAAACACATTGAAGCTCTCCATCCAAGCCTGCTGATACTTTACGCTAAGAAGGGTCTCTGCAATCTTGGCAATCTTGTCCAGAGTCTTCTCGTCGTAGATGGATGGTTCGAGGATGACTTGCTTAGGAACGCAGTTTGCAAGAAACGAGACTAGGCACTCAGACGCAGAGACACGGATGTTGTGGGCGGAAGACTCCAGGTACTGGGCGACCATGGAGAAGATCTCGGGCAAGTTCTGAAACACATCCTCGGGCTCAAGCTGCGCAGAAACGTCGTAGCCCCTTGAAAGAATTGCGAGCCATGGCGGAATAAGCTGGGTGTCGTTTGCAGCAGGGCGCAATTCGGAAATGATCTCCATAAGTCGGGGGAGCTTGGCCGAAGCAACCTCATCGGCCATTCCCTCGAAAATCATCTCAAAGATCTCAAAAGAGGCCATAGTCATGTACTCGTTGCCTGATCTGGAAATACCCAGGAGCAGCTCGCACAGAGACTCAATCTTCTTGCTGGGCCAACCACCACTGGAGGACGCGACGGTCTTGATGAGCTGGAGGGCGTGGATCAGAGCAGGATCGTGCGCTGACTCGGCTCCATTCTTCTGCTTCCTGGCCTGCGCAGCCTTGGTGGCCAGATCTTCTAGGTTCGCAAGAGCGGTGTGCGCGCACATGTCGGCGGCCGGGTGATCTAGCGAAGGACTCGGAGGCGGGTTCGTCAGAACCTTGCGTAGGGCCTCTTGCGCCCTCTTTCGGATCTTCGGGCGATGGTCGAGGGCAAGGTTCAGCAGACCAGCAACGGCTCTTCGGGGGCCGATTTGGGTGATGCCCAGCTCCCAGGCGGCGGAGTCCTGCGCGAGCAGCAGAGACTCCAGGCAGCCGATGGAGGACCTGAGAAGTAGGGCTTCGGCATCTTCGAGGAGGAGGACGGGGGCGAGGGAAGTGAGGATCTGGGTGAACTTCGCTCGGAGGATTGGTTGGGGCGCAAACGGAGTAACGGTATCGAGCAGGTAGACAACGGAGGTCGTTGTTTCGGAGGCAACGTTGCCGCTCTCGACTGCTTGTGTGAGCAGGGCCAAAAGGGCGGCGAAGTAGCCGGTCGGTGTAGGCTCAGTTTTCTGCTCCTTCAATGTCGTGTCGACCGCCTCGAGGACTACTGCGGTCTTGACGTCGGTCAGTGACATAACCTCAAGAAAATAATGACCCGAGCAAACCATACCCTCTTCTGGCTCTGGAGGCCGGGGGACCGGATCTTGTCCAGCTTCTCGGCAAGAGTTGGAGTCGACATTGTGCTTGTCGTGTTCCAATCCGTCGGGACCAACTGTGGAAGACGATGGGACCGATGCTTCCAAGAGCGATTCCCACCCAAATTTTTTTCCCAGGCGCAAAAAAAAAATCCTTATCGTAGCACACCCCGCCCCTCGCTTATCGCAAATGTATACAGTGCATTTCGTCGTATATCGGGCAAATTCCCTACCTTCGCACTGTCCCATCAACCGGCTTGCGCTCGAGCAACATCGTAATCACAATTGATGGACGGGTTCATTCACCATTCCTGAATACCAAGCAAAGTTGGCTTTTGGCCTCTGACACTCTACGAACAAGGCATTCTTGACCGTGTAGTATATCAATTCTCTATTGCATCTGTTTTTGTCCTTCTGCCATTCGTTTTGATCGTATTCATACCATTATTCGTCATTACACCCCTGAATACTTGAAATCATGCCTTGATCTGGGCTTCTGAACGCACTTCATAATCATACATTGGATAGCAATTTCTCGCAACGTTCGATGTGATGCGCTTACTTGATTTGCTGTGCGCGACGGTCAGTGTCTTTCTCGATGTGGTCTATCCACAAACAACTTACAATGGAACGATGAGGAGGCTGGTTCTCGGGCCGACCATCGGCTGAGATAGCCAGGCGGCTAAGCGCCGCATGAAGATTGTCATTGTCATTTGCCTTAGCAGGAGACAAGCGGACAGGCTGTCCTGCGGCCTTGGCAATGGCAGGAGAAAGTGAAGCGGCAGCGTGGCCGATGGAGTATTGCGGAAGGTAACCCTGGGCATTCTCTGACGTGACGGCGCCGGGAAGAGCGGCCGCAGTGGCAGTCACTCGCTCAGACCAGGCGCGAACGCTTCAATGTGTCAGCGATAATCTCGACGAAGATAGACGGAGGTGATAGAAGACAGAGAGACGACAGAAGGCACAGGAAAGGCCAAATGAAGTGGTGATGAGAGACAATGACAGCTGACTTACCAAGAGTTGAAGTACGCCCGTTCTGACTCCGTCTCGCCAATCTGGTCAGACGAGCCGGAACTCTCCTTCGACTCGACACCTTGGCTGTTGAAGTAAGCTACCGGGCGAAGCTTGTTGCCACTGCGAGGCTTCATGGGAGAAGTCACATTATCCGACTTTGTAGCTCGCTTCTGGTCGCGCTCGCGGGCCGACACGGTTCTGGTCTTCAACACATTGCGGTATGGCTCCAGAGGCGCGAACGGATCCAGGTCAGTAGCGGCAGGCAGCGAGAAACCGTAGTCCTTCTCGGGTCTTCCCGTGGGCAGCTTCTCGACGACATTTCCTTCGGGCCGGGGCTGCTTCTCGGGAGAGACTGGGTAGAAGTCCTTGCCATCGAACTTGGGGAACTTCTTGCGCAGGTGCACGGGGGCATCGGTCCAAAAGAGGTGTTTGGCCATCTCCTCGTCTTGCGTAAGAGAGCGATGGTAGATGTAGTCGCGAAGATCAGGGCTAGGGTCCAGTCCGAAAGGCACCTCCCCAACAAGATAGGGCAGTCCCAGGCCCGCGTTATCACGGGCGAAATTGGAGAACGCGTCGTCGGCTGGCGTAGGGGGCATGGAAAGATAGCGGCTCTCCTCCAAATTGGCGGGAATGGGGCCGTGGTACCTACCACCGTTGAAGGCATCCTTGGGCTTGTCTTGAACTGTCTTTCGCTGGATCGATACGCTAGGCTCACGGATACTCTCAGCCTGCGGCTGGAAGACGGGAGCCAGAGCCGCAGAGGGCAGCAGAGAAGGCTTGAAAGAGGTGTCGACAGTTAGCTTGACCTTCTCCCTCTTGCGAGGCTTCGGCTTGTCATCGCCGTCGCTCTTGGTCTTGGCGTCGGCGCTGTCCTCAGTCTTGTCCGCCGAGTATTCACGACCCAAGTTGTTGCCGGCCTCGCGAGCCAGCTCCCCCTTGAGCTTGAGCTCGAAGTGCTGAATATCCCCCCGAAGCTGGCGTGCGTACTCCTCCATGTGTCGCTCATCGATTTGGTGACGATTGTATGCCAGCTGTGCCTCAGCTTTCTTGAGACTGGTGCGGAGGCCTGCGAGCTGGTTCTTTGTGATGATACTAGGTCGAATGCTCGAGAGGTACTGGTCAGAAGCGGCGTCACCAGAGGTGGGGGTCGGGGTGGGAGCGGTCTGGGGAATGCCGGCCGTCATGGGCGTAGGGGGAGGCTGCTGCTGATAGACAGGGCCAAGAGGACCCATGATTGGGCCAGGGAACGGCATGCCCATAGGCATCATGGGGTGAGGAGGGAAGAACCATTGGCCGCCAAACGGAGGTGTCATGAGGTAGCCGGGGTGCATAGGCATCGGCATCGCCGGCATACCAGGCTGCATGGGAGCCATCATCGGGTGACCAGGAAGGAATGGCATATTGGGGGCTTGAGCCTGACCGAAAGGCAACTGACCATTGTTCTCTGTAAGTCTCTCCTTGCTGCCCTTGCCAGTGGGCGATGAGTGGGAGGGATCAAGAGTGTTGGGTACAATTCTTCCGCCAGCAGTCACGCGGACATGCGTAGGAGATCGTACGGCCTCGTAGAACTGCTCGAAACCTTTCCGCTTCTGGTCAGGCAGGGTCGGTCGCTGTGATACTGGCTCGGGGGCCAGAATCTCGGGCTCGGCATCTTGTCCGTCGAGTTGGCGGCTGCCCTGACCATCGAGCTGGTTGGCATCAGCAGCGGCGACAGTGGCGACAAAGGCTTGCTCGGGGAGTTGAGGAGGAGCCTGTGTCTTGACAATGGGTACAGTCTCCGATTCCGTAGAAGACGACTTGCGGGCCTCGGCATTGGCTGCTCTGGACAAGGAAGGCAGGCCTCTTCTGTAGCGAACTCTGTGGTTCATGATGTGGGCTGCAAACTTCGGTCAGTTTGCATAACAGCAACAAATGACAGCGGTAGGTACGCACAGAGGACTTGGCTGTCTTTGGTTGTTTCGAACAACGCTTTCTCCATGGACAGCTCCCGCTTGGATCCCTTTAAGGCCAGGAGCTGGTCGACGGTGTACTTTCGGGAAGCCATCGGTATCTCCGGACGACAGAGGACGAAGATGGGTGAAGCCGAGCTACGGCAACAAGGACGATGGTGACAACGACGGGCGTTACAGTGAGCGAAATTGGTTGATCTGCCAGGTAAGCTTATGAGAATGATGCGGCAAGACGGATGAGCAAGATAAGAAACAAGGTAGAGCGCCGTCCAGGTAACTAGCGAAATGTAACGATGGATGACGACGAGGGCAGCTTGGAATGGAAATTGACAGAGGCAAAGAAGATGCCAGCGACAACAGGAATCGAATAGACTTACCAAGGTCGACGGAGCAATGGTCTCTTTTCGGCAAGCTGCCGCGTTCCAAAATTGAGGTGAAGCAAAGTGAGGCCGACAGTGAGGGTCGAGGTGGGTGGTGTTGGGAGAAGAATGGGGGTGGGTGAGGGTGAGGAGAAGAAGTACGCGAGGAGATTTGGGGACTTGAAGATCAATCAGACGGGTGAGAGGGCAGCAAGTCCTCTCCAGAAGCGAAGGTGCGGGTGAGAAAGGAAGAACGAGGTGGGAAGGTGTGATGCCAGGCTGAGAGTGAAGAATTTTCAACGCAAATCCTTAAGGGCAAGAGGAACGAGAACCTAGCCAACAGGGCAAGCACAGCCGCATTATTGGTGGTCTTTCTTGCTACTGTTTGGACAAGTGAAGGAAGGAGTGAATTGTGCCTACTTGGCGCGCCGGTCTGGAAGGAGGGTGAAGGGAGTCAGCTGGACCAGCTTAATAGTGAAGTTATGGACTTGCTGTGACTGACTTTTTCTATTAATTGCACCTAAGATGACACCGGGCTGGATGCTGCAAACGCTTTCACTAAATAGCACCCAGCCTTCTGGCACAGAAACAACAGATGAAATGAGACATTCTGTGATCCAATACGACAACGTCAACTGGCACCAATTGCACGAAGGTCTTTCAAAGGCGTAGACCTCTGCAGCACTATAGCTTGTGAGGGTTGGGGACAACGATCTTTGCAGCACTCCTTTGTGTCGTCGATGAATATTCTTTCTAGACTGCTCAAGACTGATTTAGTTGTTGGGAAGCTAACACACACACTATTCACTAGCATACGATTACCCAAAGTGATGAGCAGTCTCAACAAGACATCAAGAGATCCAGTCAACTGGAAAAGCTGTTGAAGCAACTGCCTCTTCAGATGCACGGAAGAAAGGCATGGGAAGCTTTGGGTCCCAGACCTGGAGTCAATGGGAAGGAAGAACCACGAAGTCAATATAAGGTGTTGCCCACTAATTCAGATCGACAAACACGGAAGACAAGGAAGGTGGTGGCCAAGGCGACGACGTTGCGTTGGCTAAGGGAAGGCACGGGAAATTTGCAGTGCTTGCCATTATGTGCCTTAGGTAGATGGATCGATAAGCGAGAAAACATGAGCTGCCATTAGAAATACCCCTTCCGCTTCTGCCAACGCATCTTGCCATAGCTGCCCCATCCATTCGCTACCTTACCTACCTAGGTAGGTACAAGGTAGCCTCCAGCTTTGCCGTCCTTCCGCACGGCAACATCGACACCCCAAGCCTGCTTCAGTTTCTGCCATTACCAACCTCCTCTCCCCACTCCACGCGTACAGTCCGATAGGGTGGGAAATCACTACCGTTGAATATCTTTTGTCCATATCGAGTCGATTTATCCAAAGAGAGACGTGGAAACCGCGCATTCGTCCTCGGTCACGAGCCCAGATCTCAAACCCTTGTAAATGAAAATCCAAACACCCAGAAAAACGCCAATGGGCAGTGACCACATTGGTTCTTGTTGCTGAATAGGAAACAGGTGGATGCCGTGCATGCTACCCTGCGCAGTAGTCGGCAGATCCTCGCAGGGATGTCTCGCAAACTGGCCCAACTGAGCTGACAAGCATGAACATCCCAGAGGAGGGTAACGTCCCCATGTGAGCTTGCCGCAATTCCGTCAAAATGCCATGTGGCTTTGCTATTTGGGTTTGAGAATGCTCTGTGTGCTGGCATGTCGTATCGTACGAGTTGGAAACACCGAAACCAGAGACGACGCGCTGTATAGTCGATCCTTGTCGTACAGCGCAAGGAGACGGAGCTGTGGGAGATGACCCAGCTCTGTACTATCCTAGTCGGCATCCAGGAGGACGGCACAGAGCTGAATCGAACTACCATCCAGAATCGTTGGTACATAGTTGGATCCTAGACCTGCTGCCTGTCGTCTGGATTGTCGGGGACAGGCACCGGAGGATCAGGTTGGGGCTTGGGGCGTGGCTTGTCACCCTCCTGCAATGGAGCAAATGCTGATGCCGTCTGCATGTTGCGGGAGATATCTTGGAGAAGGCCGCTGATACCCATGATTTGCTGCGTCTGGTTGTCCAGCCAGCACCAGTCTGGAACTAAATATGTTCCTGGGTAGGAAGGTTGAAGAGGCGCCATACGAAAGCGAGACAGAGGCCCGGTGCGGATGAGCGTTGGTTCAAATACTACAACAGCCGAGTTATCGAGGAAAACAAAGACGAACGGGATGATAAAGACCGCCATCAAGGCACGGAGGATGACCATCTGCATCTTTTTAAAGAGCTTCTTAGGGCCCTGCCTTACCTTGCCATGCCACCCCACCCCACCTTCGCCAGCCCAAGACGCTCGAGCGGCGGGAGGGATTGGATGCGGAGCTCACAGCCCTTTCGGAGGCCCTCCCAAGCTTCCAAGTTACCCGACGGTAGGGACGGGAAGGATGTTTTCTTGGTTCTCCTATGGGAATCTCTGCCGAAGGAGCACGTGGCTCGCAGCAATGAAACCTCTTGATACTTTGATCACCAGGACGAGCAAAAGACAATCGGCGGGCGCCTCCCAGGAACCCCTCATAGTCTTGCCGATATGACAGGCCCCGACCTGAAGTCTACTAGGAGTCGAGCTACGCACAGGCTCTCACCTGTCACACTTTCTTTTATATATCAGGGACATATCACGGAGGATCATGGGTACGGACAGGGATACAAAACCTGCTTGGTCCGTCCAGCTGACGATGGCCAAACACGGGACCAAATAATGAAAGACGGCAGTACACACAAGACGGTCAGTCCAGATGGCGTGTCGAGCTCGACTCTGCCGCCCTTGCGGCCTGCGCACGCGCTTCATTCGGGGTTCTTGTATCACAACAGACGACTGCCCCGCTGGCATCAGCTCAAAACGAACGCTAGGGCGCAGCGTGGGAACGTATTAGACTAGGCAGGCCGTCAAGGTTGGGTTTGGTGAGCGGCAGATCGACTAGGGCGGGGCCACTGAACGTTGGGCTTCGGCAGGGCAGTCCTGCGCCGCGGGAGATGTGCCGGAAATTGGACAGATTGGACAGGAATTTGCAGTTTTGACAGGTGTTTATCCGCTGGAGCTGAGCTTCGCTGGAAGCTGCTCGCCATTCCCGCCCCTCAACTGGAGCCGGTCATCAAGCTTTACGTCCTGAAACGACAGGGACATGAAAACGGCGACAGGATCCTATTTGGGATTGAGCGGCCCGTGAAATGGACGACAACTGCCTGAACGGGACGACATTGACCCATCCGCTTTACGCTCTCTGATATGGGGGAAACTGAGTGAAACCGGGATGCCCGTCATTCGAGACTCGTCTACGACTTATTGAGGGAGAGCCATGCTGCCACAAGACCGATTGTTGTCTCCCTGGCTAGAACCGAGCCGATTCGGCGGGTCTTGCATGCGGTAACTTGGCCCGAGAGTCACAGTCCGCAGCTCCGTTCCGGTCAATGTACCCCGCGAAAGGCCGCCCACGCGCGTCGCAAACCCCCCGTCTTTTTGCTCGCACTTACCGACTTCACATGTTGCCTCTGCCGAGAACAAATCCTTTCCGCTTGCAGCAGACACCACCGTCACGCCATTGATGCCGGAGATACGTTGAAAAACCAGTCCATGACGAACGAAATCATCTCAATCGGTCGATGAGGTCTGGCAGTCCTACGGTTGTCGTCGATCGATGATGGAGTCGGGCGCAGCAATGAAGCACGCGAGGACGGGATGTGAGGGCGGCCCGAGCGGTGGACGCGTGACCGTCACATCAGTCTGGCTGGTGTTGGTGGGATGGGACACTTTTGTTGTTGTACAAGGGGGCATGCCAATAAATTGGCAGCTGGACAATGGCTCAACGTATTCACCACCATTCTCTGCCAGGGTCGACTGCAGCCTTTAGATATCGGCAGAACCGGAATGGAGGAGTGTTCCGCGATACGGGCCACCAGCGGCAAACATGGCCGGCTGTGTGACCAAAATCATACCCTTACCGTGCCATTTGGGTCGAACACTACCTCAAAGGCATGGGGAAGTGCAACGTCGAAACACACACGGCTTGCACATCCTGGGCACCTTATGGACAGGCTTCCAAGTGCCGGAGATCTTGACGATGTCTAGCTAAACGACGCAAATGCAAAGGCCGGCAATAGGCAAAGTCAAATAGCCCGGCCTTCGTCGACGGAAATTCTGTTTCTAGCGTGCATGCCACCACTGCCTCTTCTGCTGGCATGGGGCATAGGGTGGAAGTTTCGGCGACGGGAGAACCCATCTCGAACAAGTAGGGTCTTCGTCATCAATGGCCATCATCCTCGGCCGTCGGGCCAAAGCAAGCTAGGAGAAAGGGGGAAATGGACGCCAATGTACTCCGCACCCAGTTTAGTGCCACTCAGTACAGCCGGGACCCCCACTCTCTTCTGGGAGCACTAGGAAGAGTTTGGATGCACCAGCAGAACGCACAAAGAGGGGCAAGACGGGATATCTTTGAGAAGCAATGAGGGGTATTCGGGGCGCTGCAGACATCGAGCATCCCTCAAGCAACCACACCCCGTGGCCCCCGTTCCGACCCTGTATCATGACTTGCAGCTAGGCTAACCGTGGTCTAGTCAGGCTGTGTACAGCGTACATGACCTGCACCGTCAGGGGCTGGAGAGGGGCCGCTTTTGACCGGATTCGTCGCCGGGGCTCTTGTCATTGGCCGGCTTCAAGGAGCCTCTCTTTTACCCGCGAGAGCCAGTCCGCGCCGGAGTCACTTCTGTTCTCGCTGTACGACCTTGTGCAGCGCCGGAGACGCTGGACCGACGGATTTCACAAGTCTTGGATTGCTTGCACCCGATTCTCAATTCAATGCTCATCCCCATCCCTTGCCCCGCAACGCCAGAACACCAGCGGGCACCCCGCAACCCAATGCGCAAATGCATGTGAGGGCGGAAGAAGATTGAGCGATCCAGCAACAATTGAGCCTCCTGACTGGCTGCGGCCCTCAACATGATGCTCGTGAAACCTTGGACAACCTTGGGAAGCTCGGCACATGTTGATGTCAGACGGCTTACCCCTCCTCTTCCGTACAAGAACACCTGGAGTTGTCCCCGATGCTTCGCTTGTTCTGGTACACTCTCTTCTCTCTCTTCACAATCACAACCACCAACCACCCCGACCAATTAGTGCGAACTGACGGTCTGACCACTCGATACACCAGCCTTTCTACTTGTAATATACACCTTAGCCTTGGGGACACAAAAAGCTTTGTTTTGATCCCTAAAATTTCTTTTTCACGCATTTTCATCCAGTGTCTTGCATTCTTCGGACCAGACCCCCACGTTGGTGATGTCCCACCCTCAACATGTGACGACGCGACTGACCCAACAATCAGGAACCACAGTCCGAGCGACCGCACCCTGTTCGTTCGACATCTAGACGAGACGACTGACGACCGGCCTCGTCTTCGACTTCAAAATCTTTCACAACCATGGCACCACTCACGCCCCATTGGACCCAGCCGTCCCACCCGGACATCCAGGATGTTATCAAGGCGAGCGAAACTGAGTTTCTCACCAAGAGCTTCTCCAAGGTTGCTCTGCCGCCCTTTGCAGTCTATGCAAAGATGTCTTTCCCGCCTTGCAACTTGGCAGATGAGCCAACATACGCGACCGTCCAGTGCGGCAAGGACAAACACCTCAACCTCAACAGCGACCTGCTGTACATCAACCACTCCTGCGAACCGTCTCTAGTCAGTCATCTTCCTGGGCCCTCCCGCCAGGTCCCCAGAACCGCGAGCACGGACAGGCAGGGTCATCCTGGGAATATGTGAGATTGACAGGTGCTATTTATAGATCTTCGACACGGGCAACTTTAACGTTCTGGCTGGCCCGAAAGGACTCCAGCCAGGTGACGAACTGACTGTGAGTTTGATTGACATCCGCCACATTCTATCCCGAGACCGAGAAAACCCCCTCGTTCCGCGAAACCAGAACCTCACTCATATACCTGGTCATCACTTCCGTACTAACCGGACCACAGTTCTTCTACCCCTCTACGGAGTGGCACATGGCCCAGCCCTTCGACTGCTTCTGCGGCACCCCGTCTTGCCGCGGCCGCATCGCCGGCGCACGCGACATGCCCCGCGCCCAGCTCGAAGGCCTCTGGCTCAACGGCCACATCCGCGAGCTCCTCGACGAGCGCGACTCTGGTCGCTCTGGAAATGACGACCCGACCGCCCAAGCGCTGAGAGACGCGCTCAAGGCCGCTGAGCGCGTTGTTGAGGCAGCCCGCTCCGCTCTGAGGACCTACACCGAGTCATCCTCCGCCGGTGGCAACAACGCCCCACAGCAGGCGCAGGCGACCAAGAACGGCGTCAACGGATCCAAGGCCAATGGCAGCAGGAACGGGGCGAGTGCCCGAGAGCTGGGCGGCGAGTTGGGTGGTGACACGACTGCGTAGATGCGGGCCGGTAGCGGAAAGGTGGCCCGCTGAAAGCGTGGGGAGGCAACTCAACTTGTCTTGCGCACACTGGATCTGAACTGAACGTTTTCCCCCTGTTTCTCTTTCCTTGCGAATTCAACATCTCGCTTCTCATATCTAAAACGATGTCAATTGAATTTAGGAACCGAAGACGAGATGGGCTGGGTTAGAAAATCGTAAAAAATGGGGATAAAACAGAGGATGATTTAGACAATAGACAAGCCATCAGCCCCCATTCGACACATTGCTACAGAGGCATCGTTCCGTGATTTTTCTGGATTTCTTCACTCGATTCTACACGAGAAAATGACACTCTTAAACTCCAGTGATATGCCCGACCAGAAACCAACGGGGAAAAAAACACACAGCATCACACGCAATCCTGGCACCCCTGACGCCTGTACTACCGTACTACTACAATCGACGACAGCGTAATCATCAACACTGTCTCATTTTCCCTCTTTTCATTCGCTCAGGTGACGCGACGGCCCTTTGGCAATCTTAGTCGCGATCAAGCCAGCGGTCCCCCAAACTCTGCCTCCGTCCCTTCTCGCTGCCAACGCCTCCGGCATATTGGCTCTCGCTATCCTCCCATTCCTTCCTCTCCACGATCCTCCGCGCCAGGAACGCCCTCGCAAACTTCCACGCCTCCGTGTCCGCCAGGTTCCACGCCTCGATGGCGCTGCGCACGGCGAGGTCCTTGGGGTCCTTGGTCTTGCCCATGTCCCGCGCGCGCTTTAGCAGCGGCGGCTCCTTCTCGAGCTCCTCCTCGGAGGCGACGGGGCCATCGGCCGGGTCGTGCTTGGGCTGCGGGCGGCGCTCGGGGCCGGGGACGGGGGTCTCGGAGGTGCCGTCGGTGGCGTTGTGGGGAATGGCGAAGCCAAAGTGCCAGTCGAGGTCCTTGGGCAGGTCCTTCTCGGCGGTCAGCCAGAGGGAGTGGGCCGTAGCGAACTCGCCGGCGACGGCTTCCTTGAAGCGCAGGATGCGGGGCTCGGAGCCGATACCGACGCCCATCAGCTCGGTTGTGATGGCAGTCAGCCAGGCGTCGCGGTCGGACTTGCGGCGGATCCAGGGGATCTCGATGTTGTCGTTGAGATTCGTGAGGAGGACGGTGGTATACGGATGCGGGACGGTGCCGATCGTGTAGAGGGTTGTCGTGTTGCGGTAGCGCGGGGGCGTGGCGATGTGCATGGATTGGGCGGGCACGCAGGGCTTGCACTTGGGGTTGTTGGGCGGGCAGGAGCCGGGCATCGGGGACTCGGGGCACATGGAGAGGTCGTCGGCGAGGTGCCAGGCATTGTCGATGAGGTGTGTCATGTGCTGCGGCAGGGGCTTGAGGACGGCGATGCCGTCGGAGAAGACGTTCTGCCAGGTCGTGTGCAGATGGGCGTTGATGAGCTGTTTCAGGCCCTTGAGACCGGCGGCGCGGTCACCGGCGATGGCCTCGGCCACCTTGGGGTATTTGTCTTGAATGATGTCGACGTCGTAGTAGGCGATGGCTTTGGGAAAGTTGTCAATCTTGAAGGTGTCCTCGGACGCAGCAGCGACAAAGTCCTTGGTCTCCTTGAGCTTGGAGCTGGCCATGGTGGCCTTGATGGCGGCAGTGACGTCCTTCTCAGCGCCGGCGAAGAGGCCGTTGCCCAGGTTGTTCCAGCGGGTGAGCTGGGGGTACTCGCCGCGGCGGAGGTAGGCGATGAGGGGATCTTCGTGGGAGCCCATGGGAAGGGTGGTGTGATATGCGAGCAGGCCGCCGCGCATGTTGTCCCAGGCAAGCCAGCGCATCATGTCGGTCTTGAGATCGGCGTCCATCTCCTTGTTGCGCTGGAGCTCGTCGTAGAGGGGGTTCTTCATGGCCTCGGCAGCGGAGAGGATGATGGGCTTGAAGCCACGGGCCCACCAGGCACGGCGCCAGGTGAGGAGGAGCTCGCTCTCGGCATCCTTTGCATCGGCGGGCTTCTTGATGGTGGTATCGTAGTAGCAGTAGATTGGCGGGCGGGTCTTAAGGGGCGGGAGGAGAGAGCGCTCCTCGTCGAGGGTCAGGGAGGAGGAGAAAGGAACGGAGAGCCACTTCCAGTCGGCCCACCAGGAGGACTCGCCATAGGTGTCGTTCTGCTGGCGCGGGGGTGCGTGGGATGGTGTGCGGAAGGGGTTGAGGCGGCTGGTGGCGGAGAAGGGGTTCTTGATGGCGGCCGGGATGGAGAACTTGTGATCGGTGTACTTGCTCAGGCTCGGGCCGGAGGGAATGGTGCTCGGCAGGGTGAAGAGGAGGGAGAAGACGGCGAAGATGGAGATTGAGACGAGGAGGAATGAGATGCGTCGTGTGCCGAAGCGGGGGAGGGGACGGCCGAATATCATGTGTTGCTTCGGCATGATGGGCGAGGTCTCGCGGCCGGCTCAGCGGCGGAAGCGGCGGCGGTGAGAGAGTGAGCTTGGCAGAGCGCCGGGACCCGGTGGGATGATGGGTTCGATTGAGGCTATTGTCGGCCGGTCGATTCGGGTCGGAGAGGGTCAAGCTTAGTTGGGAAAAGAGGTGGACATTGACAGGGAGCTCTGATGAGGGCCAAGCCAATTAGACGGACAATTGGCTTCTGCGGATGGCAAAGAAATACGAAGGCTAATTGGTTGGTTTGGGAAAGAAGAGAAAACGCAAAAAATCTTAAACGAAGGAAAAGGGAGCTTCGAAGGGAACTTTGAGGAGGAGGAGGAGGAGGAGCGAAGGCACGCGATCGTGAGAAAATTGAGCTGACGACTTATCATCGATAAACGTCCTTTCATCCCTTTTTTCCTGGCTGGGGGTCCCGTCGCTGACGACGGCAAGGTACTGGAGTCTGGACACGGTAGGCGGCAAGGGGAACTCGGCACAGCATCTATCTGAACCAACCAACCAAGGAGCTGCTGGGCAAAAGTGTCATCCGTCATCCCGCGCCCCAAAGGCCTGGGCGCGTTTTCAGTGCTGCAGGGATTTGTACCTACCTTAGTCGTGTGGTGTGGCTTGACAGCTTGCGTAGCTTCCCGATAAGGGCGGGTCAGTGGCTCGTGGCTCAGGTACAGTGTGGCTGGTGGATCATCTGGGGGGCCGTCCCTCTTTGTCTCCATCTCACCTCCACATCTCCAGACCTGCTTGGAAACTCCAGTGTCCTCCTGTTGTTGATGATACGGTCAGAGCAGATGCAACTCAACATGACTGCGTCCCACCCCATCACTTTACTTTTTCCGCTACAGATGAGAACTTCTCGTGTTGTCTACATTGGCCCTAGCGGTTAAGTTCGTGTTGCTGTAGTCCAGCGGCACAGCATCCAATTTCAGTCCAGCATGGTCTTTAGCCATTGAACGGCCCCGGAAGGCCATCGTTGGATGCAACCCTCGCTTCTAACCCCATGCCAAATGTCCTGTCTCTATGGAATGGTGTCTTCTTTAGGTCTAGTCAAGGCAGACAGGAGATGAGCTTAAAACCCCCCGCGAGGGCCTAATTTGCACCTTATGAGGCCCGATCCGCCCCTCTCTTGATCCTCTTGATTGTTTTCCTTCTCTCAGGAATCATCCACCATGCTGTCGCATCGCCAGCACTGGCTCGGCCAAGTGCTGCTGGGCCTGCTGTGTTTCTGCATAACTCCCACTCGCGGTGACTACTTCACTAACCCCGCGAGCTTTGAACTCGACCAGACGGGGGCCCAAATCACCACTCAGAACCTCAACACGACGTATAAGCTTGGCCAAAAGGTCCAACTCACTTGGGTTGTTCCGAATGTGCCGTACATATCTCTTGTTTTGGTGCACTGGGGAAAGGATGAGGGCGTTCCAGTGGCTTCATTCATAAGTAAGTTATTTTAACCTTTTCGTTTTCCTTTCGGCTAACACACAGCAGCCAACAACCGCAACCAGGGTTACTATACTTGGTTTGTCGGAGAGAGCGACGGTCTCACAGAAGGATCAATAAAGAGTAACCCAAACTTTGCGCTGAGGATCGTCGATCCGACCGGGAACTACACCAAGACGGGCGACCCTCCGGGCTTCATCGACAACGAACTTCAAAGCAGGGGTTTCGTCATCAAGAGCAAGGCAGAAACAGAGGCCAAGGCCTCTTCAGCCAGCCTGTCCATAGGCGCTGTTGCTGGTATTGCCATTGGATCATTCGCAGTTGGCGCGCTTGTGGTACTTGCGGTGTGGTGGTTCTGGCTTCGGAAGGGACGCTCCCATTCCAGCCACGACGATATCCGCCATCATCTGGCACCTGCGATGCGCCACGACTCGGCCTATGCAAGCCCAAACTCCTCGGGAGACCACATGTTCCAGGCCCATAACCCCCACGGATCTTCTCATCTATCGCATCAAGTCAGCAACGTAAGCCCCATTAGCCCGACGCGTCGGCATACGCCCCCGCCGTCATACCCATCTCCGATCGACGAGCATCGGTCGCCCATGACGGAGCTCTCTGGGACGCGAGAACCCCAAGAAGTCTCGTCGGTCAGCATCAACTACCCAAATGAACTTGCTGGGTCCCATCGACGTTGAGACCAGGGAAGCAATTTATCTTATTTAGGTGTGGAACGGTGTAAGTGAGGCGTAGTGCTCTGCTGAGAGCGGACATACTACAAGCTGAATTGATCCTGTAAATAGAGGTCTACTTCGGATAGTTATGATGTCCGCCGCCATCTTTCTAATTAATTAATATTTACAACTGAAACCATCCATCGTGGATCTTCGTCGTCTGAGTTTGTCCCACGTCGGCGTCAGATCTCATACATACCAATGCCTGAATCCATATTTTCCTCAACGCATTGAGCAAAAGCTCTAAGCTCTGGGATCATTTTCAGTATCAAGTCCTACCGGACGTGTAAATGAAAGCGCATTTTTGAAGTTGGAACAATGCCCTAACACAGATCCGGCACATCTCTGCCAAATTTGGAGTCCACCTGCCCCACAATTGTTAGGCCCTTTATGGCCTCCATTGGAAGACACTGGAAATCCATGACTCTACGCCAACCTCACTCGTCACTCACTCTCTTGAACCTCGTCACCAACTTCCTCAAAACCCGCACCCCTGCAATGACAGACGCCCAGCCCGAAATGAAGATCGATCCCGCCAGAGCAAAGGCGCTCGTTTCGCAGCTGCAGGCTGTGCAAGAGCGCGTCACTGCCGTTGCAGCGGGCCGCAATGTGAGTTTCCCGCGGGGTGTCATATCCCCCGCCAAATCAGGAATGAAAAGTCGCTGACAAGACGATGACAAGGTCCGCTTGGTGGCCGTATCCAAGTTGAAGCCGGCAAACGACGTCCTCGCGCTTCACCAGGCCGCGCCACCGCAGCTTCACTTCGGAGAGAACTACGCGCAGGAGTTGGGGCAGAAGGCGGAGCTTTTGCCGAGGAGTATCCAGTGGCACTTCATCGGCGGCTTGCAGTCTAGTACGTTGACCTATTTCCTTTGTACGACATCTCATCATCTCTCGTAGTGAGACAACTTTTTTTTAAAATCGAAGTGAAAGGAAGACTGAGAATAAATGAGACGGACTGACACAGCGCAACAGCCCACGCCAAGAAGCTCGCCAAGATCCCAAACCTCTTCTGCGTGTCATCCGTCGACACCCTCAAGAAGGCCCAGCTCCTCAACACCTCCCGTGCAGAGCTCATCGCCTCCAGCCCGGACGCCGCGCCCCTCGGCATCCACGTCCAGGTTAACACCTCGGGTGAGGAGTCCAAGTCCGGCGCGTCCCCCGGCGAGGAGACGGTCGCTCTCTGCCGCGCTGTCGAGAACGACTGTCCGTCGCTGAGACTCTTGGGCCTGATGACGATCGGCGCCATCGCGCGGAGCAAGGCGACGACGCTCGAGAACGAGAACGAGGATTTTCTGTGTTTGAGGGAGCAGAGGGATCTGGTTACCAAGGAGCTGGGGCTTGAGAGGGAGCTGGAGCTGAGCATGGGTATGAGTGAGGACTTTGAGGGAGCCATTCGACTGGGGAGCGGGGAGGTCAGAGTTGGAAGCACGATTTTTGGAGAGAGGGGGCCAAAGAGTGACGCCAAGGTGGTGGTTTAGAGAAGTGGGCTCGCACTTGGTGGCGAGTTACGGCTTGGTACAGCATACAATGCGACGCTTAGACTTTCTCTTTTCTTGCTCCCTTTCCCTTGGTCAGCGGCTCTATCCATATAAGTGGGTTTTGCTAATACGTCTCTCGTAAATAATAGTCTTGGGGGCCTTTTTGGTAGATCCCCAATGATCTTCTGCGCAGAGTGTGTAGGACTCCGTGATGTTTCAAAGACTGACCGTTTCAATGGCCGATGAAGTGTCAGGTGTGGACAGCAATACCGCAATACACGACTTATGCAACTAGATAATACAGTTCTCCTCTCAAGTATGACCGATAACATACCCATTCTGCAAAGATCCGAGTGCAAACACTAATGTTATGGTAGCTAGGATCTCGTGTAACAGCCCGCCGCATAATGACTGGGACTGGGTCATTGTCCTGTGGTTTTGTACTTAAAAACACTCTATTTGGATGTTTTTGGCAGCCGGGACGTCCTAGGTAATGGAAGTCGTGTGTGTGGGTGTACAGCCGCTGATATATGCTGTGCCTGGATAGCCGAAAGTGAATGGTTTCCTATTTTCAGAGAACAATCAGTAGAAACGCCTTCTTTTGACCAAAGGGGCAGTCGCGATGGATAACTGAGGTGAACTCACTGACTCACCACCCGCAGGGTATTGAACACCCTCGTAGGTCGCTGGGAAACATCCTTCGGGGAAAGAATCTGCTGGGGGGAACGTTTCTGGATGGCTCCATTCCTCCCTTTCCCATTTTCAGGTGCAAGAAAGAGTCATAGATGTGAGTAGCTGAAAGTTTGCGAATGACGCAAGTAGATATATTGGAAGTAAATGTCATCATATCACGTCACATTATAGATGAAGATAAACAACAAACAAATTCGTGATAATAGAGTATGTTGTGCGTTATTGGTCTTCCTTGGAAGGCCCTATCGTTCTCATTAGTCATGTCGCACGTCTCCGTCGTCTCCGTCGTCTCCGTCGTTCCCGTCGTTCCCGTCGTTCCCGTCGCCTCCATTGTCTCCACCCGTCTTTCTCCATCTCTCTTCTTCTTCCTCGTCTCTTCACGTCTCTCGGAGACTCTTACTTGCCCGAGATGGTTGCGACCATTCTGTCGAAACAGCCAACGAGACTGTCGACATAAATGCCGCTATCAGAGTGGCTGAATCCGGTCTTTATCTCTTGGCCGATCTGACTGAACGGGGCCGGCGACCCAACAACAGTCGCCAAGGAAAAATCGACGCTCTCAGCATCGTATGTACCATCCATCAGGACGTGGAGGTATCGCCCCAACGTTATGACATGCTCCCTGGTTCTTTCGATGCACAGCTTTGTATGTTTGCGCATCTCGGTAACACGGTGAATGCCTTCGAGGTCCAATTGCAGATTGGCGAGCGCATCCAGGCGAACACGAGCCTGGGCAGTCACCTCATCCAGGGGCTTAGTCGTGAAGAATTCAACTATGAAGCTGGGATCGGGATGGTCTTTTGATAGCAGTTTCCTGATGAATGGCATGTTTCCCTGCTTTATCTCCGGCTTCGCGTCGTGCATGCCGAAGATCAGAATCAGAAGATCTTTGAGGTACTTCTTACATGCATCGACAGTATTAAGCAAACCTTGCTCATTGGATTTCTTCGTGCGTTTGTCAGCTGTCGATCCCTGGTTGCAAGGCGTCTTCTTTTCCAAGCATTGGTTGCAAGAATTGGCGCCCGTCTCGGTCTTGCATGTTAGATGCGACTTTCTGCACGAATCGCAGGCACGTTGGCCGATCTTCCTGCCGTTTTTGTTGCCAGTTTTCTTGCCCCCGGCCTTTTTCACCCTGTTGCCCGCAGTGTTGGGCTTGAGGGCTTCAGGGACGATGAGAGGCTGAGGTGGGGCACCCACCCCGAAGTTGTTGTTGCTGATGCCCTTGTCGTCGCCGTTGCCCTCATCGTTGCCGTTGCCCTCGTTGTTGCCGTTGTTGTGAAGCTCAGCCGAGTTGACGTACTGGGACTGGCTGGGCTGGCTGGGCAAGGTGTTGGTAACATTCGATTGGTAGTTACCGTAGGGGTAGTATGGGGAGTTGAAGCGGGGCAGCTGGGAGCAGGGCTGTGAGTGGACGGGAGCTTGCTCATTGTCAACTCTCATGTCTCGCTCAAATCCCAAGAGGTTGTTGGGGCCCAAAGTATTCGTAGTGAAGGAGTCCATCTCTTCTCGGGAGAGGCGGCGAGAAAGGTCGTCGTAGTTGGCCTTGGGGAGGGCCTGTGAGTAGAAGGAAGCCTGGTCATTGTTCACCCCGTCAGTAGCGTTAGCTACCATGCCTTGCTCGGGGTTGCTGGGCGGCAACTCGATTCCGAGTTCTTCGATGAGCGCCTCGTATAAGGCTTGACCCTCCGGATCTGCGGGGGTGTCAAAGGGGTGATAGTCCTCTTGGTTGACGGCCCACTCCATGCCAGACTGCTCGTTCTGAATCTGGTAATTCATTGCTTCGATATGTCGGTAGAGTCAGGGGGTGTATGTAGTATTGCCCGCTGATTAGGCCACACGGGGTAAAAGGGGGGAGGGCTAGAAGTAAAAGTGTGTATAAACCGAACACGTTTGTACGGTTTATTCAGACGAATGGAAGGGCAGTGATCTATCGTGAAGATGATGGAAGACTAGAGAGAATCTGACCTATCGTTACGAGGATGCAGAGGAGGGAAGAAACAAGGCAGACTACTCGAGCTGCGAGATTTGCTCTATATACTGTGACACTAGGAACCTCTCGAGCTTTTGGCATATAGGTTTACAGACCTTTCAACTCTCAACAGCCATTTCACACCTGGAAGTTGTCTGGTGATTCCCCCGATGACTCTGGCTAGTTGCCACCCCATTTGGGTTGACCACATTGCACCTTCTATGTTCACGACTTGAGGCTTCACGACGCCGCCCAGTTGAGTTTACAGTCCGTACTGAAGAAGATCAAAGGGGTTTTGAAGCTCGATGAGGATGTGGCATTGGCAGCTGCGCACCAATGACGAGGGCACGACCTGCTCCATAGCCATCCATGCGCGGCTATCCTCTGGAGTACTTCATCTGTACCCGGCTGAAAAATACCAAATGGCCCCAGATATCTGATATCAGCAGATATTTTGTTCGGGACCTGGGTAGACAATAATACGGGCGAGTGAGTAAGTCTTGAGCCTGTTGGCCATGAGTTGGGGCATTGCTGGCGAGCGAGACAGTGTAAGCAACACGATAAGATGCTGAAGGTTTGTAGGGGAAAGCTTGACGACGCCAGAGAAGCAAAAAGAAGCGCTGAAGAGGTTTTCTGCCGGTGTGGATGGGTAAGAATTGCAGAAAATGACGGTGTTATGCGCATATCAAGTCGACTTACACGCCTGCCTAGGCACCAGGGTTTACCGAATTGTCAGGGTGGACAGGCAATTTTTCGGGTTCCGTCACAATTCTCAAAAACCTCACTACAGACTCGATTGGAATGCTATCAGTCTGGTTCAAATTGGATGGGCAGTCGCGAGCAATTGAGAACATCCAGTGGTTTCTGCCGAGCGATGTCGTCGAAATTATCGGGGCGCTGCGCTTACATTGGAATCAGGGGCAGTCAGGCACTGGTAACGAGAGCCAGGGGAGCGATCAACCTGATTGGGCTGCTGGACGCCCTCGCACGGGTGTTCCTGGAAAAATCGGGGACATGTGCGTCCGCGGAAATTTTTAAGGTTCCCCGCAAGCCATCTCCGCCAGGCACCCTTGTCCGTAAAACAACGACATGTGGTTTACAAGCCAGCAGGATAGGAGTGTAAGTGGCCGTAAATGAGCGTCCAGCGCCTCTCAAGGCCATCAATTGGCGAATAAAACGTCACAATGTGAGTCAAGTGCGCATCTGAATCTTTTCCGACAAGGTGTACAGCGCGAGCTTGGTGGCGGTGCACTGCTTTGGCCCTCCTGTTCTGCCTGCCCAGGATGCTCCCCGGGTGTGAAGGGGCCGAAATTTCATGCCTGGGAGACGATTTCAACCCTTTTGGTGTTCTTTTCGCAATCACCCCGTAGTACTATCTGGGTCATCGAAGAAGCGTCTGGAAGAGAGAGAGGGAGAGAGAGCACATCCGGGTTGGTGCCGCACTACCGAAGACGGGACGCCCTCTCCTCTCCCCTACCTTTCGAGACTGCGAAGAGAGACTGAGAAATATGATATTGGTAGACAGATAGTGTACATGAAAAGGACAAGGTAGGATTATGCGTCGGTCGCGATCAAGGAATGGGCATAACGGCTGTTGGACGATGGCTGGATGTCTGCAGACTCTCAGGGGGCGTTTATATCCTGCTAGCTTGACCACGGGTTTCTTCTAAAAGAGAGCAGTGTATCGATAGTTTTGATACTCGCATTGATTCCATCTTGATGGCAAGCGTCTGGACGGCTGTCAATTGCAACGCCTGCGCTGGGTCAATGCGAACGAAGGATCCAAGGAGTCGCTGCCCAGCCAGGTTGAGCGACCCATCCAATTGACAAACTGACGCTGTGTATCTGTCGCTGGTGTTATTTGTTATCATTGGAGAGGTCGTGCTATGGGAGGGAGGTGGGGCTTCAGTCTACCAGTGTCTGTTTATGTGGGATGCGATCACAGCAGTTCATCTTCAGGGGTAGATATCACAACACAAGTGACGCTCAAACCCAGTTGGATATCAGCACAAATAATAGATCTAACGCAGTACATCTCAAATTCGATTGCCGCGAAACAAAATGAAATGCGACAGCAATGTAAAAGGTCAAGAATAGCAAAAGAGTTCACCCACCGGTGTGGGCTAATCTCTGGTGCACAAGCCGGGAATTTTCGATCGATCGGTAGTTTTTGCCTGTCGTCGCGTAGGCTCGAACCCATATCCTCCACACCACCCTCCTTGATCCTAAACCTCACACCATTGTGCCAGCGGCCAAGGCGTCCCTTGACCGCTGACGAACGAGTTGGTCCTGCGTTGATCTATATGCCTCCGGATCCTGCTTTTGCTATAGTTCGTATGGTCCGCTGTGGTCGCGGTTGACGCGATTCTTTGTGTTGTGCCCTCACCTTACGCGACTGCCTGGCCGGGGGCCCACGTGCTCTCTCAGCTACCACGTGAGGCGATCGCGAAGCTGCGAGTATTGCAGCGTTCTCTGCTGGTGTCTCTGTAGTATTTGAAGCTGACGATATTATCCTCCCTCTTCGGCCTGAAGTTTTCTTTCTCGCGCATTTTCATCTCACCGCAATGCCGGGCCACTTACTTGCCATTGCCCGTGCTCTTTGCTTGGGAATCACCCACGCCCCGAGAGAAAACAACAACTAGACACAGCCACAAAATTCACCTGGAAACTTTGATTTTCATTCATCTGACCCAATCTTTCTGCCCATCTCACTCACCCTTATGAATTTGAGTCTATCGTGACAGCTCCTCACACGTCCCCTTTCGCAGCCCTCCTTCCTCTCTGCCACCCCTACCTCTCGCCCACCCCCCTACCTGTCAGGTTTCTCCCACACGCCCCTGAACTTACACCCCACCCTACCTGTTGGCTCCTGCACAGTCTACCTTGCCTCACTTTGGTTGCACACCCGGCGCACACCCTTCCTTTCTTCCAACTGTCCGTAGCACTGTGAACAAAAGTCAGTTGGAGGCACCGCGGTGGTGTGCGCAGCGAGTCAAGACCGCTCCTGCCTTGCTCGGCAGTCGGAACCCAATGGCTCCTGAGCTGTTGCTGGAAGTGAATCATCCACCTGAGGTACGTAGGTGCTATGGTCAGAGGAGCCGTGACTGCCTCAATTCTGAAAATCTCGCTCATTCCTGGCTTCATCCTGGCCCCTTCCCAGCACCGCGCTGACAATGATAGGACACAAGAAGGACCTTGCTGCTCACCAATCAGTTTGACACCAAGGTCATGGACGCAAAAGATTCGCTATTCAGCAAAGTGTGGTGACCTGTGGAGAGGGAAGGTGGGTTGGGCAAGTACCTGCTGCGTACGGTTCTTCCCGATAACTTCCATGGACCATCTTCACTTGGCCTACACCGAAAGATCTGAACTCTATACACGGGTGAAAATTTGTTCTTACTCAGCGGTAGACTTGAGAACTTTCTAGAGATACCTGGCAAAGCTGGTCCGGATACGGAAGCATACGGCAGCGCTCCAGGTGCTTCGTATGAGTGGCATTCCCGAGGTTTCCATTGCGACAAAGTTTCAGTACCATACCTAGGTACCTAGGTAGCAGACGAGGTGAGGTGTTTGAGAAATGCCATTGCCTGAGAAACTAGGTGGACGACAGTTTTGCTGCCACAGGTCACCGAACGCCATACCGATAGTGGGAGGCACTTGAAGGAAGACATCGTCTTCGTATTTCGTGCTGCGACTTAGGTAGCTGATCAATTAGTGTCCAAATGTCGCCAAATCCTGTCCTTAGGGGATGGATAGTGTGTTGCAAAAGTACGAGCCATGCAGAAGGAGCCGATGTCTTCAGAACAGCAGCGACAGCAAGCCTAAATGGCACAGCCAAATTACCAGCCGCCCCATAGGGGATGTTCAGCCTCGGAATCGTAGCCGCACCATCTACGGCCTTCGTTTGGCGAGGAAAGGTACCGGTATCGGTGGCTGTGGTACCAGGGAGGGTACCTGAGAAGCTGCTGGGTGAAGAGGTGGTGCCTCGGTAGATCAGGCGAGGGCGAAGACAACCCCTGGCGGAGGCACCTTGCCAGCTTGACTTGCCCAGCCCACTGTATGGTTTATCAAGGAGTGAGTCGCTTGCCCTTCCGAATCCCAGATAACTAGCTCGCAGTTACTGGGCGTGCATGGCTGAACACGTTAATCTCTAAGTGCAAAATCCTACGTTGGGTTTTTTTCATAGGATTGACCCAGGGCCCTGGCTTTGATCCGAACTTTTTGACCTTTTTTTCGTTTTCTTTTTTCTTGTTACTTTTTCACCTTTTCTTTTTGCTGATTCCAGGTCGATAGACAGCGATTGTGAACTGAGAGAGAGGTAAGAGCACTTGGGAGACCATCGTTTGGACGGACGGCTGGGCAGACAATCTGACTCTGGCGAGCGGGCATACGATTCTAATGGGCTGCGTAAGTAGTACGGAGTTTGTAGGACGAGTGTCACCTGGATCTTCATTAGCCCACATACCTTACTTTTCACCTAAAGGTGACTTACAGCCACGGTCTGACGAGGCCCCTCGTAGTACAGAGTGCAACTCAAGAAGTGATCCCCAGTTCCGAAGGCTCGGGTGACGCCGGAATGACACTTACTGAGCTCGCGTGTGCCACAGTTTTCGCACTTGCTAGCTCACCCATGGCGAGAAAGAGGGCAGAGAGCAAAAAGGGTTGATGAAAGGCTGACTTCCCGATCTGAAGACAAGCAGATCTCGTGAGACAGAAGGAAGGATCTGTCTGGGTACAGAAAAATGGCCGCCTGAAGTATGTTACCTCAAAGGCTACACACACTACATGTTGTCAGTGAGCGACTCGATATCCCGGAAACGAGTCCACGGTAGGTAGCATGGTAGCTAAGTAAGAAGAGAGATATATTGCCATTAAGTTCCGAAAAAGCAGATTCAATTGTGCTGGGTTCAGTCTGTAACCAGCTCTGTTTGCTGTGCCGTTCGGCTGCATCCTGGGGATGGTGTTGAACTGTGCAGTACGTTAGCTAGAGCAGATGTTCAAGAGCTACCGAGTACTTTAATGCAACTTGAAACGCTTTTGTTCGGTGGTTGAAGTTTGGAATGCCATGAATGTCATCTCAAAGAATAGGCACCTCGCCTCATCCCCAAGAGCTGTGTACTGTGGTGAGCTTCATGAAGCTATCACGAGAAATATGGGTCAACAGCGTTGATAGAGTTGCGGGAGTCGGTCCGCGAAGACGCAGGGATGCAGATAGTTGGCATTGAGTGGCGCCAGGCGGTGCCACCTGGGTCATACCGAGGTCCATCGAAGACTGATGGAAGCCGACGATATGCGGCCAAGCTCTTGGGCCCCAGCTCTTGGAGTCGCTTTGTGACCTGTTGCCGATCGACCCCTCGTTGGCTCTTGACGACAATTCAACTCCCAAAATGTTTTCCATCCGTCCAGCAGTCTGTCGGGCGTGCAGAAGGACGCAGCTCCGTCCTCTACGAACCTTTGCGACCGCTACCGGTCCGATCCAGCAGCCTCCCCGCGACAACTACGTCAAGCTCGTCGAGGTCGGCCCACGCGATGGCCTGCAGAACGAGAAGAAGACAATTCCCCTCGCCACCAAAATCGAGCTGATCGAGAAGCTCGCCAGGACGGGCTTGTCGACGATTGAGGGTGGCTCTTTCGTCGCACCCAAATGGGTTCCCCAGGTGAGCTCTTGAAATAGCCTAATCGCACTTACGGCTAGAGCTTCGTTGCTAATACCGGATGCCTGTAGATGGCCAATTCGAACGATATCCTCGAGCACATCCTCACGAAAAAGATCTCTTCGCCCTCTCAAATATCGTACTCCTTCCTCGCACCGAATACCAAGGGCCTGCAGAACGCCCAGGCGCTGCTGGCCAAGTATCCCGGCGCCTTCGCTTCGCAGCTCCAGCCCTCGGCCGATCCGTCGACGCCCGCGGTCGAGGTTGCGGTCTTTGCGGCTGCTACCGAGTCGTTCTCCAAGAAGAACCTGAATTGCGACATTGCGACATCACTGGACCGCTTCCGCGAGGTGATCCGCGACGCAAAGGCTGCCGGCCTCCGCGTCCGCGCCTACGTCTCGGTCGTCCTCGGCTGCCCGTTCGAGGGCTACGACGTGGACCCGCACAAGGTGGCCGAGATCGCGACGGACCTGCTCGAGTCTGGCGCCGACGAGATCTCGCTGGGCGACACTACTGGCATGGGAACCGCGCCGCGGACGAAGGAGCTTCTGGGCTGCATGCGGTCGGCGGGTATCAGGAACGAGGATATTGCGATGCACTTTCACGATACGTACGGCCAGGCGCTGGTCAACACTGCCATATCCCTGGAGCATGGGATTCGCACCTTTGACAGCAGTGTTGGTGGACTTGGCGGGTGCCCTTACAGCCCTGGTGCGACTGGTAACGTGGCTACGGAGAACATGATCTACTTCATTGAGAGTCTGGGGATGGAGACTGGCATCGACCTGGACGCCATGTCTGATATTGGCGCGTGGATCACGGGGGAGCTGAGCAAGTCCAACGACAGCACCGTTGGAAAGGCGGTGTTGGGAGCCAGAGCCCGTGAGGCGTCGGCCGCTTAATTTGTAGTCAAGCGATTTCAATTGAATTACCTAGTTCAAAGCAGTACATGCCTCGCCATGTTTCCTACTTGCGCTGGAATGCATCCGTTGACACTTCCTTCATCCGTTTGCAGACGTCCATTGGAACAGGCAGCAGACGGGGGGGAGGCAGGTGCCAGTCATGTGATGTCACTGCCACAATGCACCTCAGCGCCCAAAGTTCATGCTGACACTGGGAGCTCCAGGCCCGCGCGCTGGCCTGCACCAGGGATCTTATCGGCGCCACTGTGACCAGCTTGCCGAACAGGCTCCACCGAGACGAAGCAAGCTCCAGTCCAGTGCATCGCTGTAGACGACACTCGCCTGCCAACCTCCTTCAGCTACCTTACCGGTGCATCACCAACCGTCGCTCAACCATCCGCCCGACCACGCCCTTCCTATCGACCCCCTCGCCCCCTCCATCCGCACATTTCTTATAATCGGGCGCTGTCTCATTGACTGTCGACGCAATGAGTGACCCGCGCGAGCCCTCCTACTCGATTGTGCCGAGAATTCGGTACAACACCGTCGGCGGTGTCAACGGACCCCTCGTCATTCTCGAGAATGTGCGTGTCGCCCTACCGGCTGCGACTTCGCGGAAGAATACTGTCGAATGCGGGCGCTGACTTGAACGCAGGTCAAATTCCCCAGATACAACGAGATTGTCTCCCTGACCCTTCCCGATGGAACCAACAGACAGGGCCAGGTCCTCGAGGCTCGAGGTATTTACCCATCCAACCCGCATCCAACTCGACCCGTGTGCTGACAATAACCATAGGTGACCGAGCCGTTGTTCAGGTATGCGAAGCGAAGCGATCGTTCGAACAATGCCGATTAACGATGGAGATAGGTCTTTGAGGGAACGTCAGGCATCGATGTTAAGAAGGTATGAGATCATCGCCATCTCTATGCTGGGTGACGTGCGCTAAATAGACGACAGACGAAAGTCGAGTTCACGGGCGAGAGCTTGAAGCTCGGTGTGTCGGAGGACATGCTTGGTCGTATCTTTGATGGCTCCGGACGAGCTATCGACAAGGGCCCCAAGGTCCTCGCCGAGGATTACCTCGACATCAACGGCAGTCCCATCAACCCCTTCTCCCGTGTATGTTGCAACCCCAGACCACGGTCGCACTCGGAATGCTAACGGCAGCTAGGAATACCCCGAAGAAATGATCTCGACCGGTATCTCTGCCATCGACACCATGAACTCCATCGCCCGTGGCCAAAAGATCCCCATTTTCTCTTCGTCTGGTCTGCCGCACAACGAAATCGCCGCCCAGATTTGCCGACAGGCTGGTCTCGTCCAGCAAAAGGGTGTCACCAACAAGGGTGTTCACGACGGCCACGAGGAGAACTTCTCCATCGTTTTCGGTGCCATGGGTGTCAACTTGGAGACTGCCAGATTCTTCACCCGCGATTTCGAGGAGAACGGTTCCTTGGAGCGTGTTACTCTTTTCCTCAACCTTGCTAACGATCCTACGTGAGTTCACCCAACATCTCTTGAAAGACCTTTGACTGACAGCCCGCAGTATCGAGCGTATTATTACCCCCCGTCTGGCCCTTACTACCGCCGAATACTACGCCTACCAGCTCGAGAAGCACGTCCTCGTTATTCTGACCGATCTGTCGGCCTACTGCGACGCTCTGCGTGAGGTTTCTGCCGCACGTGAAGAAGTCCCGGGTCGTCGTGGTTACCCCGGTTACATGTACACTGATTTGTCCACCATTTACGAGCGAGCCGGTCGTGTGGCTGGTCGCAACGGATCCATCACCCAGGTTCCTATTTTGACCATGCCCAACGAGGATATCACTCACCCCATTCCCGATTTGACGGGCTACATCACGGAGGGCCAGATTTTCGTCGACAGAGGTCTGTACAACCGTGGTATCTACCCGCCCATCAACGTCCTGCCGTCGCTCTCTCGTCTCATGAAGTCTGCCATCGGTGAAGGCATGACCCGCAAGGACCACGGTGATGTTTCCAACCAGCTGTACGCCAAGTACGCCATCGGTCGTGACGCCGCTGCCATGAAGGCTGTCGTCGGTGAGGAGGCTCTGTCTGCCGAGGACAAGCTCTCCCTCGAGTTCCTCGAGAAGTTCGAGCGCCAGTTCATCAACCAGGGCCAGTACGAGTCGCGTAGCATTTTCGAGTCTCTCGACCTCGCGTGGAGCTTGCTCCGTCTCTACCCCAAGGAGCTGCTCAACCGTATTCCCGGAAAGGTCCTCAACGAGTTCTACCAGCGTGCGGCGAAGGAGGCCAAGGACAAGGGCAAGCAGAGGCAGCAGGTGCAGCAGAATGAGGAGAACTTGATTGACGCATAAGCATAAGCGGAAGACGCCGTGCGTGCGGTGGCATGATATCCTCGAGGGCCGACAGCGGAGGGATCGTCGGCCTCCTCTTGTGTATACGTACGAGGGGCCCGAGAGTGTGGGCGACTTTTGGACCTAGACAGTGGCATGCAATTAGTAGTTCCTATCATGTCGCGGTTCAAGTGCAATGTTTGTCATGTTTGCTTTGGAATTCAATATAATTAGTTGATCTAAATGGGTTGCCCAAGGTTGTGATCGTTTTCTACAACGGGGATGTCTTTATACGGCGCATATGCACTGGAAGCTGATCTGCAGCGGGCTTTGATATTGGCCGTGGATTCATATGCCGCACGGACCAACTTCGTCAACCAGCCGCACCGCCTCGTCGAACCCCACACCCTCCACACCATGTCCAAGCCAACTCCCCACCATCGGCTGCGGCTACCTTACCTCACCTCGACCTTACGCAAGGCACGATTCCCGAGCAAACCCACGACTCGCCGACCGCCAATTCCACAAATAGAGCGACGACAACGGCAGACTTCCCACACAGCTAGTCTTGTAACACGATCATTCTAACCCTATCACATCACCTACCACAACACACTTCGAAGCTTCCAATCAATCGAGCTCGCCGCCACAATGTCCATCATTCAGCAGCACACGTCTGCTACGCTCAGCGACGCCTGGCGCACCATCAACATCGACGCCCTGCAGGAGGACTCGCCGCACAACTTTGACACCTCCACGCTGCACCCGCCTCAGCCCGAGATCGACGAGTCCGAGGTCCGCGGGCTTGCTGGGCAAGTCAGGCAGCTGTTGAGGGGCGGTGATGCGGAAGGCGCGTTGAGGGGTTGCTTGGAGTTCCCGGTGTACAACGGCGCCGATGCCGCCAAGGTAGGCTTTATTGAATCTGGCGGGCATGGCATGTCGGTCAAAGTTGCTAAATGATTGTGTGTGTCACAGGATGCCCACCTCCAAACCATCACCGAGGTCCTCCAGTCCATTAAGGCCTCCGAGATGACGCCCCTGCTCAAGTCCATCTACGGATCCCCCGGCGGCCCCGAGCTGCTCGACGTCCTCATGAAGTACATCTACAAGGGTATGGCGGGTTCCGCTGGTGGTTCCTCGGGGCTGAGGTCGCCGCCGCCGCAGGCTGCGCCAGGCGGGTTCAGCCAGATTGGCGGACGGCCCGGCGGCACGAACGAGAATGTCGGCAGCGCGATGAGCGTGCTGCTTAGCTGGCACGAGAAGGTTGTCGATGTTGCTGGGCTGGGATCTATCGGTCGTGTCATGACGGATTGGAGACGGGTTTAAGGGGGATGTGGAAGTAGTGTCTGTGTGGAGATAATGACGTTCATGACGAGCGGGCATGGGCCTTTGGTCAAAAGTGGTAGACAGATTGGGCGTGCCGACAATGAAAGCCATAGATTTTGTTCGTTTTTTACGAATTTGTTTTTACATTATTTGTTACAACGAATCTGGGAGTGTCTAGCTGGACTCGAGCACGTCCTTGAGGTTGATCTCTCCGGATCCTCTGGGTAGCGGCTTGGGCTGCTCGCCGCCCTCGTGCCACCCGATCATGTAGATGACTCTAAATGTGGCGGGAATGCTGCCGTCCTCGTTGCCGTGCAGCTCCCTGTATATGCCCTCGTTCGCCAACAGCACGTCTCTCCTGATGGCGCCCATCTCGCGGCCGAGGATGGCGTTGCCCTCGCCCATGGCCTGCAGGTCCTGCATCAGGGCAAAGGTGTCTGGGTAGTCGACGATGATGTCGTCGACGTCGACGGTGAGCATCTTGAAGCCGGCGCGCTGCATGAGACCGCCGACGTCGCGGACATCCGCCAATGGCGAGACGTGGGGGGATATGCCGCCGCGGCGCTCCTGCTCGGCGAGCTGGAGGGAGGTGCGCAGCTCGAAGAGGCTGTCGCCGCCGAGCATGGCGCCGATGAAGGGGGAGTCTGGCTTGAGGACGTTGTTGATCTGGGTCAGGACGCCGGGGAGGTCGTTGATCCAGTGGAGGCTGAGGGAGCTGAGGACGAGGTCGAAGGAGGCGGGCTCGAAGGGGACGTGCTCCTCGTCGACGAGGACTTGGCGGGAGATGTTGATGTCGGCGTTGAAGGGGAGGTCGGCGTCGCGGTGGAGGAGGGAGTGGGAGGACTCGGCGGCAACGAGCTCCTCGATGCGGGTGGCGAGGGGCGGGGAGATTGGCTTCGAGGGGTCCGGGTCCGGGTTCTCGCGGGTGAGGGCGCGGGCTATGTTGCAGGAGTTTGCGCCGAGGTCGAGGACGCGGGGGAAGGAGCGTTTGATATCCTGGGAGTGAGGTTTCGTGTTAGTGTGTGTCCATTGGAGCTTTAGGGAAGGGAGATTTACGAGTAACCTCTCGCATAGACGTGAGGCGACTTCGTCTTTGAGGTAATCAGCCTGTCTGCTGGCCTCGGGATTTGAGGCTGCGCGCTCCTTCTGCAGCCATTTTGTGCGGCGGTTGAAGACCTGGAAGGTCGGGGCGCCGGCGGCTGTGAAGGCTGACCGGCGAGAGGCGGCGGCAGCAGCGGCAGGGCTTCCCCGGAGGAGCCCGGAGACGGCGCCGGTGGGAAGCCGGGGGTTTGGGGCCGCGAGGCACAGGCGTTTGAATGCGTGGTTCATTGGGCGGCGCAATGCATTTCTGACGGACATGGAGGATGGGACTGTGTAGACGTGTCAGTACTTCAGCTGCGGAGAAGGCAGAGAAGGGTCTGTGGGAGTAAGGAATTGGCAAAAAAAGAAGGTTTTTCTTCTTTTAGATCTGTACGAGGGGAAGCTTGCCGACGCCGCAGCTTTCCAATGGGAATTTTGGGACTTCGATGATGCAGGACGGCAGAGCAGCATCGTTTAGCGTGTTGAGGGTACGTACCTGATCTGAGCTGCCTGCACCACCTTGGGTCACTACAATGACGGGGTGTGTGATAGGCTGCCCGACTGTTTGCAGTGGCACACGCCGAGCAGTCCCCTACGACGACGAGGGCGACGACGGCAGCTCCCCTCCACGTTCCGCCCAGGCCAGGGCAGCTGCACAGGCCGCCCGTCCCGTCCTCGTGCTGCGAAATTGGTTCGGCCTCGGAAAGCAGCACCATCGCCGGGGTGGACAGGTTCAGGTTCAGACCGTTTTAGAGAGCACGCGCCCTACACTGCCCGGCGCTCGGGGGAAGTACCTTGCAACCCCTGACGCGCCCAGTCTTCAAGCAACAAGCAAACTACCTGCATCTCACACGGGGTGCTCTACGGGGTGGAAGGCACATGTATGATGTACGGCACCTGAAGGCTGGCGGCAGCTCTGACATTGACCTTGCAGCGGCTTAGTGCCCGTGAGTTCTTTTGACAGGCGGACCAGATAGACGTACCTACCTACAGATACAGTTGCTGTTGTTGTCCCGGACTGGACGCTGCTCATCTCCACACAGCCCGAAAGTAGACGGAACACTAAGTATTCCACTGGACCTCTGTCCCAAGCCTTCCGGGGCCTCCACTGTCTTGCTCTAAAGTGTCGTTTCCCGCCGCGGGTCCCTCTTCTCACCCACACGCCCCCCCCTCGAACCCCTTTCCCTGGTCTTGCTGCTGCTTTTTCGCTCTTTTGGAATTTCAATTTCCCAGTGCAACGTCGGGAGTCGACATACTGCCTGGCTTCTTGAATCAATCGTCAGAAACTCACCAACCCTGCGGTCGAGTCGACAAGAAGAAGGGGAAAAAAGAAATAGACACCGCGTTCAGTTCTCACATTCCCGCACGCCAACGGGGAAACGCATTGTTAAGCGGCACTTGCCGGCCGGTTTCGAGTTCGATTCGCCCGAGTCCACCGTCCAACCGACCGATCAGTTTCCTACCCAAAAAGCCGCCCACTCTGCCACGCGAAAGCTGCTGGGTGCCCGATCAGAACCTCGACGACCTCCTCGCGCGCATGGAGTGATCGCCCCCACGCTCGTCGAAGAGCATCAGCAGCAGCAGCAAACGAAACGTTCCCTCATCGAAGCGAAGAGAGAGGAACATCATCCCCGCCCGCCCTCCGAGCACCGAGTTCAAACCGCGCTCAAGCCCGCGACGTGGCGACACCGACGACGCCAGTCCGGCTGACGATCTTCCCGACCCATCGGCAAGACGCGAGGAGAGAAAGAGCAGATAGGATTGGAACTCTCCGACGAACCCGACACCAACCGCAGTCATGTCGTCCGGAGGCAGCGGCTTTCTCGGCCGCTCGACGAGCAACAACTCCAACATGCGAGGCCTGGTGCAGTTCATTGCCGATTTGAGAAACGCAAGAGCGAGGGAATTGGAAGAGAAGCGTATCAACAAGGAGCTGGCCAACATTCGGTGAGTGTGCCCCGCGTCCGGAGATGGCGGTCTCGTGATGGTTTGCTGACAGAGCTGGCTTGCAGTCAAAAGTTCAAGGGTGAGAACCGATTGCGTACGGGCGGCGTGGTGTAGCGGCACTGACGACAGAGCAGATGGAAACCTCAGCGGATACCACAAGAAGAAATACGTGTGCAAGGTACGGACGGCCCTCCGGTGTTTGGCAAGGCGTTTGCGCTGACGGATTGCGAAGCTCCTCTACATTTACATTCTCGGATGGAACGTCGACTTCGGCCACCTCGAGGCGGTCAACCTCATCTCGGCGAACAAGTACTCGGAGAAGCAGATTGGTTACCTGGCCATGACCCTCTTCCTGCACGAGAAGCACGAGCTGCTGCACCTGGTCGTCAACAGTATACGAAAGGACTTGCTGGATCACAACGAGCTGTTCAACTGCTTGGCTCTCCACGCGATTGCCAACGTTGGTGGCAGGGAAATGGGAGAGGCTCTGAGTGGAGAGGTTCACAGGCTTTTGATCTCGCCGTATGTGCAGCCGTGCTACGATTGAGAGCTCTAGCTAACGAGACGCAGGACATCTAAGGCATTCGTCAAGAAGAAGGCCTCGCTGACCCTCCTCCGATTGTACCGCAAGAACCCCGATATCGTCCAGCCGCAATGGGCCGAGCGCATCATCTCTCTGATGGACGACGTGGACATTGGTGTGGCGCTGTCAGTCACATCACTCGTCATGACCCTCGCCCAGGACAACCTCAACCAGTACAAGGGCGCATACGCGAAGGCCGCTGCGAGGTTGAAGAGGATACTGATTGACGGGGAGTACACGCCCGATTACCTCTACTACAAGGTTCCGTGCCCGTGGATCCAGGTTAAGCTTCTGCGTTTGCTGCAGTACTTCCCTCCCTCAGGTGAGTTGCTTGGTTTCGAGTCAGGTGTGAGACGTGCTGACTGTAGCAGACGACACACACGTTCGGGACATGATCCGTGAGTCGCTGCAGAAGATCCTGAACCTCGCCATGGAGCAGACCAAGAACGTGCAGCAGAACAACGCCCAAAACGCCGTTCTATTCGAGGCCATCAACTTGATTATTCACCTGGACAATGAGAATGCGCTGCTTAAGCAAATCTCATCTCGCCTCGGTCGCTTCCTGACCTCAAGAGAGACGAATGTTCGCTACTTGGGATTGGAGGCGATGACGCACCTGGCGGCCCGCATCGACACCCTGGAGCCCATCAAGCAGCACCAAGATGTCATCATCGGGTCTCTCAAGGACAGGGATATCAGTGTGCGGAGGAAAGGTCTCGACCTCCTTTACAGCATGTGCGACTCCTCAAACGCCCAGGTTATTGTCGGCGAGCTTCTGCACTACCTCCAAAACGCCGACTTCGCGATCCGTGAGGAGATGGTGCTCAAGATTGCTATTCTGACCGAGCGATACGCCACCGATGTTCAGTGGTACGTGGACATCTCACTTCGTCTGATCGCCATGGCTGGCGATCACGTAAGCGATGAGGTGTGGCAGCGTGTCATCCAAATTGTGACGAATAACGAGGAGTTGCAAGTTTACGCGGCCCAGCACTCCCTGCATTACGTTAAATCCGATCACTGCCACGAGACGCTGGTCAAGATTGGGGCATACATCTTGGGAGAGTTTGGTCATCTCATCGCAGACCAGCCCAAGTGCAGCCCAATTGAGCAATTTATGGCTCTACAAAGCAAGGTTGCCGCTTGCTCGTCAAGTACACGGGCCATGATCCTATCTTGCTACGTCAAATACGTCAACCTGTTCCCCGAAATCAAGCCCCAACTCCTGAAGGCTTTCCAAGTGTTTAGCCACACTCTCGACTCTGAGCTGCAGCAAAGAGCATGTGAGTACTTGACACTAGCGACGATGCCGACAGACGACCTACTCCGGACTGTATGCGACGAGATGCCGCCATTCCCCGAGAGACAATCCGCACTGCTTGCTAGAGTGCATCAGAAGCATGCCAACACCAGTGATAAGAGAACTTGGGTTGTGGGCGGCAAGGATGCCAACGCGGACGTGGCAGAGCTCAAGATGGCCAAGGACGGTGGTCTTAAGCGGACCTTCAGCACGAACGGCAATCCCCCAACAAATAGCGCCAACGGCACGAATGGACATGGCAATGGCGCGACCGACTTGGCCGGCATCGACATGTTGAACATTGGTCCTGCAGAGCCGAAGACGAAGACACCTAACCTGGCAAGTGCAGCTCACTTGTCTCCCAACTGGGAGGTCGGATACAACAAGCTGCTCCTCAAGGGCGAGGGCGTCTTGTATGAGGATGGCCAGATCCAGATTGGAGTGCGGTCCGAGTACAGAGGCCAGATGGCTTGTCTCATTCTTTACTTCAAGAACAAGATCCCCACAGCCCTCAGCTCGTTCACGACAACACTGGACCTTGACGAAGCGGAAAAGGGCAAACTTACGTGGGACGTGAAGAACCTGCCCGAAAGCACAATCTACCAGGCTGGACAATCTCAGCAGGTCATCATGTTTGAGTGCAAGAGAGTATTCGACAAGAGCCCTACGATACGTATCAGCTACCTCGCCGGTGCCTTGCAGGCTGTCACCCTCAAGCTGCCCCTCTCTGCCCACAAGTTTATGGACCCAGCCGATCTTACCGCCGAAGACTTTTTCAAGCGCTGGAAGCAGATTGGCGGTGCGCCTCGCGAGGCTCAGGGCATCTTTGGCTTGTCGCCCGGTAAAGGTGACAGATCGATCAATGAGTTCTTCATCAGACAGACGGTCGAAGGTTTCAGATGGCGCATCCTGGACGGCGTTGACCCCAACGCGAAGAACTTTGTCGGCGCTAGTGTTTTGCATACCTCTGAATCTGGCAAGTTTGGTTGCCTGATGCGCCTGGAGCCGAACTACGGAACTCAGGTTTGTTGCCCTCTGCATTCCCTCTCATCACCATTACTAATAAAGTGTAGATGATACGTCTCACCATCCGAGCCACCGACGAGAGCGTCCCCGCAGCTCTGCTGAAATTGATGCAGGAGCGCCTCGCCGCTGGATACACGCAAGAAAAGTTCCAAGCCCCGACCCCGAGTGAGATCTCGGATGCTTTCAGCAATATCTTGGTCACATAGCGCACGCACTTGCCACCTCGATGTAACACACTCCTCCCCCCGTAATGACATACCCCCTTTTTTTTGATGTAGTTGCTGTTGAGTCTTTCTTCAAGCCACAAAAACTTCACTTTTTTTATACTGGTGTCTTCCATCTTTTTATTTTATCATCACCTGTTTTGCATGGCAAAGCTGCTGGGGTGGCGTCGGGTGGCATCTTGGTAGCAGTCGTTCCCTGTAGCTTCTTCGTGGATGTGTGGGAGGAGGTATAATGAAAAAGTATTGGTCTACCCGATTTGTCTGTCTTGAAAGTGAATATGCGCCGTCCTCCCCGTCTAGGTGTCCAGTTTTCTGCTTGAGCAACGAAAGGCAGCTAATCATTCAAGATCCCAGAGTCTTCAGGGTGGTTCCGCCCTTCTTCGTTTAAGGATGCTTGAAGCCGCAACCGACTCCTTCGTTTCGGCAATGGCCATATATCACCACGTTCCGGCATATTGTTTGTGATTGGCGGTCGGCCTTGGCGTTCACGACCCTGGGTTCACTCGAGATGGCCTTGGTCTGCGTTGCTTTACCATCATGTCCCTCGTTCTCCATAGCACGCCATACATCTTTTTCGTTTTTTTGTGTATCCTCAGAGCTGGGCATCTGTTGTGAAGGCCCCTCTCGAAGACGAATAGGCAAGGGATGCTCTTTCGTCGTCGAGGGTGAAGGTGTCCAGACAGGGGCACTTGGATTGAGTGCCTGGTCTCCCGTGGATCGCCCCAGGCTGGCGGCCGTTCGAGGATTTCCTTCGTCAAAAGTGAAAGAGAACGTTTGCTGTGGTTTCTGAGGTGAAGAGTCCGTCCCGGTTTCCGGAGTACTGGAGGCATTCTCAAGCGGTTCTGGCCCCTTGGAAGAAGCAGTAACACCGCCTTCCGGCTTCAGTTTTCTATCCATCTCTTTGGTCAGTGCTTCCATGGCGTCTGTTTTCTGAGAATCCTCCCCATTCGGCCCCTCAAAAGCCTTAACCCTGTCTCCAGGCGCATCATTGAGACCCAAAAAGTGGTAGGGTCTCCCGGAGTTCGGTTGTTGCCTTACAGGATCTGACTGAGACTTCGGATCGCTCTCAGGGACGTCTTCCAACTTCAGTTTCCCATCCAACTCTCTGCTTAGTTCTTCCATGATGACGGATTGTAGCGAACGTGGTAATGATGTGTATGATGCTGGTTCTGCTGAAAACCTTATTCGAGTCAAACATTGAAGTTGTCTGATAAAAGGGATGCCGGGCCATCTCTTGCCAGGGGCTGCCAGTCTCTACCAGCTGGCGCGCCAGAATCTCATGTTGCTTCTGGGTAGTTCTCGTGGGCGTCTCCGTAAAACCAGATCATCCACGATTCTTGAAGCTGAAGGCCGCTGTGGAGTTCGAGCATCATGTGGTTATGCAGTGGCCGAGATCTCTGTATAAGGAAACTAGAGAACATTCTCGTTGTTGGGCAGTTATTAGCGGTTGGTTCATTCTCTGGATATTGAGCAACAGACTTGAGCCTCTCCCCGTGTAATGCCCTCCCCTAAAACTTTCCTTTTATAAGATGTACATCTTCTCAGACGCATCCTCTATATTCTCGTCTACTGCGTCTGTGGGTGCCGTAAACTCGTCGCTAGGAAAGCCCTCAATGGCCGATCTTGTAATGCTGTGCTCCAACCTATCTTGTTAGTTTCAAGTATCTTGCTTTTCGTTCAAATATCTGGGTCCTAATTCAGCTACCTAGTCTCTTGAAATTCGGGAGGAAATTGGTTTCCATCGGGTCGAGGTTCTATACTTTTGAGTGGTTCCTCGGCGATACTTGACAGTCCTTCCTCTTGACGAGGGGTTCTGTACACTGGTATATTCTAAATCTTTGCCTCTTTGAGTAGCTGAACCGCAATCCGTTCGTTTACATCACAGGCTTTATTTGAATCATTGATATTGGGGCCCCGGTATTGGTACTTATGTCTGACTAGAAGAAAGGTGGCTTGGCCTGAGGCACGTATTCATCTTCGCCATCCTGGTTACGACCATCCCCTGAATCAGCGCGGGCCCGGACAGGCAACGGCCGTGCTACCCTTCGGCTCGGTGGACTTTCACCACGATCAGAACGGCTTGGCTGAGAGATGATGCTTCCGCTACGACCAGGGCTACTATCTCGATTAATGTTGATTTCACCGCCATCCTGGCACTGAATTCCGGCGGCGCCAATTTTGAGGACTGCACTACCAGTTACTTTGATGGTGATATCCTCGTCTCCGATAGTACTACCTCGCGTTGCCCGTGTCGAGGCGCTCTGTCGGTAATGGCTCTCGTAACGGCCACCATCGCTGGAGAAGCTTGTATGGTATCTCTGAGACCTTTTGAGGGTTTCGGCAGTTAAGGGCTCGACAGAGCCTGCATCATAAGAATCTCGGAATGATTGTGGCTTCTGAAACCTATTTGCGAGGTGAGGCTTGAACTGGGCTGAAGAGTCGAACTTTGGAGCCTCGAAATAGGAAGCTTGTTGTGAATATTGTGCTGGCAAAGGCTCTCTGCCTCGACCCCGTCGCGAAACGTCCTCGCTGAACCTTTTCAATGCGTCTCTCCATATGGGCCCACGCGCTGACTCGACGGGCGCTCGAGGCCTGGAACCCTTTGCATCATCAGCAATTGATGGTGTTCTGTAGGTGGGGGGTCTCGTCATTGTATGCTGAAAGTACGGCGGCTGCGGGATTTTCTCCTCTAAAACAGCTTCGTCGACTTCAGCTACGGAAGTATATGGACGACTCTGTCTTTCTGGCTTCTCTTGGGCTTCTGGCATCTCTTCTGTGTGATTGCTTTCCTCAGAAGATTGTTCATCTGTAGCAGTCGTCTGCTCTTCGACGTAAGCAGTAGGTATCCAGGCAGGCCCCGGCTGCTTCTCGTTCATCGCCAATGACCAACCTAAATGAGTTAGTTCCCACCCATTTCAACGATGAAATGAGATCCTACCTTTGTCACCCTGATGCAGGATGTCGACAAGATCGTTGCTTTCCACCGTGAGTTCGTTCGGTGTATTTCCAGTGAAATCGTAGAGCACCTTTGCTTTTGTGCGTTTGTTGTCTGTCTCTGTGTCTTCACCCAATGCCTCTGCTAATGAGACTTGAGAGCTTCCAGCTCTAGTTTCGCTCGTTACGGGCTCCGATTTGAGGGACGCGGAGTCAAGGACATTGTCTGCGTCCGGCGGAGAGGATGCTCGACGCTTGTTACCAGGGCCAGCATCAATGCTGAGAGACTTCAAACGGTCTTCTGTGAATTCCCTCGAAGTACCAATGTCGATGCCAGACGAGTCGTCGCTCGCCCTTCTCAACGTTCTTTGAGCTAGCCGGTTCCCTTTATCACTGTCAAAGGACTGTTGTCTCTGCAAGCTCGGTATTACAGAGTTGATTTGTTTCTCATAGTTGGTGGGAGAATCACTCTTCTCTCTTAAGTCTTTCCAGGACGGCTCGTCGTACGACGAAGAGGCAGACGAAGACTGGGATGTTGTGATAATCCCCATGGCCGAACTCGGCCGGTTCCGCTCCAGAGCTTGACCGTGTTCCTGTGATAGCCGTTCCGATAACACAAAGTAGTCCAAGACATCTGCGCCAAAAGCGGTTGACTTCTTGTCGAAAAGAGACGAAGGACTCATGATTTCAAGCTCTGAGTGGTTGGGGGATCTTCGAGTGGTGGGCTCGATCTGCTTTGGCTCGAAATCGTCGATGGCTTGGGCGTCGTGAGAGCTCTCGTACGACGTAACGTTCTCAACATTTTCATCTTCCTCTGCTTCTCTTCCATTCTTTGCGGCTAACTGGCGGACGATGTTTCCTTTCTGCAGGCTGGTGTCGATGTCTGTAACGCGTTCCACAGAGGTGATTGCCTGATCATTATCGGCGGGAATGTCGCCCGAGAACTCAATGGAGTGAGCAGACTCGACGTCCGAGGAAGTCCTGTGTAATGCTGTGTTTTTCTCGGAAGTAGAGACCAATGCTTCTACGTTCTTTCCCGAATTGAATCCCTCCGGACTCTTGCCATGTGGAGAATTGGCTTTTGCCAAGTCATCTTGATACTCCAGTAGATACGTTGCGTAAGTGCGTTTGACTGTAGTCTCTTCATCACTGTCTACACCGAGGGATGCACAAACGTCATTCCAAAGGTTGTTCTTCGTCACTGTCGCATACCCACCCTTTTCTTGTACGCATTTGGAAAGGTCATCTAAGTCGAAAAATCGATCGCTGGTCTTTGCTTTTACAGAACCAAGCTCTGTGATGGGATTCTCGAGTCCGCCAACAATATGGCCGGAGCCAGACCCGTGGTGCTCAAAATCGTCTTGTAGCGACGTCTTGTTAAGTGTTTCTCGCTCTAGAACGCGAACGCTCAAACCTGTACCAGATTCGCTTCGTGAAAGAACCTCTTGAGTATCATCGTTATCACAGTCGGCGTGGGGCAAGACAAATAGAGCGAGGTCTTGTTGGTGATTTCCGACATGTCGCCGATATTCCTTCAGCGTCTTTAACTCTGCCGGACAGAATGGGCAATTCGTATGAGCATCTTTTGCGAGGGGGTGAGAGCTCAACTCCACGATGTCATCGACTTTGCTTTCAGGAACTGCTCCATTGTGGACTCTCAGCAGATGGTCTCTAGACTCCGCTGCAGAGGGAAAGTTGTCTGGACAACCGTATGGACAGCGATACACTCGTAAATGATCTTGCGACATATGTTGCATCCACTCGTTTCGTCCTGAGAACTCTCGATCTGGTGCCGCGCAATGCAGGGCCAGACAGTTGTAAGGTCGAAGGTCGCGAAACACGTGTTTCCTGAGTTTCGTGAGTGAGCCGTGGTAATCCAAGAGATAAACGTACGAGTTGGCTTACTTCCAGGCCCTAGTATCTTGCACAGAAATAATGAAATAGCAAAAGGGACACATGAACGGTCCTTTTAGGGCGTGTTCAGGCATTGGTGGAACTTTCAGTGTCTTTGGGCCTGAGACAGACGTGGCGAAAGACGTCGCTGAGGCTCTTCCATCTGATTGAGTATCGTCTCCTGAAAAGTCGGCGAGAACCCCTTGCTTCATCTGGAGAGGTATGGATGAAGCAAGGATGCTTGGAGCGGGAAGTGTTGGCTCCGTTTTGTTTGTGTCCCCATGACGGTCTAAACCATGTGAAAGCTTCTGATGATGGGCCTCCCTGTACTTGAAGTACTGGCGCCTTCGAGACATGGCTTTGCCCAGACGCTGGGCAAGGTCTTCGTCAATGTCTTGAAACTTGGCTTGAACGTGTTGAATATCGAAGTCCTCATACGCGGATGCGTCTGTAAAAGTGGAAGACATGAAGCGATCATGAGGTGCCGGGTTCTGGATAGAGACGCTGAGACGGAGGAGGCAGTCGACTAACTCTGTAACATCCAGCGTAATTTGCTCCATTTCTGTCTCCATCTCAAGATCATCTAGGGGCTCTTCGTCGTCTTCCATCTCCTCCCACGGAGTTGCTTTTCCGTTCATGATGTCTGCCGCGTCTTCGAGAGAATCTTTGAGGCCACTCAGGAGCCTTAGGACCTGTTGTCGAACATGAGACGCTTCACGGAGGCGGTGCTCGAGAGAAGCTCGACCATTTCGGTGCGCGCCGCTATTTCCGGCCCAGACTTTGAATCGAGCCAGCTCATCGTCGATCTTCGGAGGGAGTGATACTCGAAGCGAGGTGTCGTCGGACTCTTGAATACTTTTTGAAAGGCGATTGAAGCCGGTAAGCACCTCAACGACCACTTCCTTGATACCTTCGCTCATCTTCGGGTGATTTTAGACATGGCCTGCTCTTTAAATCGTCAAATGATTCTGGAACCGACCTAAGTGCCCTCGGTCGACTGGCCGAGCCGAAGCTACAAGTCAACAACAGTATTTAATGACCCGGACTAGTCTCTGAAATAAAGAGATCCAAATTATTGAAAACAAAGCAATATGAACAGAGGAAACTATTGGCGGCAGCACTGAGTGAAATTATGTATCACCTCAGTGGGGGTTACTTGCGAACATTGATAACCCCCGCAGAATGAACGAATCAAGAGCCGTCAGCATGCAGGGGACTGGATCAGGCTGCCGCTTACTGTTGAACCAACTTTTCAGCTGAGGGGTCACTACTCCGCCGTAGCGAGACTAACGTCGTCTGAATTACCTCAGGACGTTCAAATTTGACGCGCTCGCGATGTCCGGCTTCGAGGTGGCAGGCGTCGTCTTGGGAACCATTCCCTTGGTCATCTCGGCACTTGAGCACTACAAGCAGGGCATCTCGACGATCCGCACTTGGCGGAACTATAACAGAGAGCTTCGCATCCTGATCCTGAGTCTAGAAACCGAGCGGGTCAGATTTCAGGATGTTTGCGAAAAGCTTCTTGTTGGGCTGGTTTCGCCTTGTCAGATTGAATCCATGGTCGAGGATCCATTTGGTCCAGCATGGCAAGAAGACGTAATCCAAGCCAAAATCAAGGCTAGGCTGTGGAGGTCCTTCAGCATTTTTGAGGATGTTGTCAAAGACATGGAAGAAGCGACCAAGGAAATGATGAAAAAGCTCGACCTTCAACCGGATGGCAAGGTAAGTACCTTGTCAATGAGAGACTCTGGTTTCTAACTCGTCTCGTAGATCAAATGGCAAGAGGCCACTTTTATCATAAGAGAGTTCAAGCGCGCCTCATTCGTCCTGAAGAGATCAGACCATGCAGAACAGATGACGACGATCAAGGATGGAATCACAAGCTTGGAGTCATTGATTGATCGCAACATCAAGATGGAACCAGAGAGAAAACTGAGATCTCAAGGGCGACTCATGAGACTTGTCCGGGAGATATCGGGCAGCGTATACCGTGCACTACGGTCGAGCTTCCAATGCAGCTGCGCACACGAGGTCCATCTTGGTCTGGTTTCACGTTCAGTCGAGCTCGCGCAGAAGGATGAAGACGAGGATGTCATTCAGAAACTCGCTTTCCAATTGGCTTTGACTTACGACAAGATCGAAAAAACGGCAAACGACGAGAAGGAACCTTGTGAACGGGTGGCGTGGGAGGAAGTCCGCGTTCAGGCGCTTCCAAAGGCGACAGCTCAGACTTTAACATCCGTCGGGAGGCCTTCGAAGACAAAGATGCCTGGTATGGGAAAAAGCAAGAGCGTCAGCTTTACCACGTCTCACTCAGCAACTGCCACTACAACTTGCGTTGGGCAGACTTCGACTATGGTTGTCCAGCAGTCCTTCTCGTCTCTGAGTATCGGCTCTTCAAATTTGGGGTTGCATGATCACATCAACCTCTGCGAACGCATTCGTCGGAGTCAGAAGCAGCTCGCTTTCGATTGCTATGGGATGATCAGAGATCGCTGTGGTCAGGTGTGCCGGGAATTCGGCGTCTACCCAACATTTGGCTCAGACCGCGATCAGTGGTCCATAATTTCACTGAGAGAGGTCCTGGAAAGACCGCTGGAGTTCCCGCATATGCCGGTGTCGGCGAAGCTGCACCTGGCAGCTATGATAGCATCCAGCTTTCTTCAACTTCACCAAACGCCATGGCTTCCAGAAATTCTGACAAGCCGCGACATCTTGTTCTTGAAAAGAGGGCCGGAGCTGCGATACGAGCATGCCTTCGTCATGAAAGGCCTACACGAAAGGCTAGAAGATAAACAGAAAGGAAACAATTCGGCACCAAGTAGTCGCTGCCCTGCACTGCTCGCTCTCGGGATCTTGCTGCTAGAGCTGAACCTGGGACACACGATTGAGTCGCTTCGGATCCAGTATGAGACACCTCCACCTGGAGCTCCAAGACTGATGTACGACTCCATGACGGCGCAGAGGCTGCTGCAGGAGAGGCAGATGGATAGCCTGAATTACAAGAGTGCCGTGCAAAGGTGCATTGGGGGAGAATTCGCGCGGCCCAAACTTGACTTGAATGACGAGAACTTTCGGCAAGAGATATACGAAAAGGTGGTAGCATTGTTGGAGACAGATTTGAAGAACGCGACGTGGTCTTACGGCCGTGGCGTTTAACAGGCGTTAGTCAATTGTAAGGCGTTAATACGGCACAGCATCTATTCATGTGTTGATAATATTGAGAAACAAGAAATATCTACTACCTGAGTCGTCAATAGCGTGCATATGGGAGTGAATTGAATTGAAGCCCACCGGGATCCACGGAAAAGGGCCTAAATGGTGCATTCGGACCGGAGCCGGTCTTCGGTGGTTGTGGGGCCGACTGTGCCGATGGCCTGTGCACATTCCCTCGGTGAGACAGCAAGGTGAGATTTGAGTGAAAATTGACAGATTGCTCCCACACCAAGACCAAATTCACCCATATCTCAACGCAGCCACGCACGGGCTCCGTCAGATTTTGTCAGAACGGGGATGAGAGTGAGCGCTTTCCAAAGATATGAGACACAAGTTGCCTTATCTGCGCCTTCTCCCAGAATCACAAAACTCGCCCAATCTTGACACAAACGGCTCAACATGATCAAGAAGCATCAAAACAACAAAAAGAAACATCTCCAGATGCTCCAAAAGGCAAAAGAAATGACCCCAACCCGATTTGAACGGATAACCTTTCGATATCGTATCAGAAACGGTCGCAGGACCGGATCTGGAGTCGAACGCGCTACCGTTGCGCCATAGGGCCTCTTGGTGTTGGGGAAGGCGGCGAAAATGGCGCATAAGAGCCTTCAGACGCGCCAAATGCGGGGTCAGAGACCCACTTACACTTTGGAAAGAGCGGCAACCTTATCCAGCACGTGGGCGAATCTTGAGCTCAACGGCGACCACCAGTTCGTCTCTGATGGGACCGCCCCCCGCTCCCCGGTTTAAACGTGCAGAATGCGAGTTTCCGGTGAATCTTATCAATCTGTTTTACCTGAAAAAGCCGACGTATCCGGTTGGATGTGTGTTGTTTTGATTGAATCTTCGATCTCCCTTTAGACTCTTGTGTGTGCATGCGCGCGCGCGGTGCCGTGACTCGTGTGCGGCCCATCCCGCCTCAAAGGTTCCCTTCCCACGGACCAAGCCCGAGGCTCTTGTAAAGTACCAGTTCGTGCCGTGACGAGAAGTGATCGGCGGTCAATTTGTACTCTAATTCAAGCGCTTAGATCGGGCTGTTGAAATCACATGGGATAAGTTTTTCCATGATTTTCCAACTTTTCCAAGTAAGCTTGCATCGGAGGTATGTTGCCATGTTCGGCAGGCAACAAGCAACACCAGTGAGGGGTTGGGAATTTGGTGTGTGTTGGAGAACCGCATAAACGGCACTGCCAGGAGCTGAACAGCAACGGCCACCCTGTTGCGCTGAAGTGGTGTGGGCGTCATTTATGCTTTGCTGGTTAGCGGGACTGCCCGCAAAAAATAAGTCTTAGCTTCTCCTCATTTACATTGGAAGAGCAAACGATTGAGAATTGAGTTTGCGGGCTCTCTCGGCCGGATTGACGGTTCGGGGAAGTCGGATTCCAAGAGATTGTGATTGCCTTGATGTGCGCTGTTCCTGGGCGATCCGCGTGTTAGTGGCCTTCGTATGCTCGGGTTCGCAGATCACTCCTGTCGCATCACAACACATCGCAATTCATGAAGCCTCGAGTTCGAGATATCAATATGGTTATGTATTAAGGAGCCGTCGTCAGAGGAAACCCAGTCCTCGCTCCATACTAAGAAGTTATGTGCATGAAAGTCATCCCTGAGGCCGGACCAAGTAGTCGCGTGCCTCCCGATTAAAATAGTAGAATATCATCATCCCATCATTCCCCTTACAACCAAGGCAAACAGACTTACAAAGCAGCCTTGCCGAGGTTGTTGTTGAAGTTGGCCTCCTTCATGGGCACGTTAGCGCTGCCAAAGTCGGTGTTCTCGAGCGCGGTGCGGGCGGCGTCGGTGAGCGACTCCCAGGCGATGAGGGGCTGCTGGCCGCCCTGGTCGCTGGTGAAGATCATCTGGTGGTTGACGGGCCAGATGCTCTGGTAGCCGACGCGCGGGTGGGTGGTGTCAGTCCAGCTGATGCCGGAGGTCTTGGTGTCGTACTCGCCGTGCGCGGAGACAGCGACGCCGAGGACGGTAGCGGAGTCGGAGGCGGCGGAGAGCCAAACGACGGTGTTCTCCCAGTCGTGGCGGTGGCCGAGGCCGGACGAGGGGGAGTCCTTGGGCATGTAGTAGGAGTACATGATGGCGTAGGCGCCGTTGTAGGAGCCACCGCGGGCGTAGACCTGGCCGGTGGAGGAGGAGCAGCCCCCGTTGGAAGAGCCGGAGGTGGCGAGGCCGCCGCTGGAAAGTGTTAGTGTTCTGTGTGAGACGTGGTATGAGAGTGAGAGAGCATACCCAGTGTTACCGGCGGCGTCGACGGCAGGGAAGGGAACACAGCCGTTCACGACCTTGAGGTAAGGCTTGTACTTGAGGTACAGAGCACCGACGGTGCCTGAGGGGACGGTCTCAGGGAAGCCAACAACGGCATCGTGGTCGATGACGGCACGGGCCTGGATGGGGGCCGCGGAGACGAAGCTGGCGGCGGCAGCAAGCCACGAGGCGAGGCGGAGGACGGAAGGGGCCATTGTGACTTTTGGGGATGACTTGTCGAAAGTCAAGCTTGATGTGAAGAAGGGATCGGGTTGGAGCTGCCGGATGTGCGGTACTAGATAAGAAGATTTCTGAGACGAACTGGGGGATCGTCTCTAAATATGTCTATCTGATCTTCTGAAACTGTCACCACTGCAGCTGACGGGAGTGACGTGTGGGAGGGGGCAATAATGACTCGGTGAGGCAAAGCAGGCAAGCGACCTTGGATGTTGTTCAAGAAGGGCCTGTTCCTGCGTCCGATCAGCGTCGTCTTGCATATCTTATAGTCACATTTCGTTTCTTGTCTCGTCCTCTCAGGACATGCAAATCATCCACGAGACACTCGAAGAGCGCTGCTGGGGTCCCGTCACGCCCCTCTCGACGAACCAGAGATCAATATTTCCCACCAGGCTAGGTAACAATCATCTCCGAGGGCCATCACATCCTCCTCTCGCCCAGAGCAAAAGGGTCTGAGAATCGGTCACATTGGTGCCCTCTCGACCCCGCCCGTGGTACGGCGTAGTGTCGCGATTGGGCCAGGCCATGTTTGCAAGTGCCGTTTGCCGATGGTGCTAATGAAGCGTTTCCCGCTGTCGAATATGGGCCTGAGCAAGCCCCTGGCGGGATGCCGAGACGATATCGTGGGATTCTAGTGAGCAGCCTAGAGGGAGCTTGCGCAGCTGCCGCCTTTAGCACGGCGATTGGGGGCCATTGAGGAGAAACAGGAGGGTGGTCGGGCCCAAGGGTCACCGTCTGGCAGGGGAGCATTCGCTGCTAGATGCATTTAGGTACCGAGCTGATCCCTGTCGCTGTGCCTGCATCTGGCATCTTGGTCCGGTGCCAGTGAGGGAGCCATGTAACCTCGATATCCAACTCCTCTCGTTCCCCGCCCGAGCTTCTCCTCGTGGTCTCGTTGTCTGGTCTCCAAGCGGTCTGACGGATGTGCGTCGTCGGACATGGTGCGATTTGAGTTGTGTGGGGACGTCGCATGCTTGCAAGTTGCAGCTTGGGTGCTTGGGAAGAAGAAAATGCGGTCTTTTTTCTGTTTCTTCACCGAATTGCGCATTCTCCCCGAGCTCTCGCGGGAACGACACAAGGGTGATGGCTGGATTGATCTGCGTCATCGACAACGGTTGGGAGGCGAGCATGAAAGATCGCTTGACACATCCCGCCTCAGCTGGCGGCGAGGTTATGCGCCCGCGAATCAGGCGCGACCGCAGCCGCTGAGGAACATGGCCGACGGTCGTGACGGAACTGGGTTGTTTGCCTCTCTGGCGTCGCAGCGTGGGCTGAGCGATGGGGTCCCGTTTTAGTTTTACAACAGTTTCGCGCGCTCGCCATGTTCTTGGGGACCGTTTTTGTCGGGACCCCATGTGGCGAGAGGTATATATCGCAGATACGTATATGCGAAAGAGTCGTATTTGAGGTGGGGTCTGCAAACGTCTTTATTGAAGCTCCTTTGGGCTATTGTGGACAAGCTCTGGAGTCCACATGGCAATCGGGTGGCCTTCTGGTCACTCGGCCGAAGACAAAATGTTCGTGTCAAGGCTGTCGCCTGTAGGTGAGAGGTTGGCTGGCGTGGCCCCGGCGCCCTCTTTTCAATAATTCAATCTGCCCGAGTCAGTTGTCGGCAGCATCCGGATCCGGGGTTCCAGATGAGCTCTTTCAATGGGTCCCAACAGTGTGGATGGGCCAAAAAACTCAGGACCAGGCGATGGGAAATTGCATTGGTGGATGCTGGCCCAGGTCTTTATCGCGTAGAGGAAATGAAGACGACAAGTCAACTGCTCGTGTCTGGGCAAAAGAAAGTCCCGAACGAACAGACCAACACCCAAAGAGCAGGTGCAATAAATGCTGCGAGTCATCGACATGGTGTTATTACATATCTAGATCCCGTAGAGGAATTGAGATGGGTATCAAGCTTTCCGAACATCGTAAACACGATCCGTAACAGATCATCGCCCTCCGAAATCAAGCCCTTGGTGGGCTATCCCTTCCTGGCTTTCCAGGTAAACGGCCATTAAATCAGAAAAATCAAACTGTGCGCCAAATCTTAGCTAAAGTCCCACGACTCTCCCCACAACTCGTTCAAATTCAATCCCAGAGCTTCAAGACTAAAGTCGGGATTGAACGACTGCTGCTGCGTCTTTGCCGCCAACACACTGTCAGCAACGAGTGCTGGGGAGAAGTCTCCGTGAAGACTCACCTGCGGATCCATGGATGATGACATCCAAGGTAGCGGTTGAGGCAGCAGTCCGTCGACCGTGTTGTGAGACGACGGGTACCCCTGGAAGGAGAAAGGCGTGACGGACTTGAGCGGTTCAGTTAGTAAGTGTTCGTTTGTGCAGAAACGGTTGCGGAATATGCTCACCTTTGGTCTTTCGGGAACCTCCAGGCCGGGGATCTTGGAGAGCTCCGATGGCTGGCTCGATACCGGCGGCTCCTGGTTCGCCAGCAGCTTGTAGTGCAGGTTGACAAAGCGTTCCGCGGACGACGCCTTCGCTTGCTCCGTCGTCTTCGTGCCCAGATGGGCCTCGAGCAGGCCGAGGGAAGAGCACATGATGGAATAACCCCACGGCTCGTTGTTGCCGGTCCGCAGCAGCCTATCCTCCTTCATCAAAAGGCACTTCTCGAGCAACTTCACCGTGTGCTGGGAGTTGATCATGATCATGTTGGTCGAGCCGCGGGGCTGCAGCATCGTGACACTGCAGAGGTTGACGGCCGTGGTGAGGGTGTCTTCGCGAAGGAAGTTGAGGCAGCGGATGCCCTGCTCATAGAGCTTGTCGTGCAGGAGCACGATGTCTCGGGCGGCGTTGTAGTAGATGATTTCGGAGTACTGGTATTTGGCATTCGACTTTCGCAGCTTGAGGAATGGTTGGTGGAGAGGAATGATGTACTGGCGGAGCTGGACGTGGAGGAGGGTGTAGGCGAGGAGCGGACGCTTGCCGCCGTGGGTGTTGTTGTTGTTGTGCTCCCAAGATGGCAGAGAGTCGATCTCGTGGGTGATGTCGTTAGTGTACCTGATGACTTGATCGTAGTCGATCTCCCCAGGTGGACCACACAATAGCCTGCTCAACTCCATGCGGAGGGGCAGACTCTGGCGAGCGAGATTCTGGTAGGAGGAGAAAGTGTACTCCTTTCCGTGCTTCGAGGGGGGCAGCTGAGTGGTGTCCTCGTCAAAGTCCTCGTCGTCCAAATTCCTCGGGGGCTGCACGTCGTAGTGCAGTTGGCTAACAAGCGTTGGCAGACCGTGGTCGAAGGAGGCCTGCATGTCGAATTCCTGCACCGTCGCCCATATCCTCCTCCTCATTTCCTGGTTGTAGACTGAGATCTTGCCGGACATGTGGCTGGGCTCACGATGGAGACCGACTGAAATTCCATCCTGGATAAGAGCTCCCGAGTTCGTCCAGAAGCGCTTCTTCTTGACCGTGTTGACGCGCTTGCCAAGATACAGGAGGCATGCAATTTGGTAGTGGATGAGCTTTCGGTGCTTCACGCTCTGCTTGTCCTGCCAATCCTCAACGGCTTTGATGTACTTCTCGGCGGTGGTCTGGGCATTGGAGATCATGCCCGTGAACCTCATAGACTCGTGAGTGTGGATGCAGTTTGCAACCGCGATGATGGCCAAGACAAGGGCGGTGAAGGCGGCATAGCGGGACTCGACAGGGTTCTCCCAGAATTCCGAGTACTCCCTCCTGAAGGTGGGGATGTGAATGATGCGGTGCATTTGCTCGAACTGGTCGATGTAGACCTCAACCAGGGCATCGACTTGCTCCTTGGGAGGCAGAAGAGCCTCCAGCCGGGGGTCAGGCTGAGCATAAAACTTGTCGCGGTCCTCCTTGCGCTTCTTACGATCCTTGCGGTCATGAGCCTTCACTGGCTTCAGCCATTCGTCTGCTGTCTCCTTCATAAAGGGACACAGGCCAGTCAACTGGAATGAAGTCAGATAAATGTCCTCCACGAAATCATTGAGGCTCCCAGAGGAGCTCGATAGACCTACCTCAATGAACGCCATCGTGGCGTTGTGAGGACCGAAATACCTCGTCCTGAATTCCTTGCCTCTGAAAAAGCGGAGCTCTGAATTGGCGCCACCGTCGCTGTACTGATGCCAGCACTTCTCCATTTGGTGAGTGTTGGCGCATGGATCATTGGCGGGCGTGTCGGTGGACTCATCCTTCTGAGTGTGCGGTGAGTTGGTGCCGGCAACTGTGCTGCCATCGAAGCTGGACATGGCCTGTCGGGTGAGTTGAGTCTTGAGCTGAGCGACTTCCAGCTCAAGACGGCGGATGCGGTCGTGGTCCTTGGCCGCCTCCCGGACCAGGGACATGTCGGTTTCCTTGGTGCCGCCCATGGCCAGTTCACCGTTCCTCCGAGAGTCCAGCTGGGCAAAGGCGGGGGGGACTCCTGAGCTGGCGTTCAGAACGACGCCAGACTTGGTCTCGTAGGTGCAGCGGTCAGGAGTGCCGCTCTTCAAGCACCGCTGGCACGGATAGCCACGGTCACAAGAGAGCTTTCTTCGGCGGCACTCTAGACAGCTGAGACGCACACGCTGGCGTTTGCGGGGGTGTTGGCTGTTCTCGTCGTCATCTCCCCGGGAGTTGGTGGGAGAGAGACTGTCGTTGTCGTCTACTGAGGGGGGCGACATTTTGTCCTCGTTGGGCATTTTTTTTCTTTCTTGATGCGGGCTTATCGATTGCAACGCAGCGAAGAATGATCAAAAACGAGGGAAAAGTGTGCCGCGCGCAACACTTGCCACCAGCATGGTTATAACAAAAGTACAGAGTGACAAACTCAAGTCAGGCTCCGGTCCGGAGCGTTCTTTTTCACCTGCCGTTTGCTGTCAAGATGCACTGGAGAGGCCAAGGGAAGAAACTTGCCCCTGTCAGGCAGTTCGAGTTAGAGCCGAGGCTGCGACGCGTGAGGCTTAACAGCGTGCTACCTATTTTTGGGTGCACGAGTGTTAGAGGGCGCCCAGAAAGCTTACCTAAGACCGATGTCTCCGAGCACAGAGGTGGTATAACCGAGCAGCGCCGAGCCAGAATTCCCACTAATGAGTGGGGCATCTGATAAGATTAGATCGGGCCTTCCCCCCAATTGTTCTCCATCTCTTGACTCACACTGCAGGGATCTCCATCAGATAATTTGCTCTCTGCAACCCACAAACCGAGCGAAATACTACGCAGTAAGCCGACGCAAGACGCGCGGTTCTCACCAGCTTGACATAAATCGAGATGGCATGCCCTGGACTGCCATCATCCTCGTCGATTGTGTTGTAACGTCGTGATGGGGGGATTGCGAGGGCATTGAGAGGGCATTGAGTAACCCCACGACGCGGCCTCGTTAGACCGAACGAAGGAAGCCATACAGACTACACAACACACAAGCGCAAGACCAGACACTCGCTGGACGACGCCTCTTGATCCTTCTGTCGTCTAGTCGGCAACGCGGCCGTCAAAGCAGCCCAAACACTGTCATCATCTGTTGGAGTCATACATCCCCAAGTGGCATGGCGACATCTCAGTCTTCCCCCTCTCAGAGTCCGCCTCCGTCTCTCCAGGGATGCGATGCATGCACGACGCTACTTTGCCCGTACCGACGGGTGTGAAAAAAAAGCACCTGCAGCGGAGGAGTGTCAGGCTGTGCCACACCGATTGACACTAGGCGCTGCCGACCATTCCGGGTTCGTGATGCCCCCGTCTCCATCAATGGATCTTTTTTGTCATTCGAACCTACGGTGAACCCTTGGCAGTGCCATTGGCATTGGGTCACGAAATGATCACCGGCATGCGAAGCGAGAACTTTTGATTCTCGTAAACAGGTTCCCGCCACGACCGATGGTATGCTGCATCAGTCAGAATTCATGTATCCCATCCTGTCAAAGATGACAGAACGGGATCTGCTGGCATCGATGCTGCCAGCGGACGAAGACTGATGCGATGACCCCAACACCAACCCCAAAATCGACGTGGAAGGACGGACCGCATATCTCGGGACCCGAAAATCGTCGTCTGCAAAAATTTCACGTCGAAGCCCAACCCAGCTGCTCAAGGAACAAGGGGGGCAGGCACGCGAGCGAGCGGTTAAACACGAGTGGGGTCATAGTTTGCAATTGCAGGAATGCATCACGAAAGAGACTGATCTTTCCGACCACTCATATCGCGCAGCAGCTGCAGGCGGAATGGATCCCTCCCCGTCCCAGCAGACACGAACACCCCACAAGTTTCCGAAAAAGCTTTTCGAAGACCCGACGGGCTCCAGCCTGGTGTGATCGCCCGCAGCGGCTACGCAAACACGCAGGCCTCCTCACCAATTTTTTTTTTCTTCAGTCCACATTTAAAGTTATCAGATCAAAATCCTTGTCGATGGCGGATCAGCACTCCGAGATCGGTGCAGGGTCCCTATTCGTGTCTTGGTCCGGTCACAGCCACAAGGAGGCTTCGGGAGGCTTTGGCAGGCTTTCGTAGGCTGGCTGGCAGATGGCAGATGCGAGCTGGCAATGGCCACGCTGGAAGCGTTTCAAGGGGATCGACGTCAAACGCTGCACGGGATGCTGGCTTGCCTGCGCGTGCTACGCGACACTCCTCGGCCGCCATGGCCCCGGCGAACTGTAGCATTGTGAGACACGTACCGGAGCGGAAGCGAGCTCGTGGCGACACAATGTGTTTGCTTTGCTGCGATTATGGCATTTCGCTGCGAAAGCCGTGGCTTCTGGCTTTCAGAACAAAACAAAACAAAACAGCTTCCTCTTCAGAGATTCGACTCTTCCAATATCACCGATTGACGACTGCAATGCAATAGCGGACGCCAAGAACACACGATGCGCCTCTCTCTCGCCTTGCTCTCGGGATTTCTCGCGATCTCTCAAGCCAATCATATCCCCGGTAGGAGCTTCGATCGATTGATTTCCATCTGGCTGGAAAACCAGGTATGCAGCCCACACTCCTCCGCCGGCAGCACCCCTTGCTGATATTAGCTGTCCACAGGACTTTGCCAAAGTAGTCAGGGATTCCCACATTGGCGACCTGAAGAAGGAAGGGATTCTGTTAACCAATTATTACGCCCAAACCCACCCAAGCCAGCCGAACTACATTGCAGCTCTTGCAGGCGACTACTTTGGCCTGAACCACGACGAACGCATACGTCTGCCAATAAACGTCTCTACCATCGTCGACCTGCTCGACTGGCGGGGCGTATCATGGAAGGCATACATGGAGGATTTGCCTGGACCGGGCTACTTGGCCGATGCCAGTGATGGCCAGACGGGCGGCGGCAAGTGGGACTACGTCCGAAAGCACAAGTTGGTTGGCCTGTTGATGAAGTTTGCTTCTGTGGAAACTGATATTCGCGCAGCCCCTTTGTCTCCTTTGACTCCATTAATCTCAACGGAACCCGGCTGCTCAACATCCAGGATTTCCAAGAGTGGAAGACTGACTTCGAGGCCAAGCAAGTACCCCAGTACGTTTTCATGACTCCCAACATGATGAACGACGGTCACAATACCACCCTCGAGTACGCCACCAAGTGGGCCCGCGACTTTTTGAAGCCCATATTGGCCGAAGACGCCTTCAAGGAGAGGACTCTCATCCTCTTGACCTACGACGAGTCCGAAGACAAGGGCAAGCCGAACCAGATCGTGTCACTCTTGATGGGAAGTGCAATTCCCAAGAACCTGAAAGGGACAGAGGACAAGACCTTCTACTCGCACTACTCGATGATGTCGACGGTCGAGTTCAACTGGGAGCTTCCGAACCTCGGGAGGTATGATGTTGGAGCCAACATCTACCAGTTTGCGCAGAACCTCGGAAGCAAAGTTCTCGTATCAAACAAGGACCCGCCTAACATGGCGGACGTGAACAATTCCGAATCGTACCCTGGAGCCTTGAACAACGACACTGGCAAGTTCCGTCCGTATCCGCCTCCGAATCTTGGACTCAACGGGTCGAGCGGGCTGCCAATTCTGGAGCATATTCGCTTGCAATGGATTTTCCATAAGGAGGAAACACCGTATGATGGAAAAGGCACTCTCTATGATGCCAGATTCCAACCAAAGTATATACCGCAGGTTCCTGTCAGGCATGGGGCTTGAGCATCGAGAACTTAGACAACTTCGAAAGCTTGCGCCCCGCCGGGTTATGCCGAAGTCTGATCGAGCATCTTATGCATATGAAGCTTTGGCGATTTCCAGCCTCCTATGATTGCAAATCGCAAAGTCAACCTGAGCCTTCTCATACCGCTGCGTGGGCCTCAAGAGCTTGAGAGGACGCTGTTGACCTCGCGCGTCACAAAAGGGGCACTTCCAATTGCGGTACGGCAATTTGATCGGAAGCAACGTTGCGCAGAGGTAAAGCGCATGGGCTGGTCTTGTGCGTAAGTGCTTGACCAGCTCGTGAGCCCGCCCTTCAGATGGAAGGTTGCACGAACACATCGGGCGCATTCTGACCATCACCGGGCTTCAACGGAAATTAATGGTGAACCACTGTTATCCGTTGAATTCAGGCCAGTATATTTGCTGTCAAGAGTCGAACATTCTGGCGTGACTTCTGGAATCCGTCGGACGTTGGCAGCGTGAGGAAACACCCAGCTATCACCCGACTATCGCTAGCCTCGGAGGCGGATCGCGCATGTGCAGCAACGGACATGGGTTTGGTGCGTCCTGCCCCAGACCGCATAGCGAAGCCGCCTTTTCGCCGTTTTTCGCAGGTTTGGGTCGCCTGTTGCGGACACTTCACGACTCATTGACGGAGCAAAGTGGTGTCTTCGGCGAGAGCGAAGCATCGCGTGAGTCCCACAGAACCGACCTATCGCAGCTTCCATGATGTATGTGTATTGTACGACACAATCATATGCAGCTCGTCACATGCTAAGGGTCGCACGAGATGATATAATATAGACAAGATCTGATGCCAATATAATGAATGGGCTTCGATGCAGCAAACGGTACTCTAGGGTATCAATCAATTATGACACGCCGTTCCACATCCGGTATTGTAGCTTTTGGGAAGCAAGACGGGCCGGATGCATGCCGGTAAATGTGACGAACGGCGCGGTTGAGGCGCATCGTACGTAAGGGTAACTTTATCTGAAGCTATTCCCGAAGCATGCATCACACCTAGCTCAAAAGCAAATGCCGACATTTTGACTCTACCTAGCCTACTGGCCAATGCCGAGATCGTTAAAAAGTCCTCGATTAGAAGTTGCGACCTTTCATGGCAATGTCGACGTCTATCTAGATTCGCTCACTCACAGGATCGATCAGACTGATTTTCACTACGTTGTTGTCAGTGCCAGAATTTAGACCACGTTCCTGCCTGCCAGTATGACTCGCATGTAAGATTCGCAGTCCGAGAGTCGTCTCACCAAAGCCAGGCCTAGCAAATCTCCATGACTCGAAGACAAGCCACCATTTCTGCTCCGCCGCGTCTTTCAACATCGGCCCCGAAGCGCGGCAATTCCTTCTAGACGCAATTCTCAAAGCCGTCCCGGCCACGACTTTCTGACATTGAATAGGAGACTAGGAACGCTGTTGCGAGGCTAATGACACAGAAGAACGGACTCCTCCTGCGCCACGCCAGCCGCGAGGATTCCTCATTCGCCAGACATTGATGCGACCGCGGCGACTCTAAGAGCGGGCCTCGTCGTGAGGCCGTCGCCGCGCTTGAGGCATTAGCGCCAGGGCGAAGGCACGCGGCGCTACCGCCAGTGCCTGTTGTTCCCTTGCATGTCTCACATCTGTCAATAGACACGCCAGGAAGAGCGCGCCAGGAAGGAGACTGCACGACAGAATCCCCCTTGCTGGACAATATTTTCCCAATGGGCGCCATTGCTCCGGGTGGCTGGCGACGATGGCAGCATCAGCCATCGCGACAGCTATCGGGAGGCGTGCGTCCCCCCACTTTTGGGGCTTGTTTCCAGTTGCTGTCTTCGACGTCACCTTTGCAACTCTCAGGGTCGCAATCTCAACCGGACTGTGACTCTGTGTGACAAGACATTTTCCCCTCCGTCTCTTGCGCCGTTGGGGTATTCCATATCCCGTGACGCCCAGCAGAGAAGAGAGAAGAAAAAAAAGAGCAACCCGATCATCTTGCGACCAGGAGGCCATGCGGATACCCGCAAAAGAGCTGGCCAAGATGCAACCTCTCGCGACGAGAAACACTCCTGGTGTAACGCGAGAGGATCTCCGTGGGAAGATATGTGGATTCCCCAGTCCCGCTCCGTTCGAACGCCAGGTCTGTACTACTGTTTCGCATCACGACTCTTGCCCTTCCGTCGTCCTACGAGGAATGGCCCCCGTCGGCCGCTGGCATCCGCAACGCTGTGCCAAGGTTGTGAGGCTTTTCTCCCCCGCTTGGACGTCCGTTGAGACTCACGGTCTCTTGCGTCGAGCTGCTCGATCGGACCGTTGGCGGGGCGGTGCTCGGTCTGGCTTCCTGGAGGACAATTGTCGTCCTCCTGGACAATGGGACAAGACGGATCTCACTTGTGCAGAAAGCTCGTCCTGCTCTTTGCACCCGTAGTCCTGGCTTCGAACCTAAGGACCGTGTTCTTGTTCGAATGAGGGGGAACTGAGAGATGACCTGCATGGATCGACCTTGCATGGCGATAACATCATTCTTCACTGCACGGGCCTCCGGCGTGTTCACGGCTCTGGGACTGACGAGTGGTCTCCTATTGTTCTCTTCCCATCAATTGGCCTAGCAATTGGATGGGGAAAATGTGGGAAAACAGGAGGAAACAAGGAGATCTCCGCAGTGGGGAGCTAAGCTCAAGCTGCCGCATGGCTCTTCCTCCTCCTCCTCCTCCTCCTCTTCTCCCACCTGAGCTTCACGCAACGCCGTCTGGTTGGCCCGCGCCGCACCTTACTCAGGTCAACAAGGTCAAATTTCTCCGCAGCTTGGATGAAACTAGCAAGAGAACACTGTGACAAAAAGGCAAACATGATTCAGTCCTCCCAGCCCTAGGCATATTGAGCGAGCATATTCCGGGAGGAGGAACCTAAGAAGGACATGGCTACTACTCATGAAGAGTCACTCCCAGAGCCTTTGCCTGAGTTGGGATTGCCTCACGGCAGTTGGAAACAACGAATACGCAGGGAAAAGCAAAAAAGGAGGAAGCCATGAGAAGCCACCAACCGGGGCGGCGCTCAACGTGACACGGGAAACATGCACGAAACCGTTCACGCCCAGCAAATGGCTCATGTCACCCAGATCATTCCCTACCTTAGGTCGGATCAAGGATCCACTGCCACGAGGGCTTCCTTCGATTGTCTGTTCCATTGAGTCTTGCGCGGAAAGTGTTTCTGCTAGTCACTGACGGTGAAGCAAAGTCACACCCGAGAGACGTTACCGCTCCGCTCCTTCACATAATCTAGCCTGACTGACGAACCCTGATCCCGTCCCGAACCGCTCAAACCTCCCCTTCCCCTCCCTCCCATCCCGTCCCGGCTTGCCCATCCAGCAATCTTCATTCAGACCTTCGATGCGTGTGAAGGCTCATTGGACAGGTCTACTCCGTTATCTACCTTATGTGATTAGTTGGGACACGGCTCTCGAGCCATGTGGAGAGCACAAAAGCTTACCTGCAAAGGGCATGCATTCGGGCCACACTTCCCGCTAAAGGGACGGGACGGATCAGTCCAACCAGAGTTTGGGCGGTCTCTCTCGTACACCACTCTTTTTTTCACTCTGCCGTCTCTACACACACTAGCTGATAGTGAGTGGTCCATCTCCCGTGCTAGTTTCCTCCCTACCTCCCCTGAGCGAAAAGGAAAAAGCAATCGCACACCTCCCTTGCTCGGACGGCAGTCCGCAGCTTATATCGCAGCTGCATCTCCCCCCTCCCTCCCCCCACCCTCCCCATCAAGGATGACATTGACAAGCAAGCCGTCTGTGGTTGTCCGCGAGTTCCATGACCGGGGAGATTCGTCCCTTTTGATACGACCCAAGGGCACAACATCTGTTCAAGCTGCCCTTTTTTCTTCCATTTCATCATTCTATCGCCTTCGGTTATAGGCTTTCACACAGCAGCATATCTACATTTGAACGAGAGGGAAGGCGAGATGAGGTGGATGCAGGCCGGTCTGGCGGTTGCGGTCGCCTTCTTTGGGGTATCACGGGGTGCACTCACCGACTTCGTCGGCCAGCTGCCGCCATGCGGGGTGAGTAATTTTCGGAATGCTTCATTGTGGTGGCTTCTTCTTGAAGAATATTGACTTACTTTTGGGTGGTGTAGTTGACTTGCATTATCAACGCGATACCAGCGTCAGCGTGCCATTCCGTCGACAACGACACCTGCATATGTAGCAATGAAGACTTGAAGGCGCGGGTGCAGGTATGCCTCCTCGCGAATTGTACGAGGATAGAAGCATTAGGTCCGTCCTTTCCCTTCCAAATTTGCTTGAGAAGCACACTAACACGCCAATAGATGTCGCAAGGATAGAGGCCGAAGCATGCAATAGACCAACACGCGAGCGCAAGGTGGACATTCTGGCGCCGTTGGCCATTCAGATTACTGGGTTCTTGATGGTTCCGTTGCGGTTATTCGCGCGGTGGACGACGATGCACCATTTTGCTCCGGACGATTGGATCATGCTGTTCACAGGGGTATGTCAACACAGGAGGGATGTAGATGGCTGCGATCTGACAAGTGACAGCTCATGTTTGCCGTTTTTGTCGTGCTTGGACAAATTGGTAAGCGCGGAAGCCTCCGTTGTCAAGTTCTCTACTAACTAGACTTAGCCGGTGCCGTTGCCTTTGGAGAAGATGTGTGGATGGTTAGGCCGGACGAACTAACATTCGGCCTCAAAGTCAGTCACCCTTCTGCTGTCACCAGTATTGCATCTAACCGGACCAGGTATTCTATGTCGACGAGAGCCTTTACCTAGCCTGCCTAGGCCTGACCAAGATATCAGTGCTATTCTTTTACCTCCGAATCTTTCCCAACAAACCGTTCCGCTGGGCAACATACGGAACGATGGGTTACATCATCATCTCGACGACAGTTCTACTCTTCATGCAAATATTTCAATGCATTCCCTTCGAATTCAACTGGGTAGGCTGGCGCGGCGACTACGGCCCGCATCACTGTCTCGACATCAACACTCTCGCCTTCGTCGCCGGCGGGCTGAGCATCAGTCACGACATCATCATCATCCTCTTGCCGCTCCCGTTGCTCTACAAGCTCAACATGTCCAGACGCAAGAAGGCGGGCATCTTCTTCATGTTCGGCCTCGGCGTCTTCATCCTCATCACATCCTGCGTGCGGCTACAGTATATCGTCCTCTTCACGCGCTCGCTCAATCCGACATGGGACTTTACGGATCCGCTGATCTGGTCCGGGGTGGAGGTATCTGTGTCCATGATTGTGGTGTGTCTGCCGGCGGTCCGGACGCTGCTCAACCGCATTTTGCCGAGCATATTCGGGTCGACGGCCGCGACGGAGATTACACCAAATCGCAAGGCGTCTGCCGGGTCTGGGTTCAGGTCCATCGACAGCAACCGGCAGTACCAGGGCCGGTTCGACTACGAGGAGGAGAGGAGAGAGGTCGCGCGGGCGGCGCGGCTGGTGGAGAAGAGGCGCAAGTTCTTCTCGTTCATACCGCAGGCCAGGGAGCCGAACGAGAGCGAGCTGGAGCTGGGGGACAAGTCCAAAGGGGAAGTGAGGACGGATATCAGGCATGCGGATGGTGGTGAGGCTGCTGAGACGAGGCGGAGCTCGATGGAGAGCGGGATTCACGTGAGCACTACGACTACGTTTCAAGACCCTCTCGGGCGAGGACAGAGGGACAAGGCAACGTTCTGAGGAGACCTTGCGGTCACGATATTCGAATGGATTAAGGCAGTCGATGGACCGGAGTCGCGATTCGGCGCCAGCTCGGGTTCACAGCACTGAGTCACTGTTTGGAGGCTATGGGATACTACTGGTTGGGGCATGGGATCTGTGATACCATTTGCATGGAAGGGCGTTGGTTTGACGGGCAAATACATAAAACGAACTGAACAGTGTAAAAGTAATAGTATTATTTGAACCTTCGTCAAAACTTCCTCGTGAAGATGGATGCATGGTGGGGCTAGTCCGAACCGCTGACTTGGACGTATCCATCCATGGCCGGATTGCTCGCAGCTGAAGCATCAGCCCACGATATCAGCCCAAACCGGGGCTCAACTCAATCGAAAAGCCAAGTCTGAATAGGAATGCGCCACGTGCTGGAAACAAAGATCCAGAAACCAAGGGTCCAGGCCTAAAATATCTTGACCTTACGGGGGACATTTCTCTACACGAGAGGCATATCGCCCGCAGACCTCGTCGCGGCTTCGCGTCGTGGGATAAGGTTTGCATCCCCATCTCAAAAGTGGCGTGATTCCAGACCACCTGGAAGAAGTGCCGTCCATTTTCGATGTGGGAGATCACCAATCATCGGGCGCGCGGGGGAAGGTATGGAGGGAGCTTGATCGGAGCTTATTTTTTGTGTGTTGTTACCAGGGTGAAGGGGGTAATTAATTGTGTAGAACTCTCTTATCGCTGCGCGGGGGTTCTCCGCCTGAAGTGGCCGCCTGAAACTGCAAGACCACCTCTTTGAGCGGTTTCGTGGCTTGGGTGTGGTGAGCTGGGGAGCCTAGAAGGATGATGGAAGAAGTATGTTGGGATGGGGCATGTTGTGGCGGTTCGGGAAACGCGGATGGGGGCTGGAATGGTGGGATTCAGGGACTGGACCCTTGATTGGAGTGATCCGTCAAGTGCGGAGCTGTCCCGCCGATTTTCCCACGATGGCCCCGAAAGGGGAGTCGTGAGCAAGGTAGTGGCTTTATTGGGAAGGGTTGCTGGCAAGGGAAAAGAGATGCCGACACGGCGACCGGGTCCCGATGTCCGGCTCCGTGATACAGCCGGAGAGGACCGGTCGCAATCCCCACACCAGAGTGACCCACAATCACAACGGCATTTGTGTAGTTGTGCAACCAACGGGGATCTCATGGTGCTCAAATGTCGTCGTACTGCATTGCTGCATCTCGATAACCCCGCTCATCTCACCGGTCTCCCCTCACTGCTACGGTGTGGGTGATGTCATGTCTCGCAATCACCATGCAGCCCAACCAAGATGGACAGGAACGCACGTATAGGGAAAATCGTACACTGAAATCAGCTCAATATCCGACCTGTTCCTGCAAAGTGGCTGGCTGGATATGGCGATGGTCGAGACAGCACAACCGAGACCATTGACTCGCCTCCACCCAGCCCGACGCCATTTCTCTGCACGCTTCAGGCGCGGGCGAAAGGATCGCAGATGATGGATTTGGTAAGTCGTACGGATATACGCCCCATATTCCGTTGAGAGGTTACTCATAGCAAGTCGTGCAACACAGCGCATTGTTAAAGTCTGCTCCTCGGCATCAGATCTTCACGACAATCAATCTCTCGCGGCCGCCCATACCCCTGTGTTATCATGGGTCTCCTTCAACCAACTCTCGACCGTTTGCGTGCTACCGATCTGGCAGTCATAAGTCGCCAAATCCTGCAATCCCGATCATTCAGAAAACCCCTGGGCATCCTAGCTGCCTTCAGCCTCATCTACACCCTCAACAAGGCCCTCGCCCGCTGGTACCTCCGCACATCCTCGCCCTGGGACTGGTCCAAAGAGATCGTCCTCATAACCGGCGGAAGCAGCGGCATCGGCGCCCTCCTCGTGCGCAACCTCGCCGCGCGCGACATCAAAGTCGTCACCGTCGACATCCAGCCCCCGCTCACCCCTCTCCCGCCCAACGCGCGCTTCTACCAGCTTGACGTGACCTCCCCCGCCGCCGTGCGGTCCGTCGCGCAGCGCATCCGCGAGGATCTAGGCGGCGACCCGACGGTGCTGGTCAACAACGCCGGCGTCGGGACGGGCAAGCCGCTGCTCGCGGAGACGGACGAGCAGGTGCGCCGGACGTTTGACGTGAACATTGTGGCGCAGTTCTGGATGGTGAGGGAGTTTTTGCCGGCGATGGTGAAGGCGGATCATGGACATGTGGTGACGGTCGCGAGCATGGCGAGCTTCCTGACGCTGGCGTCGAATGTGGGGTATTCGTGCTCCAAGGCGGCTGCGTTGTCGTTGCATGAGGGGTTGACGCAGGAGTTGAGGTATCGGTATAATGCGAGGAGTGTGTGTACGAGGTATGTGATGTTCTCTCTCGTTGCAAGCTGGGAAGCGCTGGTCTGATGTGGGAAGCAGCATCATCCACCCAATGTTCACTCGCACACCTTTGATACAGCTTGCGACCGCCAAGGGTGACTTTCCGGCGGACCTGCTCGACCCCGAAGATGTTGCGGATGCCATCACGAAGCAGATCCTTCGCGGTAGAAGCGGGTCGGTTTCTCTGCCTGGGTGGTGCAGCCTGATCTCCGGGATTCAGGGGTTCCCGACAATATTGCAGGAGTTGATAAGAGGGTCCAAGGCCCATGTGTTGGACGGCCGGTCTTTTGCTGCTTGATATAGATGGGTTCGAGTGTGATACCAATCTGGTTGCAGCGTTGCTAGAGGAAGTTCTGCTGGGCGTCGGTCATCATATCACCAAATGCATGGATACCCAGCGATGTCGGGCCAATCCTCCATCTTTGGAGCTGTCTTCTCACCGTTTCAAACCTCTACTGATGGACGCCACGAAGCTCGTGCAAGAACAACTAGATTGGTGTTTCCACCAGGTGCTTGTACACTTTGTGGACAGCTTGTCCGAGACTGTCCGCGTATAAAATCAGCTTGCATCGCATCGCCGATCTATGTTATACCGCTGCCAAAGATATGCTCCCTTGGGCGAATACTTTCCTACTTGAAGTAAGTCTATTTACCTGACGCGATATCATCAATGGGATTCACAACAGTTGATTAAACCAGTTCCGCGAGTATATATGCGCTGATCTTCTTGCCACGACGAGGACCGCATTCATTGACGGTATGGCCGTAATGCTGCTGGTTCCGGGCGCCATTGGCAGCTTGGTGGCATCTAGTACTGCCAGGGATAAGACGGGGCTTACCGACGCGTTGTGGACCAGCTAATTCCAGCCAGGCCGTGAAGACCGACCGGACATCCCGCCCGTCGTTCCCCACTGGCCGGCCCGTGTCCGGGCCGGCGGTTCCCCCTTCGGAACTAGAGGTTTACGGAACAGCATCTGCACACATTTTGCCGCCGATCGGCTAGAATTTGACCTCTTCAATCGCGTGGAGAAAGCTTGGTAATCCGATTGGATGCCGTTTACTGGAGAATCAGAGACCGCTCGGTCGGTAAGTGACGCGCTTTGGTTTCGATCAGTGGAGTGGCTCAAGGGCAGATCTGGGAGGCAGAGCGCCCTGCTGTCTGGCCGACATATAAGGATAGGCACTCAGAGCTCTCTGGCACACCATCTCAACCGCTCAAGCGCCCGGACGGCAAGCGCCCGTTATTTTTTCCCCAAGATGAAACTTGGACTTTCTTCTTCGATCTCCCGGCAACCAACAGCGACGCTGGAAATCAGCCATCAACGGCCTCGCTAGGTCGGAATAGGCGTGGCGCCCAGCCACACCATCTTAGTCTTGCCAGCCCTGCTAGGCTCCAGCATTGGCAAGACCAGGTCGCAATTGAGCGTCGAGCACACAGTCCTGGCAGGGAAGGATGGCTATTAATACGAGAGCTGCCCTGAACCGGCATTCGCCCAGGCTCAAGGGCAGCGTACGACTCTCTCCGATTCACCAACCCGAGGATCGACAACATGCACCCTTGGCCATTCTTCTGTGTGGCCCTCGCGTTCGCTCAGAATACCCTCGCCGTGAACCAGTTCCGACGACCTGCCGCCGATGGGCCCACAGGCGACTACAGCGAGAACCCAGCCTACGAGGTCGGCAAGGACATTACGTTTCTGTGGGACACGGATTTTGACCAGATTGATCTGGTTGTGTGGAGCGACGCGTCGGATAAGCTCAAGACGTCTCTGTATAAGAGGCTCGCAGGTAGGCCTCCAAGGAGCAACGAGGTGATGGGATGTTGACAAGACTCACGATGACTGACTTTCTACCAGTGAATCTGTCGAGCAGGGCGTATACTTGGAAGCCCAGTTTCGATGGGTTTCCTGCCGAGGCGAAGACGCTGGGGGTCTTTTACCTGACCTTCTATCAGGCGGGAACTGTGAAGCAGGCTGCCCAGTCGCATTACTTCAACATCACCGATACGTCGGCCGCTTCGGCTTCGGCGTCGGCTTCAGCTCCAGCGACGACTTCAAAGGTGACATCGACATCCGTGCCGACTTCTGCAATCACAGCGACGACCCCAACTGCGTACTCGCCACCCTCATCAACGTCATCACCTGCAGCATCCACCGATGCCGCGGTGCAGCAAGATGGAAGTGACAGCAGCGGAAGCGGTCTTTCTGCTGGCGCTGTGGCTGGCATCGCCATCGGGGCAGCCCTGGGGACATTACTTGCTGCTGGTGCTGCAGCATTCCTGGCATGGAAGCGGCATCAAAAGAAGAACGGAGCCGACAAATCAGGCCCTGGTTCAAGAGGCAGCGTGGCCTTCGGTGATGCTGCGGCTCAGGGATATTACGCACCGTCAGGGTACGCGCCCTCAGGCCAGTACACGTCGCCTGCATCGTATACGTCGCCCTCGCAGTGTGGCGGGTACTCCGCAGAGTGGAAGAGCCCGACGGTGCAGCCCGTCGAGCTGGCAACGGACAGAACTCCTGAGCTTGGGGGTGGGACCGAACATGTGGAGGAGCTTTCGACGAACAGGCGCAGCGCGATGAGTTAATAGAGTTGTAGCAGACTTCCAAATGTCAACGAAAGTCGACGTTCAAACCGTTCCAGCTCCCAATGATGCCAAACCAGTCGAAGAGTTGCTGAGATAAGCGGACTTCATCCCGCTCTCGAGATTGAAACGTCGGAAAGCTTATTTCTCAAAGAGAAGGAATTGCCGACAGTTGCCGTTCTCTGAGGATTGGGGGAAGAGGGCACGGGTTCCGAGTTCCCCGAAGGCTCGAGCTTCACAAAGTCAGGTCGTTAGCAGAGCCTCATAACCAACCTCGGGACACGGGTTCCTGTCAAAATTGTCTCGTTTTTCTTTCGAATCAAATCATGTCGTCAGTTGTCAGAAAAAGCAACACAAGAGCTTGTTGGTGGCCGTCTCCAACCAGAAGCTGTAGCACCGGGCGGGCGGTGGAGAAGAGCGCGACGGCCGCCCCACTCACCGCCTGAGACAAGGATCGCACGGGCCACTTGCCGCAGTTTTGGTCTGGGTTTTGTTGGTTGGAACTCCTGCTCGAGTGTCCTGAGCGTTTCCTTTCCACGTCCCAACCTCACTCACCAACGCTTTATCTGCCCTTCCCCCCTTTCTCCCCTCCACACCTGAGAGGGAAATTCCAGTTCTCACTCAAACGCAAACTCTTGAAGCTTTACCAGCGCTTGCTTTAAGCTTCTCAGCTTCGACCCGGCGGCGCGGTCCAGAACTCTGCCGGAAAACCTTTCCGCCACTTGCGGGCCGCTTCTTATTGGACACCTGTCTCACCAGCCACTTGCCGAACGAACCATAACCACAACATGGCACGCCAGGCGAACGTCGCCGCCTCCTCGGGAGCTGCCGCCTCAGCCGGCGGCGCCGGTGCCATTGACCCCCGCGATCGCATCATGTCGCACATGAATCGCGACCACAAGCGCGAACTTTCCTACTACCTGCAGCACTTCGCCGGTCTTGGACGCGGCGCTGCCTCGTCTCCGTGGATGAAGGACGTCTCTTTTGAGGGCATGACCATTGCTGCTGGTGGCCTTGGCGGGAAAGAGTACTTTGTTGCCTTTAACCCGCCGTTGACCTCGTGGGAGGAGGTGCGCCCTGCCGTCGTCGACATGGCGCGTGTGTCGAGGGAGGCCCTTGGCTACAGCGACATTACCGTCTCGCACTTTGAGGCGTCTTCAGGATTCGCCTTGATCGTAGGCATTTCGGTCGCCTTCTATTTCGTCTGCTACCTGACGCTGGGCTTCGTCTTGCCCGGCCGACCGATTTGGGGCTTCCTGCAGACGGTGTTTCCCGGTGGTCCGCTGTTTTACCGCTGGCTCGTCAAGACCATCTTCTTTCCTGTCTTGGGCATCCATCTCACCGAGTGCTGGTGGTTCCACAGGACTCGTCTGGTGAAGCACGGCATCGAGCCTGGCTCCAGTGTTTGGTGGCAGTGGGTTAGCAGCCTGTTTTTCGAGGGTTACCCTGGCTTCCAGAGGTTTGATGCTCTCGTCGCGGCGAAGAGGAAGGAGCAGGCGGAGGCGGGCAAGAGCCACTGAGGGCTAGGTTCGAGACAAATCGATGTCTGGTTTGGGCTGAGACCACAGTCGACGGAGTATGCGACGTGGGAAGAGTGAGCCGGGCGTATGGTGAACAGAAGCGACGGTCATGCGTCAAAGAGCGACTCTGTTCGGACCCGACACTGGCTGCCGTTGGCAAACCGCACTCAGCAACAGGTCACAGATGCTGGTCGGGTCATTCGATACCCAGGTTTCGGAACCGATCTTTGTTTGCAGAGACGGGTGACGGGTAGAGTGCCCTGGGTCGATGAGAAAGCACACCCCTCCAGGATACTTCTCGCCCAGTACTTCTGAGGGTCGGTTAGCCATTGTAGTTGATACTAGAGTAATGGTAATGAAAGAAAAGCTTGAGGAAGCTTGCATTCAGAATGGCTCGTTTCCGGGTGGAGGCAATCGTTTCTAGTGCTGCCCTCATGGTCAAGGCAGACAAGAGTTGCTGCTCGGTTACCAGATGTCCTGATGCGCCTTCGCAGGTGTTGCCTTCTTGAAATTGCGTCTGACGTGGCGTTGGCTGCATTCATTTCGGGTGCAGGAAAGAGGTACCTGCCAAGCGAGGTCATCACACCGCAGTGTATGATGGAAACCGGGGCTTCTGGAAGCTATCAACTGCCGCGCACAACTAGTGCCTTCTGCCTTATTCCTCATTCCGTAGTAGGCGCGAAGCCTAAGGTAAGGCAGTGTGCCTAGCCAAAAGATCGACCCGACGTTGCTGCATGTTTCAATTGTCAGAACGCGGATCGGTTGCTAACGGCAAGTGGCAGCTTGGGTAGGTAGGTCCTCCCTCAACGCTGTTTGGCGCCGTCCGCCGGAACGGGCTAGTGCATGGAGCGGGACCCCACCTCGGCTACCCGTTTCCCACTGAAAAGTATCGACCCGGCTCCTCTTTCCGACCTTTCACCTCCTTCGCTTGCCGCCTTCCGTCTCCTTCTAGTGCAGCAATATTCTCACCCATGGCCGACGACGACACATCATCAAGGTCGCACCGAGTGTCGGCATTTTCAGTCAATGCATGCCTCGCGGCACGTCTGTCTTTGACGTTCCCATGCCTCGGCTGGCTTGCTTTTCGATGGAACGTAGTTTCCTCGGGACATCTCCAACCTTGTGCACCGCAAACCAGCAGACAAGCTTAGCCAAGGCGAACCTAACGACTGGTGCTTTGCCAGCCGCAAGATCTCCATCATAAGGCAGAATATCTCCATATTTTCCCGCGTCAGTCCAGCCTTTCCCCGTCGAGGCAAGCTTGCGAGCCTTTCCAGTCCTTAGTGGCGTCTGCACCCACCCGCTTTGGACCACTTCGTGTGGTCACATCAACATTCAAGTCTTTGTCTGCGCGGGACGTCGATCAACACAAGGGCGAATATCTCTGCCAAGTATCGAAAGTGGCTATCAAGAGTCCAATCGCATTTCAAGAGCATCAAGATCGATGATTCTGCACCCGATGCCCATGACCAATATATCGCAGTCTAGGCCCTTGGGCCCTCGCTGCATATCTGGGGACAAACATCATGTTTGCACCAACCACCGCCTCTGAACCATCCCGACGTAGATGTGTCTTTGTCTGCCGACATTCAAGCGAGGTAACATGGCTCACCCCTGGCGAGCTGAGCTGGAGTTGACTTTCTCGAGGGGCACATGCAAGCCTCTCGAAAACGACGTAGCTATTTTTGTCTCGAAACTGGCATCGAAATCAATCAAATCCCTTCAGCCATCGCTGAGTGCTTGCAAAGCCGGAGAGATTGAGCATCAGAGGCGCAGTCAGTATTGCCGTCGCGGATGAGCTCGAAAAGCAAACTCGACTTGGTGGTTGTCGGCATCACGGGCCGAAGTTGGGATCTTTGTCTTTGAACGTTGGCTGCGATCCTCTTCCAGTTGCCGATGAGCCATTCTCAACAAACGCGGGTGACTCCCAAACACAATCAATCCTGCATGGCGGCAATCACGAATATCGTCGGGCTCGCCTTCACTTGAACGACCTTTGCGGGACACCGCCGTCACAGGTGCCTGCCTACCGCCATGCATTACATGCACAAGCTCCGAAGCAAGCGGGGGTTGCCGTCCTCACGGACACGAGACGGTTGGCCAGCTTTTTCCGAACCTCACCCTCCACTCCGGAGCACTCCCCGGAGCTGTCGTTAGTTCGCAGATGCAGCTGGAGAACCTCGTCGTTCTGTGTCTCTAGCGCAGCCGAGGCACGCCAAACTACAACGTTATGTGCACTAGCTCACTCTAGTGGCCGATACAAACGTCATACAAGCGATGGAGGAAGTTGCCGATTGAGAACATTGAGAACGAGCCACGGGAGCGTATTCGGCAGCCCGATCTCCTACTGGAGGAGTGGTTCGGCCATCATGGAAGTTCCGATTGCCACCACATTTGGTATGAACGCGTGGCCATTTCACTGCGGAAGGATCACTATTCATGTTTGTCTTATCAGGTTTATTCAATGACTCTAGGCCTTCTCAATGGCTCGCTTCCATCCAATCTACATGGCGCAGCCCTGGCGTACCTTTCGTCTGGTTGATGCCGAAGTCAATTCAGCACGGAATCGACGGTATGGTCGCGCTGTGCCTGGATTGAAGCGAAGAATTTCACGCTCGGTCTCGCTCTACTGCAAGGGCCATTACCGCATTCGGGACTTTTTCATCCAATGCTGAGTATCTGGCTTTGCTGCGTAGTCGAGCATTGACAACGGAAAAGTCAAACAGCCTCAATGCCGGCGGGGTTGAGTCGCTAACTTTGTGACTAAATCATGAGCCCCCGCTCCCTAAGGCGTCATCCTCGCCTGTGACTGGCACGACTGGGAGCTTGGCTGCGGGAGTACGATGAGATCACTAATATGCTACCGTGATATCGGCAGCCGTTTGAACTCGCGAAGGGGCCCATGTTGGGGAAGGCTTAGAATTTGTCGTGGACGGCTATGGAAGCATGCATTCTGCCACACCGACAATCTGGAGGGTCCGAAAAGAAGAATACGGCCGGCCCCATACGGCGGCGTAATTGCAATGCCGCGCCGGCGGCTGACCCCGCTCGTACTCTGACTTTTCGCCCGCACCACTCGCCGGGTTGACCGCTGCTGGGACCCCTATGCAAGGCGATGGGGTTGGCACACCTTGCCCGGCCACTGTCAATTGAACAGTTGATTCATGTCACATCCCAAAGGACGGCCGAGTTGCATATGATATGCAGGTTTGTCATTCTGCAATATAAATTCGCTAGCCGCACGTGGCTGGAAAAACGAAAAACTGGACCATTGTGGGCATCGAGGTTGGATCGCTGCGAGCTGAGAGGGGCAAACAGGGCTCCCCAATTCGGACACTCTTGCGAACCTACCCACAATCCGTCCTGCCCCGGCTAGTTGGCTCTGAGGCTCTATCGATGAACCCTCCAACTGCCCTGTCATCCGCACATCTGGGTGCCGACGACACTCGTATGAGATGGGTCCCCTGCAATAAACAGGTGCGTGGCCCATGCGACGCCCGTCTAGCCTCATCACTCTCACCTGAGTGCGGGCTGGCTATCCGGGGTATCCATCACGACCATGGGACGATTGCGGGAGACATTGCGCATTCTCGGACCCAAACACTAAGAGCAGGCCCGGGGAGATGGAGATGGTCTCCTCGGCAAGCATGGCCCACCGTGGTTACGGCAGAGTTCGTTGACATATTAAAGACAGGGCCCAATCTCCATTATCGTTGATGGACCACCACCGGCGCTTCTCTTAATCTCAGCGACTGACAGCTGTGAGGCCACTCGTTTCCGTCGCAGGTCCCTTGGTCCCTAGCCCCCCACGCCAACCCCAGGTCTTTGATATCCGTCACCTTGGTTGAGTGGTCGATATCCACCATGAGGGCCCAAACCGGCATCAGCAATGTCCTGAGGGCAGTGGTCATCTTCTCTGGTCTTACCACTGCCACCCCTCTCCTCCGTCGATGGACTGTTGGTCAGACTATTAACACCACTGGCGGATTGGTGAATGGTCATGCCGCCCCCGATGTGGACCAGGTTCGTCAACTACGCTGATGTTGAAGAGTTCAGCTGACTGGGACAGGTTTCTGAGTATCTGGGCATTCCGTACGCTGAGCCGCCCGTCGGTAGCTTGCGCTTTCAGCCTCCCGTCAAGTTCACCGGCACCAAAGCTATCAACGGCTCCGCTTTCGTAAGTTTCAAGACTTCGGGGAAGCTTGCCTGGCAATGCTCTCAAAATTTTCCACGCGCTTCTGAACTTGAGACTAACGAGCATTGACCAGGGCCATCAATGCATGCAACCAGCCGGCAGCAGCACCTCTCTCGACGCCATCAAGAAGCTTGGTATTCCAGCCTCAGCTGCGGTAGTTCTCACCGCACTCACCGACACCGGCTCTCAGAGTGAAGACTGCTTGACTCTGAATGTGTGGTCGAAGCCCCAAGCCGGTGATGCCAAGAAGGCTGTGTTGGTCTGGATTCACGGAGGCGCCTTCACAACAGGTAACCGAGCGACCGTCCGATGTTTTCGGCAAACCGGCCACTGACTCAGTCGCAGGAAGCTCCCGAACCGCCGCCTACAACGGAAGGTTCATTGCGGACGAGAATGACGTTGTGGTCGTGTCCATGAAGTGAGTTTCTGCCGGAATTCGGATTGGGCAACTCAACTAACACGGGTCTCCCCGACAGCTACCGCCTCAACGTCTTCGGCTTTCCTGGAAATCCCGTTACGGCCCCTAACCTTGGACTTCTCGACATCCGCATGGCCCTTCAATGGGTTCGGGACAACGTTGGCAGGTTTGGAGGCGACTCTCAGCGCATCACAATCTTCGGCCAGAGTGCTGGTGGGTCGCTCGTGGACTACTACTCGTATGCCTACGCGTCCGATCCGATTGCCAATGGCTTCATCCCGATGAGCGGAGTCGCCACGGGCTTTGGTGTCTTCACCAACGAAACCGTTAATGCCAAGTGGTTCAATGTTACCAGCAACGTCGGCTGCGGCGGCAACACAACAGATCCCAAGGCCGTGTCTGAGTGCATGCTCAGCAAGACTGCTGAAGAGATCATTGGCAAGGGATTGTCTGCCAGCGACGCCGGATTGGGCTCCGCGAACGGTCTCTCCTTTGCACCAACGGTCGACGATACGCTTGTGTTTCCCGACTACAGCGGTCGCTCATCGGCCGATGGCGGCTACGTGATCGGCAACCTGGAAAATGAGGCCGGTCTGTTTAAGCTCGGGAGCCCGGACACCAACGAAACGTACTGGCTCGGACTCAACAACGTAGCCTTCACCTGCCCGGCTGGCAGACGAGCGGCACGAGCCGTTACTGCTGGTCATCCCACCTGGAGATACCGCTACTTTGGCGATTTCCCCAACCTTGCCATCACCATGACGCCTGCTAGCGGTGCATGGCATGCATCCGAGGTCAGTTCTGCTTTCTTTTTTTCTTCTTTTTTTTTTTTTCTCTGCCCGCTTTGATATGAGACCTTGCAGCTGACAGCGCTTAGCTCCCTGTTCTTTTCAACACCGTGCCCCAGTCAGCGATTAACAGCACCGTACAAGAAGTGGCCGTCGGCAAGTACCTTCGCGGCGCCTGGGCTGCTTTTGCCAAGAACACCAAGACGGGGCTGATCGACTACGACTGCCACGGCATGTGGCCGATGTACAAGCTCGACGACGAGAAAACAATGAACCGCATCTCGTTCGCCAATGGCACCGGCAGCAACCTAGTCGCCGGCGGTTCTTACGACGGCTTGTGCGCGATACTGGGCGTGCCCGTCAACTGAAAAGGCTAGACAAGATCAGCAGAAACTCTGACAAATATACACATAAACCTACTATAATTGAATAATTAGACACACATACACACCATCTTGATGTATTTGTTATCATGCCCTCCCTACCTGGCGCAGCTTTCTGGCGCAGTTTCCAGGCTCTCCTTCGGGCTTGCTGAAGGGTCCGTTCCCGTTGACGTGACTTTCAGCAGAAGCGAGATGTGATATCGTCTCCTTTCCCCGGACTTCTTGTCTCTTTTCGCTCTCGGTCGTTTCAGATTCTCGAATGATTTCGAAGATTACGATCAACGGCTAGGAGACGGGAGTCCACGTGCTTGAGCGAAGCGAAGCCCCTGAAAAGGCAGGTGGACAGGGTGACAATTTCATCAATTAGCGACATTGAGCACTGCAAAAAAAAGTACGTACAGGCGCTGATTCCTCAGGACTGGAACAGGCCGACAAGTCGGCTGTGCACGCTCCAAACTCTAAATGGACCTCTTGTGCGACGTCCGTCGTCGTTTGCGTCTCTCTTCGAATTCAAGCAAATACCAACGCTTTTCCCGAGCCGTTTAAACCCAAAAACCACGGAAGATCCAACTGATACAGACCAACAACATGTTGTACACCACCCCTTCCGACTCCCACGATAAGTGAGCCACACCGCCGCCGCTATAGCCGGGTACTGTTTCCACCATTACCACCACCAGCCTGCTTGAGCTGCTGCAGCAGTGCGTCGACTTGCTGGGTCTTCTCCCGCAGGCGGTCTGTCAACGCCGACGCCGCTGCGGCAGAACCGCTGTCGCTGCCGCTAGCCACGACGGCCAATGTCTCCGTGACGGTCGAGTCTCTGCTGGCGAGGTACTTAGCCAGCATTACGGCGTCCTCTCTGGGTACCGGCTGTCTGCGAACGGATTAGCACCCGCATCATCCCGCGCGAAAGGTCGTCTCCGAGGATTGCCCCTCCCCCTCCCTCTCCTCCTTCTCTCGACGTGGCACGCTGTGATCCATACCTTTCACCGGAAACTGCCATCGATGGACCTTCTGATTCCAGAGCCATTGGGTCGCTGCTACAGCCCGGCGATGTCCGAGATGGCGTTGATGTCTGAGTCCTTGCCGGATTGAGCACCGTTTTCAACTTCACTGTAACGATATCTGGGCTACCGTCAGTCTCAATTGAGGTATTTGGCTGAATCATCCGGGGTACTTACGATATGGGCGGGATTCGCTTCGACGGGTCTCAAGCTCATCAATTGGGTCAAAGTTGGCATCAATTGAGATCCTCTTCAACCTGGAACAGCTTTCTGGGGTGTCACCACGCCTTTCTTTATATGCCACCGGATCTTCTTCGCAGGTGAGGCCATCGCAGCCTACGCGGTTGCGCGTACTTTGCAAAGCGACGACTTTGCCCTGCGAGCGGGTCACGCAAGGAGGGACATCTGCGCGACATTGCGCGCACTTGTACCGTTTTGATGGCATGACGGACAGCTCAGCTGCTCCCCAGACAGATCGGGATCTTCATCATTCTTTCCTCCGAACAATCCGGGGCGTCCAATCGTTCTTATCTGCAAATCATCATTGGATTGCGAAGTGAGGCGGCCTCACAAATACATTACTCCCCCTCTTTTCATCCATGGCCGCCAAAAGAGTCTCACGCAAATGCGTAGACTGCGCGCGCGCAACTACGGGCTGACCGCGAGGCAACCTGGGAAGGTCAGCGCAGGCGACGCGATGTATAAGAAGGCTGGTAGTTCGTTGCCTGATTATCGTGTTCTTCTATTCGGCACCAACGCAGATCCAAAATTCGCAAGTTCGTGGCACTACTCTCTTCCTTGGGCACATCCTCAGGCACAGCCTCAAAGTCCTTCTTCGTTGTAGCATCGCGATTCAATATCAAAGAGAACATCAACATGTCCCAACAGTAGCTCTTGCGTGCACTCGAGAAGAATGCCCGCAGCAGTAGCTAGACATTTTCAAGCGTCTTATCCATTCAACTTATTTCGTCGCCCTCAACTCAAGAAACGCACCAAACGCTGCCCGCCGAAGATCGACTTCTCTCCTCTGCTATCCCGTTGGTTCAAGGCTCACCGTTTCAGTCGACCGAGCACTTGCCTAACGGACATGCCTGAGAATCATCAAGAACCCACTCCCAATCCAAAGAAGTCCTCCGACACTCTACTTGCAGTGAGACAAGCCTCAGTGAGTCTTCGCGTCATCCAAAATTTACGATCTCAAGCCTGACTCTCGCAGGGAACATCAACCAACGGATCCAGTCGCTCCCGTATTCAACATCGCGGGGGAGGAAGCGAGCAACACTCTTCGACTCCGCCGTCACCACAACACTCGGCCGCTGCTTCGAACTCAACTTCAAGCCGAGCCAAGACAAGTCCCCCGGCTAACAAGTCCATTGACAGCTACCTTGAGTGGCGCAAGGCCATATTTATAAGTGTCTTTATGGCGAAACTCGGAGACTTCCTTGACGACGCCATCTGTACCCTTGAGGAAGCAAACGATTACGAGGGGCAGGGTCACAACGATCCCACTTCTACGCAGGCTAGAGGGGTCAAGAGGTCTGCAAGCGCTGGCAAGCTGAACCCAGGAGCGAAGCGACAGCATCGTGAAGGCGGCGAAGAGCCCAATGAGTCTGATGACGAGGACAACGATGAGCACAATCGTGTGCAGAAGAAACGCACAAAGACGGGCGACGGACGAAAGTTTGCTTGCCCCTTCTACAAGTTCGATTCTGAAAGATGGAAGAACGAGCGCACTTGCTGCGGCCCTGGTTGGTATGAAATACATCGTCTCAAGTAAGTACAAGCTTCACCTACCTATGGTGACTAAGTCTTGGCCGACACGTTAACTAACATGACCAAGGGAGCATCTCTATCGGACCCATCTCCTCGTCACTTGTGCCCGGTGCTTTGGACACTTCAAGTCTGAGAAACTTCTTCAAAAGCACCAGAGAGCAAAAGACGAATGCGTCTGGCAGGATGAGAGCTCCTGCGTCATAGACGTAGGAGCGGGAATAGACTCCAAGAAGGAAAAGCTGCTGAAGGCTAGGAGCAAGGCAGAGGACGGCGTCGGTAAATGGTATGAGATATACCACATCTTGTTCCCCTGCAAGATCGCCGCCAAGGACCTTCCGACCCCTTGTAAGTGCTCCGTGATACCATATAGTGTAGTGTTTACCGGGTGTTGACCTGGGAGTTAGATTACGACGCTCCGAATGGCAAGAGTGGACTTTCAAACGATGACGACCTGAAGCGCAAGTATGAGTGCTTCCTCCGACGTGAAATCCCGAAGATTGTTCATCAGCAACTGGTGGCCGACGTCGAAGAGAAGTTTCAGGATCTCGAAGCGTCGGTCCAAGGTCGCTTGGGGTCGTGGATCAAGATCGCGGCTGAAAAATGCGCGACTGTGTTCCAGTCTATCCCGACCCCCACCGAGGCGGCGGCGCTGCCGAACCCCGATACGCGGCCCAGCTCTCGTGAGGCCTCGCCGGCGGCGGTTGACGTCGGTGCTCCTTCTTTCTTGGACACCTTTGACCCGTACGCTTATGAGCTTGAGCTTCCGCTTCCAGAAAACTTCATTTTCAACTTCGACTCGGAGATTGACAGGTTTCAGCCCCCGGAATGTATGCCAAACTACGACTCGGCTTACGGCACCGGGAGCTACGGGCTCGACGGCTCCTCGGAGACCTGGAATGCTGAGCCAGGGGCTCATTGATGAGCACCTCACATACGTTACTTCCGATTCACACCTTCATTTACGTCACCTTGGTGTCAGAAGACGCTGATCTTTAAGTCACACAGTCATTACAGCTCTGTACCACCTCTATCCACACTCTTTTGACAAATTATTCCTTTCCTTTGTTCGTGTACTTCTTGTGTGTTCGAGTAAAACTACCAGTTGGGCGGAGGGAGAATCTTGGAAACCAGAAGTGAGGCTTTGAGAGTAAGAGTAATCAGTTGGTTAAAGGGTTTCATGTATGAATTATGTCGCCTACGCTCGCTTTCCCAACATCGAATACACTTTCTCTTGCTTTTGCCAACGTCACAGGTGTCAAGTACCATCCGTCCCGCGCGACATAAACAAGACATGTTCCAGGGGTTCAACTCCGTCAAAGCCTATCCGCACTGCGCAGCCTACTATCCGCCGATTTCGAGGCATTTTGTTGGAAGTCGTTGTTTCGCACGTGTTCATACACGTGGAGCGACTGACAAAGATCGATTGGTCAATCACAAGCAAGGATGGGTATGAGGGTGAGCAACGTTGAATGGGCTTACAGCATCAACCCCTATCGCTCATAGTCAGCACTCACTTAGGACTGCGGGGACTGTTCAAGGCAATCCACTTACTCATGTAGCCTTGATCATGTCAGGCAGTGGTCGTACAGTCAACGCGGATGCGCTGGGTCGTTTGCTCGCGGCAGAAGCACTGGACCTCTCGCTACTTAGACGAGAGAGCCTGCTGCGAGCGTGCCTTGGCCTTCGAGGTAGTATACGTCGGTGGGGCAGAAATGACCAGTTCTGAGGCGGGACGCCCTCACAGAATGAATATGAGGCTGGTGAGAAGATTTCAATCGACGGTAGTCTACCTGGGCTAGGGAATAATGGAGTCGGATTTTCGGCTGCCCGTCTTGCTCCAGGTGGTCTACTTATGATCCGTCGTCCACCCTCCAACCAAATCGACCATTTGCGCATCAAGCATATCTCCCGACTTAACATGAACTAACGAAGCTATTCAGAAAATCCAAGCCAGACCGTTTCGGGCCCGTCTTGGCGATTGCCAGTTGTCAGATGAACCGTCGGAATAGCCTTCTAGTTAAAGTTGATGCTAGTGGGACTTCCCGACGACTAGCTGGTCTCGAAACCTTGAACGGCAAGCTGCAAGTCTAATTCTATTTGAAGAGAGGCACTGATCAACATTGAGTCATGGTAGGATGCTGCCGAGATGCGGGCTGCTGAACCTTCCAAGCCGACTGTCGAACTCTGAAAAAGCTTTGTGTGTTGTCCGATTCTGTTCTATATCCTCCACAGCGATACAAATCCTGTATACGAGCTGGGAGAAAGCACAACTCACTTGCATACGAGGAAAGTCTTTTGCCGAAGCTTGATGTGCACGTGCTGTATCGGCAGGGCTATCTGCCCGGATCGGCGGTGCGGATCATGCAGAGACGTGGTGAGCAGCAACTTTCCATGGTGACTCTGGTGAGTTACTCAGTTTGAAGCATTTATATTCCTCCGAGTGACTGCATGTAGATCTTTTGCAGCTGCTGCCCTGTCCCCAGTATGAAACGCGACTACTCTTAACTTCCACCCCGAAAGAGTCTTTCTGCCAGATGAATAAGCTCATGATATCTATCAACTTCGGGCGAATGGGGGTTCCGCTTTTGCGAGTCTACGAGGGAGTCTAAGCAACGCAAATCTTCCTCTGGTGTTATTGAGTTAGTTATCGGGCAATTATTCTGCAGGAACCACTGGCAGCCTCAACTTACCTCCGAACTCACTCGACTCAAGCAACTCTCTGCCCATCAATGCCGCGACGCCATCGTCAATACGCCGAGGGCACAATCCGAGAAACATAAACACCGTCGGCACACGAAAGCGTCGATTGGTAAAACACCCTGCAAGGCGTATCGCCCGGCGCACATCTCCCACCTCCATCCCCGTCGACGAGGACCCGAGCTCCATCCGCAGGATGAGCACGGCGCCGCACCACGTCGCCGGCAAGTCCCGATACCACAGCGCCGGGAACAAGCTCCTCAGCCCAGCCTCGCTCAATGCCTGTAAACTCACGCGATCGCACAGCTCGGGATCGAGCGGGAGCCTGCCCTGCGAGAGGTACTCCCCAAAGTACGCGTTGCCGCTCCGCCACCGCCACAGTCTCTGCAGACCATCCTTGTCGGGGGGTATGCGCGAGTAGCCCTTGAAGGCGTCGATGGCCTCGAGGTCGCGGATGAAGGCGCCTTTAGGGAACTGAGTCGTGTCGACGATGAGGAGGTACAGGTGCTGCGGGCTTTCGCCTGTGTAGTGTCTGTGCACGGCGTAGTGGAGGGCGAAGAGGAGCGAGCTGGTCCAGGAGACGAGGTTGGAGTCGAAGTCGTAGAGGCTGAGGAGGTGGTCTTCGAGCTTGTGAGCGATGAGGGCCGGGGAGAAGGGTGGGGTGGAGAAGAGGTCGTGGTGGCGGGTCGGGGAGTTGTTGAGCCAGGCGCGGGAGGAGACAGACGTTGTGGAGGTTTCACCGGCGCTTAAGGGGCCTGTGAGACGGAATAGGAAGCGTGGGATGTTGGTTGTACATTGGGTCAAAGTGGCTTGCCGTGGAAAGTCTTGGGGATTGATTGCGCCGGGTTGGAAAAGGATTGGACCTGTTTCTGAGCGTTCCAGATACATTATTGATTGTAGATCACATTCAGAACGAAAGTGGGAGGAGGGGAATGACCAAAGCTCAGCGACATCGGTGAAATGCCGGTAGAGAACCGATGGATAGGGTTTCCGTCGCTGGACAATGCTTAAGCTTTGGCAGAAGTTCGGATGAAGTTCTGATCAGTTGGTCAGGCGAGAGTGATGTTACAGCTACAGGTGCGGCAAAAGATAATTGAGTGTGAGTAGTTCATAGATGAAAAGATATGATAGTTACATTCAGAGAAATCTATATGTTTTGAAATAGTTGCAGACAGAACTTCGTAGAAATGTAAGACTCACTCACCGTGCTGGAGGGAAATGTGAAGAGGACCAAGGAAAGGAAAAGGAAACGCATCAACAGATGAAACTTATGAAGAGACGATTAACATGAAGTCAACGCTGGGAAAAAATCAACTTATTTGACACGGACAGCCCAGGATCGGTACACTAAGGCATTGGCTTAACACAGACCTGGTGGAAAGTCTGTTTATGAACCTCACTGATGTTGTGACTCAACCAGCGGTCCTGTAATCTCAAGGAAGGGTTCAAAAGACTGTAAAATTACCGAGCCTTTGCTATCAGCAAAATTTATGGTAGAATGCAGTGAGAGATCTGTTCAAGAAATCGCAGCTTTCATAGGTTTTCCTAGAAAATAAGTCACTCGGAAGAAGAGTTCGATGCAAGGAGGCAAGGCCAGAAAGACGCCAATCCACATGACCCAGTTGCACACCAGAGCTACGTTGGAACTTTTGCTACATCCATCAGACGTCAGTCGCCGAGACCTGACTGCGGTGTGAACCATCTATAATCATTCATAACTTCTGGCAGTCTCTGCAATAGCAGTCTCTAAAATGCTATGCCGAGTGCAGATTCGACCATCCCAGCGCGCCTTGGGCAATGTGAGAAGGTAAGAGGTCGCATCACAGAAATCTGGCGGCAGTACTAGGCCAATGCAACGTACCGCGATGAAGTTGTCAAGTAGCTCCAGAGATAGAACAGTCTTCTTGATTGGAAGTGCAAGTTTGAAGACCGGTTCCGTTGAGTGTGTTGACAGTTGTAATCAATATTTTCTACGTCACAATATGCAAATAACCAACAATCTTGGCTGCATGAACCGCATATGTTTTCTCGCTGGGAGTGCCTAAGAACGAACCCTAGTCTGACTGACAAATTGCCCTACTAGTTTTCACCAAAAAGTTACAAGAGTATCAACCCTTCCAGTGATCATCCCTACGAAATTGTTTGCGCACATCTGCAACTCGAAGTTGAAATCGACAAGCGCTGGTAAGCACATCGCTGCGAGTGATTTTCACGGTCAGCATCATTAATCGATGCTCAACATCGGATTTATCTGGTGTTCTGATGTTGCTCCCCAGAAATGCCAACGGCCTCTGCAGTTTCAGTCTCCAGTTTTGCCATGCCAATTGCAAATTCACCTTTATCAGCCTGTCCTAGGCAATGTTAGAAGTCGGTCGTGCACCTCGCCCCATCGCAACTCTCAAGTCCCCTCCTAAGACCCCAGAGCCCCCATCACGACGGCGCGGATCGTTGCACCTCCGAGCAGTCCAAGCTTCTAGAAAAAACGTCAGCGGGCCCCCTGTCTCAAGGGAAGCGATAAACGTGTCAAATATGAACACATTCTTCGCATGACAAAACGCGGAGCTCAACAAGCTTATACTGGCGATGAAACCTTGCTTGTAGGCGGGATCAGCGGTGCCCAGGGGGGACTCATACGCGTCGTTTTATGAGAATCCCCGCGGATCAATTTCTTGTGTGGACGTCCAAGAAACTTGTCGGGATGCGGGCGTGATCTGCCAACGTTGCTTCCGTCCGGGGCACAGACTCGCTCTCCCTCACGCCGTGACGACGATGGTGGTCTTGGTGGTGGTGGTGGTATTGATGGAGTTGTTGCAAGAGTGTGATGGGGTGTCAGGGCAGCTTCAGAATTGCGGCTTTGCGGTTACCCGATCGGGGAACACGAGAATTACGTTGCGCGCACCAATACCACCACCAACAAGTCCAAAACACTTCAGATGATGAAATGGCAGAATCCCAGCCACACCAACTCGGAAAAAGCGGCGCAGGATGGGTGAAGCGAGCTGCCCTTTCTGTAAAGCACCGCGTTATCGATATCAGTTTTTAGAGTGTATCCAATTCCACGTGAAAAGGGTTCCCGCATTTTTCCTTCTCGGTGAGGTAAACTAGGCCGACGGGTGCTCCGCAAAACCAATCCCCCGGTTGTGAGACATGTTAAATTTCCCGAACTTGAGATATGACAGGTTCGCCACGGAGGAAACCAGGCACCGCCAACCCGTGGTACAACGAATTACCGTTCGAAATTGGACAGGAACCGTTTATCTAAGTCAGTTGGACAGCAATTCGTCCGAACAAAACATCGCCTTGGCGCACATGTCAGGCACGGGTCGCACAAGCTCCTGCGACAGAAATCACCCGAGAACGAAATAGGGGGGAAGAGGGAGAGACGCTGTTTGACTTTCTGGTCGTCACCCCAATTGACTCGGAGGGTTTCTTATGTCATGGCCAACTCCTGTCGCAGATGTGCAGGTCTCAACCCTGAACCACCGGGACAGGGGTGGATGTCACTTATTTGACAGTTTGCGTCACACCAGTTGGCGACAGATCGTCATCCCTCGCGGGGTGGCTTCGTTTCAACCTGTGCTCAGCCTCATGTGGGTGACCTCAAATGGGAGAAGGAGGATACGAGACAAAATGGTCGCAGTCGCAGAGACAAGTGTGCGCAGGTGATCGGTGATCCGTGAATCCCAAATGGTATTCCATTAACGAATGGACTGGAAAATTAACTATGTACTGATTGGAAGGATATTTTGATGCCCAATCGCAAAAGTAAATACGCTCAAGTTTCGCTGCCAAACAAGAACGCGTGATAATATACAGGGCTTTTGTTTCGCCAAACGTGATGATGTGAACACGCGCACACACCTCCACACACCCTTTCCGTTACCGAGAATCCCAACCTCCGTCCCATCCATGAACTCCGTTCTTCTCATATCCGGATGAGCTTCGTGTGTATTCCTCCCAAACGGGTTACGTCGTCGATCGCGACCGTGGTCGTCTCGGCGAACCGTCCGGGCGAGATATGTGTGTGAGCAACAAAAGAGAGGGAAGTGAGGTAAGGCTAGGGTAAGCCGAGTCGATGATTTCTTGTGGAGTGGTGCCTGTACCAAGGTACAGCCTAGAAACCTGACTTTTTCGTGATCCCTTTTGTCGGTCGGAGGAAGGGGGTGCGTAGGTAGCGTAGCGGGTGAAGGTGGTGGATGTAGTAGGTAATGACGGTAGAGGTTTCTTTCGTTGCACACGTTTCTATCTCTTAATTCGAAGCATTTCATCCTCTCTGCTGCAAAGAGTTCTGTCGAGTTCATGTCCGACGTATTGGATGGGCGAAGGGTCCTCCTCGGTTTCAGCCTATTCTTTTCAATTCTGTTGACCAATTTCCTCATCATCGCTAAGGAAACCTGCGAGGCGGGGGTGGCGAAAGCCCTTGCACGGGCGCTGCTTCGATGTCGACGTCGAGGTGGGAGACGGCAGACCGCGGGCCGTTGTTGTCGTCGTCAAAATCCAAACTCTTGCCCGAGTGCGAGCCCTTGCTCAGGTCGGGTCCTTCGCTGCCTGATAACGGCCACATGTCGGGTAACGGCGCGGTCGGTGGTCTCGGCTTGTAGTCGATGTCTGACGGCGACGAGGAACCGCGGCTGGCGGGGTCTTTCCAGTTCCATGATTCGGCGGGCTCTTCGGGGATCTCGCGGAGGGCGATGCGTTCGTTGCCCTGCTTGTCGAGGCCGGCGGACGGGGGCCCGTTGCCGTGGATGGTGGCGGAGATGCGCTTGCCGCTGCTCATCTTGCTGCCGAAGGTCGTGCTGCGGCCGTCGGCGGTGGACTCGAGCTTCTTGGAGGTGAGGGAGGTGTGGATCTCACGGAGGATGGGGCGGAGGATCGGGATGCACTGGACGATGATGGTGCCGGTGATTTCGGATGAGTACCTTTGTGGGGATTAGTATACCGTTTGTGCAGGCTGTGTTGAGCACAATTCATCTCGCCAAAAATCACTTACCAGACTTGGGACATGCCATTTCGGTCTGTAGGGGTTCTGTTAGTCAAGAGATCGGGTAGCCGGCACGATGCATGGGGCGACTCACAGATGTACCACGCGTCACGGTCGTTACCCTCGTCCTTCCAGCTCACTCTGATGGCCGCAACAATGGCGACGCTGTGAAAGCGTTAGTTTTCATGGCAAGTGCAGATGGACCTAAGTTGATACTCACATCATTCCCAAGCTCATCGTAATGCAAAGGCCGACCTTTTCGGCGCGCCTCATTTCCAGCGACCGAGTAATCAGCCACGGGAAACTGGCGAAGATAAAGTCCATAATAATGTTGTAAACTGGGACTCGTTAGCCATGTCCTCTATCGCAGTTTCGTCTCACTCACCATTTCCGCCCTCCTTGAAGTCGTTGCGGAAGTGCTTCTCAAGGCAAATGTCGAGGCGCCAGTCAACGTCGTAGCTCTTGCTGCCGCAGACCTTGGCCCACTGGAAGACGACCTTGACGACCATGTAAATGTTCATGGTGATGATGCAGAACCACAAGATACCCTTCTGCCAGCGATTGCTCATGCGCAGAAGCGTGACTCCAAAAGCCGTCTTAGACCATGCCTGACCGATCAAAGTGCCACATGATGAGACATTGATCAAGATGTGCATGCGGTCGTCCCATTGCTGCGACGAATCCTTGAGAACGTAGCCGGTTGCAAATTCGTATATAATCAACGTGTTGTTTGCCAGTAGTAGCGTCTATTCGGGAGTCAGTTTAATGAAAATGAAATGAAATGTCGAATCGTTCTCATCCGCTGCACCGTATTCTTTTTCTTCGGTGGGCGGAAAAGACAGCTCGATGGACCAAACTTACCCAGGTTACCACAAGAATGTAATCATCGTACCACAACCCGTGTCGCCTCGTAACCTTGCACCAGAGTCTCAATGCCAAAAACACGGTCGCGCCAGCGAAAAGCGACCACAGTCCAGCATTCAATTCGACAAACGGGTTGACAAAGGGGTGAATGTCGACGGTGGAGGAGTCATCGTCGGAGCTCATTGTGACATTCTGGGCCGGGCGCCGGCCGGTGAACGTATGGGTTGTGCTGCTGTCTGTCGTCGAGGATGTCGTCGAGTAATATCGGGCGGCTAACTTTTTTTTTTTTTTTTTTTTTTTTTTACTTTTGCTTGTTTGGCGGCGGCGACGAAAGACGGAAACGGGTGGAACACACGCAGCGGAACGCACACGGCACGGACGGGGTCGAGAGAGGTTCAAATGAGAGTGGGAGGTGGCCGGCAGTAAAGAGAATGAGAGCAGCGAAACAAAAGACGAACCAAAAGAATGCAAAAGCGACCAGGCGCAGGGTGGGAAACAAGGAAGGCCAGAAGGCAAAAAAAGGTAAATGTAAATGAGTGACTAGATTGAACTGCGCTTGCAGGAAGAGAGATGAGGAGAAAGTGGGAGTGCGGCACAGCGGCAATATGCGAAGAAGGGAAGGGAAACCCAGTTGAGTCTAGTCTGGCTCGCTCGATATACAAGCACCGGGCCCAACACGCAGGACATGGAATGCTGGTACAGAAAGCAGGCAAGCAAGGCAAGGCAGCAGAGCACAGAGCAGAGAGCAGAGAGAGCAAGCAAAAACCCGACTGCTTCCAACGTGAGATTCTAGACTTGGCGGACCCCGCGAAGGCGACGACTCCTGGAAATATATGAATGTGCCGGGGTTGCAGACATTAGTGTGCAGCCTGCTCCACCAACACACGCCAGCACCGTCGGGTGATTGGCCATATGATTGAGGTGTTTCCCGGCAAAGTATATCTCGATATTAACTGCGTGCGAACGGTACCTTGCGCAGTCGGCTGGTGCCAAGCACGCTTATGCAGTCAACGGCGATGGGCTGAACCACACACCCATCTCTTGTCCTTCTCGGAGGGCAGGGCACCAGACGGGCAGGTGTGTGTGTCGCACTGCGGCGGCGGAAGTACTAAATCCACTGATGATAGCCCTGTCTGCTGCGTACGCAGTCACCCAGCTGCTGGATGGCTGACGATGGCGGTGTTGTTGGTGGACACATAGCCACCCACCGCCCCCCGAAGAGCGAGAGTTGCTGTTCACTTGTGCTACACGAGGTGTTCCTCTGGCCGAGAAGCTGCGGTGGTGCTACTCCGTGAAACCGGGCTGTTACAAGGAGCGAAAGATTGTCCTATCTATTGTCTCTTCATTCATGACTAGCAACTCTCAGCCGGCCGAGTCAAGAGGATGCTATCTGGGGAAGCAAACGGGCTGTGCAGTCTCCAGCGCCGAGAGAGCGTTTCTGCCCACATCCACAACACCAAGGCCGGCCGGTGATCACTGAACCCGTGCAGCGGCCAGCGTTCTGAGTTCTGCTCACAGTTAGGGTTGAACCACACTAACGGGACTCCGTATGTATGGTACATACCTACCTAGTATACGAACTTGTTTGACTTGTGGTTTCAAGCGGATGGCCTTGGCGTCACCATTTCTGGTGTCTTGGTCCGCCCGCCCTCTTCGCGATGGCATCGATGCCCCCGGCCGAAAGAACTGGATCTGTCGACTCATGTTGGGCGATATAGATGAGACATGCAACCCATGTCCCGGGGGGAGCACTGGTGTCCACCACCACCTCCGTATCCCGGCAGATCGTTTCTCTCGTGCCCACCGACCCGTACGGCTTCTGGACGGCCTTAACGGGATTGGGCTCTGGCGCCCTCGTCAGGTCTGGGCTGGGTGCGTGACCAACCTTGCAGCGTGCGGTGCGGCTTGCATCCGCGAGACGCACCTCGATCCCCAACCAGCAGGCCCCCTTCTGCTCCATTTCCGAGCCAGTGGCATCGTCTGGTTGGTGTTCCCAACTGCACTTGGGTGCATCGATAATCCTATACATGGCCGCGGACGGGAGAGGGGCGAAGAGAGGGAGCGAGATTCGCTCAAGATGGACATGGGGGTTTTCATCATCCATCTCGCGATTTCGGGTGCATGGGGGGAGAGGCCAAAGAGGGGCTGCTAATTCGAATTGTGGCGTCTGGCTCTATCTTGGGTTTGCACTTTGACCTCTTTTTTTTCACTAATTTTTTTTTTCCTGCTTACATTGGATACTAGTATCTCCTCCCTCTCACTCGTTCTCGCGTGAATAACCCCGGCATAGGGGGGCTGACTTATTCATCCTATACGTGGTACAATTTTCCCACATCCCGGGTCTAACCTCAATCCGTGCGGCCACGTGGAAAGAGTAGTGCGAAAATGCAGCCTCAAAGGACCGTGGACGGAACCCGCGAACGCGTTCTTGTTCCAGAAAACCCGCCTCGGCTTTGGTTCATCAGCCTACAGTCCTACACTAACTTGTAGTAAGGATGCTGCTGGCGGGTACCAGCGTCGCAATGTTGCAACCGTCACGGTCGCGCAAGGCGTAACAGCCATGCCATAGTGGCATACCATCCCATCCGTCGCATGGCATGCGTTATCCGACGCTGTCTCGTTCGTCAATCGTCGCTTCTTTCTCGCGCAGCCGCTGCTGGCCTTACGACGCCACGCCGTCCGGCGGCTGTCAGTTGTCCGGCGTGCGTGCCGTCCCATGATCCCACGCTTTCTTTTTTGACACTTTTGATGTGACCATTAAGCAAGATAAATACGGACAGGGAACCAGGGCACGGGAGTTCCGACAAAAACCGCGCCAATGAGTCGATGGGACCAATCAGAAACCGGGCCCTCGCCGAATTGTTCTTTTCTTGTTCGATCAGCAAGATTATATCCAAAGTCGGCCGACCGTTGGTTGACGTGTGTCGCAGCGACTCCAAAGAGGGCCAAGACCGAGAGTTGTTCCTTGGGGGCCTTGGTCCTTGGATGTCTCTTGTTGGCTTCCCGCTCATGTGCGTGCGTGCGTGCGTGCGTGTGGTGGTGCGTAGACGTGGTCGCGGCCCATGATTCGGCCGAATGTTCCAACAATGATTCAATGAGCGCCGTCTGTCACAAGCAAGGCGGGGGGTCGGACAATTATTCCAGGTGACATGTGTCTGCGGTGGACCGCAGTCTCAGGATGCTGGAGCTGGAGGAAACGTTCGGGAGTTTTTCGTACGTTTTCTTCCTCCTGGCAGCTGCTTATTCCTTTTTCGCCTTGGTTTCTACGCCCGCCTTGCTTGGCGATTGGTTGTGTTTTTGGCCATGATTGGAGTTGGAGGGGAGAGGATCCGGCAATGGTCCTGGCACCCCGATCGGGGCCCCGAACGAGTCCGCGCGCCGTGACAATTTTCATATAACTTCAATATCGCCGCCTGCCGTCGAAAGCGGGCCTCACCGCAGATGCGGGAGGGCTCGGCCATTCCCAGGTGATCTTGGCGGCTCCGCGTATGAGTCGTATTAGGGGTCACGTCGTCGCAAGAAAAACAGGAGGCTCCTCCCTAAGAGAAAGCGAGCAGAGGTTGCAACATTGATGGGTCGAACTCTCAACAGCAGACGTCGCGTGGAAGCCATGGAAGCAACCTGACCTTTTCACGATCCATATCCATACCCAGAAAAGCAAAACACATACGATCGAACTTTTTCGGTCGTCGAGGAGATCGAGGACTGCGAGGAGGAGCCCTCCCAGGTTCCAACAGGGCCCGGCACCGGTGCACCACCACGTGTGGGAGAAACCCGCCCAGCCCTTAAGCGGAATAGCCGGTGGGGATCCCTTTTGGGCTGCGAATGGAATAACCGGTCCACGATGTTTCGGTTTTGCGAGATTCCAGGAGTATGGATTCCGGTACGGAGATTGATGGGCACTGCGGGACGTCCCAGCCAGCCCAACCAGAACCAGCCCAGCAACACTGGCCGCCGCTCTGCCGCTCTGACGCCACGTCGTGTCTACGACGCAAATTACACCTATAATTGACCATATAACACAGCCCTTTTTCACTGGATTTTTGCGCCCTCTCGTTGCCTCCGGCACCGAGCTACTGGGGTCGTACGGGCGAACTGCGACCGTTCAATCACCCCCAAACGATAGGCGAGAATGGCTCGTCACCTTGTGACGCAACGCCCCAACCGCGTCGTTCCTTTTTGCTGCCGTTTCTTGCGCTCCGCGCCGGAGATGCCTGCCCGAAAGACGCGAGGTCTCCGGACGGGGACACACAAGGCGCAACTGCGCTCGCATGTGCGTGTGTGCGGCGTGCCTGTCGTCGGCCGAGCCTCCTGGGTGCGTGAGGTGTTTTTAGTGCAAGCTGACAAGTGATGAAAAATGTGACCCGGCCTGCCTTGGCCCCAACGGGTTCTAGCAGCGCACCCGAACTTGGGGAATGAGCTTATGCCTTCTAGTGCGCGTTCTTGGCCCCCTTTCCCGGGGAAGCTAACGGGGTTCCTCTCCGATCAAGGAAAGGAGCGGCGGCGCCATCCAGCCACTGTGGCTTCATTAAAGACAGCGGTCTGTTTCTTGGAACTGACTTGGGGGGGGGGGGGGACTTTTGCCAAGGCCCGTTTCTCGTCTCCGAGGGACGTTGAAGGTTTGTCACATGGAGGTGGCGCTGTTTGGCGGGTTTCTTCTAGAACCATTTTGCTACCTTAACTCCACCTCTCATGCCCCCTGAGCCATAATTATTGTTCTGGCCACGGAGGCCTTCTCTCTTCACGTCGCACAGAACTAAAGCTGAAGAGCGTGGCGCCCGGCAGTTAAAACCAACACTCATATCGGGACGCAAGATTGAGAGGAGGGTGTGCGTGTGTGCGTGTGCGCTGTCAAAAGAAGCAAAGATGCATTGCCACTTCATGTGCCGATGCAGAATCCCGATTAATCAGGATTGCTAAGGCCTCCAGCCAGCTTGCGGTTTGCATTGACGTCGTCACGCGGGTCGATATGGGCATCAAAGTAGGTTCAATGATGTGCAAATTGGATGGGGCCCGCGCAAGTCATCCAGCTTCTTGGGGGAGCCAACCTGGCGGCAAACACTCTTCCGCCAATGGGGACGCCGAAGCCCGAGCGGAGTAATAGCCCAGCCGCGTTATCATGGAAAATCAGTGGCCGGGGGGTGGTAAATGTGATGGGTGGGTGGTGTGACGGAACGGGGGAGCCCGCTTTGCGGGGTTTATCTGAGCGATGACTTGATGGAGGCTGAAATCTGACAACATCGTGGCACTCAGTGGCTCACGAGACCGACCTATTTATGTTTATCCGTGAATCAAAAGAAGCCGTTCTTGGGAGAATTTTGTATCAGTTGGTGCGTACAGAGCAAAGAGTCGGGACTTTGAGAGAAACCTCGGCAATCTGATACGAACCATCTTGTAACCAAATCACTCTATGGCGGCTCTGTGTTAAGCACCGATTCTGATTTCATAGCCCTTTCTCAAATGAGTCATGAAGGGGTAAATCACACTAGTAGTACCAAAATGGTTAAGGTAACGGCTGGTACGTCGCCTCACGGATCTTGAAATGTAAATGGGCTGGGATTCTGGAGTGAGTTCTGTTGTCTCTACGTACAGAGAAGGCCAATAATTCAACCACTGAAGATATATCAGCTGTTGCGTGTACGAATCGGACTTTCACTGAACAACCTGTAAAATATTGAGGCAATGGGTTTCGGAAACATGGCGATTTCCCCTTCCTAAATACGAATTCGTTTATTTCTCAGCCTCATGTGGCACAACTGAATAAGCTGGACTTAAGTACTTAACGCATATGCTGACGACATGATCTTAGATTGATATCTGTCCGGCAAAAAGGAAAACATGGTTTTGCGTTTTGGTATGTGACTATGTGTTACAACCCATCCGGAAAAGACTAGAAAGGGAGACTTAGGTAACAACGGAGTAGCTTAGTTATAAACAGAGCGCGCCAAGTGACATGGGGAGGTAGATTCTAGTAACTTACCTTTTGACCCCTGATTGCAGCTGGCCTTCGTGAGCCTTCTCCATTTCCTGATTCTGAGATCTAGTAGCATTTATTATGAATGACTATTTGCTACAGCTACATCAAAGTCAGTTGTCAAGTAAGTTGACCTCTACACACAACCCCGGATCTTTCCTCCTTATCTTTGAATTTCTTGCATAGCTATCCAAAATCGACCAGAATTACAAAAAGCTGCACCGAGTGGAACACGACGAGAACAGAGATTTCGGAATCAACCACAGCTGAAACGCCTAACGAAAGAAAGACAGCAGATATAACACACCCAAACACAAACATTACGTCTAGAATCGTTCGCTTCATAGACGGAGAAATGTTGTGTATCCGCTGCCGAAGGTGCAGATAGGGTTGAATCAGAAGCGGAAAGTACGCGACAGTCTTTGCAGACACAACCAAATAGTACGACGATGGAATGCCCGAAGTGATGAATGATGCGATATCTTCCATCATTGACCGAGTTGGCGGAAGAAGTTGGAGAATGGCAAAGATGAATGGTCCCAACATGACTGAAAGTAGAGCAACGGTCCAAACTTTCTCATAAGCGGTGGAACTTTCCCGAAGGCGGCGTAAGATGTCGCCTTCGAGGGCTGATTCGAAATGGACCGCATTCGTGAAGGGACGATGCTCGTGAGATGATGGCTGAGCGTCTAATCCAAACGAAAGATCTTGACCTTCATCATCACATAGATTAATGGACTGGCAGTATTGCGCTCGGTTTGTCACGGTTTACATACCTGCTCTCGAGGACACGTTGGCTCTTCGCATTTGATAGCATAGTCGCAACAGCCTACGTCTTGCTCTGTTAACAGCATCCGTTTCAGCTGAATGGCTTCCGTTATCCGAATTTGCTTCACATTCCCGTAAGGGAGTGGCGAATGGTCTAAGATCTGCTGACGTGTATTAGTAAATGGCTGAAGACATAAATTGAGATAAACGGCATAGGACCATAACTAAAGCGGCATACTGGGAGAAGGAATAGAACTTGTCTGTGTCCCGGCGTCTTTTTGGCTGATTTCTGGAACTCCGAATAAATAAGTAGCTGGTTTGGGATCTCCTCTCAAGTGGTTGATTATGCTCACTGATGGCACGAGACTTATATATTAGCTCCAAAATCGGAAATAAAGACGATGATAGCAAAGCTAAAGAAATAATCTGGCTAAACGTCCAGTCATTTTCGTCGACAGAAGTCTTAGAAACCCTCATTTGCTTCATTGATATTATGCTCAGAGTTCCCTAAATCCCCGACAAGAGGACGGAAAATATTTGAATTACATCATTAGCCCTTGACTCTTGTCCGGTGTTGATGATGTTATACCTCGGCTAACATCGACGTGTAGAGATGTATAAACACCTGAAAGGTACAGTATATAGACGTCAGCACTGGAAGGACAGCCAGAACAGGGATGGTGATAATAGTAGACCTTCTGCGGCTGAGAATTGTTGTCAATTTTGCCATCCAAATATCATACCAATGATCGAGTCCTATCTGGAGGCGCTAGGATATGGGTCTGCTCGAGCCTTCGAAAGTCTTCGCGGCTCTTATAGCATACGCGTAGATCAAAAGTACTAGAGATGATACTATTGACACATACGCGCTACTTAATACAATCATGCCTCCCTTGAAGAAGTATACAGCAGCTGATCCGGAAAGAATCTGTATACTGATATCGGATCTCTCCGGCGCAGGCCGAAGTATTGTAAGTAGCTCGCGTCCTGAAAATCAATCGCGTCTAAGGAAAAGTTTTGTTGAAAGACTGGAATTCTTGATCTGGTACAGTTTTTGGGGCCAATTGTGCAATTCCTTAGCATCTCCACGTCTGTGTCGCTCCCATCGAGAGTAAAGTATCAATCATTGGCGTAATACTTGCCCGTATCATTATCTTCGCAATCCTGAGGATACGTGAACTGACCAAGGTCGACAAAATTGGAAAACTCGCGAGCGCCGAGGAAATTAAAGTGACCAGTTGGGAAAAGTCCAACCAAGAGAAGGATCAAGAGAAAGAGCATCGAAGTAAGTCGCCACAGGCGTCCGGCCGGATGCTTCGCGAGGTAGCTTCGTAAGAATGTGAGGGCCGATAAGTGGGCTACGCTAGAAAAACAAGCGAGAGACACCACCATCTTCCAGTGATACGCGCTCAAGCCTTTGTCGTGTCTGAGCGACATGTATCCGCTCACGAGTATGGAGATGCCCGTGATCAACTGGGCATCCGCGAGTGAAAGAATACACTTCGCTGCGTGAGCAGGGCAGACATTGGATTGTGACGGCTGTAGATGCTGGCCTTATGGAACGAATTCTCAGCCAGACTCCCTGTAAATCCTTTCAGGACCCTCAGGTACGAAGTGTATTTCGTTACTAATACGTCGAGGGGATTCGGGCTGTGTGGAGCCGTCGATCTCATCCCGTGGAAAGGGTTTACATCTGGATCGAATGCAAAGATGTAGTACGCCACCAGTATTAGGATAGTTAACTATGCGCTGATGACAAAAACTAGAACGACCTGCGTTGTGAATGCTGTGTGAAAAGTATCCTTCCCATTTTGTTTTGGCGGAATTAAGCTTATCCCTAATCCTGCTATATCTCCGTACGGCTCCAAAGGTCCTGGGAATTGATTGCATACATCGTGTGAGAAACTCATAGTAACGGTGTTGCTGGCCCGAACTGGATAATATTTCAGTCAATAAACATCAAAAATGGTGCGTTGCAAAAGTTCGCATTGCAACAGCATTGCCGTTTAGGCATCCTCTCTAATGACGGGAGGCTGTGGTCACGAAACCGCGCCGCACGCAGTCAGCTGCATGACTACGTCACATCTGAAGCCATACATTGCCGAAAATAGTCTTGCCGTACTATGTAATCATGATTTCTTGGCTTAGATGTATCGCCCTTACTAATCATTTAGTTCTCGCACGCCGCTGACCACGGACGCTCTCATTGATCAGAGGAACCAGTCATGCTTTCTCTTGATCAGCATCCTTCAGCACGAATAGCGCAACCAAGCTAAAATAATACCTCGTATACTGTAAAAGTCAGTGGTAGAGCCTTACTGTGATTTGTGTAATATGAAGTGTACATTTTTCTTCATAGTCTGGGCATCCAATAACATACAACGGTGAGCATTTGAATGGACGGTGATTCCTAGTTAGATGAGGATGGTAGACAGCAGTTCGCCGACCGCATTGAAGAATCGGCGATACAGTAGTGCTTCATAAGAAGAGTGACTGAATTGATATGATGTCCGACAACATCAAAGTTCCCTTAGAATAGGATTCCTATTGAGATTTCCCACTAGAAGACAAGTCTCAAGCAAGCTGAGCAGATGGACAAACAGATTCCTGTAATTCCTTGGGTGCTGATTCACGTTGGATAACCCTCCGTCGCGAGGCATAAACATTTAGCAAAATACAGAGGGAGCCAGTCCGAAAGGAACCATCACATAATATGATCGAGCATGTATTTAAACGAACAAATTGCTTAATTAACTTTTGGACGATGTGCTTTATTATGTCTGATTGGTGTTTTCCTAATATAGATGTTGCGTCTCATCACCTGAGCTTCGGACAAGCTGATGTAACGCTGGCCGCTGCGATATGCTGAATCCATTGTTTGATGAGACTAAATGGCTTTATTTCGAATTTGGTCACTTGAAAGTCACCAAGACCCATACATGTTAAGGTACGTTCCAAGACTTTGCTCAGTATCTCGTCCCATGTAGTTCTATATAGTATATATATAGAAAGGACAGTTGCTCAAGAGGGCAGATGCATGTTAAGTTAGGAAGCTTCTTTAATGTAAACAATGCTAAACTATAGACACACGTCTCACAGGTGACTGACAAGGTTTTGCTACTAGAACGAAGAAAACATATGCTCAAGAGAGGTGTAACGAAAAGAAACCTTTGACCATCAAACAATCTTGTTGAGCTGGTATTTCTGCTTGAGACCGGTGAGAACCTGTCTTCAAAGGTTTCGTTCATACAACGCAAAATTAAATTGTAACAGTAATCCATCAAACGATATCGTCGTCCCAGGCGTTCTCGAAGATGTGGTATGTTAAACTAACAAACGTTACCTTCATGCAGCTGAGGAGATCCTTCGTGTAACACAAGTCAGACCATGCTGACCGCTGCACTCGGCAATCGAGATCATGGCAAGTCAAGCCGCAAGAACTTATACAACTTTCACTTGCTCATTATTCTGTCTCACGAATCACAATTGAATACAGCGTTAATTTAGTCCTATTATTGTTCAGCCAGGAATATTCAAAACGTAAGGCAGATTAAGTCAAACTTCAACTCATCAAAAGGCGAAGTCAAGGGGGAAACAAAGACGTGGGGGACAAATATCTGCACACTACGCTAAAACCTTGGATGGCTGTTTAAGCTGATTAAACATGGATTTCCTGGTGTCTCTGATACGTAGCAAATATGTGGTGGACACTGTTCATCGCGTCTCATCGGCTACACTTGTTTGCCGAGAGACAACGACAAAGTCTCCAGCCTAAGTATAATACTATGCATGATACGTCCTCTTTGGCAGCTTTCCAGAAGCTTGGAATCAAATTTCTCAAACAATAACCATTTCCAGGGTCCAGCCGCCCAGCGCGGTCGTTCATAGCGTATGTAGCCATCATCGGTGCTTACGTCGACCACTTAGACGCCTTCTGTGACACAGGGCAAAGTGACTTAACCTGACTTATCATGACAAACCAAACTCCAACACTGACAAAAGACATGTTCCCTGAAGTTTCGATATTGCATGACCTCAAGATCTTGATAAGGTGGACATCGACCGTGTGAACGAGTCATCCGCTGCCCCGTGCCCGCACGGCATATGAATTTTGTCCCTTTATCCCGGACAAAAACGATTACGTGCAGGCGCTTCAAAAGCAATGCGTGATCGGCGTGCCAAGCCTTACGGTGCCACGTGTTCACCAATAGCAAGATCTCTATACGCCAGTGGATACCCCATCCCAACGTGGACTGCCGGGATGAAGCTGATGGTGTAACGAGAGAGCGAGGCCTACGCGCCAGTCGTTTTTTTTTTCTGGTTTCAAATTGAGGACCTGTTCTCATCAATTTGACGGGTCTCAGGGGCGGACGGGTCAACGAAAACCAAGACATGAGGTGAGGAGTAGTCCAAGACTTTTTTTTCACTAGCACAACGATTGATTTAGTGAGCTGAATTCATTTGTGTCTTTCAAGCTCTGTTGTCTCTGCCAAACAAGGTTCGAACTTTACCTGCGGAATTGAGTTCGAGTTGTCCGAACATCTGCCCAAGCTTCATTTAACTCTGCGCGCAACACGTGGGTTGCGCGGGCTTGGCGTTCGATTCAGACCCGCGGGAAATCGGGATAATTGCCGGGATGCCAAGACTAGCCTCCAACATCAGCACTGCTTCGGATCCCGATGGTTTCACGATAGCGAGAACAGAATTGTGTTGACTCAGAGCATATCAATTGATGCATCTAAGACTAATATATACACTGACGATGCTTTGTGAAACTGGTTGCCTCCAGCCGAAGCTCATTTCCAGGTCGAAAAGGCGCCTAGGAAAGATCGTCGAGGCGAACTGATGTACAGTGAATATTGAAAAAAACCGTCCGCATGATCGCGCAAGGGCAATGTCATGAGCGAGACGTGAGAAGCATTCCCTCCATGGAGCTCAAATCCCCTTCTAGGGTGGCAATTCGACAGGCCTGCCGTCTGTCTTTGCGGTGAACTTCACTCCCACACTACGCACCCGTGCGTTGATGATGTCGACAAACCATTTAGTCGACGATGAAGAGGTCGCGGGGGTGGCTGCGCTTCTTGGAGGAGTAGACAGCGGGACCCGGGATGGGGTAGCTGGTGGGGTTGCTGTAGACTGCATGAATGATTAGCATGTTGTTGATCAAGAATGCACGGGATTAACTCACTGTCGAAGATGACACCGTCGTCCTTGGCGGTGTACAGGCTGGTGCCAGCAACACCAGAGGGGTTGGCAGAGCCACCGCCAGTGACCTCGAGGTTGATGCACTGGGGGTAGAACTGGGCGCCGTTCTCAGAGCCGGCAGAGTGAAGAGCCAGGATCTCGTGGCGGAGGACGTAGTTGCCAGCGGCGATGTCGCTGGGGATGTTGACGGTCCACTCGAGATTGTTGGAGAGGAGCTCGTCAGCGGCCCAGGTAGAGCCGGACAGACCCTTCTCGGCGATCTTGAAGAACTTCAGGTCGGCCTTGGTGGCGGAGGTGCAGTCGCCCGAGCACTTGGCGAGGTAGTCCATGATGGGGCCCTTGTGGGAGTCGGGCCAGGTGTTCCACTGGAAAGGAAAACATTAGTTAAAGTCGGAGATAGGACCATGTCAGCGTGGTAGCTTACCTTAAGGGTGACGGTAGAACCGGCGGCAACAGAGATGGAGGAGGTACCGGGGGTAGCACCGCGGTGGCAGATGATGTCGGCGTCGCCAGTGGCGTCAGGGGCGACGAAGCCGAGGTCAGTGTTGGTGGCGGCCCATCCAGGGGTGGTGGGCTTGGTGCTCGCGTAGGGGTAGCTGGAAGGGTTGAGACCGTCGACGGACTTGCCACCAGCGGTGATCTTCTCGACGAAGCCGTGGGCAGAGACGACAGAGGCGCCGAAGAGGGCGGTAAGGAAGGCCTTGGAGTACATCTTGTTGGTTGTTTGGGTTCGTGTGGAAACGGGTGTTTGTGGGTAGTGAAGAGAACGGATGAAAAGCTCACAGAGCAAAGAGTGAATTGGTTCAAAGAAGGAAGGGTATGAGCTGGAGAGCAATGCTGGTGAAGTGAAGGACGAAGTGGGATGCTTGGAGAAAGAGAAACCTGAATATCAGCGGACTGGACGAGTTCTCTTATACTCAGATCAACCGCTCGCCCAGACACGGGTTCAGACGTTGGGCTTTCCACATCGTGGAGTCAAGGACCGCAATCCCGTCTCCATCTCTCCCGAGTCCCCGACTCCTGAGCTCCAGGCACGACCATCTCGCCCAAACCAGACTATCGCCCGTAAAAGGAAGTTGAGGTCTTGGCGGACGCGAGGTCGGAGTGCCTCCGTCCGCAAGCGTTTGCTCGGCCCTCAGCAGAGCACCGACAGACATTGGACGGACGACAAAGGCGGAGCGCCGGGGCTGGCCACCTGGACCACAAAACAATCTATTTCGCACGGGGGTAGTGGAGAGAAAAGTCTCGGCGCGATCGGCGGTCGGGGCCGGGGTTGTGGTTGGGCCATTCACCGGGAGCGCTGCGCGGACAGCCACGTCTTGTGGGAGCAGTGTCGGCCATGGATGGTCAGAGCCTGGGCCATTGTGGCAGACCTGAATGGCACTCACTGAATGCATCCCGGGTGGTGCCAGCATGAGACCAAGACGGCAGTCGGGATGGTCTACCGGCCGCCCGCATGGTCAACCCCTTGACAACAAACGTTGACCGTTGGACCGTTGGTTGACGCCATGTTCCGGCGGCGGCCCCGACCCAGCGGCAATCGAAACTTAAGGAGGCGCCGCATCTATACTTCCAAACCTTGGACTCATCTATTGGAGTCGCACTGCGTCGTAACGTGTCGTTGGCGGAAGGCATGAGGCTGACGGACGAATGCTCGCTACCACGCATTCATCCTCGCATTCACGATGAGACGCGACGCTGAGTCCGCTGGACCGGCTCACACTCTGGCAGTTGGACTGTCGGGAGAGCGAAAACGACAGAAAATCCGGGGAGTGCCGAGGTGATCGGCATCCATCACTGCATGACGCATTGGACGGGACCAGGGCGGCAAGCCGAATCGAGGCATCTTCTCGCGGGACGATAACTCCGTCGGGCCCCTTTTGGTGAAGAACCTGGAGGGTTTGGAGACGGCTTGAACATGGTGATCGCGTCAAAGATTCGAATCTGTGGGAACCGCAATTTTCGAAGATGCTGGGCAGGCCTCCCGGGGTCCCATTTACGGCCGTGGCGTTCTGTCATTCGCATGGGACAACGTCAGCAGTTGACAACGACAACTCGACCCGAGCGTGAGCCACCAAGCGACAGGACCTGAAACAGGATGTCTGCAGGCATTTCCTTGGTGGGTTGAGTCGAGCCGAGCAACGGGAGAGCAGAACTTTAATTAATGTTATTCTTAGTTTGTCAAATATAGGCCCTAGCTCCCTGGCTGCCACCTTTTTATCCCTGCAGAAGCCCACGTCGCGCAATCAATCCGGAAGCAAGCGAGTGGAGGGCCACCTCTCTCAGCCCCAATCCAGATGAAAAGGGATGAAACAAAAGCGGCGAAAAGCAAACAGGATTTTTTTTTCGGTGCAATGTTGCCAGCACAGAGTTCATTCGATGCGTTATGCTTAAAAAATTGGTCGTGGAGATTTTGTACAGTAAATTTGAACTCTGTTGCTGTTGCTTACCTCTTAAACGACGTAGCCACCGCCTCGCGTCCCACCCCACTCAAACAGAAGTGGCTGTGGCTGAAAAAGAGGATCTTTGAGATATGCACAATTTCTAAGCCACGACGGCATGACGACTTATGAAAGTCGGGCTTCGCACCGGGGTTTGCTCAGCCGGAGAGGTGTCGTTTGATGTAGAAGTCAGCTTTCAGCCCTGGTGGGCAACCGTCCCATTGACTGTGGAAACCCGACCTGCGCCTCGGGAAAAGGAAGAAGCGGAGCTATCACGAACGTAACGCAGAATCTGGACGATACACTTGAGTCTCACTTCGGCGGTGATTCCGTTCGCTTACGGCCTAGACTCTAGCCGTCATCGAACATCGTTGGATGACCAGACTTCAAGCAACGAGGTGACATTTGACCTCATTCCACGATCCACCGTCTGATGCAGGTTGCAACCTTCTTTCGCTGGCTCGTTTCTGGTTTCCAATATCGATGGTCGAGGCCTGCTTAGCTCTGCTGACCTTATTGTGGTGGGATGAGCCAAGCCAATGCCATGGCGAATTCAATTACCCTGTGAGCTCGGGTGCAACACCAAACACGCAGTTTCTGAGGACGAGTCATTCCCAAAGTGTCAAGGGCAGGGGCCTGTCCCAATGCGACGGTGGAATGTCTTGATCGGGTGAAAATAGGCAAGTCGGGCCAATGAACCACGGGTCCAGTAAGTCACGATGAATAGGCGGAACGACTTTTGTCCATGACAAGGGTATTCGACGGACTTCATGTCAACGGCCGAACAGGCGAGGAGCGGTCGGGTTCCCGGGGTCGAATACGGCAAGGTTTATGCAACGCAAGGGTTGTGGAACGTGCTTGATATCAAATTGGCTGGTTGTCAATAGAAGCAAATGAATGACACAGGAAAACTCCCAAAGGAAGCAGGGTCTGAGAGTGGCTTCTTTGAGACTGATTCTTAGCAAAACTACTACTACAGACTATCGTTTGAAGATCAAAGACCAGGGCATCTGAGCCGAGAGAAAGACACACTGACATAGGAAATCAAGGGTGCAAAGACTCTGTCACCATCGGACTCCGCACATAGACACTAATTATGCCCTAATAGAACTCTTGAAGTGCGTTCCCCATGCCATGTCTGAGTTGATGACAGGAAACTTGCGCGACTTTAGGACAACATTGGGATTACACCTGACGAGTGAACCCTGGCATCGGCTGCCGACTTGGTCTGCTCGTGTGGTGGGATGAAGATCCAGGTGCTATTCATTGTTGCTGTCTCTTTGGCTTACAACACAGCTGCAACGCGCTGCGCCGCATGCCTGGGATATGGCTAGTAGCCCCCGTCGCCATTTCTGAGATCAGTGGTCATGCTTGAATTGTTCTGAGCTTTCTGGTTGGAATGGTTTATATGTTGATGAAGAAGCCTCTTGAAGAAGCCCTGCGCGCAACCACCTCAAGCGTGTCCTCTAATTTGATCTTCCAGACTGAAGCCATCTGTAGGTCCAAGAAGACCCTCTTCCACTTGTAATATTACTTCCCTCCAGCCTCGATATCGACACGACCGATGCCTACGTAAGGTACTCACAGCTGTTACGATGAAACTTGACAGATCGCGGAGATACCCACCACCAAAGCACCCGATGTGCTGACGGTGGAGATGAACCAATATGCAAAGCAGCTCACGCTCAGCATGATGAAGAGACTTTGATGTTATTCGATTTGCCTACTTCATCGTGACCACCATTGTCGGTGCTTGGAGCAGATGGCCACTCTTTTCAAGCCGGATTGATGTCGTAGTCAGTGTGGTTGTCGTCGTTGCTAGATGGCCTGTGCCTCAGAATGTTACGAATAGTACAAAGGCATCCTGTAGCGTCAATTGTTCGGTCCTTCCAACAATGTACCTACACTCCCTCCATAGTAGCCTTGTACTCTACTGACGTACCAAAACTACAAGGTATTTACTGTACCAAAACTATTTACTGTAAGGTGAGGAAGGTACTTAACGGGCGGGATACTGGAGTGGATTTCGAATTTAGGTGGTTTTGTGCGCATAACGCAAGAATTTGATTCGCCAGACCCTTCGGCAGTTGAAAATATGTGGGTCTATCTCAGGGTGCGAGGCACCTAGCTACGATCCGTAGATCTGAACTTCGCGCCGCCTCCGTCGAATTTGTTTTTTCTCTTCACTCGTCCACGCCAACCGGCTGACCTACGCGATCGCTCCCAAGCAGCAGGATTCGGTTTTCAGGGCGTTTCGGTAACTCGTCTGACAGCATAACTTTTGAAACTTGACTGACCTTGAGCGCGACAGAACAGCATCATGCCTCCCAAGAAGAACAAGGGCTACACGCAGTCTCTGGTCAGAACCTGCGCCGTCTTCGTTCACGATTTTTCCGGTCCTATTCTTGCATCCGGCATCAAACTCGGCAACGACATCAAGATCAAGGCCAAGATCCGCGTCGAGACAACCCAAGGACACGAGCCCTCTATCACCCTGTTTCTGTATTTTCCCGAGGGTATAGACAACGAGGACAGAGGTCACGGCGCACGGTTTGTTTGTAAGAATCCTTTATTACGTACACAGCTTTTTTGATTTGACTCAATGCTGACACTTGCGCAGACAGCCAGGCTGATGGGGTATACCGCCCTTCTGCGGAGCTGCGGATTGGAATCCGATTCCGTCGTGAGAAGTGGACTCAGACCTTCGAGGCCGCGTCTCCCGAGCTGCTTGGCAGATTTCCCGGGTTGAAAGGTGGTGGTGGACAGACGGTAATCACCTTTTCATCCGATGAAGACGACAAGGACAAGGTCTGTGTCGAAGGCATGGGTATGCCTTACATCAACAAATCGGAACCCGAACTTGAGAAGTTCGTCAACGAGAACTGTCCGCTCATTGGCGGAGTCGCTTTTATCGACTTCGTTCGCAGTAACACGTTCCACGTTTTGGTCGAGCTCCAGCCCCACAGCGCGAAGTTCTACTTCAGCTTGGAGCAACTTCCCCCGCCCTTCGATCACCCTTATGGAACGCTTCATACCTTCAATCCTGAACGTTCCGCATTATCCATGGCCAGCAACCCTCGCAATCACGCGTACAATGTTTCCCACAGGTATCGTCACCTGTCAATTGTGTTTCCGTTCAAGACTGATCACCTTTCATAGCTTCAATGATGACAACGCGATGCTGACTGTCACGACTCAGTCGCTGATGCAGGATTCGCTGTACCTGTGGAAACAGGCCCGGTGCATCGCCGAGACCAAGCTGCGCGCCTACTTCATCCCTGTCCCCGATCGCGACGATAAGTACTATGCTATTCTCACCCTCCCAAAGGAGTTTGTGGACAAGTACAGGCCTGCCTGGCAGCGCCTAATCGACCGCCGTACGTGCCAAGTGTCTCTCGCAAGATGGGAGTTTCCCGACAGCAAGGTGCCCAGCGGATTCTGGTAAGTCATGTCCATAAAGTTGATTTGATTCCCTCGCATTAACCTCTGTAAGGAAATCCCATTTCATCACCTACACGGGCGGCATCCAGGCTCTTGCGTCTCATCCTACAGGAGAGTCCGACGTGGTGCTTGTCACGTCGCGGCCGCCACCTGAGGAGGCAGGTAGTCGATGCGATGTCTCGACTTTCTCAAGCCGGTCAGAGGTCGATGAAGCTGGCGACGCGCACTAGAACTGCGTCAGTCTCTTCTTTGACGACATCCTGACTGATATAGAGCGGAAAATAATCGCCATCAACAGCTTGTGGGAGTCTGACACGGATAGCGCTCATCTCGCGCGACTCACGATGCGTGGCCAAGGCTACGCGGAGTGGATGATGGCGATGCGGCCTCCCGTGCCTGCTCCTGCAGCTGGTGACCAGGGTGCAAACGAGGTCACAGAGCCAACGGTGTCCGCCACAATCAACAAGAGCGTGCTTCCTTTACGCCCCGTTCCCAAGAAGTCATACCTCCCCGGTAGAGACGCTCGGTACGAGGAGGCTTAGGCAAGCGTTTGTCTTCCAGAGGATCGACAACGTTGGCCCGTGTTTTTCCGCGAGGTTCTACTCGGACTCGCCATCATCAATGCAGTATGTTTCGTCCCTTGCCGCATGGGCGAGAAGAAGGCTAACCAGTTGACAGGGCCCGGGCTACGGAAAGACTACTGAGATGGCAAAAAATATTCTCGCTATGGAGTACAGCTTTGGTCGTGTCTTCTGCACGGCCCCGTCTAACGTGGCCGTTACCAATCTCGCGGTCCGTACCTACAGGATCACCATGGCAGTGTGCGACCGGCACAACGACAATCTTCCTGACGAAACGCCTCGAGCTCTCTACAGAATGATACTCCGTGGTTACAAGCGGAAGGACGAGATCGCTGCCTTCAGTAGTCTGCTGAAAGACCCGAAGCTCGGCGACGCGGCTGCCCCTCGCAAATTCGGCGGCATTTCACACTGGCGCCTTGACTTGTCTTTGGCCTTCTGGGTCCTGGTGCTTCTACGGTCGCCTTCTGTACGCGAACTTCACGATGATGACAAGACGGAGCTGCATGAGCTCCAGCATGAAGTTGACGCCCGGGGAGATTGGACTAGCCTTCGAGACATGGCCACTGGACGGATCTCGTGGGACGCATACGCTGGCAACTCCGGCTGTCCGCCAGACCACATGAAGACCGTCCAGATCATCATGGATCGACTCGTGGCGATGGCTGAAGTCCTGGCCACCACACCGGCCATGATTGTCAACACCAATGAGGTCTATAAAGACTGGCGATCCGACGCAAAGGCCGTTGCCATCGATGAGGCAGCGAACATGGATCGCGGCGACCTCATAACCGCCTGGGGCAATGAGATGTTGCCGTTGCTGTGTGGTGGAGATCCAGAACAGCTGCCATCCTTCGTGCTGACTGACCAGAGCTCTCTCGACGCCTCTGGTCATGTCAACAATCAGTTCTCACATGATGGCCGCGTTTCCGCCCAGGGCTTCTTCATGGCCAGCGGACACTCCGTCTACCGCCTGCATCGCCAACTCCGGATCGGCAATGGCCTTTTCGACATCATCGGCAAAGTCATCTATCCGGACATCCCGGTAAGATACGGACCCGACTGCAACATCAACCTGCCGCAGTTCGAGATTGGACATCGTCTAGAGGCATACTTCAGAGAGCGCTTCCCAGATTTGCTCGCCCACGCGAAAGACAAGTTTGCACCCATCTTCGTACATTGCAACGACACATTGGTATATGTCAACCCGGTGACTGGGAGCAAGCGATCTCCCGACCAGGTTCACACCGCCCTCTCCTTTGCCGCTGACTTTATTACGAAGAACTCCGTCGATCCGTCCAAGCTGGCCATTCTGAAGCCTGCGGTTGCAACTCATCTCTTCTACCCTCACTTTGTCCCAAAACGAGCAGAAAACTGTATGTCACACCGCTATCTTTCCATTTCGATGAGACCGGCTGTTTTCACTGTGCTGGAGCGACTGACTTTCCTGTGGTCATTTACTCTGCGTCACTTTCGTCGTCGTCTGTGGTCTTCGCTCGTCGTTTGGCGACGCGACCATCGTCTTCGGCAGGAATTATCAAGTACACAGGAGATACAGTCGCGCAGACACAGGGAAATAGGGTGGACTCTTTTTGCTTTTTTCTTTTGATTCCTTTCTTGCTCTTGCTTTTCCCCTGTTTTGGAGACACAGTGGCCACCAAGAATTAACACTAGCTAGTAACACTTTCTCCAGGCTGAAATCACTATGGCCATGGGAAATCAAACCATGGCCTACCAGCCTGCAGGAAGGCTTAGGTTCGATGATCAGTACCCCTCAAGACCGCGACGACAGTTGGTTTGGGTCAGACATCCTACGCCCAAGAAAATGCAAACGAAGAAGCACCTGACGGATATGATTGACCCCGAGACGGGCGAACACAAGGCCTGGACTGACAACACATTGCCTGGTCAAGTGGAGATCTCGGAATGGGACATCGGCAAGCCTGATGCGGATATCTACCACAAGGCAATTCAAGTCATGAGCCTCGGATACTACATCCCGAAAGCCCACAAGCCGGAGCAAAACAACTTCACGTCCGACAATGCCACTCAAAGGACCCTCGCGGGATCTTGCTTCAGAGTTGGACTGCCTTTGGCTTCCGGCGCTCCGACCACCAGCTCTAGCAAAGCTGCAAAGGAAAAGAAGGGCTCAAGACATCGCACATATAACCTGGTGTTGGTTGGTACGGGAGTCGATGGTGCCCCTCCTGTGGGTTATAATGTTCCCGGTGGCAGAAAACAGATTTTCTTTCACCCCGAGTGGCTCGAAGGCGTCAACTTGAACAACGCGCCAGACACAGTCGCCGACCAAGCGATTCAAAACGCTTGGGATGTTGGCTATGCTGCCTTGACTGCCAAAATGCCCAGAGCCATCGATGACAATCTCACCAAGGAGACCGGCGACAAAGGCAGCGGACACCGACGGAAGTCAGCAGCGTATGTCAGCAGCGACGATACCGACGACAGTGGTGAGGATACCGACGACAGCGATGACGGCAGCGACGACAGCGGAAGGCACCAGCGGACGGAAACAGCGGTCAACAACGGTGACAGTACCGGCAACAGCGGAGAGCCCTTTGCCACAATTTTGCGAACAGATGAGAACGAGGCTCCTCGCCAACTAGAAAATATGATGGCCAACATCAACTCCGCCGAGATCCAGAAAGAGAAGACAGCCGCTGCCGCAAGGGTAGCTCAATGGCTGACACTCATGGGAGATTCGACGTCGAACCCTCTCTATCAGCGGTATAAGCCTATCATGGACCTCACGCGCGCTGAGACAATCATCTCCATGTCCCAGGCAGAGTCTGCTCTCTCCCAGATTCGGGTAAGGTTTTCTTTCAAGATTTAAAATGTTGTATTTACCGACTCAAATCTTCCAGACTGTGTGGCCACGCACTTTCGAGCATCCCAAGGCCGCGACCCTCGACGCGAAGTTCATTCAGAAACTCTCTTTCATCTTATGCAGCCCCGAAAACGAAGTTTTCATCGATCACAACGAGTTGGGAAAGGTGCTTTGCGTCCTTGTGGAAATGCTACCAACCGGGGACATGCCAACCAGCGAAGACGTCCAAAGAGCACAGGACTTGCTCCGCCGTCTTTACCTGAATAACAGACCCCCTGGCAGCACCCGCTTATCGTCAAACTCGAAGTTGCATGCCAACAATGACAACAGCAAAATAAACGATGCGTTTGGTGCTCACGTGGACGAGGAGGAAGACATTTACAGCCCTTGATGAGCTGCCTGGTGTGATTGGACAGGCTGAAGTGGCCAGCACCAGTCTTTCGGATGGATTTGGTATGGACGTAACTGCATGACGGCTGTTTGGCCCACCCTCGACTTTTCGACGAAGGCTTCTCAGTGGGCTCATCTCACGGCATGATCGACAAGACGGCGATTGCTCTATTCCTCCACCACGCAGGAAAGGGTTTCGTTGAGTCGAACATGACTTACGTCACAATTGGTCAAGTTCATCAGTAGACAGTGCAATACAAAAGATCACCTTCATGTCATACGCGGATCGTTTCCTCCGAATTTGAATTCTCAATTCATGACCTGCCCTAACCCAAGTACTGTGAAGAGACCAGAAGAAGTCCCAAGGAAGAGACTGCATAATCCAACACAGACGCACATAAGAGTATCCAACCGCTATCCCCCATTTGCTGCATCCTAGCATATGCCAGTCCCTGGGTCTCTATTTGTCAAATAGGGCCCAAGCGCTGGTCAATTAGCATCCGGCGTAGATTGCTTGTTTCACAGGTTAGTATCATGTCAGGTGAAAAGCAAGAATAGGACCCGGGGAGGTTTACATTGAGCGAAGAGGGCTGCACAAATTCATTAGCAAAGAGTATACAGGGAGGGAATTGAGAGACGTACTGTAAGTGTCAGCATGGTTGAGGTTTTGCGAAGCGCTGAGAGAGCGAACGAAGTTGTATCCGTAACCGCCGTCTGTTGTGTTGGTTAGTGACATTCTCAGGTAGGCCAAAGCCGAGGTGGACGCGACTGCCAGGTAGCCAATAACCTGAGCCATGGGCAAATCAAATAAACGAAAGCAACTTACAGTCAGAAGTGCCTCTAATCTGGGTAAGGTGAGTCATCTCGTGCAAGCTATGTCATGGTTAGCCTCAGTTCTCTCCTCGACCCCAAACCTCAACACCACCACTCCAACATCGGGATGAGTTGTCTTACATCCTGCGAAGATGTTAGTATGTTACAACAAGCGCAAAGAGGGCTGATTACGTGGTCTGTTGGTCTTGGGCATGACAAGTGCTAGATGCCGCGGTCATCGTGAAGAAGAGAGGGCAGTTAACCATGTAGCTTTGGGACGGCCTGGGTTGATGGTCAGCATCTCCACCAACGCATATCGGGATCAAGGTGGAACCGACAGTGTGTAGGCGATGACACCGCTGGAGCAGGCAGGGTAAACGTCAGTGCAGTATTGGCGGGAAACACCAGAGGTGGTGCTGCCGCACTCGCTGGCGATTCTGGAGAAGACGGTGGCGACGGTGTTGCGAGTAGCGGTGCTGATGGCGTGTGCGTTAGCGATGGCTCCGCTTCAAATGTTCAGAGAGAAACTCACGTGGAAGACTTGAAGTACTCAGTCATGCGAGCAGCAGGGCCAGAGGCAGCGGCCGAAGAAGCGGCGACGGCGAGGGAGCGGCAACGGCTGATGGCGTTGACCTAGGAAAGACGATGTTAGCGAACTTCAATCAGAATACCCAGCGTGAGTCTAATTAATAAAAGAGAAAAAGTGAATGACAGGTATTTCTGCAGTTATTTGATGGACGACAGCAGACAGGAGGTAGGTAGCATGTGTCCGACGCGAAGCCGGAGCGAGACGGAGATGACCCGGGTGAGACCCACAGTAGCGGTGCGGCGGGTGCCAGTGCAGTCGGACTGAACGACCGTGCGCTTGGCCAAAAAGCGGGCGCGGACAGCAGAGGCCTCCTCGCCGTTGACAGCAGTGTGGACACTGTTGCTGGAGAAGGGGATGGTGCCGGCCAGCTCGGTGGAGTCGGCCTCGGCGTAAGAGAAGGCACCGGAGCTGACGATGTCGATCTCGCCAGCGGTGCTGAGATCGTGGAGCTCGGCAGCATCGAACTCGACCTCGACGGACTCGCCGGCGCCGATGACCTGGAAAGCTTCCTCGGTCAAGCCGGAGGTGGCCATCAGGAGACGGACACCATCGAACTCAACCTTGTTACCTGGGTGGAGGATATTAGCACTCGGCTCCGTTCCGAGTGGGCGCGAAAGAAATAATTACCAGAAGCGAAAACCTCGACCTTCTCGACAGGGGCAGTGTCAAGAATAGTGCCGGTCTTGAAGAGCTTGAGGGCAGAGGCACCGGTGTTAGTGAGCACGGCCTTGACACCAGAGTTGCCAACGGTCTCGAGCTTGACGTCGAGAGGGGAGGTGTCGCGCTTGGCCATGTCAACAGACACGGCGCTAGCGAGCGTGGCCAGGAGGGAAACTCCGAGAGAGAACTTCATTGTGGAGACAGGAACCAAGAGGCAAGATCAGAGACTGTGAGGAGGTATGAGTTGGTGGTGAGACAGGAGAAGAGCCGTGAACTTGCCGCTTCGATACCGGCCGCTTTATACTAAATACCCTCCTCCCAATCGATGCTGATGTTGACATATATCTCATAGACCTGGTAACAGACATGCATATTGAAGGGCCTCGATGCTTGAGCTAGCGAGAAAAAGGAAGACGAAGCAGCGCCCAGTCTGCCTAGACGGCCTTGGGATGAAAACATGGAAGGTAGGTTGGACAGGGCAGACCGTTGCCAAGGGATAGCTAATATCAAGACGGATGGTCGTTAAGGTTTGCTGCAGCTGCTGATCACATTGGGACGACAAGTTCTCAACCTTGCAGATAACACCTCGAGTATGAGTATTGCCCATCGCAGCCCCGCATGGAATGCCCCCGGAGCCTCTGCCGAAGGGGTCTTGCTATCGTGGGCCGTTCTAAGGTAGTCACACGAACAGGACGAACAAGTCTGGTATCTTTATTAATATCACGCAAACGCATTGACAATGTCGTCTAACCCGTACTCAAGAAGACCTGTTGTACATTAGGCAAACAGTTCCTATCAAAAGAAAGCCTCAATTATTGAGAAAGCGCACGAAATCGCCATGTCGCCACGATTTGGCGGCTTCGGGCGGCACTGTTCAGGACCCTGTACGGGCCACGCCACCGGAGAAGGATAGACTTTTGCGCTCAGTCGAGACCGCAGAGACCAGGGGTTCATCACATTTCGGCAGTCCAGCCACGTTGCTACGATCCAATGGGAGTACCAAGCAAGTTTAACCGAACCTAGCGATCATTGATGCCGAGAATCGATGCATAGCATCAGCTGCCAATGAGACACTGCCAATTGTTGGATGCCAAGGGGTTGCCAAGTGCACAAGACGGAGACTAGCTCAAGGATGGAAGGAGGTAAATAAGCATGAAACACCTCTCGCCTTCGCCAGCTTCAATCCATTTTCCTTGGTCAAGTTGGCGAAGAGGAGTGTCGGGTTATTTGCATCTTGAGAAGCATGGTTCGTAAAGTGGTCTGAGTGATAAGGCAGTGAGGGCATCGCGTGTCGTCGAAAGATAGGAAAGCTATGGCTAAGCGAGATCGCGTCAGCGTTGCATTGGGCCTGAGAGGTTGGTAGCCAAAATAGGGAGCTGTGAGCCGAATGGCCAAGGTGGGAAAGGACTTAGCCGGAAAGGTATCAGCTTGTCTGCAGCAGTTGACCAGGGCCCAAATCCGTTGAAAGCCTCATGTTGTCACCGTTGATATCTCGGCCCAAGGCGAACACGATGATATTCAGACCACCAAAGCTCGAGCAGCCCATGATGTTGATTTTCCCACCACTCGAGCTGAAATGACAAAACGACCTTCCTTCTTCAGCACGGCTATTGAGCTGCGAGAAAGCGGAGGGGCAGGCATACCAAGGCAAATTAGTCTCTCGGCATCGCAGTACGTATCTGATTAAGATAGTGCACCTCATTTTTTATTGTCTCTTGGCAATAAATGCCTCCACACGGAATTGTCCTCTCCCCGCAGTAAGTGCTCGTGCCCAGACCGCCAAGCTCAACCGCACCAAGACTTTCCAAGACTCTCGGATGCTTAACGCTTAGACAAGACTTTCCAATGCCGCATTTCCGTATTCTTCGTGATGTCAAGACTCACACTTGGGCTTTGCACATCGGCACAAATATCAAATGAAGCAGGTCTTTCTTTCTAGGCATTGTCTTGCGCTTCAAGCAGCTCAGGCTACTTTGATCGCGTGATGTGATACAATAGCGTGATATAACTTGATGAACTGATTACTGAGATAAGTAAGCGCCGAAAGTCTTCTTGTAGACGTTGGCAACTTTTGGGTTGCAGACGAATTATCGTGTCAGCCACTTGCAGGAAGTAGTGTAAATATATTTCTGATTAAACTCAACGACCTTCCTCAATCGATGAGTTTAGAGGCTTTTTGACGGACGATGCCTCGAGATAGTCCATTGTCCGCCGCTACTCGCAGTTTGTGATCGAGATCCATCTCATAACTGCATGCGCAGATAAGGTGCACGAGACCATTCCAGTCGAACAGCATCGTATGTAGATAATTCACAATTCTTAGACTATTCGTCACATTGGATTGCAAATTCATAGACATCAAGTGTCCCAAAAAGATATTGCCTGGATCTGTGGGTGACTGGAACACCCCTACGCAGGCTGGCAGACATGAAATCGTTTTACAGTATATGCCATCTAAATCCGCATGCCCATCATGACCCCGAACGCCTGCTGAACCCGTTGTCTGCTTATCATCGATAATGCGTGCAATATTGCCCAGATTTACTTCCCATCCAAATTCAGGTTTGTCTTATTTCGGAATTCTAAGAGGGTGCGCCTCCGTGTTGAACACGAAGTCGTCCAAGCTTACCAAGTCAAGGGGCGAGAAGATAAGGTAGAAGTATTTCAAGGTTTCCGAAAGCCAGAAGCTCTGTGAAAGCAAGGGTCAGCTACCAGGAATCCAATAATGCACAGCCGAAACACTGGAAAAGGATGAAACAAACCTCCATGGAATCTATCTTGTGAGTTTTCTCGGGGGGAACAGTCACATCAGCAATGGCTGAGTTGGCATACTCTGTCCCAGTCGCCTTGATGATGGACTGGAACATGCGCCATGCAATATCTTGCAAATCTTGCTTCCCAGTCATCCTATAGAGGAGGAAGACGCTCTCAATGGCCTCGGGTCGCAGGATGTACCTGGGGTCGCGAGCATTCCGGAAACCCTTCTTCAGTCTCTTGTCGCCATCTTGCTCCCACTTCTTCTCATCCCAGGGGCACTTGTCTTTCACCGAGAAGCACCCAATGAGATCGAAGATTTCCGGCATGATGCCAGTCGGCATCGCGTCGTAGGCCCAGGCACAGCCGCGAGCCACACGGTCACCAAGATCGACGTGGTCATCGATAGAAAAGAGCTTTCCGCCCAGTCCTAGCATTCCACCAACGAAGCAAGACAGATGTTGGCCTTCAGCGACATGGTCGATTCTGTCGGAGTGTACGTAAACATCTCCTGCGAAGAGAATGTTGGCGTTATCCGGTGTCATCGGCCGGAAGAGAATGTGCTGTTCCACGATCGTCATGGCACCAATGTACATCTTCTCAAAAGATTTGTCCAAGCCGCCCATAAGAGCGTACATCTTCGGCAGATACTCGTACAAAGAGTCTGCAAGGGCACCCAGGGTGAATCCGTTGTCGTCAACGCGCTCATTCTGGAAGTCAATCATCTTCGGCCACATTCCAGGAAGCTTGGACTGAAATTGAGTGCGTTCGAGGAAGCGATTGATGCGGTTCACCGCATCGAAGTACTTCATATCTCCCGTAAGTTGCGATAAACGAGTAAACTCGAGAGAGAGCGAACATGGAGAAGCTGATGGATCGTGGGTGCCTGCGAGCTGAGCTCCCTTGATGGCGTCTTCGAAATTCAACCAGAATCCCGGGATACGATTGGGCGTATCAAAGCCCATGTACAGCATGTCTCCCAGCTCCTTCGCCTTCTCCAAGAGAGCAATCTCTCCACTGAGATCGAAAGCACTTAGAAGGCCTCCCAAATGACGGATCGTGGTTTCGAACATATTGGCACTCTTCTCCGCTGTCTTTGCCCAATCCATTTGGACAGCAACCTCGGCCGCGGCGTAAAACTCTTCCTTGAAGCCCATGATCCACAAAGTGTCTAGCGAGTCCACGAGCGACGCCGCCCATCCTCCGAAAGTATCTTTCGCGCCCGCAGTGACCGGCGCAAGCTCGTCCCGCATCCACGCATAACGCTTGTAGCTATCGTAGCTCTTCTTGAAGACGTCTCGGACGGCTTTCTGGCGCTTGGGTGCCTCGGGGTGCGGATTCGCGACGCCAAAATCATGCTGAATTCGGGGAAGCTTGAGCGGATTGCCAGTCGGAAGAGGCGTAAAAGGAGTTGACACGGGATGGAATTGGCGCGCAGTTGTCCAATTGAACGAGCTCGGTTTGAACTGAATGTTGTGCTGGATTGGTCTTGGCGCGCTCTGGGACGCAGATAGCCAGTATGGGTTGTAGACGAAGAGAATTAGGATGAATGCTGTCACGACAACAAAGGCGAGCCGTGGCGGCCGGCGAGGAACGATCATGGCGCTGTCGGATGGCACTTTGGACCAGGTGAACAACTTTGAGATGAGATGTCCATCTCGGAACAGCGACCGAACGGGAACATCGGTAGAAATGTAGTCGGCCAAAGTTGGCGCATCTGTCAGAGAACAGGGATTTGCGAAAGCTTGAGGGTCTCATGCAAGAAGAGCATTGAAGGTAGCATCTATAATTGGCTCGTTGGTGCCTGCGAAGCAATGATTTTTTGGTGCAACGGGCGCTTAGGCAGCCTGGCGATGGGCAGATCGGCGGCTGCTGGCATGAGTGGTTCTAACAATCTTGTTACTGTTTTGTTAGCAACTCTGTTATGCGCAGCTTCTCGCACCCCCGGCGCGAGCTAACTTAATTTCGACGCCGCCCCCTTGCTCCCTCCCCTGCTTTTGACATCCCTAGTTCCAACACAGTTATTTTACAGTGCGTAGGACTTTCCACGATATTGTCGGATGCAGGTCGGGTTGTTCATCTTGGCAAGGAGCAATTTCCTGTTGGTTTGCTCCGAAGGCGCGAATCCTCCGCGCGTGATTTGTTATGGCGCTCTGCATCCAACGGGTTCCAACAAGGCCCAACCAACCGGTGATTAAGGACGCAATGTAACCCGCTTCCCAAGTTTCGGCGCCCTCTCTTTGTCTTTTTACCTCTGCCAGTCGATCGACTTGAACCAATTTTCCCGACGTTTACTTCGTATTTTCTCTCAACACTTATCACTCAACTTTCATCATGCTTGTATAGGAAACATGTATGGACTTATCATTGGTCTTGGGGCAACACTGGCACTGGCATCGTGTGATGTCGAGCCTGTGGCCCTGCCGATCCAGGATGTTCAAGTTGATCCGAACGTGCCAGACTCCTACATGAGAGGCATTCCAGCCAAACTTGGAACACCTTCGCAGAATATTGTCATGTTGCCCTGGGCGTGAGTTCGCACTATCTCTAACAATTTGACCCAGCCAACATGATATACTAACAGTTTCCAACGCCAGCGAACTGAACAACACTTGGATCTACAACACGAACCCGAACTGTGACTCTTCCATAATATGGAACGATGAAATTTGCGAAGTTAGAAGGGGAAACCTGTTTCGAGAAGACGATTCGACAACGTTTATCAAAGCTACCGACATCGTATCAGCCGGTGGTGCACCGGAGGAAATCACTACCGCCGGTACCGAGATTGGGGTCAAGAAACTCATTTCTACGAGTATTGGCGGGAATGATGATCTCGACATTGGTTCCACGAGTCTAAACAACACACCGATCGGCATCCCAACATTAAGATGGGACAACGGGTACACCATGCTCCACGCTCTTGGCCTTGGTGCCAGTTCGACGTATCTTACATCCCTGGCACAAGCGAGTCAACTTGGATCCCGAGTGTGGTCAATATTTTGGGGTCGCATGTGGTCCAACAACAACATCGACGGTTCGCTTGTGTTGGGGGGCTACGACTCGGAGAAAGTGACGGGGAAGAATTTCACCCAACGTCTAGATTACAGTGAATCAACAGGCTGCTGGACGGGAATGAAAGTTACAGTCACGGATGTCCAAGTCAATTTTCGGGATGGAAGCGACAAGAGCATCATGCCACTGAATACAGCACTGCAGTGCTGCATCGTGCCCCACAGACATCTCCTCTGGGAGGCCCCCGGAACATTCGTTGATGCTTTTGAGAACGTCACCAATTCGAAGGATACCGGTGTTTCTTTCGGCCTTCACTGGTCGGCTCGGACGTTCGCTGGAGGGGATGCGTAAGTAACAATATTCTTCGTCGCGTCCTCCTTACTTTTACCTGCGGGCATGAAGTATGAAAACATGCAGCTAACTTCTCGTGCAGATTTGATGGAGACCTGACTTTTTATCTCAGCTCCGGACTTCAAGTCAGAGTGCCAAACAACCAGTACATCGTCCCGTATGTCGATATTGAACGAAATGGTTCCCGCTCTATCAGCAAGTCAACAAAGGAGCTTCTCATTAGCGGTCTGTCTGATCAGCCTGCTACATTGGGTCGCTACTTCCTCACTGCCGCCTACCTCATGGTAGATCATGACTCCGAGACATTCACAATGTGGCAAGCAAATCCTACAACACGAAGCTCCCTCGTCAAAGTCACTAGTGATAAGTCAAACTGCGGGAAGCCCCAGACATCGCGGGTAGCCGTTTTCCCTACAAGCACTGCAACTTCAGGGTCCGATGCTAGCGGTGGGTCGTCATCATCCGGAGATCAAAGTGGTCTTAGCACGGGCGCCATTGCTGGAATAGCTGTGGGAGGAGTTGCAGGTCTTGCTGCGGCGGGGTTAGGTATCTTCTGCTTCCTCCGAGCGAAGAAGCGCAAGACAGTTCCATCCATGCCTCCCCCTTACAATCCAGAATACACTACTGCAATGGCCCAGCAGGCTTGGCCTAAGTACGGTCATACGCAGGGCACGTCTTACGAGGTACAAGGGTCGCAGGGTTACCAAGCGAGCGAACTTCGGGGTCAAGATCACTTCGTTTATGAGATGGATGAGGGCAATAGTCAGCGACGTTAGGGAAAGCGGCTTCTAGCAAACAGACTTGTGTGACTGGATGGTAGATGAACTCTTAGTGTTGATGGATGTTAATGCGGTAATTGAAAGACGTGGATGATATGAGCAACACAGTGCAATTCACATTCGGGATAAGAGAAACAAACAAAATCCCATTCGGGACAACACTGCATCAGCCGAAATGTTAGGTTTGGGTTAGGTTTTATTCCTCACGTTTACGCTCAGAGACATTGGTCCATAAGTGCGCGGCAGTCTTAGTCAGGCTTGTCGTTCGGACTCGGTTTCTTGCCGATGAAGAGACTTTTGTCTTCGCAATTGATTGCGTAGATCCAGACCATGGATGACCCCGAACATGTGCTGTTGCAAGACGGTAGTATGCCGAGGGGTTCGGTGCAACGAGCCGGTTTGCTATTTGTTAAGACGAAACCTTACAAAGAGGTTTGGCCGATCTTGTTTCGGATACAAACTCAAATTCAGTGCGGTCTCCTCATGCCTCGACTGTCAAAACTCCTTACTGGTTCCCGGTGACGGTGCACAGATCACGTCGGAATTGCCCGCACTCTGGTTCTTCCAGATGAAGAAATCGGTTCGCGCATCGCGCAAAGTCAAGATGAGCTGAACACCAGTTCACCAGGAATTGCACATGATTTGGAGGATTTGTATGCAAACCCCACACACCTTCTCTTCCTTGGGCGCTTTCTCCAAGTGTACCTCCTGACGCGCTGGCAAAACGAACGTGACGGTCGAAAGGGGCCTCGCGTGCTAGGGGAACTTTCAACCGGATCCCGATGCCTCGGATGAAGTCGTTTTTGTTCCCGTTATACGTGATCGTGTGAACAACTTTAATAGCTTCAGATCCATAGTATAGATAAAATCGCAGTTTGAAGGGGATCAGTCCGGGTGTGAAGCCGTCTTGGCCGAAGTGCTTCGTGAAACTTCGGAGTGCACTCCGCTTACAGCTATGACAGCACGAATTGGCCCAGCCTGCTCTAGCTCTACTTTGTCGATTTCGCAATTGAAATGGTGATATAGAATGGACGGATCCGGGATTTCGGGATCACTGATCCCAGTTTGTGAAAGCAGGACGAGGTGGCCGTCGGTCCCCACGGTGTCGCCTTTGGCATTGATGATGTCCTTGATTATTGTGGTGCCCGACTTTGGGAAAATAGCTGTGATCTTTCCAGTCGATATTTTGATACTCTCGGAAGTTTCGTTGATGTCAATCGTAGCAGGATGGCTAGTCGCGTGGGAGTCGTCGCCTTCGGCTTTAATATCATAAGCGCCCTCTACCTCAGTTGTCTTTGGTATGGCATGGCTAGTCCATTTGATCGTCCCGTCAGGCCAATAAGCGATCGGCCAAGTTTGCATGGAAATCGACCTGCCACTTTCTGAAATGCACGAAAACACGGCATTCTTGGCATTGCAAGCACCTGCACGCCAAGGCACAGCGAAGGTGACCCCTGAGGCTGTCGGCGGTGTCTGTCCGAGCCACCGGACTCTCGTTTTTCGGGATGACGCCATCGTGAATGTCGGCAATGAGAGGGTTTATCGGAAAGCCCTGTGCGGACAACTATTTCTGACTGGCTGCAAGGTTCCGAATTGGGAAACTGCCAAATCGAGTGCCCAGCGGGAACAAGAAGCCAGCAGACGGGTTGCGGATGGCTCCGCGTCGCCAAGCCTATTGAACGGAAGGAAGAAAGGAAAACCACGGTTAATATTAATATGCAGAAGCAAAATAAAATTAATGTTGTCATCCGGAGGATTATTGCGCGTTTGAGAGGGGCTTCGTCGGCTAAAGTCCAGCCCGGGCCGAGCAGGACATGCAGCCGGAGCGGAGCCGGACAAAGTGGAGCTCACCGATAGCTCTTATCGCTCCGGCCTAGCCCCCGGCTCCCGAGGTCCGGAACGGCCAATGACTGGCTAGACGTCATATGACGTGCTATTGTGTGATCAACTCGACCGTTCAGTTGCATAATCTAGCGTGCCATCGACCCATTTGTCTAAAGTTAAACGCTTTTATGATTAACATCTCGTGGGGTCTTTCATCATTTCGGTAGCCAATGCCCCGAGACTGGCAGCGAATGTCGGAGCCTGACCGGTCGATTTCCAGTTCAATAAAGGATGCAAGATCTGCTGGAAGTCTTTCAAAAGTAACACGATTTTATTCTCTTGCCGTAAAAATATGGTGTCCATTGGCATTGATTCGAAAAAGCAGCCATACGTCGGTTCGACGGGCATTCCTGATCTAAAGGTCCCGACGGATGACCTCGCGGAACCGCCTGTTCAACAAGAAACCTACACAAGTTGGGGATTTGTTCGTAATAAAAGACAAAGACCCGACCCTGAAGCTATTGCTACTGTGCGTAGTGTCTTTGACAACCCGGATCTGGCCCAATTCTACCACCCCAAACCAAAGCACGAGAATTATCGTGCCTTTGACCCAAATGAAAGATGGACACACAGAGAAGAGCAAGCTGTTCGCCGTAAGGTATTCAAAACCTTCAATCGCGAAATTCGCCTTCTTCTCTGACAATGAAAGGTCGATATACGCATCTTCATCTGGGTTTTGGTCATGTTCTTCGCCCTCAACATCGATCGTGGAAACCTTGGACTCGCCACAGCAGACGGTCTGGTTGACGACCTCGGCATCAACACGAACGACTACAACAACGCGCAAAACATGTATCGCGTCGGATTTCTCATTGCCGAGCTGCCTTCACAAATGATTGGAAAGAAAATTGGCACAGACCGCTGGATCCCGACGCAAATCATCCTTTGGAGTATCGCATCCGGCGGCCAGTTCTTCATGACCAACCGCGCGACATTCTTCGCCTGCCGATTTTTCATCGGCCTAGCTATGGGAGGCTACATCCCAGATGCACTGTTGTATCTTTCATACTTCTACAAGAACAGCGAGATGCCTATGAGGCTGGCCATCTTCTGGTTCGTCAACTCAATGTCCTCGGTCATCGCCTCCTTCATCGCCTACGGGGTCTTTAACCTTCGAGGCGTCGGAGGTCGCGAGGGCTGGCGATGGCTGTTTCTTATAGAGGCCATAATCAGCGTCACGATTGGTTTCTTGAGCTTTCTCTTCATGGTACCCGGACCTACCCAAACAAAAAGCTGGTGGAAACCGACTGGATATTTTACCGAGCGCGAAGAAAAGATCATTGTCAACCGTGTCCTGCGAGACGATCCCTCGAAAGCCGACATGCACAACAGAGAGGGGATTACACCTGCTATGCTCTGGAAGAGTCTGAAGGATTATGACTTGTGGCCGATATATGCCATTGGGATCTTGTTCCAGATGCCCGGGGATCCTCCCGGCCAGTATTTGAACCTTTCTCTCAAAGCTATCGGTTACGATCATTTTACTGCGACCCTTCTTAACATCCCAGTGACAGTCGCCGCTAGCTGCACCATGTTGGTAAGTCCAGTCAATCCCACACACTTTACTGCCTCTTGTATCGTGATTAAGAGAATTTTTACAACAGGGCATCACCTTTCTGACGGAATATTTCGTAAGTTTACTCCCATTTTTCCGGTTCCCACTTAGCTAACATCACCAGCACCAAATATCTCTCTTTGGTCTGATCTCGCAACTCTGGTCTTTGCCGTTCTTGGTTATCATCTATACCTCAGCACAACGTCTCTCAAATTGGTCTCTTTACGCCGTACTATTCATGCTGCTTGCCTCCCCTTCGGTACATGCAGCTCAGGTGAGCTGGTGTTCGCGCATTAGCAATTCTGTTCGCACAAGGGCAGTCAGCGCCGCGGTCTACAACATCATGGTGCAGCTCTCGGGCATAGCATCCTCAAACATCTACCGCAAGGATGACAATCCTCCGTGGTACCCAAGAGGCAACCAAAATCTCATTGCAATCAACGTCGCAGTAATTGTCTTATACATGTCCTAACGAAAGCATACTACGTTTGGAGGAATAAACAGAAGGAGAGACAATGGAACGCCATGTCAATTGAGGAGCAGCAGCAATATCTCATCGACAACGCCGATCGGGGAAACAAGCGGTTAGACTTCAGATTCGATTGCTGAAACCGTCTATCATCGTATGCTGTCTTTAATAGAATTTACACTATATGTGTGCATGGTTGTTCTGTATCTGCCAAGACCAATCTAAAGCCAAATCAAATTCTCATGACAGGTAGATATCATTAGGTACTCAATATTTACACAACACAATCATTACAAGTTCAAAGATCTCAGATGAGTCTGGATAGTCTTCAGGGCGTTCTCCAACACATCCAAAGCCCACTTTGGCTTGATCAAATAGACACCAGCCGCCACAGCACCAACTCCCAACACCCAAGGCAACGTCTTTCGCAGACCAACGAAGATCGCCAGCTTGAAGAAGCGGTTCTGCCTCGTCCTCACACGATCAAGGTGCTCCTGTCTCTTGTTCGCCACGGGAAATGCAACTCCCTCTGGGACTTCTTTGCCAAGAAAACTGCACAGCGGCTCCCAGCCCTCCTTGAGATTGAACTCCAATAGCCTCTCTTTCGACACCGCAGCACGCACCTCAGCGTAATGTCTCTTGTACCTCTCCTTGGCGAAAGCTCTCATCTCGTTGACGTTGTGTACCCCGTAGAATCCGAGAAGGATCTTTCTCAGGGTCTGTCCACCCGCCAATCCCCAGCGGGGGCCAAGGTAGTCAATGATGAGATCCGCGCGCCAACCCCACGTCGTCTTGAAGATGGCCTCATCCATGCTCTGGAACCAGCTGTCCACGTCCCGCTCGACAAGAATGACCTTCGCTTCGGGGTACGCCTGGATGAGCTGCACGGCAAAGAAGGAGCCCATGTCGGTGACGGCTTCGTATTTTCCGAAGAGCGAATCCCAGCTTTCGCGGGGGAAGGGCGCACCGGTGTAAGTTGGCAGGGTGGCGAAGGTCGAGTCTGCGGCGGCGGAGAAGAGAGTCCACTCGCGGGGGGAGGAGATAGCCTGGATGCCGTGGTGAACACCGTCGTAGCCCAGGATTGTGAGGGCTTGCGTGATGGATGCAGAACCTGCCATGATTGTCAGCCAAAGTAGCTTGAGTGCTACATGGAAACGAAATCTTGGACCTACCCGTCCTTGTCATGCCCAGTGAGAGCACCTTCATCTCTTTCGGCTGCGGAGCCGGCGCATCAGATTTGGTTGCCATGATCGGCAAGGGTTGATGTGACGTTTGCGAAAACCCTCGAACGCAAGAGACTGACTGCAATGGCTCGGAATAGCGGCACACTCGGGCGCTTTAAGGGACTGCGGTTTACGACAAGCCAAATGGGGGACGAGTGCCGGTGGGATTTTGAATTATTTCAATCAGAATTCCATGGGAAATTCCGGAAACCGCTCTCTTTCAGCACTTTCGCGGGTTGAGCACGTGGACAAGTGAAAGGTGATGGCTTCGAGTTGCAGGGGGGGCTCAGAGCCAGGAGCCCTTGTCTTGCGACAGCGAGTCATGTGCGATTGTTCGCGAACCTGTCACTCCAGACCCTGGATTGTGGAGTTTTCTGACAGAACCCCATTTTCAAGGACACCCCTGATTCTATGGTTCCCTGCAGTTCCTGGAGGTGAGAGTTCATCGGGAGGTGGGAGACGGCGAGGAAACACCAAAGTTGAGATGGAAGCATCTACAAACGTCGGGAGCCTCCGACACTTACGAATGACACGATTCATGAGAAATCTTACTATGGCGAAAGTAGCTACTTCGAAGAGTGCTATCACGACCGACTCGAACAATCACTTATCGAGATTCATGAGAGCTGACCCTCACCATGAGGTTCCTATGAAGAGGTCACATTGGGAATTTGTCTCAACCCACACTTGTTCAATCTCAAAGAAAAGCTTCTCCTTGTAACTTATACTTCAAATGAAAATAAACGTTTGAAAACTAATATCAGACGTAGTAACAAAGCAAGACGCTACCGAATGCGGAAGAAAACCAAACCAAGTCCTAAGCCTCAAACTCCTATCGTATGCCAATTTCAACAAAATTATGAAGACTCTTGAACCAAGAGCTTGCTCTTGCCTGCCAAATCCGCAGCAAGCTGTCTCATGGGGATATTCGCCATGATATCAAACACACTGACCTCCACCGCCACCTCCTTTGCAATCCAGTTGCGCACCTCAACCGCAACCAGACTGTCAACACCGTAAGCGCTCAGGGGCTTGCCGGCATCGACATCGTCCTCGGGCATCATCATCAACTTGGCCAAGCGCTGCACCAGTGCAGAAGTAATCAGATGCACAGCCTCATCATCCAACTTTCCGCAGCGGGAAAGCTCATCACGGAGGGAGATGGCAGCTCCGCCAGCAGCGCCAGCACCCGCAGCCGTCTTGCGAAGACCGGCGAAGCGCTGGTCCTGGATCCAGTACCAGGCATCATCATGTTCGTTGAAGGGCAGACCGCACATGACCTGGGGCGGGTGGGCATCGGTGCCCTCCAAGGCGGTCGCCATGAGGCCGTGGAGGTCGCTCTTGTGCATGACCTTGAGACCCATGGCCTTGACGTGGTCGACGTACTCGTCGTGCTCAGCGACGAAGCCGACACTGAGGAGGTAACCGATGTCGATTGTCATGGCGCGCAAACCCAGGCTACGGCGGTAAGAGGCGAAGTAGTCTTGGAAGATGTTGCCGCAGCCGTAGTTGCCCTGTCCGCGGTGACCCATGACACCAGCCAGAGAGCTGAGCATGACGAAGAAGTCGAGGTCACGAGGGAGCAGCTCGTGGAGGTTCCAGGTGCCGTGGACCTTGGGGCCGACGGTGGTTCGGACGTGGTCCGCCGTCATCTTGTCAAAGAGGGTATCCTGCGATTGTGTTAGTCAATGGTGACGATACGAAGAGTTGAAGTGTACTTACACGAAGGACCATGGCACCGGTGACGCATCCCTTAATTTCAGGGACGTTCTTAGACTTGAGGTCGTCCAGAACCTGCTGAAGAGCAGCCTTGTTTCCAACATCGCAGTCGTAAGCGTAAGTGTTGGCCTCGTAAGTGCGCTGGAGCTCAGAAGCGAAGGCCTTGTTCTCCTCACTGCTGGCAGCAGAACGAGAGAGAAGGACCAAGTGCTTGGCACCCTTCTCAGCCAGCCAGCGACCGATCTCCTTGCAAATACCACCAACACCGGAGACGACGTAGGTAGCATCAGCTTGGATGTCAACGCGAGGAGTGCGAGGTACAGCAGGTACCATGTCCGCATCGTCAACGCGCACAACGACCTTGCCCATGTGCTTACCCGCCTGCATGTAGCGGAAAGCTTTCTCAACCTCAGCCATGGTGAAGAGCTGGATAGGGGCAATGGGCTTGACGGAGCCGTTATGGATGAGCTTGGCAGTGTCCTCCCAGAGTGCAACGGCACGGGGCGTGGGGTTGTTCTCGAAGTCGAGGAGGTTGACACCAATGTAGCTCTTGTTGTCGAGGAAGGGCTTCATGTCGAGGCCGGTGTTGGCGAAGAGGTCGGCCTTACCAATCTCGAGGAAACGTCCAAACTTGGCCAGACAGTGCCAGGAGAGACGAAGAGCCTCACCAGCGAGGGAGTTGAGGACAACATCCACACCCTGGTTGTTAGTTGCGCGCATGATGGCCTTGGCGAAGCTGGTGTCACGACTGCTGAAGATGTGGTCCTCAGGGATGCCGTACTGCTCCATGATGAGCTGCTTCTTTTCCTCAGGGCCGACGGTGGCGAATATCTTGGCTCCCTTTTGCTGGGCAATCATGATGGCAGCCTGACCAACACCTCCGGCGGCAGCGTGGATGAGGATCTTCTCGCCCTTGCAGAGCGCACCAGCAGTGACAAGAGAGTAGTAAGCAGTCAGAAAGATGAGGGGCATGGAAGCAGCCTCTTCGAAGCTCATGTGCTCAGGGACGGGGATAGCGCCCTTGGCAGGGAAGCGAACGTAAGTGGCGAAAGTGTCGCAGGAAGCCGTCATGACACGGTCACCAGCCTTGAAGTCGGTGACAGCAGATCCGACGCGGGTAATAACACCAGAGGCATCGACACCGAGCTTGTTCTCAGCAAGGTTACCGAGAGCAACAAGAACATCCTTGAAGTTGAGACCGACGGCCTTGACCTCAATCTCAATCCAGTCTTCAGGCATGGGCTGGTAGTAAGTCTCATCCTCCTCCCATCGGAAGGTGTCGAGGAGACCAGGGGTCTTGATGGTAAGCTTGAGAGGACGTCCACAGCCCTTGAAAGAAACAAGCTCAGGCTGTCCCTTGGCCTCATACTTGCGCAGGGAGCCATCAACCTTGAGAGTTCTTTCGACACGGGGAACGTAGACGAGGCTCTCACGAGCGGCATACTCGCCATCGAAGCCGTCCCCGCGGGCATGCTCAAAAGCAACCTTGAGAACATTCTTGGCAGCATTCTCGACGGTGATCTTATCACTAGTCTCAAGATCGAGGGTAGCAAGGCGGACACCGGCGTCTTCGTTGCGAATGGCTCTGGCGAGACCGACCATCAGAGACTTCATCGGATCGGGACAGTCCATGGCTGCGCCACCAGTGATCCAGAGAGTTCCAGCAGAGCTCAAGATGACTTGGCGAAGCTTCTCCCAGTTCTCATCGGTGAGAGTAGCAAGAATGGGGCTCTCCCACTCAGCGAGGGACAGACAGTACTTTCCGGAGACTTGCTCCTCGGAGATGGTGTTCCACTGGGCGACCGAGATGTTCTGACCGGCACTGGCGAATTGAGATTGAATCGCTCCGGCAAGCTTGTCAGAGCTCTCAGAACCAGTGCTGATGACAACAAACTCAGAAGGACCAGCGACCTCCTTGGCAGGCTTGGTGGAGATGATCAGGGAAACGGGCTCCTTGGAAGCCTCACGGTCACCGCGGATGTCAACATCAACACCAGAGAATCCAGCCAGCTTGAGAGCGGTCTGCCACTCGTCGACATCAAGAAGAGGACCTCCCTTGCGGTGGTCCTCCTCTCCAAGCCACCATCCCGGCAAAGGACCCATGATAAAGCCGGAGAAAATGCGCTTGATGGTGACCTCAGACAAGACCAGGCGGCCGCCAGGCTTCAGCAGAGACTTGCAGTGATCAAGAGTCTCCTGGATGCTCTTGGTGGCGTGTAGAACGTTCGCACAGACAATGAGGTCGTATGTCTCATGGGTAAAGCCCTGCTCGGTGGGCTCGTTCTCGATGTTCAGGGTAGTGAACTCCATGATAGAGGCGTCGGTAGAGAAACGATCGGCAGCCTTGGCGAGGAAACCGGGAGAGATATCTGTGAAAGTGTATTTGGACGCCTTGGAAGATCCGTCGGCATTGCGAAGACGCTCGAGGACGTGGTATGTAGTACCACCCGTGCCGGCACCGATCTCCAGGATCTTCAGTCCAGGGCTCTTGTCGGCAATAAGGCCAACGTACTCGGCAACGTTGGTGTTGAAGCTGGTACCGAAGGCGCCACGGTAGAACGTGTAGAGGAGGTCGCCCTCAGTCATGACCTGAAGGGGCTCGACCTCGTGGGAGAAGATGCGTCCCAAGTTCTGACCGATGCGGTCCACCATCTGGACAGTAATGTCACCACTGTCAGAGAGGACGATTCTCTTGCGGAAAGCCTCCATCTCAGCTTCAACCTCGGCCTTGTTCTCCGACAGAGGAGGGAACTGCTTAATGGTATCGTGCATCCACTCGACGTAGAGCTTCCAGAATCCGTCTTGGGGAACGTGAGCCTTGCCCTCCTCGCTCTCCAGCCATGCGAGACAGCGGTAGATGTAGACCAAGCAGACATACTCAAGCTTGTCAAGCACAGAGTCGTCGTCCTTGCTCTTGAGCGTGCGCTTGTATACGAGCTCCTTGATCTGAGCAGGCTCAAGAAGGTCGGCATCCTCGTGCCAGTACTGACCAAAGCAGGACGCCCTGGTCTCCTGGGACTGAGACGCCTCTCCCTCACCGACCGACGCCAAAGAAACGCCGTCCATGATGATCATGGGCTCCGACTGGTTTTCGGAGATGGTGATGGAAGACTTCCAGGTGGTGTAGCTGGTCTTCTGGGCGGTGGAGCAACCGTGCAACTTGGTTCCCGGCACGGAAGAAAGCTTGGCGGACACAAAGATGCGGTCGAAGGAGAAAGGAACGACGGCCTCGCTAAGGGACTGGTCCTCTCCGCTGATGGAAGGGAATAGCAGGTGGAGGACGGAGTCGAGAGTAGCCGGGTGGACGACAGAAGGGTACTCGAAGCCCTTGGGCATGACGGCCTTGGTGTCAGGAACGCTAATGACACCGTAGCTGGAGTTGGGACCGGCGAACAGCTCAGTCATGTTGCGGAAAGTCGGGCCGTACTGCATGCCAATGGTCTCGACGGTGTCGTAGAGAAAGCTACGGGCAGGCTTCTGGCAGATCTCCTTGGCGTCGGCGAAGGACTTGGCGTAGCGCTCGTTCTCAAGGGCCAGCTCGCGCTGCATAGCGGGAGACAATGAAGACTTGTAAGTGACAGAGACCAGACCGCGGGCGTGGACCGTCCACTCCTTGATCTCCTCGGACCAAGAGGAGACGGCGAACTCGTTGAGAGTGGCAGAAGGACCGGCCTTGGTTCCAGTGCGTCGGGGGTGCAGCTGAATCATGACCTCGATACCCTTGTCGGTGTCAGGCACTCTGAGAGCAGTGTCGATGGCAACATCGCGGAGTTCGTATCCGAAGACCTCCTCTTCAGCGTGCTCTTCAGCAAGCTGGCGAGCCGCCTCAATGGCCATGACCACGATACCAGCACCAGGGTAGAGAATGTCACCCTGCACCTTGTGCTCGCGGATCCAGGGGTTCTCATTGCAACGAAGGAAGTTGCGCCAGGTAGGATCGGGAGTGCCGGGGATGCGGTAACCGAGAAGATCGGTGCGGGGCTTCTCCCTGAGTCTGTACTCGCGGCTGAGGTACGACTCATCCCAGAAGGCACGTGTGTGGTTCCAAGCATAAGGAGGAAGATCGACCAGCATGTTGGGACTGTCGCTGATTTCGTTGACTCTATTGACATCAACGACACATCCCTTGGCCCAGAGCTGACCAGCGGCTTCCAGGGCAGTCTGGACACCATCAAACTTGCGTCTGAGAACAGTGGCGTAAGACAAATCAGAGAAGCGGTCCTCGGTAGCGAAGGTGTCCAGGAGGTAGCTTCTCAGGGCGGAGTGAGGACCAAGCTCGACGAAGACGCTAGCGAAAGCCGATCTGTCGTGAGACTTGGTCTTGCCCTGGGTATGGTGCAGCAGCGAGCGAACGGCGCCGACAAAATTGACCGGGGAGACCAAGTTGTCAACCCAGTAAGAGGGCTTCATCTGCTCCGGCTCAACGACCTCGCCCGTAACGGAAGAGAAGAGAGGAATATCAGAGGAGCTGTGAGGAATGCCGGCGAGAGCAGACTCGTAGGCTTGTCTCGCAGCTTCCATGTGGAAAGAGTGGTAGGCAACGTCAATACCCAGTCGCGTGCAAGGAATCTGAGCCTCCTTCAGGACCTCCTGAAGTTCGTCTATGGCAGTGCCATCACCAGACACCGTGCACGACTTGGGACTGTTGAAGCAGCCCACAATAGCCTTGCCATTCTTGAGAGACTCGAGATGCTCAGTGATGCTCTCGGTACTAGCAGAGACAGCCAACATGCCACCCTCCTGGGAGACAGTCCTGGAAACCTGGCCTCTCAACCAAGAAATCTTGACGGCAGCCTCATGGTCGATGTAGCCAGCGCAGTACGCAGCAGCGACCTCACCGCTGGAATGACCAACGACAGCAACAGGCATAATTCCCCAAGATTTCATGAGGTCAACGAGCGCAACCTGCAAGGCAGTGCAGGCGGGCTGACTGTAGTCAGCGAAGCGCAGGTTGCATTCGGCCTCGGGGCGGCTTAGCTCCTCAGTCAGGTTCCATGTGCAGCCAAGGGCCTTCAGTGCGGTTTCGGAGCGGAGCATGCTGTCGCGGAACACCTTGTAGACGGACAGACCCTTGCCCATCTTAAAGTACTGGGCACCTTGGCCGGTGAAGACAAAGGCGACACGGGGAACAGTGGAGTTTGAAGAGCGGATGACGGCGGGGATGGAGTCCAAGTTCTCCTGCAGAGTGGCAACATCGGAGGCAATGGCGAATGACTTCCACGGCAGAGCGGTTCTCTTGGAAGCCATGGTGTAAGCGAGGTCGTTCATGTAAGTGGATGAAGTCGCTGTCTTGGTCTCGAGATATTCACTGAGACGCTCGACGTTGCGCTTGACACCCTCCTGGTCGTTGGAAGATAGGACGATGAGCTTGGGAGTGGGCTCTGTCTCGCTGGCGGTGCTCCCGGTACCATCGTCAGAGGTGGAAGAGTTGGGGAGGAGAGGGCGAGAGACGGTGGCGTGGCGTCCGGGGAGGCCATGGCGGAAGAGGTACGAAGCAGCGTCCTCGAGAATAACATGAGCGTTGGCGCCTCCGAATCCGAATGAGTTGATGCTAGCTCTGCGAGGGCCAGTACTGGGCCAGACAGTCAGAGTCTGGGGAATCTTGACCTTATCAGGAAGCTCGATCTGGGGGTTGAGCTCCTCGAACCTGTGATCTTGGTTAGATCTCATCTAAGTATTGTATCGTAGAGACTTACCAAAGGTTCTGGGGAATGAGACCCCTCTCGATGGCGAGAGCGGCCTTGATGACACCGGCGACACCAGCAGCACCCTCCAAGTGTCCGATGTTGGTCTTGACTGAACCCACATAGAGCTCAGACTTGCGACCGGGCTGGTCGCCGATGGTGTTCAGGATGGCGCGCGCCTCCAACGGGTCACCTGCCTGGGTACCGGTGCCGTGGGCCTCAACATAGCCCGTCTCCGCCGGGTCAACGCCAGCGTTGCGATACGCCGTGCGGATAAGAGCCTGCTGGGCCTCGCTGTTGGGCAGAGAGATACCAGGTGTCCTGCCGTCCTCGTTGGCTGCCGACGCCAACACGACGGCACGGACGGTGTCGCCGTCACGGAGGGCGGCGTCAAGGGGCTTCAGGATGGTAACGCCGAAACCTTCACCACGGGCGAAACCGTTGGCGTTGGCATCCCACATCTTAGACTTTCCCTCGGGGGAGAGAATCTTGGCGGCACCGAGGAGAATGGACATGTCCGGGCCGAACATGAGGTTGGCGCCGGCGACGACACTCTGTGGTCAAAATGTTAGTGAATACATGGTACACGATCTTGATGCCAGCTTACCATTTCCGCCTCTCCGGTACGAATACTCTGGCAAGCCAGGTGGAAGGCTGTCAAACTTGACGAGCAAGCAGTGTCGATAGTCATAGAAGGTCCTCTCAGGTTGTAGAACCATGACAGGCGATTTGAGGCCAGGGAGGAAGACAGTCCAGTGGCGTCTAAGCTATGTCAGTTTTCACTCTTCATACACTAGATATGGATGTCTCACGGTAGATGGATGGTCCCTCGTTATCACGGGCTTGCAGGTTAGGAAAGTCACCGGTAAAGGTACCGATGTAGCATGAAGTTTGTGTTCCTGAGACATCTTCCAGTCTCAGTCCAGCTGCGAAGATGTCAGCGCAAGATCATATGTATCGAGTCTCTTGCTCGGAATACCGTTCTCAAAGCCTTCGTAGGTGGCTTCCAAAAGCATGCGATGTGTGGGGTCCATGGCCTTGGTCTCTTTGGGTGTGACGGAGAAGAATGGGGCGTCAAAGACTTTGAAGTCCTGCTTGAGGAAGTGGGCGTGCCTGGTAAGCGCGATGAGCATACTGTCGCGTGACCTCCACTGCTGGCCGAAGCCACTCACCTGGGCTGGATGCTGCCCAGCCTCTCGGGGTCGGGGTGGTAGAAGCCGTCAACATTGTATCGGTCCTTGGGGATCTCGGAGCGTGCAGAGCGCGCGTCGACGAGCATCTGCCAGAACTTCTCCGGGTCAGAAGCATCGCCGGGAGCTCTCAGGCCAATACCGATGATGGCAATCGGCTGGCTGGTGGGGTCGGCCTGACCAGTGGCCTCTTGGATGAAAGGCATGATGAATGGTTGATTGTGAGGGAAAGAGAAGGACTATTACAAACGAAGACGACTATTGGGTATCTTTGGGGGTGTTGGGGAAGGGCAGCGTGGGAGGCAAGGTGGCTAGAGAAGGTCCAAAGACGAGGAAACAGATTTTGAAGGGAATATGGGCAAGATATCTTCTCATCAACATCTCTGCGTGCTCAACTCGGAGCTTTCCGCGCGATTGATCCATCAGATCCAGTGTGTCAAAGATCTTCTTAACCCCCATGCCCTGATAACGGCTCAAGTTTCCAAAACGCGACATCTTCTCCAGAGATCCGGCTCCCGCTGCTCCATCAAAATCAACGGGTTCAAGTTGCAATCCAATGCGAGCAGATTTTCCAAGCACGTTCTACGAAAATGAGCAGCTCTCCTATGGGGGCCTTGCCTCGTAGCGGTGACAGACCGACACACCGGAGTAACTCCCGGACTCTTTGCGATACCCGTTCCACAGCCCGATCGGCCAGGGTCCTGCCAAGAGCGGTTCAAATCCGGGGGACGTTTGAGAATGGATAGTCTCCATTGTGGAAAAGTCGACTGCCAAAGTGGTTGAGGGGCCCTAGTTGTGCCGTTGGACTGGGGCTCTTCCGGATGGGTCTGCGAGGTTCTTGATATTGCTTGCGGGGCCGTGATACACAGCAATGACTCGGGCCCTTAACACACACCCTGCTATTGCTGGAACGATTGGCGAAGACCCGACACCATGGTAATAAGACATTCCGGTTCTCGTGAGCACGTGGGGGATTTCTGTCGTTGTCCTCCAGTAGCGGTGTTCGTAGAGGCTGCATTGCCGCCGGCATTGCTGTCTCGTTTGTGACGCGTCTCTCGTCGGCTCCCGCCCGCTGCTGTGTTTGCTCGCGGGGGAGATCGGGACATGGCACCCCTGGCGGTGGAGAGACAGCTTCCAGTCCGATTTCGCAATTCTCGAAAACACCGAGGCCGTCTGTGGATGTTGGGAATGGGTTTGCTGTGGCATTTGACGTTGAATTGCGAGTGAGTTCAAGAGACTATGTTCAGAAAGCTAGACCCTCCAAACACTGCCAAATAGCGAAAGAATCAAAGGAAATTGTGTAGTCTTTGTGACGTTTGCAATTTGCATAAGGCGAATAATATCTATGCCATGTGGTATTCAAAACTCTATTCAATTGTCAAAGAAACTCAATCTCGCATTTTCTAAACGGAACGCATTATTCCACCAATGGCTGATACCAGCGAAACACATTATTGGGATCGTAAATCTTCTTCAACGCTCGCAACTTCTCCAACCTCCAGGGCTCGTAACCGTACAACGCCTCTGCGGGATCCTTCATCGTAGACGTCGTGTTGCCATAATTGACGTATTGCTGTAGCCGGCCGTATCCGGAAGTGGCGATGAATTCCTTTTTCCACTTGTCGAGGTGTGCTTCGAATGGCGCTCTGTTCTCCAGTTTGATCGGAGTAGCCATCAACATCCTGTCCGAAGCACTGTCAGTTACTTCTCCTTCGGCCGAACATGCCCACTAGTATAGTTGCAACTCACAAGAAATGGTTCGATCCCCAACGCCAGGGAAAAGCCGTCGCCTCGTCCGGGAGCTCCCTGACCTTCTGGTGCGGCAGACACTCAAACATGGCTCCGAAGAAGCCCTTCCCAGCCCACTCCTCGTTCATAGACTTCACGCTCTCGAAGAAGGTCTTCGTAGTCTTGAGATCAAACTTCTCGACGCAGGCTGCGCCCATCATCTTGTTCGGGGCCAGAGACCAGACCTCGGGCTTGCTGAGGACCTTGTTCTGTCCTTTGTATGTCGTCCAAGGGAGGTCTGCCCAATCGGTCGTGAACTTGCCGCTGTTCAGCACGGGATCGAGATTTTCGAATCGGGCAACCCAGGGATCTGCGTCGGCTTCGTTTCCGGACCAGACGAGGTTGACGAGAATGTGATGCTAAGACAAAGGGTTAGCAACGGTCCAAGACCGGTGTAAGACGGGTTCTCACTTTTCTGCCGCCATCAGACTGCCGAATCCACAAGATGAAGATGGCCAGTTCGGCTGGCATTTCCTCGTGAACACTGTTCAGCGTCTCAAAGACAGCGTCGCACTGATCGACAGTGTACTCTAGGTCCCAAGTGTAGTGAATACCCTTATTCGCCTGCGGGTAAACGCGGAACGTTGCCTCCAACGCAATACCGAAGTTGTGGCCGGCGCCACGGATGGCCCAGAACAAATCAGGATTTGTCCCTGCTGAGACCATCACAACGCTGCCATCGGCGAGAACTAGCTTGCAAGACACCATGTTGTCGTGCAAGAAACCGTACTTGCCCTGGAGCCGACCCAGTCCGGCCCCAAAAGCTACGCCAATGACGCCCGTTGTCGGGCAAGATCCCACGTCTTTGCGGCGTTAGCGATATTGAACAACCTTCAATCGAGACAAGCGAGACTACTCACTGACTTCCATCCCAACAGACTGGAGGAACTTGACGAAATCGTCCGTGATCACACCACCTCCGACTGTGACTTGTCGATTCTCGGCATCGAAGCTGAGCTTGTTCAACGATCGCATGTCGATGAGGATACCGTTCTTGAGATGTCGCATCGTCGTCGTCACGGCATGGTGTCCGGAACGCGGGGCAAAGGGAACGCCCTTGCTTTTCGCGTACTTGACGATCTCGATCACATCGTCGTCACTGCCCGGTGAAATGGACACCAGGTAAGTCTTGAATGCTCACGTTAGCCGTTCTTCTCGACCAAAAGGCGGAGCTTTTTGTCTTACCGGCCGCTCATAGTCAGTGAACCGCAAGTTCGACTTGTTGAAGCCCTCGGATTCAGGCCAGTGGAGGATTGCTTCAGCACTAAGCTTCGGCACCAGCTCTAGCTGGATACTCTCTCTGTCAGCCGCGGTGGTCATCTTTGACTTTGTCTTGGCGTTCACGAAATGCCAGAGTGGTGATGAAGCTATCGAGAACGCACTCCGCCCAACACCGCGCCGAAGGAACTCAGAGGCCGACCTCGGCGACGTCACATGTCTCCTACCCTGAGCTCCCCACCGCGTTCCGCATCATGTTAGCTATCGTGAACAGCTACCCTGAGCTTGTAGACCCCACAGCCAAACGTCCCCTGTCTGGGGACCAGGGTCCCTTGGGGCGGAGTCCTCAACGGCAGAATAACTCCCCAGAGGTATCAGCTTGAACGCCCTCATGAAGATCTCAGACCGCACGTGGTGCCATCTGCAGCCAATGAGCTTCTTGATCCTTCACGAACGGCGGCTCGGTACTTGAACAGCCAAGCACGGGGTTGGTGAGCTTGTTTTCCAAACAAGCATTGACTCGTGCACCGCGCGACGGGTCTCTTCAGGGATTGCCGGTAGAATAAGCTTTTCTCGTGCAGCTGAACACCCCATATTTGGATCAAATCGGCCGGCATTCAGGGGTATGGTGATGGTAGTCAGGGGCTCCCCGGTCACCGATCCGCGTATGCACCGCCGGTTTGGCGAACTTTTGGGAGGGACTCGTTATCGTGTTCCTTCTCGAACCCATCTATGCGGGGCGCCAGGAACGTGCCGTGGTTAAGTCACGTCATTGGCAGATGGTCTTCGGAGTTGATCATGATCCTTGCTGGGGGCCAGCTGTCTGTGCTTTACGTTGTCTTGAAAGAATGTCATGGGGCGTGTCATTACGGGGAGAGCTCCGAAGAACTTCCAGTTTGGCCCACGCGTTCTTGGGGGGAGATCGAGAACCGAGTTTCTGTAGCTGTCTGGCTTTCTCAACTTGCCATTGAAGCTGAGCTCGTCGATACTGAGATCGAGAAGTCGTCACTCTTGGCCAACCCGGCGACTGTAAGCCATCATGGTGAAGATACAGATTCCCGAGCAGCTTGCTGCTCATCTGGGCAGACTTCCAGCTTTGACGTTCACCAACCTCTTCCTCAGCTTCTGGGGTCTTGTAAGTCGTCCTCCTGCGAATATCACCACCAAACCTGACCTCTCTTTCCAGATCTTCTTCTACGTCGCCTGCAGGTCCATCTACTACCTCTACCTCAGCCCCCTCCGCCACTACCCGGGCCCCAAGCTTTGGGCCATCTCCCGCCTGCCATGGAACTACGTCAACATGAAGGGCCGCATCACCTGGAAGATCCGCGAGCTGCACGAGCAGTACGGCCCCGTGGTGCGCATCGCGCCCGACGAGCTGTCGTACACCTCCGGCGCGGCGTGGAAGAAGATCTACGGCCAGCGCAGCCCCGAGTTCCCCAAGGCGCTCGACGGCCGCGGCATCGCGCCCGCGAAGCTCAACGGCCACAAGACGCTCATGACGGAGACCCAGGAGAGACACGCGAGGCTGCGCAGGGCGATCAACCCGGCCTTCTCCGAGAAGGCGCTGCGCGAGCAGGAATACTACTTCCAGAACCACTCGGGTAACATGGTGAGGCATCTTATGAAGAGATGTAGGGAGGGGCCGGTGGATATGTCGACGTGGTTCAACTTGCTTGCGTTCGACATTGTCTCTGGTGAGTTGAAACCTCACGAGCAGAGCCGATAGGATACTGATCCGTGACAGACCTCGCCTTCGGCATTCCCGCAGGAGCCCTGGACAACGCCGACCAGCCCTGGATCCGCGCCATCATGGGCCGCGCTACCGCCTACGTCTGGATCCAGCTCGCCGTGCAGTACGGCTTCTTCGACTTCCTCACCTGGGTCACCCCGCGCCGCGTCACGGAAGCGCGCAAGAAGCACCTCGCCATGACGGAGGCCAAGGTGCGCCAGCGCATCGCGGCCAGGAACCCCGGCAAGGACTTCATGTCGTACATCCTGCACAATGACGAGGACGGCGTCAAGCTGTCCAACTTTGAGCTCGTCATGCTCGCGGGCACCTTCATCGTCGCCGGCAGCGGCACCACCGCCGGCGGCATGTCTGGGCTGACGTACTTTCTGCTGCACAACCCGGACAAGCTGGCGAAGCTCAAGGCCGAGGTGAGGGGCGCGTTTAAGACGAGGGAGGAGATTACGATGGTCTCGGCGCAGAACTGTAAGTACCTTCGCGCATGCATTAACGAGGCGATGAGGTTGTATCCTCCCACGCCGGGCTCGCTGCCACGCTGGGTGCCGGGCAAGGGGGAGGTGATTGAGGGTAAATGGGTTCCGGGCGGGTATGCGGTTGCGGTGAACCAGTTCGCTGCTGGGCATTCGAAGCACAACTTCCACCGCCCCGCGGACTTTGTGCCCGAGAGATGGCTTGAGCTGCCGCCCGGCTCCGAGTTTGCCAACGACGACAGGGCAGCCGTTCAGCCGTTTTCTTACGGGCAGCGTATTTGCATTGGAAAGCCGTAAGTCTACATCACTCAACAACTTCGACTATGAACTGACAGCATCCAGGATGGCATATGCCGAGATGAGCCTTGCGTACGCCAAGATGATGTGGTACTTTGACCTCGAGGCCAACGATTTGTCGGAGGATTGGTGGACGCCGCAGGGAACGTACATCATGTGGGAGAAGCTGCCGCTGTGGGTTAAGCTGCGTCCTAGAGAGGGCATCGAGCAGGCTGCTTAGACGGATCTTGCGTAATGTAGACCAGCTTGATGGTATCTGATGCTTGATGGAGCCCACGTGCCAAAGTAAAGATACAATCATTCGATGAAGTGCTCCTAATCTCTTTGAGTTTTCTGCCCGTCCAACGACGGGAAGTCTATCTTGTCCTCGTTCCCGTAAACTCTGCAAAACGTGGCAAACCATCCGACGAACCATTCGCGGGCGCTCATGAACACCCTAGAAACTTTCTTGACAAACACGGCCATGATGCCACAACGTGCCGGCATCGATCGGCCTCCCTGTTGCCTTCAAATTGCTCTTGTCTCATTGGCCGCGCCCATCTCCTTCGACCTCCCGAGTCAGGGTCCTTGTCCAGGGGTTCAACATCCAGAGAACCCCTGACCCCTGATGCTTGTCAACTTCCCAACAGCGTGGTCCTGCCGAGTCATGGAAGACACATCCAAGGATACCCATCCCCAGACCACGGGTCGTCAGCCCCCGCGTCGGGATGGACCCGATGGAGACCGTCTTTTCATGATTCCCTTACCCCTTTCGACCTGCAAGCTCTTTAACCAATGCCAAGCCTCGTCGAAAGCACGTTGCTCGGGGCTCACGAGGGGCAGTGACGTATGTCCATTGACCAATAAACAGCTCGACAGATGAGCCGTCGTGGGGTCATCCCGCGAGAGCCCGGAGCTCACCGAAGCTCACGATGATGGCCAAACTCTGCACACACTCGGACTCTCGTGGTGTTTTCACTCCCGATGCCAAGATGAGCTTCTTGCCGTAACCTCACCACCAGAACACCGAAACACCATCGCCAGAGACAAGACATCCTCACCAACGTCTCGCAACCATGGCGCCGCCAAACCCCCTCCTCGACGCCGCCTTCACCCTCACCACCCGCTTCACCACCCTCTCCCCCTACCTCCTCCTCCCCATCATCCTCACCACCGTGCTCGTCCTCAACTCCGCCCTCCGCTCCCTCCTCCTCGCCCAGAAAGCCCGCCGCCTGTCCTGCAAACCACCGCCCCTCGAACCGACCACCCTCCCGCTCGGCATCGACACCGTCCTCGCCTCCCTCCGCGCGGACCGCGAGCAGCGCACGCCCGACCACGTCGCCGCCCGCTTCGCCGCCCTCGGCGTCCACACCTTCCGCATCGCCCTCCTCGGCACCACCAACCTCGTCACCGCCGACCCGCGCAATGTCCAGGCCCTGCTCGCCACCCAGTTCTCCGACTTCGGCATGGGCGCCGCCCGCAGCACCAACCTCAAGGCAGTCCTCGGCCGCAGCATCTTCGCCGCCGACGGGCCCGCCTGGCGCTCTGCGAGGGAGATGATGCGCCCGCTCTTCAGCCGCGACAACGTCTCCCGCCTGGATCTCCTCGAGGCGCATGTCCAGACGCTCTTCCGCTGCATCGAGCGCGGCGGCCTCTCCGAAAGATGGACAGCCCCCGTCAGCCTCGCCTCCCTCCTCCCCTCCCTGACTCTCGACTCCGCCACCGAGCTGTTCCTCGGCCAGAGCACCTCCACCCTCGCCGCCCGCCTGCGCGACGACCACGCCCACCCGGGGATGGCCTTCCACCACGCCTTCGAGCGCATGCTGGCCCTCCTCGGCGTGCGCATGCGCCTGCGCAGCTTCTACTGGGCCTACGGCACCTCTGAGCTGCGCTCCTGGGTGAGGACGCTGCACGCCTTCGTCGACGACGCCATCGCCGCCTCCGATAACGCCCAGAAACGGGGCGACTCCCTCGCGCGCTACGACTTCCTCACCGTCCTCCGCGAGCGCTGCGACGGCGACGACACAGAGGTCCGCGAGCAGGTCCTCGGCCTCCTCGCCGCGGGCCGCGATACCACGGCGAGTCTGATGAGTTGGGTGTGGTACTGCCTGCTCCGCTCCCCGCGCGTCTTCGCCAAGCTCCGCGCCGAGGTACTGTCTACCTTTGGCACCTACGCCGACGACCCAGCGGAGAGGGTGACATTTGCAACCCTGAAGCGGTGCACATACCTGCAGCATGTCCTCTCGGAGACCCTGCGCCTGCACTCGGTCGTGCCCTTCAACTCGCGCCGCGCCCTCGTCGACACAACCCTCCCCTGCGGCGGCGGGGCAGACGGCACATCACCCGTGTTCGTCGCGAAAGGCACGGAGGTCAACTTCAGCACGCACGTGCTGCACCGGCGGAAGGACCTGTGGGGCCCCGACGCGGACGAGTTCGTGCCGGAGCGGTGGGAGGCCAAGAGGGGCGCCGCGGGGGCTGCGTGGCATTTTGCGCCGTTCAATGGCGGGCCAAGGATCTGCATCGGGCAGCAGCTTGCGCTGACGGAGGCGGGGTATGTGGTTGTGAGGATGCTGCAGCGGTACGAGGGCGTGGAGGGGCTGGGCGTGGATCCGGCGCGGGATTGGCATAATTTCACTGTGGTGTGTAGTCCGGGGAGTATGGTTGATAGGAATGAGGCGGTGTTGTGTCGGTTGAGGGTTGCGAAGGAGTGAGGCCATGGTCAGTGTGAGGTGTAAGTGGATGGTGGTTCCGTCCGTTTATGATGAGGATGTAGATGAAGATCAATGAAGGAGTTTCTGTACTCGCCTATCTCTATCAAATATGCTCCAGATGCTTCAAGCGAATGTTCAAGTCTTCCAATGCCGGTGTAAATCCTTCTCTCCGAGTCCAAGCGAGTGTTGTCACGAAGAGGATCAATGGGTATCATGAATGAAAGCCAAAAAATATTCCGAATCTAATCACTCCCAACAATGTGTCTCAGACGCTCTCCCTCGGAGTCACCGGCGAAGCCCCCATCACGCTCGCGCCATCATCATCCAGGTCCTTGCCATGCACGCTGCTGGCCGAGCTGCTCTTGTCCACGCTGATGCCCGCCCCATTAACCCCCGTCACCACATCCCTCCCCTCCCGCAGCTCCCAGCTCCCGTGTCTCTCGTGCGGGACGCCGCGCTTGGAGACGGACAGATCGGGATCGCTGGCCATCTTCTCCGCAGCCTTGAACCCGCCAAGGCTGGCTGCGGGTTGGTGGCCGTCTTTGTTGTCCTCCTTGCCCATGCGCCGGATCCGGAAGCCGGCCAAGACGAACGCCGCGACCACGAGGCCGAGAACGGCGAGCACGATCGCTCCGCCGATGATTCCTGCGACGTATGGCTTCCTCACGACCGCGCGGATCGCTGCGCCGATCGTGGGCGCCTCGGTGCTCCGCACGCTGCAGAAGGGCTGCGAGGACGCGCACATGCTGCACCAGGTCGCCACGTCGACGCCGAACTTGAGCATCTCCTGCTTGAAGTAGCTAAAGGTCACGCGCGGCTCGGCGGCGGGCGAGCCGAAGAGGGCGTACTCCTCGAATGGAGTGCTCGGGTCGGCATTCTTGCGGTACAGGAATCGCACGTAGAGGTTGCTGTCCTTGGGGTAGGAGTCGGGGCGGCCGGGCTCGTCGCCGATGAGCTCGAAGACCATGGCGGCGCCGGGCTCGGGGACGTTCCAGAAGGGGCTGGAGAGCGAGGTGTTGCCCCGCTGGAGCTGGGCGAGCGAGAAGAAGGACAGGAAGGGCTCTTGGGAGCTGAAGAGCAGCGTCAGCTTGCGCGAGTAGCCGCCAAAGTTGCCGTTGGCCTTGAGCGCGTCCACGACCTGCTTGGCGAACGACATGCCGGCCACCGTCCGGATCCTGTCGCCCTTGGCCAGGCCGGAGGGCTCCTGGTTCGAGTACAGAGCCAGCTGCTGCTGTCTGCTGTAGACCTGGAGGAACTGGCTGTCCTTGACGTAGGCGTCCATGAGGGCGTTGTAGACGGCCTCCTCGTGCGAGTAGCGGTAGCGGATGTAGTCCCAGATGTTGTAGGCGTCCCAAAAGTTGGCGTTCGCGAGGGAGTAAACACCGTCGTTGAGGGGCGGGGTGGTGAAGAAGGACTGGTATTTGGCTTTGGTAGAGTTGTAGAGCTTGAGCATGTCTGGGTCGCGCGTCATGTCGACCTGCGTCGAGACCTGCCACTGCGTGCACTCTGTGTTGCCTCGGAGGCTTTGCGTAGGGTTCGATGTTAGTCTGAACGAGTGCGCTTTGAGGCACAGTTAGTCACTCACCCAATTGACCTCTGATCCAAATACCCAGCAGTCTGGATGACAGGGTACTGGTAGCCGTCCAGAGGGTACTCGGTGTAGTTCCCTGAAGTCGTCGAGAACGAAACGTTTGATCCGCCAGTGTCTACCGAGAATGTGTGACTGATGGGCGGGTAGAGTGCCTGCATGAATGCCTGCGCGCCGGCAACGACGTGCGCATCAGGGACCGAGAGGATATGGAGCTGGGCGTGGTCGACAACATTGGGGGCAATGTCTCGGATTGGGGAGCGGGAGGTGACCCGGCTCTCGGACGAGTTGGTAGGCGTGATGCCAGAGAGATAGCGAGTCCTAAATGCGTTTCCTTGGGCATGTAGTTGTTGGGCTCCTCGGGGAGTCAAGACGTCGGAGAGTTCGCTGCGTAGAGGTGTGCGCTCGCCGTGCATCATGAGGGCGACCGAAGCCCATACTGTAGGATTGGAGGATTGAGCTGTCGCCGTCGCCAAGAGGGCCGCCGTGAAGGCGATCACCGACGGGTTGTACATCCTGAAGCCGAGATTTGGGTGATCGCAGGAGTCTGCGATCAAGACTATCGACTTGAACAGACGATCAAGGTTGCGACAAGTGTCTGTGACAACGAGGAGGCAAGCTCTGGGCGGACGGGGCTGGAGGGCAGCATGATGTATAAATGAGGACTACCCAGAACAGCTTGCGCAGGCGCCCGAGGACCCGAAGAACAAAGAATGCTCGACTTGCATGCAGCTTTGCGGCGGCAGGCTAAGACGGTGAGGGAGATCTGGGCTGACATGTTCCTAGACGGGTCGCAAGCCTTCACCTTCACCTCCTCCAATGGTTCGCAGAGTGCCATCGAGACGCTTATCCTGATGGGCGAAGTAGGTGGTACAATGACGTGCTCGTTAGCCAGCCCCATCGTCCGAGTCATGGTACCAGCCGGTGTTGGTCGCGGTATCGAGAGCCTGGTTCGCAAAGCTGCCGTCCTGACAGAGCTTGGCTGCTGGTTGGCGATGGGATGGAGGGGCACCATCCTGAATGGCGTCGGAGGTGCGTCGACAGTCTAAAGTGTTTGCAGCTGGTGGGGTGGAGAACGTGGCAGATGATTGACAGTCCAGGGTGAAGCAAGCAGTCGAGGTAGCATGGCAGCAGCTTACCTTACCTGGGCGAGGGTGCAATGAGGTGCCTCCGATGATAAGGCGCAAGATGGAGGGTTGGTGATGAAGCGGAGGAGAGACCATTGGACGGGCGGGGTTGGTGGACGGCTTCGTTATCACCAGCTTCAGCCAATGAAATGAACCGACTGACACTATGTCACTCAATGGCGAACGCCGCAATCGGCTTCAGCTGCCGCAAGGAGCTCTGTCACGGCCGTTGTGCATGCGCCAGTGCCGATCAGGCGGGGGACGCGCCATTGGATCAACGAGAGTAGATTCTGTGAGACTGACTGTGTGATTTGAGCTGGATTGATGCTGAAAAGCATGATGAGATCAACCCAGACTTGTCAGGACAACTTCATGTTCCCAGGTCTAGCTAACAAGTGGGAATACGCTGGAGAAAAGATTAGTAGACAGTTGGGAGCAGCCAGCAACCTCACCCTAAGGTACCCAAGATGCCTAAGATGGTGTCTTCCCACGACTTCAGGCATTCCAGAGTTGGCACCATCAGCCACCCCTGGTCGATCTTGTCCAATGGGCTTACACCAAACGGCTCACATGCCACCCCGACAGGGAGCGGATAAGGATGGTCTTGGTGTGCCGCCCAGTGCTACGCAGTAAGCTTAAGCAGCCCAGCGCACTCAAGTCGGGCGTCTTACGGTACTGGAGCAAAAGGACGCATTGAGATGAGATCTGCGGTGAGACATTTTGGCTTCAGAGGCTGGAGTTGCTAAGAATTGAGGTACCTAGTAGGTTAAGCATGAATGCACAAGTTGGTGTCGCCGGAGCCGGGAAGGCGGAGCTTTTGAAGCGACGTGACATCCATTAGTACACCGATGTCGATACATGCAACACACCCCTTCTACTTGTTCTGGTGATATAACACAATGTTCATCTATATCATGCTCCAGGTCTATTGGCCGTGATTTCCGTGATATTACTGGTTTTACAGCAAGCTGAAGGATGTGGCTGGCTGGGACTTCAAGGCTGCCATTCAGCTGGCATACAAGGGGCATTTGGGAAAGAATAAAACGAGCAGGACTGCTGGCCGCGACGATGCTTCAAACACAAGGTCGAGCACCAATAGATGATTGCCATCGATTCTCAGATCTACACTATCCAGGTCAAAAACAAGTGGCAGCGCTGTCGCTTGTCGCTCTCGCACCTGCGCCATCTCGGGGAAAGCAAAAACTGATCGGAGAAGTATTTCGGTCGTCACCGCCCATTGAAGCTCAGGCCGACGGCTCCAGCACGGCGACTTTCAAAATCGACAGCACTCCCTTCGCAGTCCATGGCTCCACGACCAACGACAAGGTATTCAATAACAGCACACAAGCTTTCCGAAAAGTGATGCTGGGATCCGGAGGATCCGTCGTCGGTATTACGAGGCAGGATGGTGCTGTCGTCTGGGACGATGCTTCAACAAAAGGTCAGACAACGGAGGCGAAAGGTGGTTTTGAGTTCAGAACCGAGGTTCAATTCGCAACAACGGGAAGGGCAAGGCCTCTTGTACACGGCTAGTGCTCAACGCGCTGTGTCTCACTGATATTTCACAGATCACATCTTCATCGGGGTCGGTCTCGTTAACCCCGACTATGAGCAGGTCATGCTACTCCAGACATACAATTCAGATCTAGGTCCAGGACCATCGATACCATGGACGGCAAATCTGTTCACTCCTGAGATTAGGTTTACGTTGATCGCGTCGCGTAAACTGCATGGCGAGCTTGGGGACTTTGAGGCATTCATCTCCGTCGTCGTGGACTTTAGCGATTGCCAAGTGCCCAAAGCACATGTCACTGTCAGTGCCGACGGATTGGTAGATGATGATGACAGGAGCAAGCGAAATGGGGTCAAAATACTTGATGGCAATTCCAACAATGGAGACTCTGACATTGTCGAAACTAGGAAGGAATAAAAGGCTATCAATAAATTCCAGAGCTCTCCATGGCCTTCGTTTTCATGTTTTTCTCACACAGGATCGTGCCAGGTGGTGACAGTCGCAATTAAATCAATTTACTGCTTAACTAGACTCACAGCGAAGTCTCCAAATCAACCAAGCCCTTCAGCACGGCATCCTTCTCTCCCTCAAACTTTGCGCTCGCAACCATGCCAAGCGGCCGTCTACTCCTCCCACCACCGTACCCGAAATACCTGTCCAAAGCAGCCTTCAACCCGGCAACTCCCAGCTGCACCAGCACCCAGTCCGCCTGGCTCAGCTTGGTCTGCAGCTCCTGCGCCTGCTTCAGCTCGCCGGCGTCGTACAGCTCCAGCAGCCGCAGGTGCACCTTGGGCGCGAAGTTGGCCGCCGCCGCGATGACGCCGTTGGAGCCGGCGACCAGCCCGTGCAGGAAGAAGTCAGACTTGCCCGCGAACGCGGCGAACGGCTGCGGGATCTTGGCGTCGTGCGCGACGCGGTGCAGCTTGCCCAGGTTGCCGCACGTCAGCTTGCACCCGACGATCTTGTCGTTGGACGCCGCCAGCGCGGCGATCAGGTCCGAGTCGAGGTCGATGCCGGAGGTGACGGCGGGGAAGTTGTAGAGCAGTATCGGGATGGGGGAGGCCGTCGCGACGTCGTCGAAGAATTTCTGGATGACGGGCTTCTGCATCGCTCCGGCTGTTCATCACACAAATTGCCGAGTCAGCAAACTGCAACGTTTATCATGCATGATGCACAACGGATCAGCTTCCGATGGCTGCCATGCACACAGAACTTACTCCAGTAGCTGGGCGACAGCACCAGGGCGTAATCGGCGCCGGACCCCTTGGCCTCGCTGCACAGCTGGATGGTCTCCCGGGTGCTCTGGGCGCCGCAGCCGGCGATGATGACGGCGTCGGGGCGGCCGTGCTGCTTGAGCACCGCCGCCGCGGTCGCGATGACCTGCTGCCTCTCCGAGTGGAGCAGATGCGGCGCCTCGCCGTTGGAGCCCTGGATCACGAGCCCGGCCACCCCCGACTTGGAGAGCCGCTCAATGTGCGTCTTGAGCGCGTCTACGTCGAGCGTCTCGTCCTCGTGGAAGAAGGCCACGACGGGGGCGTAGATGCCGCGGGGAGGACAACGGGGCGCCATTTTGTTTCGGGGTTATGTGATTTCAAACGTGTGACTTGGGGTGTACTGAGTGAGCTACCACACAACGATTCTACCAACACCCAAGCACACAAGACGCACACCAGGGCCAGCTGCTCTTATTTCCCCCGCCGACTGCTCCATCCAGTGCTCCATCACTTGATAGCGCGGACTTCACTCCTGTTGCCCTCGGAGCATTTGATAATTATCTCGTGGCGCAATCCATGAAAGTGGACAACGAACCCCGCGGGCCCCTCATCCGAAATGGCCCAGCGCCGGTGCCGGCCACCACTGACCGGCTTTCGTCTCCGAATCGGCTGGGGTCCCGAAAATGGGAAGGCCTGCTATCACAACCGCCATCCCTCGATCGTGATTGACGTCCACTTGGACCGTGCTTGTGCCTCTTGTTCCATCGTAACGACATCTCGTCGCAGTAAAAACCACAGTGACAATGGGCTCAATCAAGCAGACCTCGGCGTTCGAGAGATCGCAGTTCATCCCGCCCGACGCCATCTTCGACGTGACCAGGCGCTACCTCGCCGACACGGACCCGAACAAGGTGAACCTCGGCCAGGGCACATATCGCGACGAGAATGGCCGGCCCTGGATCCTGCCTTCAGTAAGAGCGGCTGAGGCAGCCCTCGGAGAGCCAGGACACGAGTACCTCCCCATCGCAGGATTCAAGCCGTTCCGCGACGAGGCCGTCAAGCTCGTCTTCGGCCCAACCAAGGCCTACGCAGAGAACAGGGTAAAACCAGCCACTTATACAACTCTAGGTCAACCTTCACTGACAACCACACAACAGGTCGCATCATGCCAATCCCTCTCAGGCACCGGCGCCCTGCTCCTCGCCGGCCTCGCGCTCAAGAAGGCCGACACGGGCATCAAGACAATCTACATCACCGACCCGACCTGGTCCAACCACGACCTGCTCTTCGCCTCCATGGGCTTCGCCGTGAAATCCCTGCCCTACTACAAGGACCGCGCCTTCGACTTTGACGGCTACATCGCCACCCTCCGCGCCGCCGAGCCCGGCTCCGCCGTCATCCTGCACGCCTGCGCGCACAACCCGACCGGCTGCGACCCGTCCCAGGACCAGTGGAAGCAGATCGCGGCCGTCATCATCGAGCGCGGCGTGTTTCCGGTGTTCGACTCGGCGTATCTCGGCTTCAACTCGGGCAACGTCGACGAGGACGCGTGGGCGATCCGCTACTTTGTCGACGAGCTCGGCCTCGAGGCCGCCGTGTGCATGTCGTTCGCGAAGTCGATGGGCCTGTACGGCGAGCGCATCGGCGCCGTGACCTTTGTCGCGAACTCCGCAGAGACTACCAGGACGGTGAACTCGATCCTGGAGAACGTGCAGCGCGCGACGGTGTCGAACCCGCCGGCGTTCGGCGCGCGCATCGCGGCCAAGGTGCTGGGGACCCCCGAGATCAGGGAGCAGTGGGCGAAGGACCTGGTCACGATGTCGGGCCGCATCCGGGCGATGCGGAAGAAGGTGCATGATGAGCTGGTGCGGCTGCAGACGCCGGGCGACTGGTCGCATATCGTCAAGCAGAGCGGCATGTTTGGGTACACGGGCATCAGCAAGGCCCAGGTGCAGCATCTTGAAGGTGAGACTTCCATGGTTCGCGGAGTGGGAAAGCAGTTTGCTAACAATTGGAACAGAAAAGTATCACGTTTACATGGCCGATACATCACGAATCTCGATTGCTGGGCTGAACGAGAAGAATGTCGAGTACTTTGCAAAGGCGCTGGATGACACTGTTAGGAGCGTCGCATGAGTTACATAGCATATCAATCTGAAGACATTTTACTCAACTTCCATGATTATCATTTTCTGCCATCAATCATCGTGAAATTGAATCTCTTCCGAAGTCACCGTACGGCCAATTGAGAAGCCAAAGTAATCGCTCCGGGCAAGGTTGATGCCGACAACCACACGCCGGGCGCCGAGCGGAGCTCCACCTACAGAAAGCGCCCTCGGACACCCCTCCCGAAGCTGATAAGGCCCGTTACCCCCGCCACTCACACCAACCGCCCTTCAGGGCCTCTCGGAGGGGCAACATTTCCCCATTTCCCCCATCACTACAGAGTCTCTTATCGCGATTCAGATGAGGCGGGAGGAGCTCTCTGTCTCACTCCGCCTCCACAACCCCTCCCCTCTCCTTGTGATGGGATTTGCGGAGCACGTCTTGCCCGGGGAGAAGTCCACGGTCGCCGAAGAGCCCACCGATGGAGCTCCGAGGGTAGTCTGGCTGCGAGCCTCGGAGGATTGCCTCTTTGGGCGCGCTGTAGATACCGCACCTCAGTTGAGGGGGGACTGGTATAATCATCGCGACGTCCTGCTTCGATTGAGATAACCTCATCTCGATATCGCCATTTCCATCTCTTCAGAGCCCGTTTCAGAGTCTGTCCTCTCAAGACATTGTCGACACCCTCATCTACACTACAATTACACACCACCACCTACCACAAACTCACAGATCAAGGGCAGAATGGGTTCTCTTCCAGGTCCAGTTGAGGGTATCAGGATATCCATCGACCGCGGTGGCACCTTCACCGATGCAAGTCTCGTCTGCTTTTCGCAATACCCAGCAAAATCTGACAATTCAGTGTGTCGCCTCCGTCCCCGGTCAAGATGACATCCTCGTCAAGCTGCTTTCCGTCGATCCCGCCAACTACCCCGATGCCCCCGCCGAGGCCATCAGAAGAGTGCTGGAGAAGGCGACGGGCAAGGAGTACCCGAAGGGAAAGAAGATTTCGCTGAGAGGCGTTGGTGAGTTCTACTTCACGAAACTCTGTTTATTAGCGGCATCAACTGACGAGGCGCAGGATCTATCAAGATGGGCACGACGGTCGCCACAAATGCGCTACTCGAGAGGAAAGGAGAGCGCACAGTATTCGCAGTCACAAAGGGTCTTAGGGTGAGTACACTCACCCAAAACATTCGTCTTCAATGCTAACACATAAGCAGGATCTGCTTCACATCGGCAACCAATCAAGACCGAAACTTTTCGACCTCGCCATCCGCAAACCCGACGTCCTATACTCCAAGGTCATTGAGATTCCAGAGCGAGTGACCCTCGAGGCGTGGTCAGAGAGCAACAAGCCCGAGACCATCGACATCGACTCAGATCCCGCTCTCGTCAAGGGCGTCACCGGCGAGGCCGTCCGTGTTCTCGAGCCTCTAGGTAAGTCATGCCATACACTCACGCCCAAAACCTTTGCCTAACGACTCCATCGCAGACCTCGAGGCTTCAAGAAAAGCCCTCCAGGAAGCATACGACGAAGGCTACCGCTCCATCGCCGTCTGCCTCATGCACAGCTACACCTTCCGTGACCACGAGGCCGCGATAGCCCAGCTCGCCGCCGACATTGGCTTCACCCACATCTCCCCCAGCGCCGAGCTCTCCCCCGTCGTCAAGATCGTGCCGCGCGGTAACTCTTCAACGGCGGACGCCTACCTCACGCCCGAGATCAAGCGGTACATCGCCGGCTTCGAGGCTGGCTTCGAGGACCTGGGCACGAGCGGGTGCCGCTGCGAGTTCATGCAGAGCGACGGCGGTCTGGTCGAGTTCTCGGGCCTGTCTGGCTTGAGGGCGATCTTGTCGGGCCCTGCTGGTGGTGTCGTTGGATACGCGAGGACGTGCTACGATGAGCTTGACAAGACTCCCGTTATTGGATTCGATATGGGCGGTACGAGTACCGACGTCTCGAGGTATTTCACCGACACATCTGCTCAGGAAAACCGAATTCTAACGGGAATCTAGATACGCGGGCGAGCTGGAACAAGTATTCGAGACAACAACCGCGGGCGTTATGGTCCAGACGCCACAGCTGGACATCAACACCGTCGCAGCGGGCGGCGGCAGCATCCTGAGCTGGCAAAGTGGCATGTTCAAGGTCGGCCCTGAGAGCGCCTCAGCCCACCCCGGTCCGGCTTGCTACCGCAAAGGCGGTCCCCTTACCGTCACGGACGCAAACCTCGTCCTCGGCCGTCTGCGTCCCGAGTTCTTCCCCAAGATCTTTGGTCCCAATGAAGACCTGCCCCTGGATGTCGATGCCAGTAGGCGTTTGTTCAAGGAGCTCACCGCCAGCATCAACAAAGATGAGAACACGAGTCTTAGTGTGGAGGAAGTTGCCGCAGGGTAAGCAATTCCTCAAAAGCCCCTAATTTTAGTCAAGTGATATTAACAGCCTTCAGCTTCCTCGACGTCGCCAACGAGTCAATGTGCCGCCCAATCCGCACCCTTACAGAGGCAAAGGGCTACGACGCCGGCCTCCACAACCTCGCCTCCTTCGGCGGCGCCGGCGGCCAGCACGCCTGCGACATCGCCAAAACCCTGGGCATCTCCCGCGTCCTCGTCCACAAGTACTCATCCGTCCTCTCCGCCTACGGCATGGCCCTCGCCGACGTCGTCCACGAGGAGCGCTCCCCCTGCGCCCTGGCCTACTCCGAGGCCAACCTGCCCGTCTTCGCCGCCGAGCTCGACAAGCTCGTTGCCAAGGCTTCCGACATGCTCCTCATGCAGCGCATCCCCGAGGCCCGCATCGACGCCGAGCGCTACCTCAACATGCGCTTCCACGGCAGCGACACCCCGCTCATGATCCAGGAGACCGCGGCCGGCGGCTACCTCGAGGCCTTTAAGGCCGCCCACCAGAAGCAGTTCGGCTTCCTCCCCGTCGGCAGAGACGTCATCATAGACGACTACCGCGTCCGCGCCATCGGCCGCACGACCGTCAAGCTGCCCACCCCCTGGCCGGCCGAGCTCGCCGCGCAGAAGGCCGTCCCGGCGCCCGCGGCCAAGACCACGAAGAAGGTCTACTTCAAGGGGCTCGGGTGGGCTGACACGCCAGTGTACGGGCTCGCCACGCTGGCGCCGCACTCGCGCGTCACCGGCCCCGCGCTCATCATGGACGACAAGCAGACCATCGTCGTCATCCCCGACGCCGCGGCGACGGTTCTCTCGGAGAACGTCGTCATCGACGTCAAGGTCGGGACCAAGGAGACCATGTCCGCGACGACGGTCGACCCGATCCAGCTGTCCATCTTCGGGCACCGCTTCATGGGCGTCGCCGAGCAGATGGGCCGCGCGCTGCAGAAGACGAGCGTGAGCACCAACATCAAGGAGCGGCTCGACTTTTCGTGCACCGTCTTCTCGCCCGAGGGCGGGCTGGTCGCCAACGCGCCGCACGTGCCGGCCATGATCGGAAGCATGGCCTTTGCTGTGAAGTGGCAGATTGACCACTGGGCGGGCAACCTCAAGCCGGGCGACGTCATCCTGTCGAACGCCCCTGTGTGCGGAGGCACCCATCTGCCCGACCTGACGGTCATCACCCCCATCTTCGACGCCGAGGGCAAGAAGATCATCTTCTGGACCGCCTCGAGAGGCCACCACGCCGATGTGGGCGGCATCCTCCCGGGCTCCATGCCGCCCAATTCCAAGGAGCTCTGGGAGGAGGGCGCCGTCATCAAGGCGTTCAAGGTCGTCGAGGGCGGCGTCTTCAAGGAGAAGGAACTCACCGACCTCCTCATGGCACCGGCTCACTCCCCGGGCTGCCAGGGAACCAGATGCCTCCGCGACAACATCTCCGACATCAAGGCCCAGGCCGCGGCAAACCGCCGCGGAAGCCAGCTGATCCACTCCCTGATCGAGGACTACGGCATCGACGTCGTCCAGTTCTACATGGAAGAAATCCAGGGCGCCGCGGAGCGCGCCGTCCGCGACATGCTCAAGACGATCCACGCCCGCACCGACGGCACGCCCCTTTCCGCGATTGACTACATGGACGACGGCACGCCGATCCAGCTCCAGGTGACCATCGACCCGGCGACCGGCGGCGCCGTCTTCGACTTCGACGGGACCGGCCCCGAGGCGTACGGCAACTGGAACGCGCCCATCGCCATCTGCAACTCGGCCATCATCTTCGCGCTGCGCTGCATGGTCGACGCCGAGATCCCGCTCAACCAGGGCGCCATCCGGCCCATCGACGTGCAGGTCCCCGAGGCCTCGCTGCTGCGCCCGACCGAGCACGCCGCCGTGTGCGCCGGCAACGTGCTCACCTCCCAGCGCGTCGTCGACGTCATCTTCAAGGCCTTCGGCGCCGCCGCCGCCAGCCAGGGCTGCATGAACAACCTCACCTTCGGCACCGACGACCCCGAGACCGGGTTCGGGTACTACGAGACCATCTGCGGCGGCGCCGGCGGCGGTCCGACTTGGGACGGCGTCAGCGGCGTGCACACCAACATGACCAACACGCGCATCACGGACCCGGAGTCGCTCGAGCGGCGGTACCCCGTCATCCTGCGCCGGTTCTGTCTCAGGGAGGACAGCGGAGGCAAGGGTGCCCACCCGGGTGGTGACGGGATTATCAGGGACATCGAGTTCGGCATCCCCATCAAGGCGAGCATCCTCAGCGAGAGGCGGTCGTTTGCGCCGTACGGGCTGAGGGGCGGTGAGGACGGCCAGCGGGGGCGTAATGTGTGGATCAAGAAGAGCGGGAGGGTCGTGAACCTGGGCGGTAAGAACACCGCCATGATGGAGGCGGGCGACCGCATCGTGGTCATGTCGCCTGGCGGTGGCGGCTGGGGCAGGCCCGAGGATCGGGTCCAGGGGGAGCAGAAGCAGGTGAATGGGTTTGTGGGCGTGGCGAACGGGACGGTTGATATGATTCAGAGCATGGGAGAGTCTGCCTAAAAGGGGCGGTATGCAGCGAGCAAGTCATTGTTTTTTGGAGTTGGTAAAGGAGGTTTTGGTCTATGGTAGCATATTTGAAATTTATGATATTGTTCTGTACTTTTCCGGGAGAGTTACGTTCCGCATGAAGTGAGGAATAAGTTGAAATCGCTCATGTCCTTCAACTTCATATTCATATAATATCGCTCTTTTTGAACCTCTGAAACATTTTTTGTTCTTTCTCTATGATCTTTCTAGCTGATTGCTGTCGTTTCTTGTCTTCTTGCTCGTTTCCCCTAATTGTGTCTTTATTCTTCTCGCATAGAGTTCCTAAGTTGAGTAAGATAAGTAATAAACAATCCAGAGAAGACGATCGTATACTAAGCTCGAGAGCACCAAGAAAAACTTACACTGCCTTCCCAATCAACAAGATGCTCATGCCCCTCGAAAGGGACCCTCGTCCAGTGTCTTTGAGTTCCTTCACAATGATCCACAGCCCCATGTACATGCGGCATATAGTGCCATCTCTTGAGTCAACTCTCAACGACTCAACACAACCAATCAGCGCCGATGGTTTAGTGGTAAAATTCTCCGTTGCCATCCAGCAGCGTCGGGGAGCCGGGGGTTCGATTCCCCCTCGGCGCAATCTTTTACTAGTTGAGGCTATTCGCAACTCTGATTAATTGATGCTCGACCTTTTTGCTCCGTCTTCTGCGGCAAGACCACGCAGAGAAATCACATGTTCTAGAGAGGTATTGATGTTTCTAAGTTTTATTTTTTCTCATTTGATGAGAACTGATCGACTGGGATTACGCAGCCCGCCTTTGCCGCTATAAGAAGACTATCAAGATGTTTAAGGTATTCCTCTATTTTGAGGGCATTGTTCCCACAGTGCCCATAAGACTCCTCGCACCCCGCACAGTCCACCCCACCAGATCCAGCAGTGACAGTACCCCGCCATCCCGCAGCAAACGCGCCGTCTTCACCGACGCGACTCGCAATACCCCGACGACAGCTTCACCACCAACGAGAACATGTCGTCACACCAGCGGTCGTTCTCCCACTCCCAGGCCGGCGGCCGGGAGAAGACCTACTTCGAGCAGCAGCGAGAGGAACTGATTGGAGAAATCGCAATGGTGAATACTGCCTGACCCGTCGCCCATGTCAATACATAGCAGCTGACATTGAAAATAAACAGAGCTTCGAGCATGTCCTCGCCAACATCAACAAGCTGAATCGCTCCCTCGAGGCCGTCATCACGGTAAGACTGTCCACTTTCGATCGTTGCGACGTATGATACTGCAAGATATTGAGCACAAGGGCTGATGCATTCGCCAACGCAGGTCGGCAACGAGTTCTCCTCCGTCGAGGCCCTGTGGTCGCAGTTCGAGAACGTCATGGCAAAGGAACCCGAGCAGCAGCCCAAGGAAGGCGAAGGAAGCAACGACGGCGATTCGAAGAGCGAGGCGAGCTCATGAAATTGATACCCCCATACGTATTCGGAAATGATGAGGATATACGACGTCGACTGGATGCTCGGCTTGCTCTTCAACTCGATGCGATATGCGTGCACCAGAGGAGGCAATGATGCCGACTTTATCACCAAAAACGCATCATGGACCAACTGATAGCCCGCAGATTCCCCCATAAGCTCGTCTCACACCCATTCTCGCTCGCCTCCCTCTTCTTCATCGCATCAACCACACGCTTGACGCCCCGTATCATCCCTTCAAGTCCCTTCTCCTTAACCCCCCTCACCTCCCCAGCCGCAACAACACACTTTGTCGCCGTAAACATCAATACCCTCTCCATCTCAAGAACATCCCTCATCAGCCCCTGCTGCTGCTCCCAAAACTTCTTCCCCCTCTTATGCGCCTCCAAGACTTCCGTCCGTGGTGGCTCCCCCTCATGCCGTACCTTGATACAGATCTTGGAATCACTGTACTGGTACACCTCAACCTGCCGCTCCCTCAGCTCGGAAACGACACCCCACGGCCCATTAGCCCGTTCCTGGAGCGCCTCAAGCGCCCTCCGGATGGCACCGACCACCCCCCTGGTCCGCTCGCACCGCAGCCTGGCGGATTCAAACTTGTACATCACCCCCGATAGAAGCCTACGCAGCTTGGCCTCTTGCTCTCTCCGGGCAGCCTTGGCGTCCTCTCCGAGGTTCTTACCCCAAAAGGCGTACGCCCAGGGCACTTTGCATTCCCTCGCGAAGGCGGCCCCGCGGCGCAGCTCCTCTTCGGTCTTCTTGACGTTCTCCGCGCACCGCGCCGCGAGATGCTCATTTTGGAGCAGGACCTCGCGTTGTTGGCGGATTACTTTCAGATGCTCTTCGCACGCCGTCATCTCGTCATCGACGTACACCATGAGACAAAATGGGTTTTCTGAGAATGGGCCGCCATTAGATGTATTGGTGCCGGCGGTTGCTCTTTTTGAGCTGCCGTCGTCTGGATTTGAGCAGCCATTAGTTGTGATGGTGGCGGTGGTGCTCTTGGAGGTTATTGACAAGCTGTCGTCGTCTGAAGAAGGGCCGCCATCAGTTGTGGTTGTGGTGGAGCCTGCATCGCTGCCGCAGCCTGAATGGCAGTAACCAGATCGAGGGAGATCGGCAACTTGAACTTGGGTAGATGACATGATGTGCAAGGATCTGCTAGAGGTTCTGGTAGTTTGTTTGCTTTAGATTGATTGACAGATGGGGTATTGGCCAACATCGAATTCTCAATCCTCGTTGCAAAATCCCATCCATCCATATATATGGTCCTTCAGTCCCATTTCTCCGATGGTCCCGCTGCTCATAACTCGAGTCAACCTCAATAGCATCACCAAACTTAAAACTAGTATCATATCAGAGCAGTGCATAACTCACGAATAATAGAATCATTAGACTTCTCTACTTTAAACATTTCATACTCCACACATGTTGCGAACCTTGGAAGCCATTGAATTTTGATGCTTTTAACATTTCATGTTTCCTATCCCTGGAATGCCCTATCAAGACAGAAAACCCGATGCTACAGGAAAGAAAAAAAGAAGATAGGAAATAGAAAAGTTCCCACTTGGTTTAATACTGTTGGATACAGAAACCCATCAAGGTCTCTCCGTACCCGCTCCGTTTGTGTCGTGTGTAAGGGGTATGGATTGAGTCTGCAACTCAGGTCTCACCACCTTCCCTCCGCGTTCCCCCCTATATACCGTGCTTCTCCCCCTGAGTCAAAAGAAAAAAACACACATCCCACGTCCCTGGTGAAGGGAAAGTCGTCCCCGGTCTAGAGTTCATCCAGCCCCCAGGACAGGAGACGCCCCCTTCGCTAATGGCGGCGCATGCTTTCCAGATCGTAATAGTAGCAGGTCGTGACGAGATCATGCAGATAAAACAAAAGTCATTCATTACGCCCTCCGCCTTCCTATGCCTTGTCGTTACAGTCGTCAAGACTTAGAGGATCTTGCAATTCCTCTTCTTCTTCTTCTTAAGAGGGCCGACGCCTGGGATGCCACCGCTGCTGCTAGGGGCACCGTGTTGTGACGAAGAGACGGCTGCCTGGGCCTCGAGGTTTTTGCGGTCGTTGGCGACAACGGTCAGGATGGCCTGCTCAAAGATCTCGTCGACACCAGTCATCTCCTTACTACTGCACTCCATGTACTGGGCGCCCATCTTGCGGGCGACGGCACGGCCTTGCTCCGTCGTCACAGGGGTTAAGCCTTGTGTCTTGAGCATATCGATACATGTCTTCTTGAAGCGCAGGTCTGACTTGAGGCCGACGAGGACCAGAGGGGTGTATGGGCAGAAGTGGAGGACTTCAGGGTACCACTACGATGAGAACAAATTAGCATTAGCGGGAGGAAAAACGGGGTCCGCCCGATAGGAGGGGCATTGTTATCAGAGGGGGGTACCTTGTCCATGACGTTTTCTAGCGAGTTGGGACAGTCAATCGCAAAACACACGAATATCAGGTCCGTCTCCGGGTAGGAAAGTGGTCGCAGTCGGTCGTACTCCTCCTGACCGGCCGTGTCCCACAGCGCCAGCTCCACGGTCTTACCAGACGGCGGGTGCGTCGGGTACGTGATGTAGTTTTCAAAGACGGTGGGGACGTATTTCTGCGTCGCCATGGTCAGCATTATTTTGATTCATTTCGGTTGCCCGAAGCGCCAAATGGGCAGGGATAGCGTTGCGAACCCAGCAGCGACGAAGTGCGGTGACGGGACGAAATTGGGATGGCATTTTTCTGTGCGGTGCCTTACCTCTGGAAAGTAGCCTTGGCTGTAGCTGATGAGAAGACAAGTCTTGCCGCAGCCGCCGTCGCCGACGACGACAATTTTCTTGGAGTAGGCAGGGCCCTCGGTGACGTGGGTTGCGGCGCTCTCGCGCCCTGTGGAAGAGCTCATTGTGGTGCTGACGGTGCCGTCGCTGCTCCTAAGGCGCGTGTTGCGGCGGGAGGTGGTCGGGCGTCCCAGGCCGTCGTCGTACTTTTCGCTGAAGGTCTGGGACGAGGAGTACTGGTGTGAGGAGCGTTGGTATGAGGACGCCATAATGCGGCAGACTCAAGTGTGTGGTGGTGTGGGTGTTGTGCGACGACAAACTAACGTTGTTTCGCGGCGCGGCCCCTCGTTGCGTGATGCGGGTGCGTTGTTGTTGATGATGATGAAGTGTAGGTGTGTAGTAGGTAGGGGCCGTTCGTTCGTCTGAGGGGGAGGGGTTGTTGAGGGGGGAGAAGACGAAAGTTGTGACTTATGCGAATGTTGTCTGGGCTGTAGATGTTTCCCCGGGTACAGATTAGAAAGCGGTGGTGTGGTACGGATAGTTGCTTTTTCTCCAACCTCTCGGTTTCCTCGAATGTGGCGGTCGTGCTGCTGCGTTCAGTTCAGTCGGATACCGTTGAGATACGGTTCTGGTTCGGCATGCGGTGCGGGCTAGGGGACGTTGCGGCGTTTGGATTGAGGAATGTTGGAGAAGGTGTGTTGATCTGATCAGCTCGGGATTGTGTATTGTATGGGGGTGGGTTTGTGTGCGAGAGGTGTGGATGGGCGGGTTGTGCTGTTCTTGAGGAGAGCGGACGGGAGCAAGGAGGGCAATTGTAAACAAGTCGACGGGGCAACCAGCCACTTCTTGCCGGGGTGATGACGGCAGGCGGGTTGCGAGCGGCCAGGCGTCGAGAAGCCTGATTAGGGACCCACGGGCCAACAGCGACACTGACCTGCACCGACGCCTGAGAAAGGTGGAGCCTGTTTAGCGGCGGATCAACTGCAATCCCTGACAAGCTTGGTTGGCCCCTGTCGTCTGACGCACCGCCCAGAAACATTGGATCGGAACATCTCAGCTATCGTCAGTTTATCCGGTCGAGGAACGGCCAATTCGCATTCCGGCGGGCGGCAGCAGCTGTGGGAGGCCCGAGCTCCACCCCACCACCGCCTACTTCAAAATCGCGACGTGAATTTTTCCACAACGATCGCGCCCATCTTTCATCACTGTTTCCGCTTGCCACCAGCATTGAGGAAGCAAGAAAGCCTCGAGAGCGAGAGCTGCATCACCACACAGAGGAGCAACGCCTCACACATCTGCTTTCACTCGAAAGCAGTGCCACCTGCCAAGGGACGCAGCATTCTCAGCAGCCCTCCACTGCCATAGTCTTGAGGCAAAACCCTCGCCGCAACCATGGACACCAACGGGGACGCCCAAAGCAAGTACATTACTCTGGTCTCTAGTGATGGCTTCGAGTTCGTCGTGCTGCGCGAGGCTGCCCTGATCAGCCCAGCGATCAAGGGCATGTTGGATCCCCGCAGCCAGTTCCGTGAGGCCACCTCGGGACGCTGCGTCTTTTCAGAAATCAGGTAAGCTTTTCAACCGTCTATTTCTCAACCCCAAACATCAACATATGATGATCTTAAATTTATTTCGCTGTGTTCTTACTGACAGACCGCTGCTGCAACGGCTGGTCTGCTTGATTGCCAACTACACTTGATCTGAAACAAACCCAACATTGCTTATTTCCTCTTCCCACGCTGGTTTCCCAGCCACACACATACATACGCAGCACAATCCTTCCGCTTTCTTCTGTCCGCGTTCTGGAAGAATCTAACCACCGGGTTCCCGCAGTGGCGTTGTCCTCGAGAAGGTCTGCGAGTATTTCCAATACTGGTACCGCTACCGGGAGCGTGAAGACGTCCCAGACATGGACATTCCCGTCGAGCTGTGCCTCGAGCTGCTGGTCGCCGCCGACTACCTGGGCCTGGACAGTAAGACAAAACCCTCCCCAGCCTCCTCCTCCCCCACGGGTTGTCTCGGCCGCAACGGTTCTAACACTGCTTCCAGAACAGAACACCGGCTCCTTGTGATGACTGTTATGAAACAATCCATGTGATTTAGGCTTGCTATCACGGAGTTCTGGGCGTTTGAGCATGACGGCAAAGGCACACTGGGGAAAAGATACCACTGCTACGCCATACTGACGAATCCACGCCGAAGAGGCAATTTTTCTCTTTTCCTTTTTCGATGATGACCAAAAACGTGTTTCGCTACGTCAAACGCGACAGCACCCCATCTTAGCATATGCGTTCCTCCCTACACTCCTCCGTGGGCTGAACGTCTAAAATAGATGGAAGATTGAATCCATTCCACTCACTCTGCTCGGCTCAGGTTCTTCCATTGAGATCTACGCTTTTTCTGTTGGGATACATACTTTCATACTAGTCCTCCCGTAGCTGGGTATAATACAATTTTCATCATCAATTTCTTCTCCAGGTATTCGACTTTCGTTCAAAAAGTGATGGTGTACTCTAATGCGAACCTCGGCCTCTGCCCCTTCCCCGACCTCTACCGCCTCGACCACCACGCCCGCCCCTGTGAAAGCCTCTTCCGCCGCCTCGGTGTCCTCTAAACTCCCCAGCAGGCGGTCCCCTGGCCTTTCTCTCCAGGCGCTCCTCCGCGCTCGCGTCCCAAATGTTTTGAATATCCAGCAGCTCGCAGAACGCCGCCGTCTGCGGGCTGGTGTACTCGAACGGCTGATGCGGCACCGACTCGGGCTCACCCTCGGTGTGAGGCGGCGCCGTGACCTCAAAGTTGAGCGGGACATCCAGGCTGTTCTTCGCAACGATGTTCTCCTCAACCCACTTGCGCTCCGCATCGATGAGCGGTGCGTAGTGCTCCTCGCCCAGGTCCTGCGGGGTGTGCGCCGACGGGTCCCCGATCTTCAGCGTCGGGTGGAAGACGCGGGTGATGGCGAGCCACTCGGGGTCGTACTGCAGAAGGAAGGGGCGGGCGGGCGCAGGCTGGTCGGCGGGGAGGACGTTGTGCGGGCGCGCCTCGAGGAGCTGGAGGAAGTGCCGGCGGGGGAGGCACTTGTCGAGGGCGAGGAAGTTGACCTGCTTGTTTGTGATGGTCGGCGGGACGGGTTGGCCCGGCGTCCGCTTGGCCTGCGGTTGGGGGCGGGCGAATGATGCGGGAAGCTGGGCGCGCAATTCTTCGGAGACGGTGTTCTTGGTGACGGGCTCTGGCCTGCTGGCCGGGGCGTTCGCAGCAGCGGCTGGCTCGTCAGCTACGTCTTCGTCGAGATCAATCTCGTTCGGGTTCGTCTGCGTGACCGGTGGTGCGTCCGCGACCTCCTCATCACCATCCAAATCAATCTCATCCGGATTTCCCTCTGGCGCCGCAGCTGGCTCGGGGACCAGAGCGGTCTCTGCAGCTGCACCCTTCGCCTCCGCGTCCTTCGCACCATCATCATCCTTGTAGATCTTCAACGCGGCAAACTTGCAATGCAAATGCGCCGAAAACCAATAAGGCGGCCTCAACCGGTCACAAACGTACTCCGCCGCAACATTCCCCAACGTGCCGTCCTTCGACTCCCTCTCGAAATCAGGCTTCATCCGCCACAGCGCCTTCTCATCACCCCACCTCTCAATCCCCCTCGGCCAGTCGTGGCTGACCCCAACGTCAACCTGCTCCCTCACGAGCAGCAGCTTCCGCACATCCACTTCCCTCACGTGATAGAAGCTCTTGATCTCGTCCGGACCCATCGGCAGCCTCTCGTGATGCGTCTTGCGGTAGTCGAAGCCCTTCCAGATGCCGCTCATCGCCGCGATCCGCAGCGGGCCAAGGCGCAGCACGTTCGCCGCGCCGAGGTAGTAGATGTTCGGCGCCGCCCAGCCACCGTAGTAGAGCTCCCACAGGTGCGCCGCGGCCTCGTGGTTGCCGGCCGCGAAGACGGTCAGGTACGGCGCGGCGCGGCGGCCCGCGTAGTACTCCCAGAAGTCGCCGAGCTCGCGGTACTTTGCGGGGACGGACATGACGGTGAGGTCGGCGGCGTTGCGGGCAGCCTGGAAATCGCCGCCGATGATGAGGATGTCGACGCCGTCCCAGCCGCGGGCGGCGCAGGAGGAGGCGACGGCGGCATAGATCGCGTTGAGCGTGCCGTGGCCCTAGAGTAAGATTAGCGCGGCTGGGTTTTGATTGAGATGGATAGAAGTGAGTCCTACGCAGCCTTCTACGGCGACGCGAACGCCGTTCGTCTCGAATGTTTGCGTGGCCATTTTTGAGGGGTCACTGGAGTGGGTGTTGTAGGGCGGAGGTTCGGTGAAGCTAGGTTGATCCCGCGAATTTTTTTATGAGGAACGAGCGTTCACCATGAGATCACACCTCTCATCGCAAATAAGCCATCCCAGTGACAACGAACATACGAATTTGATTGTTTCATTTTGAAAACGTATTCTGACCTTGGAATTTTACGAGGGATAATATTTCTGGAGAGTGAAAAGCAAAATATTCAATTTGATCAAGCACGTCAACATGGTTACGTCAAACGCTTCAGGAGTTGAAAAATATTAAGAGCTGTGATATTTCAGCGGAGTATTGAATTAACAACTCGCTGGCTCGCTTTTTTGGTCCCTATATTTACCCATGTCTATATACCTGAATAGCATACCGAATAATTGAGTAGAGTTTTGTTTCGCGCATTCATCTACAGCTGCTCATGAAAGTCGAGCAGCTTTTTTGCACCAACTTCCCACATCACATCGTTCTGTAAGTGGTGTCCGGCCCCAGGAACCCAAGCTAGCCTCACTCCGCAACTCTCATCATCTTCATTGCCCTCTCTTCCAGTGGAGTTGTCAGTGTCAACCTTGGCATCCAGCTTCTTTTCGCCCACGAGCTGCGCAAAGCCATGCCTAAATGTCGCGGCGAGCTTCTGCATGACACCACGCGTCATCAACTTGTCCTGGGTGCCCGTGAGTATTAGGATTCTCGTGCTAGTGCCCCAGCCGCTGATCGAATTGATGATGTCGGCGGCCTTGGCGAAAGGCTTCATCATGCTAATTGGCCATAGAAAAGATTCGTATCGATTTACATGTTGCTGAAAGTCCACAACGCCGGCTTCGGTTATCTGGTCGCCAAAGAAGGCTTGCCTCACCAGGAGGGGGTGGGAAAGCGGCGAGTTGGGGTGCCAGCCGTGGAACAACATGCGGACAGCGAACCACGGGTCAAACATGGCCCAGTTGGCGTACACGCCGTACCTGTCAGACGTCAACGATTGGATACCTCACTCCCTACGACAATACTCACGAGCCAAAGGCAGGGACAGCACCAAGGAGGGCAAGGCCCTTGACATGCGCCTGTCGCGCCGACAAGATTCCCTGGCTGAGACCGCCGCCGCTCGAGTGTCCCACCAGCAACACCTCACTCCCCTGCCGCGCCTGCACCCACCTGATGGCGGCGATGGCATCGTCGGCCAGGTTCTGTCTGGTGGTGAAATACACCATCTTCAAGTACGTTGGGTGCCAGCTGTTGCCGTGGCCGCGCATAGAGACGGCGTAGCAGGGGATATCGTGCTTCGCCAGGTACCGCATGTACTCGGTCCACACCCAAGCGCTGCCCATGCCGCCGTGGACGAAGACCATCGGCGTTTTGGAGGTGTTCGGGGTCTCGCCTTGGTTGGAGAGGACTTCTATCCTGCCGGATGTTGTCTCGACCCAGTATCGTGTGAGACCCTCTGGTGCGGCTGGGGGCTCGCCCGTGGGCGCGGTCCAGAAGAGCCATTGGTAAGACAGGCGGAAGTCGAAGATGCCCATGACGAATGCTTGTAGAAGGCGATTTAAGAATCAAGTCGCATGCGAAATGCCTGTTGTTAGCGTATCTGGGAATTATTCAGGAATTGTGACGACTGATTGCACTCGCAACAGGGCCTCTGGCAGTTTTTAAACAATGGAACCCGTCAAGCTCGCAAGTCCTGAGACAGTCATGCATCAGGCGCCTCAAAACAAGCCACCAGCTGAAAAGACATCACCGCCCATATTGCAGCTTTGGCCCCGGGACGTTTTCGCGCCTTGGCCGGAGACTCTTCGCGGGATATTTGGGGACGGCAACCCGTGGATGTCACTTACCACGGCGCGCACCGTCGGCGCCAATCGGACAATCCGAGAACCTTGTGGCTGAAGCGGCTGGCGTTAGCATGCCGCGAGCCACACGAGCTGAACCTGGAGAGTGAACATCCCGGATCTTGAAGCTGCGGTGACTTCTTCTGCATTGCTGCGTGACCTACACAGCTCTAGCTTCTTGTGGCCGTGGTATCTCGGGGCGCAACGTAGCGAGCGGGAAAGCTTTGGCTTCTCCTTGGCAGCTGATAACTCATATTTTTGATGTTGGCTGACGAGGTAATTCGGGTTGCACTCGCAGCCTGGGTCTCGGGAGCATTCACCATATGCCGTGCCCGGAAGGTATTGTTGTCACTCTTCCTGATCCTCGCGTCGAAACGATCAACAGGAACGAAAGAGATGACAGACAATGAAAACAAGCTTAGCACTCACCAGGTTTTGCGTTACATCCCTGAGCGTGCACATTACAGTGGAACCGATGATTTTCCGACAACCTCCCACCCACTGGAGGCAACCTCAGGTACAAAGTACACCGCTGTGGCCTGTGCCTCGACCGCCCAAAAATCGAAAAGTCAGCCAGAAGCAGGGATTGGATAGGTAAAGGTAAGGTACCCGCAGCATTAGGAGCCTCGCGATCACAGCCTCGAAGCGCGCAAACCCATCTTCTCCTCCAATCCACCACCATTACATGGGCCGTTTCTCCCCTTCGAACCGCCCACCATGAGCGTGCGTCTCCTCCCCTGTGCCACCAATGCCCTCGATGGTCGATTAGAGAGCTAACCATTCTGTTCAAACAGTTTGTGCCGATTAACCCGCGGCCTATGCTGCAAGACCTGTGCGTCCCGCCCCTGCGTATTGCAGCTTCCCACCACCCATCCATCCATCTACGATTGCGACACGGGAGAACAGTCTCGCTAACTTTGCCATCACAGCGTCGACAAGGACGTCGTCATCAGACTCAAGTGGGGCGACACCGAGTACAAGGGCAAGCTGGTCAGCATCGACAGCTACATGAACATCCAGCTCAGCGGCGCCGAGGAGTACATTGACCAGAAGATGACTGGAGCCCTGGGCCAAGTCTTGATCCGGTATGCATTTCCTCCTTTACTCACTTAGGGACATGTTTCGCTAACGGCGTGCGCAGTTGTAACAACGTCCTCTGGATCCGCGGCGCCAAGCAAGGCGAGAACGGCGACGTCAAGATGGAGGGTTGAGCCGACGAACCGACGAGCGGAAGCATCTACCATCCAAGCGAGGAGCCAGGACGACAGGGCGAGTTGACACGGATCACGATGGGAGCAGTTATGAAAACAGAAAAGGCTTTTGCGGAACAAAAGGACTGGCGACCATGAATCGTTGTTCTCATCAAGACGAATACCCCCGAATCGCGGCTGCGCTAAAAAGGGACAATCATAAACCCCGGCAGCAAACTATGGAGAAAAGAAAACAACGCTACGGCGCCCTCTGTGCCTCCTTTTTTGATATTTCGATACTACATAAGACAAGCAACCTTGCGACTGCTGCACAGATCCGATGACGCCACCTTGATACGCTGTGTCTCGCTGACCCAGGTGTACGCCTCGATGAGCCATTCGTACCACACCCTGGAGTCGTCCGTTTGCCGCCACATCGTAACTTCCAGCTCCGTATCGGCCGGGAAGTAGATGGGTTGCTGTGAAATGTTAGTTTGACCGTCCAAATCCAGTGAGATCAACGTGCTTACCTTAATGGGGAAGAAGATAGGGAACCACGAGATCATATCTTTGCTCTTGCGGTCGATGAGCTCTGGGTGCGTGCTGATCTCCACCTTTTCCTTGTATCCCGTCTGGGGGGCGTAGAGAACCGACTCAAAGTAACCGGCGAGGCCGTGGATGACACCCCTGGTGCGACAGACAAATGTCAGGTGGCAGAAACGCGAGTTGTGGTCGTTGGCGCCGACGGCACCGGCCATGCTGCCGCCTCCACCGCCCATAACACCTCCGGCGCGACGCGTCTCGATTTGCTTGAGAGTGGCCTCCGGGACGGGGTGAGTAAACTCCCACGCCTGCTGGAAGCGAGGGTGATCCGGTACACGCTGTGCGGCAAAGTCGATCGCGAAAAGACGTACCACCCAGGGGGTGTCGAAGGCGTTGGGCTCAGTGGGTAGCCTCGTAAGCAGGTCGGCGTGGATGCGAGGCGTTGCAATAGGGCTCATGTGCGCCGTGTACGACTCCGGGATGGAGATGCCGTGGGGGGCCAGAACGTGTTGAACGCCATCCAAGCACTCGGGGGAAAGCTCGTTGTCGGCGAAGGAGCCGAGAAGCTCGGAAACAAGGATGTCGACCTTGCCGTACACGGGGTTGTCGTCTGGGGTGCCAGAGATGAGAGGCCCCTTCCAGGCGCGCATGTCCGTCTTGACAACCGTCACCTTGCCTCCCCAGATCATCTCATTCTGTCGGAGAAGATAGACATAGGCGTTGGGGTTCTTCTCAACAGCCCAGACCTGGACAGGAACGCCAGTTGCCTCACTAGCTCTGAGGGCTCTCGTGACCAGGGGACCACGTCCTGAACCCACCACCGCAATGACAACAGCATTATTGCCTGAGGAGGTGGCTCTTCCAAGTTGATGCCACTCGGCCAGAGCCTCCGTGCAGGCGGCCTCGTACTGGTTGTACTTGACCGGATCACCCTCAAAGACCTCGTATGTTGCTGATTCGAGATTATCGGACAGCGGCTGCAAAGGCGACTGAAGCCAGTCTTGGAAGCTCGTGAGGGTGGCTTGCTCGAGGTAGGCCAACGGTTTCTGCTGCAGCTCTAGGTACTTAAGGTAGGTAACGTAGGATCGGAACTCCTTCACATGGTCTGTAGGCTGCTGGCCAGAGTGTGCCTCGTCCAAGCTAGGGAAGTCGGCTGCTGTGGGAACCTGGTTGGCCAGGGAGACAGCTTGCAGCTGGGCCTCGGCTGTGAGGGAGGCAGGGTCCGGGCCGACGTCGCTGAGAAGAAGCCATGGGGCATTCTTGAGGCGCATAAGGGTGTAGATAAACTCCTGGTGGCCCTTAGGCAATGCGGGATGTCCACCCTTGTTCTTCTGGAAGGCGTTGGGACCGAGGGTCAAGAAGTGAAGGGGCTCGGCGAACCACTTGTTTTGAAGCTCTTTCTCGGGTAGGACTTTGGGAACTCGGACGGCTGTATGCGTTGGTCATTATAGCGCCTCCGATGAGGGGAGATGCTTCTTACCAACGAAAAGACGCATGTTGTACTCGCAGATGCTGCGAACAGAGTGCCATGAGTCCCAGGCACTGTAAATGTCGATGTTCTTGTTGTCGTCGCCGTGGGGCTCTGAGGAGAGCGTAGACAGTAGCTCGAAATTCTCTTCCAAGCCAGGCTCGCGGTACATGGGCATGTGGATGATGAAGTTCAAGCGGCTCGCAATGGTCATGGCCTCCTGGACCGCCCGGGCGTACTGAGAGACACCCTGGTTGCCGCCGTTTTTGGATGCATCCCTTCTGAGGCCGGGAACAACGATGCTTCGGACTCCGCAGAAGTTGGCGTAGGCAATCTCGAGGTTCAATACCTGTCGAGAAACGCTGGCGATGACGGGGTCAATCGAGGCCAGGTCAATCCAAGGGCTGGCATAGGCGATGTAAGTGGTGACGGCGTGACTGGGGAACAACGAGGTGTCCTTTGGTGTCAGAGGAGGCACGACAGCATCCGACAGAGAAGCGGCTCCCTGCTTTGCCTTGGCAAGGTGGGCAGAAACGAGATCCTTCACGCGGGCATGGAAATGCTTGTTGGTGATGGGTGTGGTGACGAAGCTGATCTGGGAGGAGGGGTTAGTGGGGTTGAGGTGAGAGCCAGGGTTTCAGGGCGACTTACACCAGCATTGATGAGCTGACCGTACTGGAGGTCGTCCAGAGGCTGGTCTCTGTTCGAATCATGCTGGCCCAGACTAAAGATCGGCCTGGTAGGTTGGTTAAAGCTGCTGGCGTCCATCGTTGCTGTCTGAGGGGCTCGCTGTGCCGCCTGACTGATCCGGTCTGTGAATGGTGTAATTGCTCAGCGCACAAATCACAGTGGCTCCTGCTTCAATAGAAAAATGCAAGAAAAAGAGGTGAAAGTGAAGGGTCAGCAATTCATGCTTATAACGTCTGAATACCCAAAGGAGAATGGCAACGGAGACAGGAGACAGAGCCTCAGGGCAACAGGACAAAGGCTCAGGCGTGGGATCACTCAACCTTCTGATGTGTAATCTGGGAAGTCATGCTGTTGCTGCCACCCGCAAGCAAAAATGCACCAGATTTTGTGAGCAAAGACCAGGTGCCATTGGTTGCACCTGCATTTGTGGACTCGGTGAGCCTGGACCCTGGAGAAGGCAAGAGAGGGGACAGTGCCCGCTGTCACACAAGATACTTACTTCATCCATGCATGTCTCCTGGGACTGCCATCTCATCCTCTTGGAAGGAGAGATGTTATTTTGTTTTGATGTTAAGCGAATGCCATGAGACCGCGTATTTTCCCTGCTAGGGCGACTATATTTCCTGTGTGTTACTGCTATTATTGTCGTCTACGTCTTCGTCGTCTATCGTTGTCGTCTATCGCTGTCGTCCCTCGTCGTCCTCTACATCAAAGTTACCAAGTACACAGGAAAAGTAGTCGCTTTAGTACAGGAAAGATGTGCAATCTTCTTCTTATTCCAATACAAAATGGAGTCTACGGCCTGGAACAGAGAAAGAAGAGCAGGCCGCCAGAGAGTATATGCGAAAGAAGGATCACCAAGAGACCTTTAAAGACATCCCAAGTATTCCATACAGTGTGTAAGATGCATATCACTGTATCTCCATGCATAAGCTTGCGTTATCTTATCATCCCACCCTTTCATTGGTCCGTGCTGGAGACCCGCCCAAATTTTTACCGCGACAACAAAAAGTTTCCCAGAGAGCCTTGCTTGCCTTGCTTGCGTCTTCTAGTCCAGTCGTTGTTGCTGTTGTCGCAGTCGAAAGTCAGGCGCAACCTCATCCCTCCGCAGCCCCCTTCGACACACCAACACGATCGCGAACCCCCATCATTTCCGATCATCTGACCCACGATGGCGGATACCGATTCTAAGGGCGGTAAGCGCCTCAGTGCCGACAGAGACGGAGCTTCAAGGAAGAAGGTCAAGAAGGAGGACTCCGAGGAAGCGCCCAAGTACAACCCTTACCTTGCGCACATGAAGGACGAGAACGGCGGCGATGGCGATCTCGACCCCAACTCGCCTTTTGCCGATTTCACGCAGCGCTCCACGACCGCCAAGCAAGCCGAGAAGGTGGAGGACCTTGATACGAATGCCTTCACCGGACGCCCTCATTCGCAAAAGTACTTCCAGATCCTGCAGACTCGTCGCGATCTGCCTGTACACAAGCAAAGGTAAGCCCTTATTGCACTTGCATCCTCAACGATCCAATCACTAACACAGCCCCTAGGCAAGAATTCCTCGACAAGTACCACGAAACCCAGATCCTCGTCTTCGTTGGTGAGACCGGTTCCGGAAAGACAACGCAGATCCCCCAATATGTCGTTTACGACGAGCTTCCCCAGCTGAACCGCAAGCTGGTCGCTTGTACCCAGCCCCGTCGTGTTGCCGCTATGTCCGTCGCGCAGCGTGTGGCCGATGAGATGGATGTGACCCTCGGCGAGGAGGTTGGTTACAGCATCCGTTTCGAGGATATGACAGGACCGAAGACCATCCTCAAGTACATGACCGACGGTATGCTTCTTCGCGAGGCAATCCACGATCACGAGATGTCCCGGTATAGCTGTATCATTCTTGACGAGGCCCACGAACGTACCCTCGCCACCGATATCCTCATGGCCCTGCTCAAGCAGATCGCCGCTCGCCGCCCCGACCTCAAGATCATCGTCATGTCCGCCACCCTCGATGCCCAAAAGTTCCAGCGCTACTTCAACGACGCGCCGCTCCTCGCCGTGCCCGGTCGTACCCACCCCGTCGAGATCTTCTATACCCCCGAGCCCGAGAGAGACTACGTTGAGGCCGCTATTCGGACGGTTCTCCAGATCCACGCTTCTGAGGGCGAGGGTGATGTGTTATTGTTCCTCACGGGAGAGGAAGAGATCGAGGATGCCTGCAGGAAAATCAACCTCGAGGCCGATGAGATGATTAGGGAGATTGATGCCGGGCCCTTGGCCGTCTACCCCCTTTACGGAACTCTTCCGCCGCACCAGCAGCAGAAGATCTTCGATAAGGCGCCCGCGCCTTACAAGAAGGGCGGCAGGCCGGGTCGTAAGGTCATTGTTGCGACCAACATTGCCGAGACCTCGCTGACTATCGATGGAATCGTCTACGTCGTTGACCCCGGTTTCAGTAAGCAAAAGATCTACAACCCCCGTATCCGTGTCGAGTCCCTCCTGGTCTCTCCCATCTCCAAGGCCTCCGCTCAGCAGCGTGCTGGTCGTGCCGGTCGTACCAAGCCAGGAAAGTGCTTCCGTCTCTACACCGAGAACGCCTTCAAGAAGGAGCTCATCGAGCAGACGCACCCTGAAATTCTGCGTTCCAACCTCGCCAACACCGTCCTCGAGCTGAAGAAACTTGGCGTTGAGGATCTCGTCCACTTCGACCTTATGGACCCCCCTGCCCCTGAAACCATGATGCGCGCCCTCGAGGAGCTCAACTACCTGGCATGTCTCGATGATGATGGCGAGCTCACCACTCTCGGCTCTCTCGCCTCTGAGTTCCCTCTCGACCCCGCCCTCGCCGTCATGCTCATCTCGTCCCCCGAGTTCTACTGCTCCAACGAGATTTTGTCCATCACCTCCCTACTCTCCGTCCCTCAGATCTGGGTTCGTCCCGCTGCTCAGCGTAAGCGCGCCGACGAGATGAAGTCGCACTTTTCCCACCCAGAGGGTGACCATCTCACCCTTCTCAACGCCTACCACGCCTTCAAGGGCCAGGGCAACGTTGTCGGCTCTGATCCCAAGAAGTGGTGTCACGAGCACTTCCTCTCCTTCCGTCATCTCAGCAGCGCAGACAATGTCCGCGCCCAGCTGAAGCGCATCATGGAGACTCATGGCCTCGAGCTCGTTTCTACGCCGTTTGAAGACAAGAACTACTACACAAACATCCGCCGCGCCCTGTTGTCTGGCTTCTTCATGCAGGTCGCAATGAAGGAGTCGTCCGGCAAGGTCTACCGCACCATCAAGGATGACCAGGCTGTCATGATGCACCCCTCAACCGTGTTGAAGACAGACTACGAATGGGTCCTGTACAACGAATTTGTTTTGACTTCCAAGCAGTACATTCGCACCTGCACCGGAATCAGGCCAGAGTGGCTACTGGTAAGCACCCCAATCCTACCCAACAGCTCCGTCTCCATTCGCACAGCCCCATACTCGTCTCTGCAAAACCACGACGATCCGATCTCCATTCCCCCCTGTCTTTCAGCACTTGCCTTGTGCGGTGTTACACACCTATACCTAATTCAAAGAGCCAATTCTAATGCATTTACCCCGTGCTGCAGGAAATTGCCCCCGTTTACTACGACCTCGATTCCTTCGAAAAGGGCGAAGTCAAGACGGCACTCCTGCGCGCGACGGAGAAGAAGCGCCGCAAGGAGGCCATGAAGAAGGGCCGGTGAGCGATTCTCGTCAGAGTGACAATGCCATCGTCAATCCGTCCTCCGCAGAGCCCCCGTATTCGAGGCTACGTTACGATACCGGTGGCTCCCTCATGCGACTCGGCGAAATGAGAGAAAGCAAGAAAAGCACCCCCGACGGAGAGGTGCCGTAGAGATAGAAGAGAGAGAGAGGCCCCCGATCTAGACGTCAAATCAGGATCTTTTCAATCGGGAGCCGGGAGGTTGGGCGACGGACCGGGGTTTGGGCGTTTTGATATAGACCGGACATGGAGAATTTCTCTCTCAAGCAATAACTCGCTACCTAGAAAGCAAGGGCACACACGCCACAAACGGACACCTTGTCCCATGAACATCCAAGGAAGACAAAAAATAATAATAGAACATTCCCAATCTTTATTGGAGGGGCAAGGGTGGTCGGTGGTGTTAATTAGTTGTTACTCGCACTGGATTACCAGTTTTATTTCCCAACTTTCGGGACGTCGGGGGACAAGAGACGAGAAAAAAGAAGACTCTGACAACGGCGCCTTACAGGGGGAAAAGGGTCTGGTGAAATCAGGCAAAGTCTTAACCGACGACGAAAATTCGAACCTCTCAACGGGGGCATATTTCTCACAGAATCACACGTATTTTGGTTACACGTATAGTGGGCTCGCTCTCGGACGCCTGAGGCCGCGCCAGACTGTAATGTATGTACACTGGTGATGAAAAACTTTTTTTCAGTCAAGTTTTCACGATACCCGACTGAAAGGCCCGAAGCTCGGCAGATGCAAGATATGATGGGTCATTCCGGCTATCGCGGGGGCTATCGCGTGCTGGGCCGCGGTGTGTGTGAGAGAGGAGAAGGATATGTGTGTGTATGTGATGTGATATGCGACGGCGGGGGAATGGCTTGATACTCCATTGAAAAAGTCCAGGCAGGTAGGTGGGCGAGGCGGACGAGGCGGGCAAGCAAGCAGATACGAATAGTTGGGCCCCCATGACGGCGAAAACCCCATCACAAGAGTAATTAAATGGGAACATATTGGGCAACGATACTGTGATCACTGCGTAAGAAAGGTGTAAGAACGTCTGTGACGAGGCTGCAAGCAGCGGTAAACAGAGCAACGATCTTCTCTTCCTCGTCCACTTCACTTCCCTGTCCTGGGGCTCTCATCCATGGTTTGTTTCCCTGGTTCCATGGCCATGACTCCAGTCTCCATGACGAACGGAGCACACGACTTTTGCCCTGGCACTTGCACGCGCGGGGATCTGGCCGAGAGTAGCATCCAGACGGGCTGCTACACCCGTTAGTTAGCCACATTCCCTTGCCTTCGCTCACAATTTCCCCCCAGCCTTATTCAATTTCCCATACACGTGTCAAGCGCGTGGTCAATGACCACTCCACTCGTGTGTATGAGAGACAAGAGAGCAAAAAATAAGCGTGCGAAAAACTTTGAAATGTACAACATAGCGGGCAGGCCCAGCAAGTACCGCAAGGTAGCGGCAGCTAGCAGGTGTAAGCGCTCAGCGCCAGTGGTTAGGTAGCGACAAGTAGCGGCAAGTCGGTCAGTTCAGGTGAGAGTTTGGCCAGGCCCCTGGTAAGAATGTGCCCCTATCCGCAAGCCAGGCAAGGAATAGGTAAGGTCGGCGAAGACGGACGAGGGGGCAAAAAACCGAAATCGACGAAAGAAAGAAAGAAGCAGACAGATTCGATGACAGAGACTCTGCGTGTGTCTGCGTTGTCGGCGCAGATGACCGAGCAAAGCTGACGGTCGTCACGTCGTGTATGCCGGCGGTCAACCCGGTGTAACCTAGGTACTCTCTAGCTCCATTGAGCGAGACGCGCCGAAGTATGTTGCAGATGAAAGTTTTTTCCAGAAGCTTTCTTCAGAGGAGGCCACGAGCGCGAAACGGTCGCAGCGTTGGGGACTTTTACGCTTCTACCCTCGCACATATACCGACAATAGTATTGTTCATTGGCTCTCTCCGGCCGGCGTCCGCGGTGGCGAGTGCGTGCCTTAGTGAAATCGCCGAGTCCAGACCCTTCAGCGTGCTTCGATTGTCTCCTGTATGGACCCTTAAGGGTACAGAGTCCCCCGGTAGCCAACCTAACTCTTCTCGCGCTGGCGCAATGCCAGAACGCCCATCATTCCCTGAGAAATCATGCCACGATGGCGGCTGGCCGGACTCTTAGCGCAGAGGGAGCAAATGGATGAACCGTGGGGGCCGGGTGTCGTCCCCGCGCTTACCAGAGTATGGCGTAGTGTACCTACATACTGGTATCCGTAGGCTGTTGCAACGACGGGAGAGCAGGGTTGCCTGACTTTGCAAAGAAAGCCATCATCTTGACTCGACTTGCCCATCTTGCAGATTCATGTCTGCTGACTAAAGAGCATTCAATTCAATAAGTCATCGACTCACAATTGAGGATGTTTCGGAAGAAAACCCTGTCTTTCAGTGCGGGGGCCAACAACTGACATTGAGTCTCGTCAAAGGTGGGCAAAATCCCAGGATATAAGTGACGTACGCGGGACAGAGGTGCCCCGAATAATTGACGAATAGAAGCTCTCGGACAAAACTCCAGTCAATCAACGTTGACGTTGTCAGACTTCAACAACTCAACGGCACCCAAGAGCCTGCGGTCCCCGTGCCATCCCCGTCAGAGACCTCCAGGGGCCCGCTCATAGACTGATGGGCCCAAACCGGAATTTTCCAAGACTGTACGAAATCGAGGAAAACGACAGGGAAGACGGCAAGTGTCAAGACTCTAGACGACGCCTGCTGATGCGGCGTTATTGTGCACGTTGTACTCACCCTCCATCTGGTACCTTACGTAACCGAGCCAACGACACCAAATCAATGTGAGGGATCGTATCCGCAGGCTGGTAAACGGTTGATGGATCACGCCTCCTTGGATATCGACAGATGGTAGTGCTGAGACCGTGTGTTGTCGAGCGGTCAAAGTCCTGTTGCTGCAACGCCAAGTAAGGTCTGGAGGGGCGTATTGCCCCGAGGAGTGGGCGCTGTACGATAATCTGCTTCTGTTTTTGGCAGGCAGGTCAGATTGCTCCATTCTCGCAGAAAGACACGTAGGCGGGAGTTCCCAAACCCCCCGACCCTGATGATTGCAGTCTGAACCCGCGCGTCTGGAGGAGCCAGTGGCGTCGGCGCAGGCACATGTACGGTGAAGACGGCCTTGTCTCAGTAACTCCAACAGCGTAACGAACGAAAGACGCATGTTGGAGGAAGTCTCCAACAGCAGGCGTAGCCACTAAGGGCATCGGTCGTTCGACAGAAAGCCAGCTGTCTCGGGCTGGCCATCAGAAGCCGAGAGCGCGCACCGAGGAGCACAGCGGGCAGCGACAATCCACAGCGTTCTCCCAATCCCAACCCTGGGGGCTATAACGCCCGCCCACAAGGCAGAAGATCTGCCCCGATCTGGCCTCTTCTGACTCGCAAATGGTATCGCTCGCCGGTCCCAGTAGCAAAGTTCTTTCGCTGTATCACGCCAACATCTACCTAATGTATCGACTTGAGCCAGATCCTCGGGGCCATCTCATCATCTCTTCGATAAGCGTAGGTGACAGAAAGCGAGGTGGCGTAGTGAGGCAATGACCAAGCAGCAATGGTACGGTCAGAGTAAATCCGCAAAAGAAAGGCTTGTCGGACAGCCGAATTCAGAACGAGGCACAGCAGAGGCGGGCCAACTAGAAGAATCCACCATAGAGGTTTGAAGCGCGAAAAAAGCACTCATCAGGCTGGGCAATGCAGGCGTCTTCGTATACATTGCTTGCTCCATTGCAGATCGCCTTCTGTCCCCTCTCCTGCCGGTTAAAACCTGCATATGGCGCAGCAGTCTATGTGCGCGAGGATCTAGATGGCCTTTCCCTTAGCCCTTAGGACGTACGTTACCTGCGACAGTGCTGCTGAGTCTGCCCGAAAGGCCGCGCATCCACACCAGTGGATGGACCGGGACCAGAAGAAACAATTGCTGCCAGCCACCGACGAAGCAGTTTGGAGTCGATGAAGGAAAGAATCGGAACGCTTGGGTGCGTGTCTTGGTGGTCGGGGACTAGGCATCCTTCTCCTTCACCCCTCAGAAGCATCTGTTGAGGCCTAGGCCTTCAAAGACGGAAACCAGGTCGGTTTCTCTGAGGCCAGGGTCATCCCGAATGTGGCTTTCCCTGGCCCTTCCGTCAAATGATACGGCAGCCCATCGTGGTCCGCCCGGATCCGAAATGCTACTTGGCTGACCCAAATCCTGGCCAGGATGCAGCGGCCGCTAAGGTAGGAAGTTCCTGGCCCCATTCAACATGACCGCGCACCGCAAGGCACGTAGCCCCGGGACCCGGGGTTTTCAACGGATGGGTCCTCTTTGCTGCTCCTCTGCTCCATGTCTGCAAGTTGGGCAGGCGAGATGACCGCCATACAACACTTAGTTCCATAACGCAAGAATTGGTGTGAGGTCAAGTCGCTTCGGCACCTCGATATACTTTGCGGGTTGCAGAAACGACGTGCTCTAGTTGAGACTAGTCTCTTGTCTCCTGCTGGCTTCTTGCCTCTTCTCGGCTATAGTCTTTTCCTGGCAGTCGCTCATGCCGGGACGCGCTCCGGTCGTGTCTGAGAAGTTGATTCGGGGAGCAGACTATCCCTTGGCGGGGACGAAAGGGGGGAAAGTCTTTCTGGACGCCATCACTTGCAAGAGCTTGCGCGTAGTAGCAGAAGGTTTGGGGCCGGTCGTGGGACGCCCAAGTCATGCTTCCACTGCCATGCATGGGTCCTTTGCGCCCGGAATCCCACGAAGCAGTATGTAGCGCCGTTTGCCGCTCCGCCCAAACGTGATCTATGCTGCCCAAATTGCACGCCTTAATGAATCGAAAAGTACACGTGAGGGTCAGCTTTCATTGCTCTTCTCCCTCTATTTCTCGATTCCCGTCGTACTGACCATGTCAATAAGTTTGAGTTGTATGTGCGTGGATTGGAACAAGAGCTCGCACTGTTGGACTGTCCTGGTTCCGCCCACCAATGTCGTCGTCTGCTATTTTGGGGGGAAGACAGCACTCATTCAAAGTCATTCGAAAGCTACCTCAGGCGAGATCAGAGCGAAAGACGGAGCTGTTTCCAGTTGTGGACAACCTCAAGATGATGTTCCCTTAGTCCAATCTTCGTCTCAAGGATTAAAGGCGATCCCGGCATCCTAGTCGTCCGCCCGCCCAACTTTGTGCACTAGGTTGCCTCCTGGGGCATGTGTAAGGTCAACTGGGCTTTCTGGAAAAGAGACCAGAAGACGCCAAGTCGGCTTCCTGTCTCGATAGCCCCGCGCCTCGCCTCTGGCCTTCCAACTGCACCCAAGGCTTTCTGGAATGCCCTTACGTTTCCACGCGTGTCTTAGGACCGAACTCGGGGATCCACAATGAGCAATAGGAGGGGTTTGCTAAGGAGAGCCCTGGGGAAGTCAAAAGACTATCCTCAACCGATGTCCCACTGAAACACTAGGGATGATGCCCATCAGTCAAAGAACCATGGCATTGATGCCATTAGAACATCCTGGCTAGCGCCACCAAAGAAGCCTTCGGACACGACGTCGGGTACGGCCGTCTGCAACCCGTACGCTCAACCCTCCGGCCGGGATGCGAGCAGCTCGGTTGGTTTTTTGGCGGGTTTCCCCCATCCACGGGCATCTTAGTACAGGGTCGTCCGCCGCACACTTCTCTCGGCATCGCCAGGTCGATTTGAGTCTACAGCGGCACTCGAAGCGTCTGCAAGGTAGTCGAAAGTAAATTTCCTTCCAAATCCCACGTTGCGTTGGCGGGAGACGAAGTAGATGTTTCGAAGTGCCAAACTGCAGTCAACAGGAGGGGGGCGGAGCTAACAGCGAATCAAAACCAAGATATAAATAAAAGTACGCCTCAGTTGGAAGGTTCGCAGCGCCCGTTTGCGTTTACTGCTGTCAGACGGACAGACGTGGCCGAGTTGCTGTTCTGAACGTTTACTCGAGGGGGCATGGATTCGACCCGGCCTACCCATGTACAAGCCAAGTCTTCGAGGTACTTGTTGCATGCCGATATGTGTCGTGAATCACAGCTTCTTTCCCAACGCAGAAGAGACTGCAGTCTTGTCATCTTTGGAGCGCGGTCCCCCTTTGCCTCAGCAGCTTGTCTGTCTGGCGCCGCATGAACTAGGTCTGCTGTCGTGCAGCCATTCATGTTGCGGGAACCATGATTTGCGTCAATGCGCCAAGTTGCCATTGAAGGATAAGATCGGTCATGGTGCGCTGTTGGCTGAAAGGGGCCATTTGTGATAGCCTGCTTTGCGTCTCGCAAGCTTGGATGGCCATGATGGTCAATAGCTGAAGCGGAAGCATGCATACCTTAAGCTTCTGTCGCGTCTTCAGGGATCTGGGCAGCACTAACTCTGGCAAATGGTGTGCCTCTCTGGTGCGAAGTCAAGCCGCCATGTATACAAAAGTCTGAGAATGGTATCGTAGCCCTTGAAGGCCCGCCGAGAGGTCTTCAGAGGGTCGCCGTCTAACGTAGAGGCTGCGAGGTCTCCATACTTCCTACCACAACCCAAGAGTCAAGCTTTTTCTCATAAAGACTGGTCTGGTAGGCTCCCTGCCAGAGATATCAAGGTTCGGATACCGTCTCTGGATTTCCATCTTGAACATGGCGTTTTCGAAAAAGACCAGACAAGGAGCCGCTAGACTCTAGTTCCCGGCTTAAGCTTGCCATGTGGGTGGAAGCCGGGACCGCCTCATTGAAGTACTCCGCGAGGAGACAGCGAAAGCGGAGCTCGAACATCTTGACTTTCCAAACCCCCCTGGATGATCCGTACCACTTGAACTGCTCGATACACGGGGTATGTGTCGTCGAACATGTCTGCGCTCGCGTGCTGTCTCGACGGCTCGCCATTGCAAAGCCTCTCGCTCCCGCGCCTCTCCTTTTTTGTGCCTTGATCCTAGCTCTGTGTTGTGATTTCCATGTGCGGGCGCTTCTGAGTCCATTCAAGTGCAGATATTAATCAAGTGGAGGTTGTCGAGAGGACCTCGAATGCAACGCTTTCTGCTCAAAAACGAAACAAGCTGCATTCAGGTCGGAGTTCTGCCAGGCAGCAAAGCCATTGGAAGCTTCCGTTTCGCCGGCGCGGCCTGGATCCCCATACCATGATGAAGTGCGCCGAAGGTCCAAAGCTGCCATCAGTGAAACGTGTTGTTGTGAAGTCTAGACATGTCGTAGAGAATGTATGGAAGTAACGACGCGAGATTGGCGTCGGCAATTCCTTTTCCTCCAGTCTTTTGATTGTTCATATTCGGTCCCGGTTCCAAGGTCACTGTGCATGCATTCGCGTGCTGGGTACATGGCATGATGGGGAAGGATGTCGACGTTGCCATGTATAATACAACACGGTGCAGGTTTCTGCTGCGAATGATCCTCGAGACCCCAACCCTTTTTGGATGTTGCTGCATTAGCTGAGAAACTTGGGAGGTCAGCCAGACTAGAAACGCCGGCGTGCAGCTGCGGTGGTGCCACGGCGAGGGTACTTTGATGTACATGAAGCGCTGCATACGCCGTTTGTACCCATCCGCCTGTTCTGCCGCTTCGTCCGTATCGGTCTCGCAGCAGATTTTCTCTCCCACGCTGTTGTGGAGGGAGCGGGTGCCTGGGTCTGCTCGCTTTATCTGTAAGGGAGGTTCTTGACAAATATTACAAGTGTTGATAATGGTCAGTCGGCTGTAAGAAACGCATAGCTCATATGTATTTCAGGAGCGGCGAATCCAGTAACACCAACGGCTTCTCACCCGCCCCTCCCCGCCTGTCAGGTCGCGGGCTCCTGCAGATCGTGATGTTCATCACTGCACCCCTTTGAGCCTCATGGGCGTCCAGCTGCGTCTCGCGTCGCACGACCTTTTGGTGCCCGCTCACGGCGGTCCCCTGCAGCAAGCCCAAAACTGAGATCTATCAACCCCAAGGCGTCCTAAGGTCGCGTATTCTGGTAGCTTCTCGGCTGGAACCTGCTCCTGGGAGATACTTGGCGTACCCACTCCGAAGGACTGAGGGGCCAGCAAGGCGCCGAGGAGGGACAGGCCTACCCTCCATCGGGAAACCCGGGTAAGAAGAGTTGCTTGACTGACATTGCAACTCTCCTGTCACTTCTCATCTTTCTTGCTGTGGTTGGTGTCTGCAAGCCACGTTCCAGAGCGGGAGCCAATCCCCAATTGTCTATCCGTCATTGATGGGCCGCGAGCCACGGGCGAAGTCACACATCGTGCAGACGCGCAGGTATAGTATCAAAGTGGGTAAACCCTCTTGTCTACCGTGTGTTGTCGACAGGCCTTGCATCGTTCCCATGGAGTTTTGCCGCTCTTAGCAGCCTGTGATCAGTCAGCCTGCATTTCTGCATCCAATCCATCGTTTTCGAGAAGATAGTGCTGCAAGTAGGAGAAGCGTGACCAGATGCAAATCAATCTCACCTCAGCCTGTTACCAGAAGCCGAAATCCGAGACCTCGAGTATAAAGAGTGTGCTTCTCAGCACGCTGTCCAAACGTCTCTGGACTCCTGCAAACCACACAAGCAAGACAACTTGAAAACCTTACCCCCCTTTCACCAAATTGACTAGAAAGCCACCCAATTCACGGTCGAAATTTTCCACACCCGCCGTATAATATGGATCGCTATCCCTGCGTCAACAGATACAAGCATGGCGTTGACTGCCCCGGCTGGGTCAATGTCCACGGTGCCCGATGCGAAGACTGCGTTGTTGTAAGTGAAATCAGAAGGCATGCTCATAACAGCTGACGCTAACGTGGTCCAGTACAACCGATAAGTTGAAGTTGCGGTGACTTCTTCGCCTCGTCCAGCATGGCATCATACTAGTCCAACCGGGACATGGCTACAAGAAAACACAATCCTGCAAAGGCCGACTGAGAAGCTGCGAACGACGGTCTGCGGACCCGGCCGCCTTGGAGCTGGGGTTTGGGCAGATGATCTGCGCAGAGAGAGACAGAACGACATGGCTTAGAGATTGGGGTCTCAGTCTGTATCGGATATCCATCATTTGCCCAGGAGTTTGACGGTGGCGATGGGCCTGATAGGCGGATACTGCAGGTGTTAATCGGTAATCAGAAAGAATCCAGAAGTACATTCCTTCGTCCTGCACCGGTAGCCAGCAGCCGCCGCGTGAAATGTTCTTGCGTCGATATGGAATGAATGCAACACCCTGAGTTGTAGTCCGAAATTAGGCGTCTTTCTTTGACCTCCAAGAAACGGATGTCACTTAAAATGTGGGCTGTTGAACTGGCAAGTGGCTAACAGTCCTGCGAATCATTTGTTGGCGCGCAGGTGAAAGCGAAGCACAGCCATAACAAGCTCATTTTCAAGATGGGGTTGATACGACGAGCGACTGGCATCGAGGTACAGCATACGCAAGCCTGCTGCAGACATACATCGCGGAACAACGATTACGATCGTGGCGCTGCAATGAGATCATGGAGCGTGGAGTGTCTGATTGGGCCGAGCGGAAAAGGGCGGTCGTAGCAAAGGTACATTTCGAAAGGTCAGCGGGGATCTCTCAGAGCCGGATGTCGTCCAAATCGGCGACAGGCGGAGCCATGGCCACCAGGGTTGGGGTCGGTGGAAGACGGCGTGATTGAGCCGGCGGCGGTGGAAAAGACAAGCTCTGCATCAAGCCGAGTCAGCCATGGGCAAATTGCTAACCACCTCGCCCAAGGTAGCAATTAGGGTGTCGCCTGATGGCGATTCGGGGTCGTTGACGACAAGGCAGAGCGAGAAGGATTCGATATGCTCATGCCGGCAGGCTGGGACCCACGCATGGAGAACCAGGGTCACCGAGCATTGGTGTTGTCCAATGCAGGGTGTTCGTGGTGGTGGTGGTGGTTGTAACCGATTTGACGAGTTTGTACTACATGAAGCTGATTGGGTTGGATTAGATCATCAGCGGGCTGCAGCAATAAGATGGGGTGAAGCAGGTCAAGGCCGGGCAGGGTGGGAGGGCAGTGTAAGGTACCTCGAAGCATGGTGTATATCCGCAAGGTATCCGTGGGCGAGACACAGGCGAGGTGTAAGACGACCCCAATCGCCAAGCCTTGATTGGAGCTTCGTCAAGGAGATATTCTCATCGTAGCATCTCGGATGCGAAGGCGGTCATTACGTCAGTGTCGGTAGGGTAGGTTGGATCTCGGTCTTGCGGCAGTCGCCCCTCCGCAATGACAGACAGAGTCTTCATTTCTTCTTCCCGGCGTAGGCGATGTCGGTGTTGGCTGACCCTTGCCGTCATGTATGCCAGTGCTGATGGTGAGAGTGTCGGCGTCGCGAATAGTACATGCTGCACGTGCGAGGATGTTTTCAAGGCGTCGATGCGGTTGGCAGAACAACTCATCCATTGTGACCTGTCGCCTGCTTGGGATCCTTGGATGCCGAAGAATAAGGCGTGGGAGCATTGGCAGAAGCGAGGCCAGGGTCGAATAAACCTTCTGATACGAGCTTATTGCGACGGCAATTGGCTGAGGACAGAAACAAGCGGCCTCATCTGACGCAGCAGTCTGGAGCCGTTGCAGTTGATGTTGGCTGCTGTTTGATGGTTCTGGTGTTGTTGGTGTTGAAAGGGAGCGACGGCAAGAAATGACAAAGGAAGACGGACAGCAAGGATATCCCAGAATGGAAAGTGCCTTCCTCACTACCTGGACTGGAGAAAGGTTGCGTGTGTGACCTCAGGCCATCCTGGCATTGCATTCCTGCGATTGGAGCACGCATGTAGGGCAGGTAGGCAGGTAGGCAGGTAGGCAGGCAGGTACTTTCCTCCATTTGACTGGAAAATATGTTAAGCGCTATGCTGTTTTTTTTGGCCTGCCTCAAAAGCCAGGAATTGAGTCTTTCATCCCTGTGAAAGGTACCGTGCTTCGAGAAGGCGAGCAGGGTCCCGGAAGTACCTACCTTACCTACTTTACCAGGATGCGATAGGTGAATGTGATGGCTTGCCAGACTTCGAATTGTTCATGATGGAAAATACCTTGTTGCATGTGCTCGGTTGACGATACATAATGATCAGGCACGCGTGGACGTACTCGCACTTGCACTTACAACCAATGGAAGGTCCCACCCTAACAGGCAATGCCTAAGGTACTTGACTCCCCGTTGGCACTTACCTGCCTTGGGCAAGGCAAGGTATTCGTATATCTACCTAAGACGAGTACCTTTATATGGGAAAAGTGGAGTCTGATCTCGCTCTTCCGGGAACAAGGACAGAGGTGAATACTTCACATTGCGACGGGACTTCACTTCATGGATGGCTGACGCGAGGTCCGGTATCACGGCTGTCAATGACACCTCCGCGACATCTCGAATTGGTCAGCACGCACTGAGTTCAATTGAATTATTGAATTAGGTAAGGCCTGCTCGCGGCATGTCATCCAGCGCGATGCTGTCTGGTCGACCAACGGTGAGATAATGATGGTGTGTCGCACAGAAAGGTGACACAGCAGAAGGCACACGCAACAACACAGCGCGCCCGCGCCGTTTTGACTCTCCACATCAGTGCCATGGAACTTGCTAAGCACCTAAGTCAGTCGGGACCCCAGCCGGCGCCGTGGCGCCGAAAGTTAGCCGGGCTAATTATGTCACCCCAACTCCGTCAAACACCGCATCTGCCCGACCACCTCCGAGATGGACGAGACACCCTGATAAAAGCGACGGGCAGACGAAGATGGCTTGGCAGGAGATGTGAGTCAACACCAACAGAAGGACGCTAGCTGTGCAAGGCATACGACGCGCAGTAAGTCTCTGTAAAGCAGTCAGGCAGTATGAGGTGACACAGCGCCACCAAGCCTATCTGATGCCCTCAGACCCTACCTTCCTTACCTTAGGGTACGGTACTGCGACAGAAGATGTGGAAGTGGAGGCCCACAACCGACCGATGTTCCATGCCGCGCCAGAACCTGCGTCAAAATCACCGCAGCAGCATGACAACGGGCGACGGGGCTACCGGGTTCACAGGTCACTGCGGGTAGGTGACACAGACCACATGCGGCCGAGTGGAGCCCGATTCCGAGTCCGCCTTCCTCGACATCTCTCATCCCTCAACCTTCCTTCCTCTCGGTTGGCTGTGTGTGGTGTGGTATTCGACTCCACGGCTCTCATACCTTCCTAACCTAGGTACGCCCACTGTGACAATTCTGCATCCAACATCAGTGTGCGCCTCTGCTCAATGTCGGTCTTGAACCCGCTTCTCAAAATGGAATGCCACCACGAACGACAACAGTATCCACGCGGTAATTACAACCTACTGATGTCTCTACACCGGAAGTCCCAGCAGCATTTCCGACGGAATGCTCCAAGACCCCGGGTAGCGGCTGCAACGCACACCACACCCATCTCGACAGCAGCCCTCATGTAATCACAAGCACCCCGGGTCATGTCTGCGATGAGATGAGGTGCTTTATCGGCTGTATTGCTTTGGATGCCATCCTAGGAGGGTAGTCCTTTGGCTATGCGATGTGCGCCAAGCAGATGCACGAGAGAGGCCAGGTAAGACCAGATGTAACGACACGGAAACGAGACCGAGGCCTGTGAAGGCTTGATGACTGAACAATGCTGAACGGTCAACAGGTACCTCTGGTCGCTGACGCAGATTTCATCGCGGCATCCATCGCAACAAATGTCGCGGCATCTCGAGAAAACGTATACCCGACTGACACAACGGTCGCCTCCCTCGAAACACCTTAGCTGTCCTTTTCTACGCCCGGGGAGGCGAGATTACGGCTCGCAGGTCATGTCGTGGTCACCGTCTTTGCGTGAGCCGTCGACATTGCGCCAACAAGTCGACATCACGATTCACGATATGGTCACCTGCTGCGCCACCTGCCTCCAAGACCATCCCAATGCAGCCCTTCTCGCAAATCGTGTATCATTCCAGCCTATGACAACCTATCCCGCCCCGTCCTGCTCAATGGTGCCCTGACAGCCTCCACATCTGTGTACAGTACCCAGCCCATACTTTCTAGCCAAGGTACTTTGACACGCCACTGGACTTACATAAGACACAGAGCCTCTCAACGTACCTGCCCCTCGTGGCTAATGCATCAAAGGGGCGTCTGCAACCTGCGCTGGCTAGCTGGAGGTTCCTGACTCTCGGAAAAGATGCCTGTAGTGAGCACCCCACTGTCACAACAAATAACTCAGGCCATACTGCCACCTTCAGCTTGTCTGGGGTCCATCAATCTCGATTGCGCCTGGTGTGAGACCACCACTCGCCGCCACTGACATATCAACATGGCGCATATTATATACCTCCGTTTCAATGTAAACTGCAACCGCGTGGGATCCTGACCAGCTCTCCCGAGGACCAACGCGCCACTAATCAGTTGTGGGGTCCTTACCCTCGGAAACTGGTGGTGTGGTAGGCGCACACCCTTTTGCCGTCAGCACAGCATGGCCCTGTATCACCTGGGTTGTCACAGTGGCCGCTCGTGACAGATTCAGAGAAAAAGCGGCTTACAACTTCCAAAAGTCCGGTAGAGGCTCCCAGCCATCACCAAGACCGAAGGTGGTGGACAAGGCACCCCGCCACCTCACATCCCGATTTCGGTACCCAAAAAGGATCAGATCGGCCCGGAGCATCCCACCCGAGTCGCATTGCCCGCGGCAGAACCTTCAGAGGGGGAATCTTTTTCCGTCGCACTTCACTCTCACCGGAATTCTCGCGACCGGCAGGCAAGGCGATGGACGGTCCCGGTTTCTGGCCGTGAGCCCCTTGAGAGAGAAGTGGCACCGTCAGTCGCCTCGGGTTATTTGTGGTAACCCTGTTGCAGCCCGGCGATAACCATTTGAGGGCAACAAGAGAGGTATCAAGATCGAAAAGAGGCGCTTGCAGCACTGGCTGCATGGCAATCCAATCAAGCCAGGCGTTCAGAGGAGGCCAAGAGGCAACCAGGTCAGAGCAGACAAGAGGCACACCGTAAATACGCATGGATGGGTACGTGGGAGTACGACCTGCATCAAAGTGGGTGTCCAATCACGTTCACCAGAGCCAGCGTTCCGGCCCTCCGCCTGGCATTGTTCCCCATACTTGCGTGTTGGGTGCAGAATGAGATATTTGCAGCATCTCGACCGGGCCGTGGAACCCTTCAGGTGCCCCCGAAAAGTCGCCTTACCCAGTCACATCCATCGGGGAATACTCCGACACCGCAGCATTGGCACGCGTACGTTGCGAGAGACGCCCTCCTCTTCAGCCCGCACGGCTTCTTGCTAGCTCGTCCGTCCCATACCTCAAGAAACTTGAAGTACGTACGGTGTGATCGTCGTTATTATCGGATATATCTGGATGTTTAATGTTTACTTGGGGCGAGAAGGAAGCGGGTCACAAGGCAATAATATCAATGTGCTGCAATTAAGTATCATAAAGTCATCTCACAAAAACACCCGAAGCCGTATTTATACCAAGGCTGCAACACTCAGAAGCAGCATACCAACAGCCAGTGCCCACGTCGCCGGCGGTGAGAGGGATCCAGCGGCATTGCCCAGTCCAAACGGCAGTCCCTGCGTCTTGAACGTGACGTTCTGGGGGATGGTCTGGTTCCAGCACTGTGCGTTGCTGACGTCCAGATTCGTGAGGTCATTGGGCACCTTGAAAAACATGTAGTTGTTCTGCGGGATGTCCTTGAATCCCTCCGTGTTATACGGGAACTTGTCACCATCGTCGGTGGCGCTGGTGTTGCGCAACAAGATGCACAGCACCTGGTTGGGGTAGTCCTTGAACATGGCGGGGTACGCCTTCATCACGTCCGAGTTCGTGGTGTCGCCGACCAGGATGAACTTGCGCTGCGGGAACGTCTGGAAGATCTTGTCGAGCAGGAACCGACGGATCGACAAGGTCGCGCTCACGTCGGAGAAGTTCAGCGGACGGGTGTCGAAGCTGCCCAGGGGGTAAGTCTTGTAGATGAACTCCATGTAGTTGCGCGTCACTTGCTCCGGCGTGGTGGTCAGGTAGTGGAAGTGGAAGTCGGGGATCGACGCCGACCAGTTGGCGTAGATCTCCGGCATGTTCTCCCAGGGCGTGAATGGACGAGCAAACGAGTTGAGGAGACCCTCCTTGGGCTGGTAGATCTTGGTGATGCGCAAGATGTCGTCAATGTCTGACAAGACCGTGATGCCCTCAGTAGGCACGAGGTACGCCGTCGCATTACCCGTCAACGTGCCATTGGTGTACATGTTGAGCGTCTGGATGGAGCTCGTCTCGTTGCCCGGAAGCAAATGTCCGCCGCCGCTGCCCGTGGTGTTCTGCAGTTTCACAAACGCGTCAAAGTCGCCTTCCGAGGTCGTCAGATACGGCAGGTTGACCCTCTGGGCGCCGCCGCGCGCATTGACGGCACCTCCGCTCGCGCCAGGGCGTACCGCCACGTCGTTGACAAAGTCCATGGTGACATTCTGGTCGCCCTGCTGGACGACGAAGATGGACTTGGTGACATTACGCGCTTGTGCTGCTTGATCCGCGGGCAGCTGATCGACGTCGACGTCGATGAGGAAGATGTTGGCCAGGTCATCGACCTTGGATTGGCTGATGTTGGGCTGCTTGAAGACGTTGCCGTGGATGCGGACGTTCCAGCCCTCGTCGGTCCAATTGCCGTACGCCCTGGGAAGCAGGCAACAGTCAGCATGATGTAATGTTTGGGGTTACACAAGAGGAGTCTTATTTTGGTTTTCGCCTCCCGGTGAATGCTCCGGCGTGTGTGTGAGTGCTGCGAGGTATACTTACGGGACATTCAGGACTTGGGTGGGCTGTGCCTTGAGATCACCGTCGCTGATCCCGAGGGAGCTAAGCACCGCGCTGCCGGTCGGGAAGTTTTGGAAGAAGTTGGGGACACCGGAAGCGACGAACGAAGCGACATCGCTGCCCAGACCGCCGAGAACGCTGTGGACATAGCTACCGATGTCATCGGTGAGGTCGGGGCTGCGGCGGACGCGGGTAGGTGGAGGAGTGATCATTGGGTGTGAGGGATCGACGACCGCGTGAGGTGGATCGGCGGGAGCGGCGAGGACTGCCGGCAGAAGCGCCAGAGGCAGGAGAGACGCGCGGAGCAGAGCCATGATGATGATAACTCTGTGTAGGAGTCGATTCGATGATGCGAGTTCGATGAAGAGGTGACAAACCAATCGATCCCGAGTGTGACAACACAAAGGGGCAGTAGCGTAAACGGCGAATTACACGATCCGATGCAGCACCGGGCCTGATCAAGCGGAAGGACTCTCAGAGGCCTCGCCGGGAGAAACAAGAAAACTCGTCGCGTGTGTGACGACGGGTGAAGAGAAGACGGGAGGGAGAAGTCTATTGTGTTTGTCTGTTGTCCCGCCGTTGCTGACTGTCTCTCACTCTAACCCTCCTGCCTTGAATGAGATGGCGGCGGACAAGGCCTTGTTCTTGGCCCCAAGCCGTTCCTGGCATGGCTGCAGACAGTGACGTCAAAGTGCTGGGGGTAGCCTAGGCCCGAGATCGACTGTCTAGCGGGTTTCAGAAGTCTGCGAATGGGGGAAGCGAATCAAGCTTCTTGTGGTGGGGCCGCTGTCACTCTAGCGAATGAGTGGCTTTCGGACCACTGCGAAGATTAAGATTGTTGGCCGAGTGCGACAAGCTTCAAATTGTTCAATAGATGGGATGTTCCTGGAGCGTTGACGAGCTTTTTCTGCAGAAGCATTTGGAAGCCAACGCAAGTTTCAAGGGTTGTCCGTGGACTGCGGCCAAGTTTAAAGTAGGGCACCCTGCGCCATGTGTCTGGACCCATCTGCTCCCCGTTCTCAGCCCTAAAACACTATCAACCGCATCCAAATGCCCCCTGCTCGCGTATCGTGGTGTTCGGTCCTGTCCGAACGAGTTAGCACCTGTATCAGAAGTAATTGGAAAGAGATGGGTGTGACTTATCCCCAGTTGCAGGGGGTTGCCAATCTCGCCATTGCTGGAGAGATGGCAACCAGGGCTACCTTCCGATGGCCTGCCCTTTGATTCGAATAAGCGCTCTCTGAGCGGTTTGAAAAGGAGCTGCCGTCCATATCCACACGATTCTGGACAAGCACAAAACTTTGACTCCAACACGAGATGGGTCCCAGAATCGAATGGATCTGTCCGACAGCCCCCCTCCTCCTTCTCAGAGTGCAGCGGGGATCGCTTGCATTGCCCTCTGCTCACGAGCCGCAGCCTTCATATACTCAGCTAAGCAGGGACTCGACAAGCTGAATCGCAGTCTGGGCGGGCCCTGAACAATCGAAAAGACTCTCTCTGCTTGTATCGCACGGCCTCCTGGGACAAGTTTTCGTTTCCTCTCCGTCTGTGTGTGTGGACAAAGGAGGGCATTCCGCGCGGACGAAAGACATCCATAAACTACCGCGCTCTCATCCGTTGAAATTCATGACTGAACGAACAACGGGGAAGTGTTGGTCTCCGGGGAGGACCAACGGGGATTTGGCGTCCTCCGATGTCGTGGGACAGAACCCACGACTGGAGGCTGATGCGCCTGGCCAGATCACATGCAGGCATGTCACATCCAGGGCAGTTGCCTGGGTGTGGTTCGGGGGGACGCCTACTGGCTGCGAGATCCGATGCTGACAGCTATTCTGCTGAGTAAGTCCCAAGCCGTGGTTGGAGGTGTGGGTGCCGAGAGCTGTCAGCATGGCAATTGGTCTTGTCAGATCATAGAGTTTCCGTGCGTAGCCATGGAATCCTCGCAACACTGAAGTGCGACCGGCAAGGGAAGACCACGACGATGTTGAAGAAACTTCGATGCTGACTGTTTGTGGCCAACGCTGCGCTCTGCCCACTGGTCTCCTCATACAGGTCGATAGCCGCCACTTGGGTCTATCATAAGCCTGGAAAAAGCAGTGTGCTGCCAGCAAGATCCCGCGAGTCATGTTTGCTGTCACCCCCAATCGACCTACTCTTGGCCAGAGTACTGGTTCCAGCGGATGGGTTCTGACGAGCGGCCTCAGACCAGAGGCTCTTACACAACGACTCATAGTAACCCTCCTTTCGCGCACCAGATGGTGACTGGACTGTGTTCCCTGCCGGTCCGTCCACGTCGGCCTCGCTCAGCTTACACCACTTTTCAGCGGCGAAGCCTTGCTGCAGCCAGGCGGACTTAAAAGGCAGAGTCGACGACTGCAGACGCAATACTTGAACCAAAGGGCAACTTAGGGTTAAGTTCCGAAACCCATTCTCTCGGCGGGACTGCATTTGTCGAGGCCACGATAGATCCAGCCGCGGCAAGCGAGGTCCTGTTACAGGCTCGGAAGCGACGTATCGTGGTCTCACAATCCGTGCCGAGGGTCTGCGATAGACATTCTGTGAGGAAAATGAGAGTCGGAGAACTGAAGGGAAGGCGTCGTGCGAAAAACCACCGCGTCTGGGGCAGACACGGGGCGAGAGAGCCCGTAGATCGATCGGGTAGGGCGCGTCCAGCTGGTCCAGGTCGCGATTCGAATTGAGCCCCGGCGAAGTTGAGTATCCGGCATTGGCTCCTGCAAGTGGTGCGCAGCGAAAGCGTGTTGGTGGAAAAGTTGAACCTGGAGGAAGACTTCGAATAGAAGGAGGGCAACCTGAGCTAGAGACAAACAATCAACGCGAAAGGGAAGGAGACGCGTCTGAGACCTGGCAACCACTTCCCGCGTGGGTGAGCGCGCCTGCACGTGACACGACCCACACAGTGAGAACTTCTGAGCCGCTTTCAACTTCGCACTCATCGTCTTCTAGCACCAGTGAATTATTACTAAGACGGGATCTTGAAGTCTTTCACATCAATAATCAGCCGCCATGGAAACAGACAGCCCTGAGAAGGACCCAAAATCCAAGCTCGCCGATGGTATTCTTGATGCCGGAAAACGAGCGTTTGATCCTTCCGCCGATGCCGCTTCGAAAGAAGCCGCCCAAAGAGAGTTCCAGGAGCTCATCGATGGGTAGGTGAATTCGGCTTGGCCAAGCGTCTAAGAAGCATCGCATTCTGACGAGGTATCTAGGAACGGCGCTTGGAACCTTTTGCCGGTGTTGAACGCTCTGATCAAGCCCAATGTTGCGCCGTCATGGCTTCGCCCCGAGCTGATAAAGATCTTGACGCTGATCCCGTTGCGGCCGGACGGCGTGCGAGGAACCATGGAATTCGTCTTTTCTGTGCATCCCAGCAGTACACTCAAAGCCTCAGAGGCTGCGGCTCCTCAGAAACGGGGCGCCAACATCACGCAAGAAGCCATGGCCGTTGTGACTCGCATCATTACATCGCCTCCCACTATTGTGTCTCCAGAAGATTGGTTCTCGGCAGTTGCACCTCAGCTCATCGTTTTGTTGGACGGCAAAGAAGGTCCGGAACTGACAACAGCTGCGGCTCAGATTATTATGTTTGGCGTGTTAGGAAGGAAACAATTTGGAGCACCCGGTGAGTCCTGTGGGTTGGCGTTTCATGCATGCACTGACGTTTGCAGGGTCCCCTGGTTGGAACACCTTTGTCGAGCCGCTATTGCGCAATCTGAATCCATCTCGAAAAGGCAGCACTGTGATTAAGAAAGAGGACTCTGACATTGTCGACCTCAAGATCAAGCAAGAGGACACGGACGTAGTGGATTTGAGTGGAAGGGCGGCTCTCGTCACTGCGGACGACTTGTTTGTCACTTTTAAGCGCCTATCGTACCTGATCAACTCAACGCCATATCCCGCACAAACAAGACGGATGCTTGATCCTGTTCTGCTCCAACTATGGGCGGTCTCCTGCTGGGGCGACACCAGCCCGAAAACGGAAGAACGGTATTCGAAGCCAGCACGTTCGCTGCTTCACACCTTTTTGAAACTGAGTGCTTCTATCACCAAGCTTCATCTTATCATTGAAAACCTCGTTTACCATGGAGAAACGGCCGAAGGCAGCATCAAATGGCAATATCAGGCCACATCCGATGGAGACCTGCAAATCATTGCGACTCCACTCGGTCAAGGCTCGCAACTTCCAGAACTCAACTGGGGAGAGATCCAAAAGCGATCGTCTGCTCTCGTCAGACTCATGACGGCGAGCTGCACTCCAGAAGAGATATCATTATTCTTCTTGGAGTTGTTGAGCCGGTGGTTCCAGTCGACCACGGCTGCAAAGAAGGCAGAGGTCTTGTTCAAGTCCGAGGAGGGAGAGAGTAGTGACGAGATCAAGAAGCTTCTGGAGATCACAGTACTGCAGAAGATGCTGGAACAAGCCCCAGACAAGCTCATCAGCCGCGTGACGCAAGTGCTCGAGCTGGTGTGCCAGATCCTGGATCCGGCCAGCCTTCAAGATCATCCCGACGACATAATCGCTGTTGCTCTGAGTTTGCTGAATCTAGTCATCACCGCACCGGGCTTTAAGAAGTCGAGTCTCAAACCTGAAGCTTCCGAGACGCTGGAAAAGGCTCTCGAACAACTGGGCAACGCAGGACGACCGGATGTTTCCCCTACCGCAAAGAACCTAGCTCTCCTACTTCAGTATCGCGACGCCATCGATCCAGATGAGGAAGACGCGTTCGTGCCCAACGACAAGCAGATTGAAGAGAGGAAAACGTACAAGCTCGCTTTAGAGTACATAACCCAGGCAGATAACCCGCCTCCAGTACGTTCCGAAGGCCTCACCCTCCTCTCAGGTCTAGTGGCTTCGAACAGCTCGATTCTCGACATTCAGTCAACACTCGTACTTCTCTCGTCACTGCTGCAAGATAGCGAGGACTTCATAAACCTACGAGTCATCAAGCTCTTGACGCAATTGGCAAACAAACACCCGAAGGCAGCCACACAGGAGATCCTAGAGCACTACCTGGATGCCAAGGAGACGTCAACAACCGATATTCGTTTACGCTTTGGAGAGGCGCTACTCCAAGTGATTGAGCGCCTCGGTGAAACGTTCACTGGAGATGTTGCAAAGAGGGTCTCTGAGACGCTTCTGTCAATCGCTGGAAGAAGGGGCCATCGACCGAAAACGGAAGCGAAACAAGCTCGCGAGAAGCGCCTGCAAGACATGAAGAAGAAACAGGCCGAGGACGCCTGGGGAGGCGACGTGCCAGATCTTGGAGACGAGATGAATGAAGATGAACAGGCAAAGAACGAGATCTTGACTCAGATTGTCGAGGGCTGGGAAAGCAAAAGAGGCAGCGAAGATGTCCGGATGCGGACTTCCGCTCTATCAATCTTTTCCTCTGCAATCGAAGTAAACATCACTGGTGTTGGGTCCGATCTGGTGTCTATCGCAGTTGATCTCTGCATCAGTGTTCTCACCCTTGAGCGGGAAATGGAGAAGGGAATCCTTCGAAGAGCAGCTATCCTCCTGATCCTAGGATTCGTCAGAGCCCTGGACGATGCAAAGCAAACAGGCAGGAGACTTGGTTTCGGCTTGACGGATCAAAGCCGGGAGGATATTATGAGGACGCTAAAGTACATTGCCGTCACAGACAACGACGGACTGGTTCAGCAACACGCTCGCGATGTAATTGAGAGCATGGAGAACTGGCAACTTTCCACACTCCTTCCGGCAGAGAGCTCCGTTGCGGAATCAGGCATCGGTCGCCTGGCAGGCCTGGCAATTGACCAGGACCGGTCGCTCCCTTCTGTCAACACAAAACGGCCCAGGATAGAAGAGATTGAGTGAACATGGAATTTTCACTGAGACGAAATCTTTTCCTTTGGGACCGTGTAAAATCATCGGCAGGGCGGGAACAATACGTGTGATCGATGTTCCGATCTGGTTCAGATGAGGTACGGCCCGGACCGGCCCGCCACAAAGTGACCAGGGGAATGGGCGAACACCGCTTAAGTGCATAAAGCGCCACGTGATCGCGCGAGGCGCGCATTCCAATGTCGCGTTTCTGAATAGAAAACAATTAAGCAAGTACCTCGGCGTACATCCATTGTGCCCCTCGCAATTCGCCTCACACTAGACACGCGCCTCGACCTCCTCCACCGCCGACTCCCTTTGCCACTGCGCGACAATGGCTCCTGCCCGGGTCATCGCAGACTCGGACGACTCAGACGATGACTTCGACCTGGAAGACGGTCCAGCGAAGCCTCCAACACCCAAGAAATCCAGCGAAGGACGTTTCTCCGATCCAGTAAGCGCTGCGACAGGCTCGACCGACCCTCAAGTCTTCCAAGAGATATACAACGACCAGCGAGCTCCAGCTACAAACGACATCTTGTCGCATCACGATCATTCCTCGGTGCCCCACGGCGCGGTCTGTAGCTCCGCATCTGATGTCATAAAGGCTGCGACGAAGAAGGACACCAACACCTCGTCATTGACTTCAATCACCGACCCGACTATGGGATCGAATCGGACAAAGAAGGCAAAGAGACCGGAGATCGTGGACCTTACGCAGGTCACGACCCCCGGGAAGAGTGCCAATGACACGCCGAAGGACATGTGGGACGTGCCTAGCAGCCCGGCCGAACAGCCAACAGCACCGGTTGCTACCTTGGCCAAAAACAAAACGCCTACAAGCAACAAGAGGAAGCGAGTGAACAATGTCGAGTTTACCTCTCCATTAGCCATCGAGATGCCCTCCCAAGGGTCCACACAACCGTTTGACGTCACCCCGGTAGGGAGAGCCAACTTTTCTCTACCTCAGGCAGCCAAGAAACAGAGAATAGATGCACCGGTGTCATCGGCGGCGACTGACGATATTGACATGGTGGTCCCCCTCGACGATGGTTCTGTACTGGTCAATAGCCCGATCTCGGGACAGAAGCAGGTCTCTCTGTATATCGAACCCCGAGCTCTGACGGCTAGCCAACAGCTGCAATACGAGTATCATTCAGTCGATCCGTCGCCGGATGACCAGAGACCACCGCCTTCCCGCCATTTCACAACCTTGCAAGCTGCAGCACGCTCTAGTGGAGCTACGACTATTGCATACTCTACGCCCAGTCAAACACGAGTCCGGGGAATGCCCCAAGAGTCATTCGTAGATGATACGAACTCTCGAACGGCGTTCGAAGCCGTGCAGGAAATACGAGAAGTCATTGACCCCGAAGCGACAATCGAGATCCAATCATCACCGGACATCATATCTGCAGCGCCTGTGCGCAAGAAGCGCAGTCAGCACCGTGATGAATCTCCGCAGGCTGCAGCGTTGCATGTTGCAGACGATTGGAACTCGGACGACATTGGGTTTCCTCGTGAGATGTACAAACCTCGACCAAGCCGACGAAGGGGTAGCGACGCTAGTCGGCAGAGCGATAACGGGAATGCCACATTCACAACAGTCCCCGAGGCTGACATGGGACCAGCTGCACAACTTATCGAAGAGGCTGCTCCACCAGCCAGCCCTCCCAAACCCAAGAAGAGAGGGCGCCCTAGGAAATCCGATGCAGCAGCAGCTCCTGAGCCTGCCGAGACCCAAGCACCGTCACCCGGAGTCGCACCCGCAGTTCTGAGTGAGGTCGCCGAGAGCCCAGCTGCAGCGGAACCAACGTCAGCGGCTACACAGCAAACCAAGAAGAAAAGAGGCCGGCCAAGGAAGTCTGACAAGGTTGTCGCGGCGCACGTGCAGCAGGAACCCGTGGATCAGCCCGCAGCCGTTGAACCCGCTGACGAGGCCAAGAATATTGCTGTTCCAGTGGATTTGGAGCCTGCGGGTGATAACCAATTGGAGAAGACCAGCAGGTCAACCAAGCCCAAGAAGAGTGATAAGAAGCGATCTACAGAGGAGGTGACCGGAAAAGGGCCAGCGAGTGAGACTGCAAGTGAGGCGGGCGAAGCACGGGCTCTGCAGCCTACAACGGCCAACTCGGGGCTGAAGCCCGGTTCCGATGGTTCGGGTCCGCAAAGCGCGGCAACAGAGGGAGAGGCGGCAGTTGTCACTCCCCAGAAGAACGAGGTCAAAAAAGAGATGGCGGGCAAAGTCGATGGCAAGCAGGGGGTCCCAACGCCAGCATCGCAGGCTGGGAAGCCTCTCTATCGGGTGGGGCTCAGCAAGAAGTCGAAGATTGCACCACTGCTTAAAATTGTGCGCAAGTGAAACAGTTCGATGGAAATCGGCGCGGGGCTGACGGTGGAGGGGTCAATGTTGACCATATTTCTTTTTTCGAGATACCCGGGGCATTGTGGGAAGCAGGCGTTTAAGGCACGGCACTGTGAGGGTGGGCTGGCCAAACAGCATGAGGCATACGATTGATGAGGCTCGGCGGTATTAATGATACCGACAGGATGCTATAGCAAGCCTTTTATGGATATTCGATTTACGACGGAAACTTGCAACTGTTTCAGTCACTCCTCCTGGTTGAATCGAGACATGAATACTCATCACGGTTACCCAAACCCAAGAACAGACCAAACTGCCAGTGACACTGGACGACCGACTCACTCGACAGGTCCTTCGATTAGCCAGCCACAGCTACCAGCCTCGGCGTCAGCGGCACAAGCAGATTGTCAGCACCCGAGCTGTCAGAGCTCAATTGACTCGATCTGATGGAGGGGGATGGAGGGGTAATCGGTTGGAGGGGCAATAAGAGGCGCATATTGCATGTTGCATGCTGCTGGCTGCAGCTCAGGAGGTGGACATGACACAAGGAACTTCAGGCGCACGGGTGCATCAGCTCCTGTGCGACGCTGGAAAGAGCTTGCTGCCCATGATCCGTCCAATCACAGAGCCAGAATTGGACATTCCGGCGCCGAAAACCAGGATTCTTGGCATCCCGACATGGCCCAGAGACACTCGTCGGAGTGGAAAGTGGACATTTGGGGGAGGGATGAGAACCCCGCGGCCAGTACTTTTTTTTATTTTTATTTTCTTCCCTGGTGGTCTTCCTCAGCGCAGCGCAAGTGCCATCCAATGTCCCATGCCATGTCCTGCCCACCCGTCCGACGCTGTTGTCACCCCGCCGCCGCCTGCCTCCCGATTGACGGCTAGTGCGGGGCAAAATTTGCGGTTACTCACTCCTGAGTTACTAAAGTTGCGCAAGACCAGGACTGGGACTGTAGGCACGGGACATGGAGGGGAGGACCTAATTGCAGACTGGAAGACGCTGGAGAGCAATGACTGTGGACGGCGACGGGAGGGGTCCCGGGAGGGAAGAGGAGAGGAGAGGGGCTCTTTTTTGTTGGCTCGACTCGCATCGAGTCGAGCCACCACCGACTTTCGGCCACTTGACGTGCTTGGTGTGACTCGACTTTTTTTCTTTCCCCTTCCGTCCATCGCTCCATCCCGCCCTTCTCAGCCCGAGATCTTGCATTCGCAGAGACGAGGTCTCGTTACTTTTCCCCTTCCATTTCCCGCTCCCTTTCAATTGGGCTTCGTCCTCTTTTCTGCCCATTCCCTCCTCACCGCATAAAGGCATCATGGCCACCAACGGTACCACCACCAACGGCCAGACCGGCACCGGCGCCGACACCACCCACACCCAGTCGCAGCGCTACCTGAGCACCCGCGGCGAGGACAGCGGTGTATGTTATACCCCCTTCTCTCGAACCAATTGCTTCTGCAAGCCATTGCGCGCAACTCCTGAAGCCACTGCCTGCACAGCGCTGATCGCATCTCCAGTTCTCTTTCGAGGAGGTCGTTCTCAAGGGTCTCGCCAGCGACGGCGGTCTTTTCATCCCCGAGCACATTCCCCAGGTCGCCAACTGGCAAGACTGGAAGGACCTCTCCTTTCCCGACCTCGCCCACAAGATCCTCTCTCTCTACATCTCCGCCTCCGAGATCCCCTCCGAAGACCTCAAGGGCATCATCGACCGAAGCTATGCCACCTTCCGCCACGCCGACACCACACCGCTCCGCCACCTGAACGACAACCTCTACCTCCTCGAGCTCTTCCACGGCCCGACCTTTGCCTTCAAGGACGTTGCGCTGCAGTTCCTCGGCAACCTGTTTGAATACTTCCTCGTGCGCAAGAACGAGGGCAAGACTGGAAAGGGTATGCTCGCTGGAGCCCGCGCGGGGTAAACTGCGCCTGTTGGACAAGCCAGACTAATACGTTGCGCAGACAGACATCACTTGACCGTTGTTGGCGCTACGAGTGGTGACACAGGATCCGCCGCCATCTACGGCCTGCGTGGCAAGAAGGATGTCTCCGTCTTCATCCTGCACCCCAAGGGTCGCGTGAGCCCCATCCAGGAGGCCCAGATGACGACTGTCCTGGACGAGAACGTCCACAACCTTGCCGTCACCGGTACCTTCGACGACTGTCAAGTAAGTAGCCCGTCACCCGATTGTGCGCCTTCACCAACACCAATCGTTTCAGGACATCGTCAAGGCCCTGTTCGCCGATTCCGACATCAACTCGACGCACAACCTCGGTGCCGTCAACTCCATCAACTGGGCCCGTATCCTCGCCCAGATCGTCTACTACTTCCACTCCTACTTCTCCCTCGCCAAGACCTCCGAATCCTTCAAGCTTGGCGACAAGGTCCGCTTCGTCGTGCCCACGGGCAACTTCGGCGACATCCTCGCCGGCTACTTCGCCTTCCGCATGGGCTTGCCCGTTGACAAGCTCGTTATCGCGACCAACGAGAACGATATCCTCCACAGGTTCTGGACGACAGGCAAGTACGAGAAGCAGCCCGCACCTCCCGCCGAGGCCACCGGCGGCCTGGCCACCGATGGCGCCAAGGCGCATGAGGACGGCGTCAAGGAGACCCTCAGCCCTGCCATGGACATTCTGGTCTCCAGCAACTTTGAGCGTCTGCTGTGGTTCCTCGCCTACGAGTTCGCCACCACCGCCGGCATGGACGACGAGTGGAACAAGAGACAAGCCTCCCAGGAGGTCGCCTCTTGGCTCAAGGACCTTAAGACCAAGGGCGGCTTCGGCCCTGTCTACAAGGATGTGCTCACCTCAGCCCGCCGCGACTTCGAGAGCGAGCGCGTCAGCGATCCCCAGACCGTCGAGACCATCAAGGAGTTCTACAACAAGATCGACTACGTTCTCGACCCCCACTCTGCCATTGGTGTTGCCGCTTCCCTCCGATCCATTGAGCGCGCCGCCGAGGTGCCTCACATCTCCCTTTCCACCGCCCACCCTGCCAAGTTCGCCGGCGCCGTCGACATGGCACTCAAGGAGGAGCAGGGATTCAACTTCAAGGAGAAGGTCCTCCCCACGGAGTTTGTCGGTCTGGAGGAGAGGGAGAAGAGGGTCACGGAGTGCGTCAACGACTGGCAGAAGGTCAGGGAGATTGTCAGGGCGCAGGTCGACGAGGAGCTCAAGGCTCTCCACAGCTAAGCGGGGTGACTGAGGGCTGAGAAACATACAACGCATAAGCATACAAGCTGTGTCGCGGTCCACTTTCGACCACGGCAGCAAGAAATACCAACGAGATGCATACGTTTTCTGGAGAGCGCTTGACGGCAGAGGTTTTTCTTTTCAGTCACCAGTGATCGGCATCTTGATAGTGCGCTACGCATCGTCAGACTGTACGTTTTTGATTTCATTCTGATATCTACACCCCATATAGAAAACACTTGTGGTTCGTCTGGGGGGCGGTTGGGCGGTTTGGAGAGGGGCGCAACTTGCATTGCATGAAGCCGTTTTGGCTGCGGTCGAAGACCTCCCGCATTCCGGGTGTGGTTTACAAAAACGTAAAAACGCAAAATAGGAGGGGGATCACGCGTGAATAGCGGAAACCATGATGATAAACGATATTTCGAGTTTCTGAGCCTTGATTTGCTGGGGGATGGTGACGGGAGGAGTGAGTGATGTCGTGTGATTTGTGTACTTGGATGAGGGACACACTGCGATATCCTGCGTATCATCGTCGATGCCTTCCACCATCCCTCCCTCTCCCCGGCCATGTACTTGTTCATCATCGCGATCGTCCTCATCACTGCTCACGATGTCGAGGGTACAAGCTCTCGCGCAGACGTCGATGATGCAGACGACGCTGGAGGCCGACCGGATGTCTCGCGCTTGGGGCATGCCTCCCGGGCGCTGGCTGGCTGGGCATGTCGGTGAGAAGCTTGTCTTGTCCTAGGGGGACCACCGCGGAATGATTGTTGACAAGGTCTTCCAACTGCAAAGTTTGGGCGGTGAAGTTTGATAGGTATCGTTTGGTGATTTGTACGGGTGCGATAGCATGTGACTGGGAGGGCGACATGAGTATAAAAGTCTGTAACATTTCCATGAGATTTCCGATTGATTTACAGGCACCTCAGCTCATAGCAACAGACAACGGACGACAACCATCTTATCAACTCAAACACATCACTGAACTTCGTTTCAAACAATCTCAGACAACATGCCCAACCAGATGAGCAAGAGCGATGCCTCTCGCATCCAGTCGACCCAGGTATGTACCTTCGTATTTTCATGTTGAACGGATCTCTCTCTAACTACCTATGATAGGCTCAGGGTGGAAAGGACATGAGCTCCGGCGGCTTTGCTGCGCGGGCCCAGGGTGCTGGAGACAGAAACGCCAACGCTGGTCAGCAGGGTCAGGGTGGCCAAGGAGGACAGGCCCAGGGAGGACAGCAGGGCCAGCACAAGTAGACGGATGAACGAGCGGACGGTGGAGAGGTCGAGAGGTTGAGGGAGAGACAGGTGTTGTATTCACGTCACTCGTTTGTTTGCCGCGTTTGATAGGTCTATGGCAGAGAGAGACATCTACTTGTCTACTCAGTCGCACATCCTGTCAATCAGAGCGCGTAGATTTGTGTAGCAAGGTGGCTTTAAGATTTGTGAGATGAGATGACGGTGTCCTATCTTACATCAATATATACCTTGTTCATCGTCAACTGAAACAGTCTATCAAAGGACAGATGCGATGTTGTGGGAATCTGTATATCTTGACCGCCGTGTTCTCTACTTTCGTCCTCATCCAACGTGGACTTTTATTTGTCGTACATGACATAGATGTAGGTGTAAAGACAGAGAGATTACGTGGATCGTTATGACGCATAGAATATGAAGGAAAATAGATGAATCAGATTATTCATTCGCTCAAATTCAAGTCTAAGGTAACTATTGAAAACTTACGCAGAGCGGGCTTTCCACTGACGCGGGAGAGAAGAGTTTGCTGAAGAAGCCGCACTCACCGACTTCTATCGTCGACAGCTACTGTGCCTTCAGTGGGAAATCACACTTCAACAGACAAAGCTGTTCATTCCTTCCATTTGAACCCAAACTCAAGACGCGCCTTCCACGCACGCAGCCAGTGCCTTCCTTAACGAGGTTACCAACTTCAGCGTTCTCACTTTCCATCCAATTTCTCACCTTCGACCCATCCTCTTTCTCACTTCCAACCCCATCCACGCAGCTATTCTCACGGGATATTTAAACCCCCTCATCGAACGGGTTGTCGATGAACTTTTCTTCCTCACATTCGCCTGCTCTCTTTCACTGCTTCTTCCACTACTGTGAAAACCTCTACTGGGTGGGCTCGAAACTTTCTCAACACATCTACCTGCTCTCACCATCCGCACCGTTCGTTCCGACCCATACGACACACAATCACGTCCACGACACCTATCTCGGCGTCGCAACACAGCACACGATATGGAAACCGACCGGGAAAATACACAGACAAAGCAAGGCGGCCAAGGTCTTCAAGACGACGATACCAATATCGTCACGATGGAGCGCAACCAGTCGGCATCAGACCAGATGGCAAAGGCGGCTGAGCAGCTGAAGGCAGCGCTTTCCGGCGCCCCCCAACAGCAGAAGCGGAAGCGATGCGACGAGATCGGGCCTCACGACTTGCCCTCTACGAAGATTCAGAAGAGATCAGGACCCTACTCGGAAGCGACCCGAGGCAAGTCTGAGACCAACGCCAGTGAAGAGTCAGATGTGGACACGAACACCACCGCATCTTCTGACCAACGACTCAACCTCAGTATCATAGCCGATGACATCATCCCTGAACGCCGTGGCATTGCGTGGACAAGACCAAAGGCGGAAGACATCACCAGAGAAACCCATAGCCTTCACAACGAGATCGTCTGTATGTCAGCAGAGCCACTGGGCCCGGATCTGGACATCGCACTCCAACTTGCGGCAATAAATCCTTCAGCAAAAGAAAGGAAGGAAATCATGGCGCCCTTCATGGAGAACCTGCAAAAGGAGCCCTGTCTGCGACGTTTCGTCGTACGCCACGTCATTGATGAGGAGGAACGGTCAACGCTGGAGACTCGGGCGACGGAAGTCAACATGATGATTGCGATTCACAAAGCGACCGGACGCATTCCACAGGAGCGTAACGACTTTCTAGGCAAGTTAGCAGAACACAAGGCAAGAGAAGCCGCCTGGTCCGCCACAGCACGTTTCCTGGATGGTCGTCCCGCGTGTCCAAGTGCGCGCCTTACCAGGCTCTATGACACACTGTACACCTTCGAGAAGCAAGACGGAAATTTGCTGAAACGCGTCCAGGATGCGCTCATCTTGATTCGCTTGTGAGCCGTTGCAAGACACAATCGCATCATTCTTGGAACTCTTTTTCGGTTGCGTTGTTCCCTACAGGGAATTTGGCGATATGGTTTGGACGGCATTTGGGGCGATTTAAGGGGATATGGAAGGGGTTTGCGCGGGAGTTTTCTGGAGCATGCGGCAGTGGTCAGTCTGCGCCGCCTTAGTTTTCAATACAAGACGTTATTTGCATAGACAGCAACAAGATATCGCATCAAACACTTCACATTTCATTGCATTGTGAGCACTAAAACAGTTGCGTCAACTTGTCGCACAGAGACGATAGCACTTGATCTATAAATATACCTGTTCGTCGTCACATACACGGTATGACAGAATCTGACAGGCGAAACCCTTAGTGATGTGAGGGCGAATGTCAGCGTATCTTATCCTGAGCGGTGGAAGGCTTGTGGTCACGGAGGTACTCTTACATGGTGTCCCATCTCTAACAAGGCCATGTCGAAAGAGGAGCGTGTTAACGCAGGTGAATACTCCACCAGCCATGACGACAAACTACCCCGGTGATGATCGGGTCTTTTCAGATTCTCAATACGATCCTTGCATGTCTAATGGCCGCTAGGAGGTAGTTCTTAATGGTATGTTGTCTTGATCGTGACATGGGTCCCACCGAGAGGATAAAAGAATATGTCTTTGCAGAGGATCATTAGCATACTGAGACAGCCAATCTACAAATGAACTTGCGGCTGCAAACAGAGGTACTATCGGCTGACGAGTAAGGGCGGGGGTATATATTCCCGTAGTCTCGCCAAAGAATTCATTAGCGGACAAGGCAATGCCGTCATCGAGTGTTTGTACGTCGAGGTAGGAAGCAGCGGTCCGCTTTCCTGCACATCTATGACCCTCTGTTCAGGACATGGTCTCCCGTATTAAGCACCGAAGCCTGTGAAGTCGGCGCTGGCGTCTCTTTGACGGTGCTTTCTATCATTTGCCCGGGGGTATTCTGCATGTAATTGTGAGCTCTGTCGCCTCCCGCGATTGTTTAACCCGCAACGGGGGTTAGAAGTCGAACATTGCCTATGAGATGCTGGCTTTCTGCTAGACAAACATGCCAGGCAATAGTTGAAGCTATCAATAGGTGCGCAAGGCTATGACTTGAGCGATGAAATACGTGTTAAATAACTCGAATATTGCACTCGCAGATTTCCCAGACCAGAGATTCTGAGCCAAGATTAAGCTGTGCACAGTGGCTCCTCGTCCTGTTTTTGACGCCCCCGAAAGTCTTCTGTCGTCGTTTATTAGGCTAGTTCTCCGCAAATTGCTTCCCGTGCTCTTGATCCAGGATGGCGTCTGGAGGCAGAGGCATCTAACAGAAGGCATAGGCGATTTGAAAGTCAACATGAATTAATACAGGCATATATCATGAGTAGAGACAGATACACAGCCGAATGAGCAAAAAACTTAGACGCTCACGGACATAGCCGCTAGGAAAAGACGTCGAACCACTCAAAAGTTTCCCGTCGGTTGGGGACTAACCATTAAATCAAAGGTGAAAGCCAGTCCAGATGGGAAATAGCGCGACACAGATGCTGGGAGCGTTGGATTTTGCTGATCTCATTCCTTATAACTATTTCCAAGATTATCCACCGAGACAACAAATCAGCATCAGACGTGACCTGTCCCTCGGTCAGAAATCGCCCTGAACAATGAGAAGGCTCATGAAATGTCACCCAGCCTACCAGAGGTAAAGAAGGAGGACTTGCCGCGTACCGTCGCGCCAACCTCTCCTTGATTACTATTTAAATGAGGCTCTCAAGCCAGAAAACGACGATTTACCAACAATGAAAGTAACGTCCCGCACCCACTTTCCGGACACCCCCTCATTCCGGACACCTAAAAATGCCTCAATAAAATCTTTCTCTTACAACTTTGATCCTGAATAGCTTCACCACCTTAATCTCACTTATTTCCATCTTTATCTAACATCTTCTTCTAGACCATATGAGTCAATATATAGAGTATGAGATTAATCAGGCTCTTAATGCGATCTCTAATGGGCTTAGCGTGCGAAAAGCTGCATTGCAGTATGGGGTCCCAAAGTCTACTCTTTATGATCGTATCCAAGGCACCCAATCAAGAGATATTGCCTTCTCAGATCTACAGAGGCTCTCTCCAACCCAAGAAAGCCATTTGGCTGAATGGATTCGAATCCAGGCTGCCCTAGGCCTACCACCAACCCATCAACAACTCAAGGAATTCGCTGAGCGTATCCTACAGATCCATGGAGACGCCAAGCCTCTAGGGAAGAACTGGGTTCAGGCTTTTATCAAGAGAAACCCATCTGTAAGGGTCCAGAGAAGCAGAGCAATTGATTCCCAGCGCATCAACGGAGCCTCAACTAATGTCATCAGGCAATGGTTCAAGCACCTCGCCATCCCTGAGATCATAGCCATTAAAGCCTCCAATCGATACAATATGGATGAGTCTGGTATTCTGGAAGGCAGAGGATCAAATGGGCTTGTTCTTGGATCATCAGAAACTCGTTCTATCCGCAAGAAACAGCCTGGATCGCGTGCTTGGACATCTCTGATTGAGTGTATCTCTGCAACTGGCAAGGCACTGCCTCCACTTGTTATATATAAGGGCAAGAGTGTCCAGCAGCAGTGGTTTCCTCTAGATCTGACGCCATACGAATCCTGGAAGTTCACAGCAACAGAAAACGGGTGGACTTCAGACTCTACAGCTGTTAAGTGGTTGACAGAGGTCTTTATACCTTCTACCCAGCCAGCAGACCCCTCAGAGGTCAGATTGTTGATCTTGGATGGTCATGGAAGCTATGAGACTACTGCTTTCATGTATACATGCTTCAGAAACAAGATACACTTGCTGTTCTTGCCAGCACACACGTCACACGTCCTTCAGCCACTTGATCAGTCGGTTTTTGGGCCCCTCAAGGCAGCATACAAGAAGGAGCTTGGATTACTTGCTGAATGGGATGCTGGTACAGTTGTGGGCAAGAGAAATTTCGTTGTATGCTATGGCAAGGCGCGTAAGGCAGCCCTGACAAGCAAGAATATCATCAGTGGCTGGAAATGGACTGGTTTGTGGCCTATCAGTATGGCTAGACCCCTCATGAGCCCTCTGCTGCTTGAGAACACTTCAACCCCTGCCAAACCAGCTGGTCAGGTCTGCAAAGGGCTCTCTGATGGCAAAGCAAGCGAAAAATGGGCGGCAGATACATCAGCAGTCCCTTGGTCAACCCCCAAGAAGAGGGATGAGCTTCAGGATCAGTTCAGCCTGTTCAGCAAGCTGGATAACGATGAGCATACGCAACGCCTGCTTTTTCGGAAGGTTCAGAAGGGCTTTGATGAGAAGGCATACCAACTGGCAGTAGCCCAGCGAAAGATTGAGGCATTACAAGCAGAGGTTGATGCCAGTAGGGCCAGGAAACGCAAGAAGGTCAAAATGAGCCCAAATTCGAAGTTTGCTGATATTGAGGCTATTCGGAGGGCTCAAATCGAGGCGGGAGAACTTGAAAATAGTATAAATGAATCCAGCGAGTCTGAAAACCCTAGTGATAGCGAAAGTTGTATTATAGTTGCATCAGAATAGCAGAAGTCCTAGGTTTAAGTTACTGCGTTGATATATGGGGGCATAATTTTTGGGTGTCCGGAATGAGGGGGTGTCCGGAAAGTGGGTGCGGGACGTTACCTGCTGTCCCGGGCTCACCTCGCCCGCAAACACTCATTACCGAGCTGTCTCAGGATCAGATGTCCCGGCTGATATGGAACCTGTAACTTGAATGCATGCTCACGTCCCCGGGGGCTTGTTCGTCGTCTTCTGACGCGTGTTGTTCACAATACACCGCCGGGGGCCAATCTCCAGAGCTGGTCGAGTGCCCCTTTTTCATCTCATCTCATTGTGTAGCGCCATTCTATTCAGATATAGAGAGCACTTGGACAAATTCCTTCATTCGGAAGGGGAACCATATAATAAGCTTACCCGTCACATTTTAGGCTCAATGCAGCAACACAATCACAAAGGGCATCGGCTTCAATAGTTCTCTGGTCCAGACATGCATCATCACTCGCATGCACTAAGCCACAAAGGTGTGCTCGTGAGATGATAGATTCAACAAATCTCTTCGGACACGTCAGCGTCCGGCGGTTTTCTTATGATGGAACGCTTGAATACTACAGAGACAGCAATGGTACCAACCTCGACGCCCCGAAGCATGTTAGATTGGCAGAGACTTCATCGGGTTCTTGTTCGATACTTGACCAAGGATTGCTGCCTACATCATAACACCAGCAAAATCTCTGCTTTTCTAGAAAGTCTCAACAAGGGAATGGCAAAGCGTTTTATACGGCGGGCTCTGGCGCCCATGCATGAGTATACCTTTCTGCCGTCAACCGTCGCTTCGGCCATTCGCCTTATAAAAGACATCGTACCAGAAAGAATGATACTCAACAGAGCAAACCAAATGAACCTATTTGGCCATAACGCGCGAAGGAAAGGTGGCCTGATAAGCTCGAGGACGGTGTTCAATGCGCTGGCTCACCAGCATCGCCAAATCTTCTCCAGACCTCACAATGTTTGTATCATTGGTGTCTCTAGCCATTCACGTCAAATTATTCCTATGAATATTCAAATCCTCGCTGTGGCTGGTCGACAGTCATCACGGTCTCGAGGGGCGTTAAAAACTGGCATGGGCTTACAGACGGCGTGTGATGGCTTTACCCAAGCTCTCCAATACACGGACTGAGAGGACATCATGCTGAAATTCAGATTCAAAGACGACTAACATGTCCTTCTATATGCTGGGTACCTTGGAAGCTATCAGGAACGTTCGATATATTGCTGAAACTTCAAATTCATTGAACATCTATATAAGCTTAGCCATTTCGCAAGATTTAGTAACGGCCTAGGAAATCAAATTCATACAAGAAAATCGCTATTATAGCCTGTGACTACTCCTACACGTCCAAGCTATCGCTTATCTGGCCTCAAGATCAATAGCCCGACGGCATAAGTTCTTCTCACGAACAGAGCTCACCCTCGTCTATCACTTCCGGCATCGTATTATTGTATCTCCAACCGAATACCCACAGAATCGGTTCAGAGTTCGATAACCTCCATTTGACGCCGCTGAAGCTATGTGGCACGTTCGAAGCGAACATTTGTGGTGGGTTTCATGCGAACATACCGAAAAACTACATCATTTTTAGAGAACGTTAACGTCGAGGAACGAATTCAACATTATATACGGTATAATCTGGCAATTTACAATGAGTAGGTCGAGAGTACAGCCTCCGCGAGATCGTCAATGGTCGAGTTGACAACGGTACACTGTCCCTAAACCATGTCAGTGCTAGCAGGCAGCGGGAGCATGAGAATCTTGGCAGACAAGCTCGATCGAATGACTATATAAACGGTCTGCTCGGCTCGAAAAGCCTATGGAAGACACAATTACTCCGTATCCTACAGTTTCTTTTAAAAGCGTTTCTAATGAGATATGCCATACCGGGAAAATGATGTCGAATGAGTGGGTGGACGTGTTGTGTCTTTGATATCTCTGATCTGGCGTCATTCATCTCTGTCAACTATTTATTCTCCGAATATACGTGAAGTCTTGTCATGAATCGCCGGTGCACTTCTGTATCAATCGCTCTTCAGCCGGAGAAGTCGCTCGCTCGCGACTTCCGACCTCGAATGGTAGCTCTAGTGGATCGTCAACTTAGATTGCGCTGGCCGGCTCAACGATATGAAAATGTTCTGAGACATGAGTTATACCAGAGTGAAATTGCCGTGGCTACTAATGCGCAGCCTATACAGTACTCATTGAGAAGCCCCGCGTTGAAATCGGGTTGTCCAACAACTAGCCGGAGGAGTACAACGCCGAGTGCTCGCACCCGCGAGATGACGGCCAAGAACTTCAGGGAAAGCATCGCGTTGATCCAGTCCCGAATCTAGTCCCGGCTGCTGTGAATTGGACACGGCAAAGGTAAGCCCTTTTGCGTCGGGATTGAGACTCCGCTGATGGTGCCAGAACACCGTGTAGATATGACCTGAGCTGCACTTTCAAGGCCAGCGAGTGATTCTAACTCAGCATGTCCCTTTCCTCTGCCTGAGTCGAGCAGAACCCGACGTTTAGTTTAGGGGCCATGACTTTATGCAGACCTAAGCTTGAAGGTGACTTGATATGGTTTCTGACGGGATGACTTAGTCTCATAGCTGCAGTTTGTTAGTGTTTTGCCCAAGTCTTTAAGGTTCTTATTTTCCATGTCATTCATAGCTGCCTCGGTATGTCTCAGCTATTCCAGTGAAGAAGGAAAACCAAGGGGATATCAGTGGTTGGGATGAGACTCTCATAGGAACAAATTCCATATCCTACTTATTCTATTGAGAGCAAATGAAGTCTCGAAAGAAGTCCCTCTTCCTTATCCTTTTTTCTCATCCCCGTCGTCCCTGTCGTCCCTGTCGTCCTCGTCCTCATCATTTTCCCTCATCGTCCTTCTTCATAGCACAAGGCCATAGTCTTCATCCTTCTTGGCTGGCTTGACTTGCTGCCATTCATCGTCATATGGAAGACCGACACACTTCTCGCGGGTGAACCATTGCAGCAGTCGAGAGAAGGGACCGAGGTCGATCATTTCGACTTCGCCATCGTCGTTGGTCACTGCAACAGTCTTCTTCTTGGCATCCTCTGGCTTCACTGTCTCGATGTCGCCGATGATGAAAAGACCATCAGTATGGCGGGTGATACCGACAGCGGAGCGCTGTCGCGAGGCGACGTAGCCGACGGTGGACTCCCTCTCGACAGTGAGGACATAGAAAATGAAAGGCTTTTCTCGGCCTCGGAATGTATCGGCAGTGTGGACCGTCACCTTCCTGTCGAGGCTTGGCTCCCCCTCGAGCAGCGACTCTAGTCTCCTGTTCATGGCCGCATAAGGGGAGATAATGCCGATGTCCTCTGCATCAATCGTGCCATTGGATGCGTTGATCAGCTCGAGAATGAGTTGGATCGTCTTGTCGGCCTGCTGGATGTTGTAGCGCGAAGCTGTGAAGTCCTCAACCTTACATCGACCTTGAACATGGATGAAGACCGGCTGGATTTTGCCCTCGTGCTGCTTGCTCTTGATGGTTCTGTACTTTGACATCGCCCACTTCTCTGCAGCAACAGCCTTGGGACGATTCGCAATGCCACAACTGTGGGCATAGCTGAAGTCGCTCACATCGGGATAGAGTACCTCGGATGCGGGATCGAAACCACCGTCAACGATGCGCAGCTGCTCGTTCAACACACAGGTGGGCCAACCAATGCGACGGAAACGTTCGAGGGCAGAGACGCGAAGGTGACGAGCAAATTTGTTGACGAAGTTGCCCGACGAGTCTTTCTCATGCAGCGTCATGACCGTTGGTGGCAGCTGGCGCTCGTCGCCAGCAAGGAGCCAGGCACGGAAGTTTGGCCAACCTAGGAGTGCTTGGGGAACATTCATGGCGCCAGCTTCATCAAGAACACTGGCCTTGGCGATCTGCCGAGTGAAAGAAATGTAGGCTTTGTCCTTGGCGACGTGAGGAGTTGTAGCTAGGACGTCAGCACGAGAGATGAGGCTGGTCATCAGATTGCTGAGGAGGTTGTCTGGCTTCCGCATCAGGTCTGCATCGTTTGGATCGGGGTAGGTAGTCTCCCATTCTGTGACGATGTCATCCCAAGACTTCCCACCAGCAAAGAAGGGGCGCAAGGGATCATATGCCGGAAGGGCGAGATATTGAAGGCGGAGATCGTGAAGCTCGCCAGAGTCATCAGTGTTGAGTCGATAGTTCCCGAAACCAACAATTTTGAGCACCCACTCAGCGACCGACAATGGCATCTGGAACACGCGCTTGGACCTGGGCGGCTGCTGTGAGTTGTGATGCGCAGTGCAGTTGAAGGCGTCGTTGACAGTGCTGAGGATGCGCACATGCTCCATCTGGATGTTGTGGCCACGAATGACAACGGCTTATTGGCGGTGGCGGTGGCTGGGGAGGCTCTTGTTGTACTCATCGACGAATTGTCGGTTGAGCTTGTCGATGCGGCTGCACACGTTGGAGGTTGCACCGTTGGAGCTGGCATACACAAACACCTTATCGAAATCGTCATGATCAAGCAGGATGTTGACAAGTGTAGAAATGGCATCAGTCTTGCCGGCTCCGGGAAATCCAGTGACCATCAGGATGCCAAGGGGCACAGCTTTGAGATATTTCTCGAGTCGCTGACGTGCGACCGGACGCAAGCGAGATAGGATAAGCTCGCAGAACCGCTCATCTCTCGTCGAAAGGAAGTCGATCGCTGGAATGGTGCCGTGCTCTCTTGGTGCCAACGGCTTGATCGGGTTGGAGACACAATCTTTGTAAAAGTTCTGCACTGTGGAGGCGAACAGCTGATCTGTAAAAAGAGGAGCTCCGGTACGAGGGCTGGAGGCTGAAGATAGAGGCTGAGCAGGCGTGTGACGACGCGGGCCAAACACCAAACCGCGGAGGCCGTTTCCCTGAATGTATTGCTGTTGCAGCTCTTGCTCGAATTCAAGCCGCTCTATGACCAAAGTCTGCGTGAGAGACTGCTCAGAAGTGATAGCATCCTCGGCATTTTCGGGCTGCTCTGACTGAACGCGATCGGGGTCAGGAAGCGGAATGTTCAAGACATCCGCTGGGTCATAGGCTATGTCAGACTCTAATTCGTTCTTCAGCCTGTCCCAAGATGAGAGACGATGAACAGCATCGACGAGGCGTTTGTATGTCGAAAGATTCAGATCGATCTTGAGGAAGGCGGTCTCCTAGGTGTCGCCTGTGTCTTCCCAAGTATTGTGTAATTTGAATGGCAGCTCATCTTTGGCATCGGCGTCTCCAGACTCTTCGGTAGCTTCAGGGCGTTGCACAAGCAGGACGAAGTTGCCTGTGTGGTCAAGCTTCGAGACAGACGGATTGACGACAGTTCCTGGCCAGTAGTTGAAATCATCCGGCACGGGGTCCTTCGGCTTTATGGGCTTTGGTTTGGGCTGGAACGCGATGCCGACCGAGTCACCCAGCTGGGCTGTGCGACGCAGAGCTTGTGCGTACTTGGCACGCTGCAGAGGGAGGTTAGTCACTGGGCAGAGACGACAGGAAGAGCTGGGTGGCTCACGAATTCATCTGATAGAAGCATGACGGCGTACAAGAGCTGGCCAGGCTGGTCTTCATCTCGGTTGAGCCGGAGGTAGCGGACCTTGATGGGAACGTCGCGCATGACTTCGACCTGTCGGATGAGGTGAACGATGTCTCCAGCAACAGAATGAACCAAGCTGGTCGAAACATGACGGAATCGTATGTGCGTGAACATTTCGAGGTGCTGATTCGAGAGAAGGCCCTGGCCAGCGGCTTCATCCCACTCTTTCTTGAAACGTGCCACATTCCATTCAGGCCTATGAGAGAAACATGAGGTTAGCAATTGATGAAACAAGAAACATTTGGGGAAGAGCATACCTGTTGCTGAAAGGGTCGTACGAGAACTTGTGCTTTTTCACAATCCCCAGGATCGAGGACACCTTCTCGGACCAGTTCCGAACCTTCACCAGGCAGATGAACTCCGTTGTGCCGCAGCAGAGTGAATTCAGACTGATGCTGCCTTTGATGGGCTGGCCACGGTGCAGAATGCCGGCGTATTGCTCATCAGCGGCGAAAGGCAAAAGGTAACCGTCGATCACGGGTCGGCCGGTGATTTTGATGGCTGTCCAAGCTGTATCTTTCTGATGTATATCAGGAACGTATTGCCGGTACTCTGAGGGGAGCTCGCCGCATCCTTTGGTCTGAAGATCAAGTTGGTCGGCGAAGAATTTGAGCTTAATGGTAACGACATTGCGAATTTGGCCAGCAGAACGACTGCGAGTGGCAACGACACCGTCAGATTGCAGGATGGGGAAGGTGAGTGAAACGCCAGCATATGCTTCAACCTGAGCCGGAGCCGCCCAAATGTACTCGGTCTTGATCTCGCCCTCATGACCGATGGATGGGCTACCACCGCCGATGAACAGTTTGTCCTTTGGAAAAATAAGGACACACGCGTGAGACTTTTCGTTGGCGACGTAGGAAGCCATTTTGGGTAATAGGTGGCAGAACACGGAGGTTACGACCAGTGAAGGTAAGAAAGAGAAGAAAGGGTGAGGCAGACGAGCAGGTGCTGGCCTCAAAAATGGGTAGGAGAATAGAGTGAGCTCTCGAATTCGTCGAGCGTCTCTCACGAGACAAGAAGGAATGGATTGATGTAGAGTGCAATGATCCTCGCTCAGGAAGCGCTTTGAAGATGAAATCAGAGTTGGCGATCGGAAGTGTGAGAGGTGAAAAAGGGAAAAGAGTACCAAAAGAAAAAGAATTTCGCGCTTGTATTCGCTAAGACGCCTACCTACCTAAGCACTCGGGACAGAATAGGAAAGAACACACCGGTTCTCACCGACCCCCTTCCTTCCTTCTTTGATTCCTCACTTGTTACCTACCTACCTACCTTGGGTACCTAAGTAGGTACCTCTGATTTGTTGCTAAATATCCACCCACACATGACGTAACCGCCTGTATGTCTGCGTTGCGGAAAGCTTGTATTATGCCTTGCCTTAAGCTAAGGTAACTTTCGGGTGCCTATTGAGAAGCTAAGATTTCTTCCAAGGAGCACGTTAGTTCCATGAGACCGCCTATTTTTCCTGTGTCTGCGCGGCTATATTTCCTGTGTATTTGATTACCCCTATCGGAGACGATAGTAGTAATGACGACGAGGACGACGACAACGACGACGAGGAGGAGGAGAACGACGATGACGATAATAACAAGAAAGATAATAAGGACGACAATAAAGGTGGTAAAAAAGAGTATAGCCACAGGAAAAGTAGTCAGCTTAGCACAGGAAAAAACAGACAGTCTCTGTTCCATTACCAAGCATTGCGCTCAGCCCAGGAGATTCCAACGCCTTGTCTTTGGGCCTAGATATCTAGTACACGTCGAAGATTAGGTGCTGATTGAGAGAAATAGACGGTCCACACTGCCGTTCTTGCACTTGCTTTTGGTTTAATAATCTGCGGCATCTCGGATACGTAAGCCAATTGGAAGTACGTGTGCCTCGGGAGCTCTAGGAGGCAAGGGTTTAGAGAGCGCATCGAGAATGTTTTGCTGACCATTGTAATCATAGCTGAGGGAAGACGGCAACATGACGTGGCGTCAAGGACGCCATGGAAGTTGGTGTATTTTTCTCGGCCACTCAGCCACTCAACTGGGGTCTTCCGGTGTCGCAATCATCAATCCCCTCAGTAGATACGTAGCGTTGAGTAGCTTTTTGCGTACTGCGTTCCCAATATCTCGCTGGCTATTATGGTGGATGGGGATAATGAGGGCTGTGTGAGCATGTGGTGATTGCTTGGTGGTCGAGAGGCTAAGGTTTCTGCATCCCCATGCCCCCAAGATAACCAACAGAGGCCAAAACGAAGAGCCCGTTATGCATGGCAATGGGCTCCTAAAATGTAGAATCTACTCATAAGTATTTCTCCGGTCATTTTAGTAAAGAAAGGCAACTAGGGGAATATCGTGAGTTAGAATGAGATTCTCTTCCTACTCATAGGAAAAGATTCATTCTATGGAGAGCAAATGAAGCTTCTTCCTCGTCCTTCTTCCTCGTCCTTCTTCCTCGTCCTTCTTCCTCGTCCTTCTTCCTCGTCCTTCTTCCTCATTCCTGCCTTCCCTGTCGTCCCTGTCGTTCCTGTCGTCCCCGTCGTCCCTGTCATCCTTGTCGTCCTTGTCCTCGTCATGGTCCCTTATCGTCTTTCTTCATGACACAAGGCGTACACAATACAGAGACTCAACACCGTATTCAAAACTTTGGGACTGCCTGCCAACACCGAGATATCCTAACTGGCCGATTTGCTGCGGCCTTCCAACAGTTACAATGTCCTATAACGCAAGTTAGTACTTTTGTGACACTCAACACTTTGCAAAGGCTCAGCGTGCCCAGTGCGCGGCTTTTTTGAGGTACCGCGGCGACTGGCCAACCCTCATGTCGGAGGTATTGGACCTGTGCCGAGACGACACTGTGCTGCTGCTCTTGAGCTCGCCCGGTGGTGTCTTGTCGTGTGCGACTAACAAGTGCCGGCACTGCGTTTTATTCATTTCAAACCAAGTTGCAGGATTGCCTTGCGATTGACAATGTCATATTCAAACTCCAATTAGTTAGCAGCAGGAATTTGGAAGAAGCTTTCCGCGACTGCCCGTGTCTTAGGTACACGCCGAGTAAAGTGGGACTGTCCGAAGTGCCCGACCCACCCGGCGCCGGACCGGCCGGGCCGGAACACCCAACAACCTCACAACCGCCACCACGCATGCAACGGAACAATTCGAGTTATTTGGTATCATTCAAACTTGGTATTGCACAGTTACGTAAAGGTCATGTATACATTTGCGCCAGAAGTCCCCGCTTTTCATTACCTTTCCTTCCCGGTCCCTTAGAACAGCGCGCCGCCCAGACGGATGGCGACGGACTTGTTCTGGGTGTAGTTTGCGAGGGCGGCCTCGCCGAGTTCTCTGCCGATTCCTGATTCTTTGAACCCGCCGAACGGGACAGAGTGGTGAAGCATGTTATAACCTAGGGGCGCTTTATTAGCGTGCCGTTTGGAGGCTTTGGGGAGTTTGTGTGAAGTGGTGAGGCGACCCGGCGATCCCGGAGGCCGTCCGAGACCTCCGGGCGGGGGAGGGCGGGGGGACACGGGCCACATGAGACAGTGCGGGGTAGAGTGGGGCAGAGAACTTACAGTTAACCCAGACGGTACCAGCCTTGAGCTTGTTGCCGACGCGGAGGGCGGTGTTGAGGTCCTTGGTGTGGACGGCGGCGGCCAGACCGTAGTTGGTGTCGTGGGCGAGCTTGAGGACCTCCTCCTCGTCCTTGAACTTGGCGATGGCGCAGACGGGGCCGAAGATCTCCTCCTGCATGATCTTCATGTCGGGGCGGACGTTGGAGAAGATGGTGGGCTGGATGAAGTAGCCCTTGTCGCCGTGGCGGGCGCCGCCGGTCTCGATGGTGGCGCCCTCGTCGGTGCCGGCCTTGATGTAGCCCATGATGCGGTCGAACTGCAGCTGGGAGACCTGGGGGCCCTGGAAGGTCTCGGGGTGGAACGGGTCGCCGACCTTGTTGGCCTGGGCGCGCGCCTTGAACGCCGCGAGGAACTTGTCGTAGATGTCCTCCTGGACGAAGATGCGGGTGCCGGCGCAGCAGCACTGGCCGTGGTTGTAGTAGATGCCGAAGTTGACCCAGGAGATGGCCTGCTCGATGTCGGCGTCGTTGAACACGATGTTGGGGGACTTGCCGCCGAGCTCGAGAGTGACCTTTTTGAGGTTGGAGCTGGCGGCGGCCTTCATGATCTGGCGGCCGACGACGGTGGAGCCGGTGAAGGCGATCTTGTCAATGTCCATGTGGGAGGAGATGGCAGCACCGGCGACCTTGCCGAAGCCGGAGATGAGGTTGAAGACACCGGGAGGGAAGCCGGCCTCCTTGACGAGGTTGGCGAAGACGAGAGCGGACAGAGGGGTCTGCTCGGCGGTCTTCATGACGATGGTGTTACCGGTGGCCAGAGCAGGGCCGATCTTCCATGAGAGCATGAGAAGGGGGAAGTTCCAGGGGATGATCTGACCGCAGACACCAATCTGTTTCGGTTGTTAGTTGTTGCCCCTCTCTTCAACTTGTAGGCCAACTCACAGGCTCGGGGCGGGTGTAGTGGAACATGTCGGGGGCGACGTCAATGGTCTTGCCCTCGATCTTGTCGGCCCAACCTCCGTAGTACCTCAAGCAGCCGATGACGGCACCGACGTCACCCTTGGCCATGGAGATGGACTTTCCGTTGTCGAGAGACTCGACGGCGGCGAGGAGCTCAGCGTTCTTCTCGGCGAGGTCGGCGAGCTTCAGCAGGTAGAGGGAGCGCTGGTTGGGGGTGGTCTCAGCCCAGACACCCTCGAAGGCCTTGCGGGCGGCGGCGACGGCGATATCGACATCCTTCTCGGTGGCCTCGTGGACGGAGCAGATAACCTCCTCGGTGGAGGGGTTGATGACCTCGAAGGTCTGCTTGTCGACACCCTCAACCCACTCGTTGTTGATGAACCTGTCGAATGCTAGGTTAGCCAAAGCTTCACTTGAGCGTCAGAGAGGGCATGTTGTCGCATACAGTCCAGTGGGCTGGGTGTAGGCGCCCGTCACCGGGGTCTTGAGCTCAACGGACAAACCCATTGTGATAGTTGTGTGTAAAAACAGATAAAACAAGTATTGGTATCAAGGTATCACAGATAAAAAGAAAAAAGTTCGTGAAATGGGTTTGGTTGTTGAGAGAGTCGTGAGAAGTGAGGGAGGAAAGATGAGAGTTCACGTCCGGAAGAGCTGGGGACGACAGGACTGTATATAAAGCGGGGTATGGGGGACAGCACAGCACAGCTGGGGGAGGAGAGAAGTCCGCGACAGTGACGCCAACGGGGATTCAGCGTCGCGAAGCCAGACATCAATGTCGGAGGCGAAGGCAGTGTGGATAGACCTTAGCGTGAGTAGCTCGGCGGGGGGGAGGGTGTGCGGATGGGGATGGGTATGGGGGGCTAAGGAAGGGTGAGGGGGGATGGAGTTGTGCAGAACAATCAATCCCGAGGCCTGGTCTGCGGAACCGCAGATGGACATTGGACAAACATGCACATCCATGAAGCCGCACAACGTAAAGCAATGACTCTGGGTGGACTGCACCAGCCGCAGGCTCTCCACGGGACGCATCTGCATGCTGTATCTGGATGGAGCACACAGATAATTTCTAGGGGACTTTGGGCCCTTTGGCATGTGTAGACAGCAACCAGACAGCAGACAGCAGACAGCAGACACAGGAACACAGACAGAGCACACAGACCTGGGGTGTGACCGGGGTCGCAGCAATGGAGGGGCAAAGGGGAGAGGGCCACCCACAGCAGCCGGGCCTGGGGGACGGGGACTCTGAGGTGCGCCTCGTCATGCAAGGGAGGGCCAGCCAAACGGGGGATAGTGGGCGCCGCTTCGGGCCAACGCCTGTTCCTCTCGGCCACCTCGAGACGAGTCCCCCGGTCCCCTACGCCCAGCATCGACTTGAATCCCGCCTCTCCAGCCGAGCGGTCATCTTCCATCCACGCGCCAACCTCCAGACTACGTAGACGAGGTTTTCGGTGTTAAAACCACAGTAACAGAGACCCGTGTGTCGGGCATTAGGAAACCCCAGGACAGCGAGTTGTTGTGTGTGGATGATGCCTGTTGGTTCGGCTCAAGCGTGTCGAGAATGGCACCCAACTGCGGTGCTAATTGAGTTCCCCCAGCCCAGCCCAGCCCATCTCTCCCATCCCCCGTTTTCCCCAGATTGTTAGTCGTCGAAACCAGAAACCATAATCGCATGATAGGAGCAAGGGAAATTGGACGGGCTTGCATCTTTCCTACTGCGTATCTCTACAGCAGGATAGGGTATTGTTGTGCCGTTGCTGCACCTTTGCCACACACACAACATCAAGAGGCATCTATCTCCAGACCCCTCCCCCTCTCCGCTTAACCCCTCTTCGGGGCGGTTGTCACCCCGCATTTCTCCATCACAGCTTGCGTCTTCCATCTGGGAAGTGGCCAATCACAGCTGTCCAAAAAGGCTCGTCTGTCTGGAAGCAGCAGCCACACCCGCTTCAAAGCGGTTCATCTCTGGCACATTTATGGAGTGATTGCATAGCAAATACGTTGAGGACACCGGCAAGAGTTGCTGTGACTGGCCAGGGCTCGATCTGAAGGACACGCTATGACAAATGCGCCGCCCCTGTGCATCTCTTTGGGGGTGTGTCACCTAGGGAACAGACGGGTTCCCGCGCTGATCTTGCTTGCACTGAAGACCAGACCAGACTGGACCAGCGCACATCGTGGGCCACCGCGTCGCAACTTGACCGTAATACCGTTGCAGTCAATGGCTATCCTAGGTCCTTGGGTTGTCGATAGTGTAGAGCAGTGTGCCTGCTTACGGTGCTTAGCAATGGACTATCAAAGCTAGAAGAGAAACTACCCCAGACTCTGAGGAAGATCATGTTGGGAACCACAACGAATCATCAGTTCTGGATGGACGGAAGCATCCCGCAGGATTACTTGGACGATGCGAATCAGCAACTGCAGTCAGCAAGCAACTCGCCTTACCCTTGAGTGCCTGATACCCTCTCTCCGAGTCAGAAGAAAGGCTGTCGGCATATGGGACGAAGCTCTGTCCCTGCTGTCCCTGTTGCCTGTCTCTCCAAAACCCGCGCCAAAACCCGTCTGCAGCCCCGGGATGAAAAGGCTCTGTAGCGTTCCTCCGCTTTCTTTCCCCTCCAACCCCACCTCTTCCACCCACCTTGACGACACACACACACACGTTGGTGGTGGTCGCGGTGGCTGGCCCTGCCTGCATGCTGCTGCTGTGCTCCGTAGCACCTTGAAGGTTACTATTAAGATTACCTTGAGAAGCGGAGGAATGACACCAGGGGGCTGATCCACGATCCACCATTCTCCAGGTTTTTGCTAACGCCGCAAGCCGTGATCTTGTTAGGAGATAAGCCTATCCTCAAGAGGCCGACCGGATTGTGAGTTCGGGCGAGACTGCGGTGCTTTATGCCACGAGGCGCGAGGTGAATTGCCCCTCCTCACGTTGCTGCTGTGCTACTCTCGGGTCGTCATTACTGCTGTTTGCCGGGTGCCTCAGTCTCGGCCCAAAGCCCAGCGAGATCCCTTTTTCTCTCGCTCTCGACTTCCCCCGCACAAAAAGAGCACTTGGAGGGCAGCGACAGGGGTGTCTCCAACATCGGGGGATGTCGGTTTATCATCCTGCAAACGCCGCGTCGGCGCTTTCTCAAGTTTCCACTGCTTGCCTTTTCGCTCGCCTCGCCCCCCAGCTGCTGGGAACCCAGGGAAAAAAGTCTGGGCGCTCGCCCTCCCAATTTCTCCCTCTCAGATTCTCCTACCGAAGACCCCTGCTCGATCGCTTCCTTGTCTCCGACATCATTCGACAGCAGCGAACCCTCTTGGCCGAAGCTGTTGGGGATTTTGTGGGGACCTGCTCGGTCTGATGGCAGTTTCACGGCTACACGGAGCTCCAGTCTTTTTTGGTCTCTTTTTGCTCTGGCTGGCTCACCAACGCGTGGGTTCCGGGCGTGGAGCAAAGGGACGGGGTCACGGAGAAGGACCGATCCCCAAATGTGTGTTCTTCTGGGGAGAGGACGCAAATAGCATCTCGCCTCGAAACTTTATTTGTCGTGTCATGTCCTGAATAATTCGTCTCGCAAGAAAGCCGTCACCTGCGTTGTATGTTGGTGTCGTGTGCACGCATGGCTTTCCTTTGGCGATGCTAGCCGTGCATTGCCCCTCCGGAGCGGCAGCAGCGGCGGCGGCACGCGGCGCCAAGATTCCGACTCGTCACGTCCTCAGCTTCCGATAAACTGCCCGGTTCCGATTGCCAATGTGACAATTGCTGTTCATGCTTGGCCATGCTTAATTCCGGGCCCGGGTTGGGCTGATGATTTCCGATCTGCTTGGTCATCATTCCATAATTCCACGAGTTTGCGGTTTCTTGCGCGGAACCCGAGAGGAATCGATCTGCATCCGAACCGTGACGGGCGGCGCAGGAGCCGAGACATTGGTTGCAGGCGTTGTTGTCCTTGTGGGGACTAACAGTGAGGCTTCTCGAAGCCAAGTTTTGTTGGCCAATGATACTTATTGCTGCTCGTCCCGTCCAATAGTCGGGTTGCGATGTCCTTGGAATTGGTCATTTTGAGAGGTCGACTGGGTTCGGAAGCTATCCTGGCTTGTCCTTGTTCCCCGCATTTGCAGCTTATTCAGAGGGACTGCCTCCAAAAGCCGCAATGTTACTCGGTACGGCAGTCCTGTCAGATCTGGAGCGTGGACGTCTGTGAGTGTCCTGAGAGGTGCACGTGTGACAAGAGTTCGGTCGAAACATCAGGGTTCATACTTCAGGGTCCGTTCTTCAGCGGCCGTGTTTGACGCTCACGGGCATGAAAGGAGCTTCCGACTGGAGGGATTTCTACGTACATACATGTCAATGTGAAAAATGAAGGTGAAGCTGTGTACATGATATGGCTGCGATGCTTACTAGTGTGCGGATGCTCAAGCGACCCTCACACTTGGGGAGAGGCTCCGAAGTTCCTCCCTTACTATGCGGGAACTGGTCACCGCAGATGCCCAACGCCACAAACCCAAACGGAACCTCTTGCCTGGGCCATGACTTCGGTTGCTGGCTAGAATAACACCGCTGTGTAACGCTTCCCAGCCATTTGACCCTAGGCTGACAAGGGTGGATGCAGTATCAACGTTGGCATCGATAAGTATGCGAACCGGCCGCTCGGGTTCTTGACGTCCTCGACGAATCAGAAACATGAACACTTACATTACATGGGCCGGCCAAAAGGCAAACGCGTCTGCCGAGCCGCTGGCCCCTAGCACGTGGTGTTCTCCTCGTATGTCGGCTTGTATGATCCCGGCAAGTCAGGACTTGAAAGAGGGTTGGAGGGCTACCGCATGATAGCCCGAGGTGATAGCAGAGGAGATGATTGAGAGGATGGGGAAGTACATGATGTCAGGGACTGTGGGAAATGTAGTCGCCCCAGCAGCGGAAACCCAGCTGATGTCCTCTTCTGCTCGGCAATGTATGGTCGCTCTTGCCCTCCCAGCTAGCGAGTTAGCGCCAAGCATGTCATGAGTTAACATTGAAGGGTTGGCACGATTAGCAGTGCCTGTGCTAGAAACCATCTCATGTTGTTTGGCAGCAACCACACGCACGAGGAGAATTGATACCAGCCAGGTTTGGTGGGACCGGCATTGCTCACCATCAAGGCCTTGGCATTGGCGTTCTTGCCAATTCGACCAGAGGAGGCTTGAATCCCAGTAGCTTTGCTGAATACATGATTCGGTTTTGCCAAACTTGAGCCAATTCGTCAATTGCATTAAGAGCGTGTTCGCAGACAAGCAAGACGGCAGTATGTGGGCAGAGAAGAGTAGCCGTGGTATTCAACAGGCGTCTGAAATATATGACACCCAACCGAGTTGGCGATTGAGTGAATGTGATACTGAAATCAAAGCCGTATATAAAGATCCGTGTCTGTGAGTATTGGACGAGGTGTATATGCTAGTGGGATGAGATGCACTCAGAGCTGGGGTGAGAACAAACATGCTGCTTCTGTCCGATGGCGCAGTGTATAATCCCAATTTCGTCGTTCCGATTGACCTGCAGGACTTCCTGCTATGCCTGGCGGAAGGTCGCATACAATGTCTCGCTTGCCCGGTCAAACGGTGCCTGACTTACAAGCTGCGGGGCCTTCTGAGCCGGACTCACGGGAGCATCGACGCTACCGTAGACTAGGTAGGACGACGTTTGGACGCTTTGCCCCATGAAAACCCTTGATCACGTACGGTTAGCCGTCATCTCGAACCCTGAGAGCTGTTTGCTTCTCATGTTGCCAAGGGCGAAGCTCCAGGACCCCGGCGGTCTCGGGTGGCAGAACCGGGCCAGTAAGCGTCCATCTTGATTCGCCGCCTTAAGAGCTGGGAAGACACATGTGACTGGGATCTGTCTTTCGATGAGAATCGCAAAGAATGACGTCACGGTAGATCTCAGTCTGGATGGCAATGAATTGGAGTTGCTGGCTGTCATGAGGAAAGACAGGATTAACTTCACCTGAACCTCTTCAAGCCCGCAGCTCCATATGCGGTTAGAGCCTGGGAAGAGGCATTCACTGGATAAGAAGTCCTAGGCTGCATTGACAGAGTCGCATCAACTAGGAGACTAAAATTCGGAAAAACCTCGAAAAGGAGGGGCTGGGATTGACATCTTAACTCGGCGGGTTGGTGACTGCGGCTCCGAGGGGCAGAGGCGTCGAGAAAAAAAAAATTCCTGCGATAAGTGACTTGACCGGGATGAACGCACAGACCATTCTCATTTTTCCGTGATCCGGCCAATCACGACGCCCCTTTTCCCGGCGACAAGCGGTGAATTTTCCCATCTGAAGGCAGGATCTTGTGTATCGGGAGTGACATCTTCTTTGGGGCAGATTATAAGGGCATCGGCGCTCGGATTTTCTCCCAAAAAGTTTTTCCGCCCAATCTGCAAGAACAGCAAAGATCACGATACCGCCCGCCAAGGTGCTACACGCCCTCCAAACCACCCCGAAAAGCTGTCTCCGTGCTTCCAGATGCTCATGGAGGGCATTGAAGCTATTGCCGAGGCGGCGCAGTCTCCAAAGGCGGAGGCGCACTCGCCGACAGGTACGCCTTGGCCTCCCACCTTCCCCGGCCGACGAACTTCTTCACCAGCTTCGGAGACCTTGATAGCGACCACCAACAGCCAAAAAGACAGTCGAGGAAGGCGCTGACCTGGTCGCAGGACCCGAAATGAAGCAGGAATCCCCGAGTCTTGTCACCGATCTGGGCGAGACCCCCCAATTCCCACTCAAGCGACCCCGCGATTCGAGCGCAGACGATCCAGATGCCGAGTCCAAGAGGTTAAAGGTTGACGATGAGGGTCCGCCTCTGGATCTCAACTTCGACATGGACGCTATGATTCAGGGCGTCATGATGGACATCAACAACGAGATGGGCAAGGTCGACGGTCTGGATTCTGTCCCTGACGTGGACATGTCCGGAGACCCTCTTGGATCCGTGTCGCAAGAGCCTCCCCCATCCACCGAGTCCCATACGCCTGTTCTCTCCGAACCGCTGGCCTTGATGCGACGGACAACTACCACTTGTTTGTCAAACTTTGTACGTGGCGGTCTCGTCAGTCTTGGTGGCACCGCTAATGCTTCCCCCGTCTGCAGGCTCTGCAGCTGCTTGTGATCCTGTCGCAACATGTCTTCGACGACGTATACCGACAATTACAAGAGAAGGACTCCGAAGTCTCCAAATCCTTTGCCACGATAAAATCTCTGTTCCAACAGACGCGAGCGATCTACTCGACTACCGACCTTATCCTGGATCCTGCCACGCTGGATCTTATGATGCCGGACAACCTCACCGATGTCCAAGTCGCAAACCTTGCGAGTTTTTGCTGCGCGCTCTTTTCGTTCGATGGACACCATGATTCCACCTCAAAGGAGCTGCTCGCTTTGCAAGATCACTTCTTCTCGGTTTTTCTGCCTGGTGGCGAGCACGACACGGTCACGCAAGAGATTTCTGATCTCTTCGTAGCTGTCAAGACGCACCTCGTCATTGACGCAGTCACGACAGCGGACCAGTCAGCGCCGGTCGACCAACTAATTGCCGATGCTTTCTCTGCTGATTTGGAGGATAAGCTACGCGCAAGGCACGGGGGCTCAACTTTGACGACTGAGGAGCAGTCACTAGTCACTGCTGTGCAAGAACGGAAGGCGGCTCTGATCTCATACGCCTCGGGTCTCCCAGACACCGGTAATAAGTTCGACCACGTCTCTCTCTGTGCCATTGCTGACAGGTCACGTACAGTTCTTCTCAAGATCGGCTACCCAGATGAAGACCTTTTCCGCTTACTTAACATGTACCTGCGTCGCAAGCTGCAATCTCTGGCAGGTCTTGCTTCAAGACACGGCATTGAGCTTCCGTCAACAATGTCGAACGGCGACCTGGACACATCGGTATCTCACGATTTGGATGATCTAGGAATCAACTCCTTGCTCGAGGCAACAGACGGCCTCGTTGCACAGTACCTCCCGACCGACGCCATCGATGGCTTGCCTCACGACCCTCAGCCTCCCGTCCCGTCGACCGAGACCAGTGCTCCTCCCGCAGAGCCCGCCGCCGCACCCGCACCTGAAGCCCCCCCTCCTGCGCCGACAACGAACGGAAACACGGCCGAAGTCCAAGACTCAACGAACGATATCCTTGCCCTGGTCGCGCAAAGCACACAAGAATACGTCCGAACAACCCTCAACAACCTCTCGCCAGCACCGTACCAACCGACAGTACCAACGCCCACGGGAGCTGCTCCTGTCACACAAACGACGTACCTTTCACACTTGCAACAAACCCAGGCTCAGTCACCGTACTATGGCTACCCTCCGCCAGTCGAGCAGCCACCTCCGCCGGCACAGCACGACAACTCAGAGAAGCTGCCCCCCAGCCAGTCACTGCCTAGTGCAGTGCTCTATGATAGAGCGAGGCAAGCGGCGCTCAGCAAGACGAACAATCAGCAGAGGAGAGAAGGAACTACGTCAACAAGACGTCCCTGGACTCAAGAGGAGGAGAAGGCGTTGATGACCGGTCTGGACATGGTCCAGGGCCCCCACTGGAGTCAAATCTTGTCGCTCTTTGGTGCTGAAGGCACGCTCTCAAACATACTCAAAGACCGGACTCAGGTGCAACTCAAGGACAAGGCACGAAACCTGAAGCTCTTCTTTCTGAAGACCAACTCAGAGATGCCGTACTATCTGCAAGCCGTCACCGGTGAACTCAAGACGAGAGCGCCGACCCAGGCAGCCAGAAAGGAGGCCGAAGAGAGGGCACGCATGAACTCAGAGGAGGAGCAGGCGCGTGTTCAAGGAATTATGACTCTTGCCGGTGGCCTTCAGCATCCTCAGCAAAACCGCGCGAGCGCGACACCGGCTACTGCGCCCAGCACGCCCTCGCAGTCCGCAGCCCAAATGTCACATCATCTCGCTCATGCTACTACGCCAACACATGCCGCTGTTTCCGGGCCACCAGCGACACCCGCCACGGCCACGCCAACCCACAATCGTGTACTGCCGGCTTCCTCACCTTATGCGGCAACAGCAGCTCAGCTTTCCCACACACCTCATGCCCTGTCACAGCCACCTCACACCCCGACACATTCCCACATCCAGCATCACTCTCAACCTGGAACGCCGCAGCCGCAGCAGCACCAGCAGCAACAACCACAGCAGCATCATCAGCAGCCTCAGCAAGAGCATGTTCAGCCGCAGGTCTCTCAGCCGGCCGAGGCTACCCCCCAGTACTCCACCGACGCCTCTGCGCCTGTGTATAGCCAGCAGAATGATGACCTGAAGGAGGCAGCTCTTATGCAGAGCCTGCGCGAACTCGAGGCGTACAGTAGCAGCGCCAGCTTGTCTTAGAGCGACGAGCAAATCAACGCTCAGTACTTTTATCAACCCCACATCCTCCACGACTACAGCGTCAACTATAGCATGACTTCGCAAACCTTGACCGACGAGGTTTTTAACGGCAACGGCACTCAGCAGTATCTCGTCAACAACGAGATCTGATGCCGGATGCGTTTTTCAGCAGTCTGTACATGGATACGGGAGATATCGATTCGCGCAGGATCATGTTCGGCCTTTTGTGGAAAACCCCGTCAGCGCGTGTCTATACATGATTTTGGGATACCAGAACATGGGCAAGTTCAGCGCGAGGAGAGAGCGCAGTCATTTCTGAAGAGCGATTGTTCTTTATAGAATTATATTATATGGAGAGGTATTATGGGCATTTGTCTGTTTTTTTCCCAAAGGCGACGGGGGGGGAGGGAATTGGAGAACCAAAAAAAAACAAAAGTTTACAGAGGGAAAGAAAAAGCAGGGGCGGCACCAAAAGCGATTTTCTTGTTTGCTCATGATACCACGAATGACAGAGAGAAGAAAGGGGTAGGCGCGACGGATGGAGAAAAAGCGCCTTCAAGTCAGGGATAAGAAGATTACTGCATAGCGATAGGGAATGAATAAAAACAGCAAATTAGTGCAGTAAAGATGTTTTTGACGTCACTTGGTGAAACGCGAATGCATGCTCATGATATGAAGAGTCTCTCGCTTTTCGTAGGCCTGGTAGAGCCGGGATTGATCGCGAGCGTCTTGGGGGTATTCCCAGCAATCGATCCAAGACTTCTTCTGCGCTCGACCGAGCTCGTCACTACCTCACTTCAAACAACATACAAGTCACGCAAGATTCTCGAAACATTCAACGCAGACAGCCATTTTCATCTATCGAACAAAAAAAGACTACACAAAGTCGCATCTTAATTCCAACGCATGTCCAGCGAGTACTACCTACAAATCTGCCTCACCAACCTCCATCAACATTATCGAACGAGTTCATATCCTCACCGAACTTGGGCATATCCGACGACGCCGCCTCGAAGCACGGCCATCCCGTTGTGCGCATGAATTCCAGAGCAGAGACCTTGGCCTCGGGTCCGAACCGGTTATAGTAGTCGCCCTTGTGCGGTCCGTCCTCGTGCGTCTTGAAGGGACCGATTCCGCTCCAGGGAGTCTGGCCTTCTTTGCCGGCCATCGCACAAGGCCTCATAGTGTTGATCCACACGAACACGGCGTCTGACTTGGAGAGATGGGTGGCCTCGTCGAAGACGACCGCACCGGCGGACCTCCAGAACTTGTCGTAGGGAACGTCTCGAGATACATGGGGTGTCGTGCAGAGCGCATCAGCGACGTCCAGGATGTCGACCATGGGAAGTTGTATCAGTTTGTGGGGCCAGACCTCTTTCTTCAATCTGGCAGCTTGCTCCTCAGCGCTAAGCCCTTCTTCTTCCTCGACATTCTCCTCATTGAGTGTGGCATCCGAGTTTGCAGAGTATTTGTCCTTTTCTTCGTCCTGGTCAATGGTGAGCTCTTCGGAAAGAAAGTCGGCAAGGGTGGCGGTCTGCGGCTGGTTGTCAGGGTAGTGAGTAGGATCAAACTCCTTGACCTGCCAGAACTCGATATCGTGGTTAACAAAAGCGCGCAAGCCAACGTAATCAGCGCTGGTCTTCCACTTGTGACGGATTTCAAGCAGTTCGGGACGGTCGAGCTGGTCCAAGTCAAACTCATCATGCTGCACAATCTTGAGAAGCCACTCGCAGAGCGAAAACGGTCGGCTCCAATGCCTTGGATCCCAGATCAAGAGATCGCCCTGGATCATTTTGATAAAGGACTCCACCTCAGAATGAATGTTACAACCGCGGACGATGAGAGGAATGTGAGGCTGAGCTGCCGAAGTATGCTTATCCTTCATCGACCGGACAACAGTTGAGGCGGTGCTATGCAAACAGCGAGCGAACTTGGTGACGTCTTCATTCCTCCAAGCTGCAGCATGAACAGTCTTGATATCGGGGTTGCCAATGTACAGCAAAGCAGTGACGGCGAGAACTTCAGAAGTACACGACTCCATCTCCCCGAAAATACCGACGAGACCGAGAACAACAGATTCCAGGTATGATTTGTACGTCTCGCGTGATCCCGGCTTCAGCATCTCCAAAAGAGCCTCGCGGTATATAGCATTGATTGGTCCAAGTATGTCGACTTTTGGGGCGACCAACGACGGCTCGCTGAGGCTAAGACCATGGGTGCCAACATCGCCAGAGTCCATCATAGGCGGGTTGAGGAGCGTGTTGCCTAGACCACGACCCACGAAGAAGTCGCGAAGGAAACTGCCATAAAGCTTTCGATGATAAAGTCTCTCTGGTGTGTCGTCCTGGCAATCTTTTTCCATCTCGTCCGACGGCGACTCCACCTCTGGGTCGGCCACAGAGAGGGCGTTGTTGACTGCATCGATACGGCGCCGAGCGACATTCGTGCCGTCACCAAAATCGAGCCAGACGTGCATCTAGTCGTCTGACTCAGACTCTGGTGACCAAGTCTTGATCTTGTAGTCGCGGATAGCAAATGCAGCTGATTCCGGGTTGGACGGGCGCTTTGCGTGAAGTACCAGACTGTGCTTGTGTTTGATCTGGGCAGCATAGGTCGGTCTGATTATACCCTCCCAGAAGAGATCGTCTCTGTCCACCATACCGTCTCTTCTCCTTGTGCCTGGGGCTGGGGGCTTTCTGAACGAGATTCGTACCGTGCGGCCGAGTTTGGTGATGCGCTTGACGGATTTGCTGAAACGAGTCGTCTGGACCAGGATTAGATGATTCTTCAACGACAGACTTCAAAAGAAAAACGCACAATATCAGGTGTCAATGTCATCAAGACAAAGAAGGAGTCGGTGTCCTCAGTTGAGCGAGAACCTTGTTTCAAGAACAAGGCGCACTGCCGAATGCTTCGGATCTCTCGAACGTCGACGTAAAACCAGTACGCATCTTGGACCACAGACTGGGTCATGGTTGTGAGGGCATCTTCGGGGTTGTCGAACTCGAACCTTTCTGGATACTGCGTCTTACTGGAGTTGGCCGGAATCTGATGGTTATAGCGGCTTAAATCCCAATGATGACTAGGTAAAAGAGTCAGTTTCGCAAAGAGGTATCAAGCCGAAGATGAAAGTACTAACACGACTGAACCCCACGCCTCGCCAGAATTCGAAACTGACGTTGGCTGAAGATGTCGCGCATGGTCTTCCAGCCTTGAACTTCCTGGTTCAAGTTAATGTAGCTGTCAATGAGATCCGTCTCTTCACGGAGTGCCGGTCCAATACCATCGACTGAGGCGGTCTGGCCATCACCGAGGCTGAGGTTGATGATAGCTAGGTCGTTGGTCTCTTCGCGCGGCAAGATCAAATCGAAGGTACCTCGAGAAAGATTCTCGATGGACATACAGAATGTTCCAGCCGGGAATCTCAGAACTATCGAAAATACGTCTTCAGTCCCAGAAAAGGACTGGTTCTCCAAGTGCCGCGGGAAGCGGAAACGGATCCCGACATATGCACGGCCACTGCCACCAGGGTTGACGACAAAGTCAGTCTCGATTCTGTCGGGGAAGCCGATCTTCTGGCCTCCAATAACTTCGTAGCTTCCATGACGGAGGATTCCACATGGGTGATACTCCGTGATTGCCGAAGGTCGGTTCTGGTTGTTGTGGCGTGGCCGCGACGAGCGTGGCAGGCGAGGAGGCCGAGGCATCTTGCCGCTCGAGTACAAGTGAGAAGGCGACACCGATGAGAAGAGTGCTTGAGAGGGAAGTCGAGATCAATCACCACCAAGCAAACAAAAAGAGGATGGCAAGAGAAGATGAGGGCTGCAAGAACTGGGTGGGTCTAGGAGGGTTGTTGTAGGAAGGTAAGGTGAGGGATCGGGGTTGAACCAGTGATCGGAGGGGAGAAAAATGTGCGACCGATCAGCGGAATCGGATAATTCAAATTGTTGAAAAAAGTTCTTTCGGCGATTTTCAGTTGCGTTGCAGGAAAATTCGTGGGCAAGAGGGAGCAGAAAGTGTGATGAGTTAGGTTGGGGGCGAGATTGGCGCAAGCAACCACGGCGCTAAATACCTTCTCCGGTTTTGAGGTCGTTCTGATTTGGGAGGAATTTTGCCTTTCAATGAGGACCTCCTTCGTTCCAAGCACGTCTCGAGGTGATTGGAGCACTGATACAGGTTGGCGTGATAAGCACACTCCTGCGCGAGGCGCCTCTCGGATCAAATCGCACTTTCCATAATCAAAGGCAGATCATGACATGAACCTCACCGGCCACAAGACAAAGAGCCATTGCTAGCAGCCTTGAGTGAGGAAGGTGTGGAGTTGATACCTGAGGCGGGCGAATATGAGTGCCTACCCCGACATTTCATTTGGGACCGTACGGTGGCAGAGAGCCCTACTGGCGCCTTTTCTTGCACCTTGAACCACCTTCCATAGTTTTGCGCCCACAGGCTGTGGACTGGACCTTCCTTCTGGGCGGTCTTGAGAGAGCCTGGAAACCCAATGCCCCCCTGGTTCTTCTTACGTCTCTCCCTTTCAACGTCTCGTCAAAACACCGCCATCTGCAACTCGACCATTGGTTAGCGACACGATATCAGTTTTCCGGATTCCTTCGCCAAACGAAGCACATCAAATTGCAACAGTCTCAGTTTCGCTAACGGGCTTAGATCAACATCGTTCTGCCTCAACAGTCACGTCAGATATTTGACAATCCTTCATCACCGATTCTAGTTCCCTCCGTCTCGGCTGGCGGCAAAGACGGTGGTACGTACAGCTACAAATCGCATTAGTTGTAGAGTAAATACTGAAGAAGCATTCTGACAATACAATAGGAAAATGGCGTATCCAAAAACCTTCTTCGTCGGATACGATTGCGCTATCCTTTTCCCTCAGGACGGAGTCCTGCTTGGCGGCTTCAATTTCGGATTTCAGAGACAACTTGAGACGCGCCTTTGCGCCTACCCAGGTGAAAATCGACTCGTACTGAAAATTTATCTGCAACGACGTTAGGACAACGTTGAGAGATATCATTACGAGCCACATGACCCATGGGAGAAGATGGCTATCGAACTCGAATTCTCAGTTGGAACTTGGACATACACCACCCAACCACTACCCCAAGAGCACCACAGGAGATTCTTCAACACAAATTCTCCCCGAAGCTACATCTTGGTTTGCCTACGTTCGAAATTCCCCCCTGTTGTGGAGGGACTCAGCTTGCTCTTCAGGCGGGAAGCCCCAGGTTCATTGGAGCTTGGTGGACTCGACGACAAGATCAGTGGCTTCAGATCTCTCCGAGACATAATGAGAGAGAAGAATTTCAATCTCGTGATTGACAGTCGTCACTCTTCCGCAATATCGTCTCAATTTGGTCTTCAAATGGATGTTTCACCTCAGAGTGGCCAGAATGGTGACAGGTGCGTTTTCCGTCGATGGAGAATGTTGCCCTGTCGTCCAATATTGGAGAAGCCTAAGCTGATGCAGCCTTGTCTAGACACGATTGGGTGATCGATCCCGACACAAACCAAATTATCAAGAAACCTGACGAGAAGGTCGCTGCAAGGAGATGCTACCAAACTGCTTCCAACGCATTCAATGCCTTAACAAAATCAGTCTTACAAGAAGAGCTTTGGATCAATCGACATGTGAACCAGCTTGCTGAAAGTCCTTGCGAAGTCCACTTCGAACCAAAGGGAACACAAGTGACGGCGGATGCGAAATTTACCGACCCCGCTATGGTATGTGTCTGTCTCTGCCTCCATCTGGACTGGGTTTCTAATAACATGAAAATAGCTGTCGACGTTGTGGCTCTCGGTTCCCCATTTGACCAAAAACGGTACCCAAGTCACATTAGCCGTACACAAAGATGGTCAGGTTTCTCAATACAAAGGTACTGTGTCACGCGACGTGGACAAGACGCCTGGAGGAAGACTATCCATCTCGATTGACCCACCTGAAGCTGAAGCACGTCGAGATTTAGCCTCTCTTGTGGCCTCTTTGAACGAAGCTACCACGGCTCGACTTCATTTTGACATCGACCGCAAGCTTTACAATCAACGGGTTGCCGCCGTGAAGGATGTGTTTGAAACCGACCTATCTCAAAGGTCTGCCGAGGATCGGGTGGCCAATCGTTTGCTAAAAGAGCTACTCGTCGGCGGCACGTCTGGCCCGATTGGTGACACACCACTCGAGCTTCCAAATTTTGACCTCGTCGGTGGCATACCAGACGCTTACCTCAAAGCGCTCAAATGGGAAGCTCCCTCCGGTACTCGAGATCAATACTTCAACTACGTGACTAACCGCACCCGTCTTGGTCTCGTCGGCATAACAGGGGAATTCACAATAAACCTTCTAGCGGTTACTGCCATCCTTTTCACAGCCAATCCATCAATCGGCAAAGTTTTTCTTTCTGCTTCGACTGAAACAAGATTATACGCCATCGCCGAAAAAATTCAGAATTTGGGTCTGAGAATCAGCAGCAAACCCAACATACAAGATCCCACCCCGCTCGTTGTCATCGGAAGCGACCTAGATTTGGAAGTCGACGAATTCATCCTGAGAATTTCAAAGTCCAATGTGAAGCATCGTCACCATCTCTCTGTTTGCTGCCGACTCCTCGGACTCTTGAATTACAAAGTCGGTTGCTTTCCAGACTTGGACCATCCCAAGCTCATGAAGATACGCACCAAGATTTCCACCGAAAGCCGGTACAAACACATTCGTGACGTTCACGGCAGCAAATCAGAATTCTGCAACGATTTTGTCCAACGTGGGCATATAAGAGGGTTGATGGAGTCGATCGTCAGCGCGGCGGATGTGTTGGGCACCATGCCTGATGTTTGTCGAGACCACCCATATGACGAAGTACGGAAGAAGGCGAAGGGTATTGTTCTTCACCATGCCGCTTCGATATCAAGGGACGATGCTCTGGTTGTTCTCGGTGATTGTTTCAAACCACTCGCGATGGATGGCTGTGAGAATCGACGGGTTAAGCCGCTTATTGGCGAGAATGGTGATCATTACAACGCATTCTTTGAGGATGCTGAGATGTCTATTCTCCGTTTCATTATATGGTCTGGACATCCGTTCATCTGATTGCGGTTTACAGGTTAGGTGTGGTACACTTGCTTGTTAGATGCAGAGGTTGCCGAAGTTTGTGAGCATTAGTGTTCCCTAGACAGATTTTTAGAATTCAGCATTCGTTCGGGCATCACGCGTACAAGAAATCCATTCTGGATGATGCTTATTAGGTAGTCCAGGCAAGTGCCCATTGCTATGTCTGCTCGCCAACAACCCAACCATCCGCGGCGGGACTTCATATAATGACGGATCGAGCGCATTCTGCCAATTCCCGGTCTTGCCAAAGGCGCAAGCGGAAGGATAAGTATGTTAACCGTGACTCCAGTAGCTTCTGTGAAGCAGCTTTCTTGAAAGCAGGAACAGCACATCTGCCTGAAATTTCAGGTTTATGATCAAGTCTAGCTGGACGATGAGGAACGACAAAGACAACGAAGACAACGACGGCAACGTCATTCATCATCCTGTCTCCATCTCGCGTCGAGCAAACATCTGACCTGTCTCATCTTTCCTCCGAAAAGCCCGTCAACGTCCCACGAGAAACGGGTATCAGCATCTCGTACAACCTCCATGAGGCACACCGCCCTTGGGCAATCGGCCAAACATACATCACCTTACCCAAGAAGCCTCGTACGCCTCAACAGTTCCTGTTCTCTCTTTACCTTGAATCACGAGGCCCGTTTCTGATAGACCGGTGCGTCTTATCACTTCTCACGGAGCCTCACATACGCGACACCGCCCCTCGTGCTCCCGCCGAAGGGGTGGGCTGCCTTACCACATCATGCCAGTTTGCCCCTCGCCGATCTCCTGGCATGCCTCTTGTCTCTGTAACATCATCGCAATGCCTCACGGGTGCCTGCTCACCGACATTTGGCGAGGTTGAGGAGGCCTATGACTGTTTTTAAACCCGCAATCCCCAAGCAGCCTCCTTACCTTTGCCTCCTGAAGCAACTCTCGACAACTTGGACCAAATCGCTTCCAAACTTTGACCAAACTCACAATCTCTTTGCCAACCTGATTGCCCAGCATGGCCTTCGGCAAGAAGAAACGCCTGACTCCGCAGGAGCTTGCCCGGCTCTGCAGCTTCGCCCACCCCATGGGCCTCCGCTGCCCGTATGCCAGAGTCACCTTGACCAGGGACGGCGCGCGCTTTTCCTCGCCCTTTTGCAAGATCCACTGCTGCAAGAAGATTGATAACGGCGCTGCTTGCACGAATGTGAAGACCAATAGCCGTGGATACTGCACCCAGCGTACTTACCCCTGGGCCCCTTTTCATCCATCTTACTCAATCCTTCACGGCCTTATCTCCATCGTGTTACCTCATACTTCTCACTTCCTTCATACTCTTTGCTTCAACAGCACAGCTGACCATCGCCCAGACCTCCTCTGCACCGGCATAATGAACGGCCAACGCTGCACCAACTACGTCAAATCCTACGATCCAAAGGAATACCAATTCTGCGCCCAATTCCGTACTGGCCCATTGCCCACCCTCCTCGAAGATCCTACTAACACATCCCTCCAGACAACTGCCTCCAACAAGGTTGCAAGAACGAGCGCATCCACCAAGGCGACGTCGACCTCCGCTACTGCCAAGACCACCGCTGCGTCCGGCCGGATTGCACATCCCCCCGCGCCCCCGGCGGCAGCACCCACTGCGCCTCGCACACCTGCGCCGCACCGGCTTGCTTCGCCGCCTGCCCGGGCGCCTCCGGCGACCCGCACGACCCCTCGCGCTTCTGCGACCGCCACCGCATGTGCCACACCGCCGGCTGCCGGCAGTTCGCCCACGTCCGCGCCGACGGGGTGCCCTCCAAGCACTGCGGCGCGCACTACTGCCGCTGGGAGGCCGAGGGCGGCTGCGACGGCGCCCGGGACCCGATGAGTGCGGACGGGGTGTGCGGCGCGCATACGTGTGTCGAGGCGGGCTGTCTGCGGGCCAGGGACCACCGGGAGGAGGGCGCGCAGTGGTGTAAAGATCATACGTGTAAGAGCCGGGACTGTCGGTGGAGGAGGTGGTTGGGGGAGTATTGTCGGGAGCATCAGTGTGGCCGGCCGGGATGTCCGAGGCACGGTGAGCATAATAACTACTGTGATAGACACCGGGCTTGTACCACGCCGGGATGTGACCGGTTCCGGAGGATTGATGGGGAGAATATCGGTTTGCACTGTGAGGAGCGTGAGTGTCCCTCACCAGCTATCCCTAACACACGTCAACTAACACGGTCCAGATTCCATCACCCGCTGCAGGAGGGAAGGCTGCGACGTCCGCGTTGTCGACAACACTGAGCTCTGCGCCAGCCACCTCTGCAGCTGGCGGCCCTGCCGCAACGAGCGCGCGCTCTTCGGCTCCGCGCTCTGCGCGCAGCACAAGTGCGCCGTACCGACGTGCCCGCACCGCCGCACGCACATGAACTACGACCCAATGTACGCCGTGCTCGGCGGAGACCGCGCCGCGGAGCTGCTCATGTCGGCGTTCTGCAATGGCCACGCGTGCCGGCACGAGCAGTGCCCGCTCAGGGCCGAGGGCGATACGCACTTTTGCCGGACTCACGCGCAGTGCCGACGGCCTGGGTGCACGAGGGTCGTGGAACTCGAGGGGGAGGATCCGACGATTTGTTTGGAGCATAACCGCATGGGGCCGCGGGGGGTGGGCAGGAGAGGCGCACTGGGCGGTGATCCGTATGGGAACGGGTATGGGAACGGATATGGAAATGGGGATTATGGATATGGATGGCCTGGTGGCGGCGTTTGGGGTGTGAACGCTGCCATTTGAGGATGGGAATTCATGATCCTTTGGGTTAGAGATATTCTGGGTAAAATGGAGGGTGTCATTTGCAAACAGAGCACTTGCTCCAAACTTTTGTAGAGACGTACAGAAAAACAGACCTGAACATTACTTCTGCTTCGTCGATGACCACTGTGGAAGACAACCATTCCACAATAGGTCTCTCGAAACGTCTCCATGAATGATACGACGGAGGTGCTGCTCCCAGATAGATCCTTGGGCATGAGAGAAGAGTCTTTCGTGCCAGCATCAATTGTAACCCCAAATTATTTAAAAGGGCTGCTCCTAAGATACACTCAAGTTGGAGAAGGCTGTGAGCGTTCTGCTCTAATTCCTTCCAACCTTGTCAGCAGCAATACACCCACTTGTGGCATGAAGAATTGCAACCTCCTCGAGGGCTTCCGTCAGCTTTTCGTCAGGCCGGTTGCTGTACCCGTGGCAGCGAGGCAATTGAACATGATTTCCAACCCGCCAAGCTAAACAGTCGTTTTCTCACGCACAGTAATACCAGCCAAGTCATTCTGCGGTCCAAAAATAAGCATCATCGATCCCCGTGATAGCTTCGCGTAATGTCGCGCATCAAAGTGCAGGAAAACGCGCTCGACCTCAGCCTCAGCTTCGGGCCGTGTAAGTAGAAGCAAGGGCCACATGTTCAGTGCGGGAAAAGACGGCGATGTGGCTCATCTCGCATGAGTTCGCTGACCGGTCTTCATCGCACCACTTACACCGTCGGCGCAGTCCAACACACGCTTGCCATCCGCACAAGGCAACGAGACCATTCTGGTCCCAATCAGGTAGCGGAGGGCACCCAAACATCAAGCCACCAGACGCTATGAGTCTTGTCGAGAAAATACTGGACGCTTCAGGCTGCCTCACAAAGGCGCCGATGTCGAGACACAACAGGGAGGGCCTGTTTGTCGAAGGAAGGACATCCTGACCGTTTCGCGGACTCGTGAGGGTTGAAAGCCGCTGTCGGAGGGAGTCAAGGCGAAGTGGACAATCCTCGAAGGGTGCGACGGTATTGAGTCTGGTTGAAAGAGTCGGGGTGGTTAAACGGTAGCCTTGTCGGGGCTATGCCGATGATCTGAGGGATATGGAGGGTCAGAAACCGGTGTTGGTCGAGACGTTGAAGGGAAGAAGAAAAGGTACGTATCCCCTCTCAAGGTCTGACCCAGTGAAAGCAGAAAATGTGGAGGGAGCCCAAGCGCAGGGTCTGTACAGTGCTGATGTTCCCAAAATGGCATTTCTTGACAGTGTAAACACGGACTGACGGCAGAGTAGAGGCCCTCCAATCACCTGCGCAGCGCATCATCCCGCCTTTGGTCTCCAAAACTCTCCACTAAACAACACCATCACCAAACGTCAACGCTCGCGTCTGTGCTACAGGGAATCGGTTTGTACTCTATTTCCAAGCTGCATGAAAGAAGAAACTTACCGTCTCCTAGTCGCAGCGTCTTGGTCTTTGGGGTTTTTCCGTTTCACCCTCGCTAATCCCTGACTCTTCCCCCTAACGACTGGGATGGGCGACCGTCAAGTCGTCACAGCCCCGGAGCCGGTTCCGAATGACCTCCCTTCGCGTGAGACATCCCCCTCATGCGCTCGCGGCCAAACGACCTGCCAGGTCTCACCGCACCCAACTTGTGAGGATGTCTACATGACTGCTACACACATCTTCTGAGTCCTCGTTCATCCCACAACCAAGTCAGCATTATGACATCCGACACTTGCTACTCACCATCTCAAGGGTCCTCGACACCAACAGGGGCAGAATAAAGAAAATGGCGTCGTCTTCGTCCGCAACCTGCTCACCTTATTGCAACTTTACTGCCCCCAAACTCCTCCCACACACACGCGCATACCTCACCGCGCGCCAGCCACCGAACCGGCACCCATCCCTCTCCTGCCCACGCGCTTGAGCCTCGTGGTCGCTGCCTTCTTTCGAGTAGGGCACCTCGATGACTCGATATTCTTGAGGCGCCCTCCTCCCTCTCAGTCCGAAATGGTATGGCTCTCCCGGGACGGTGGTTGAGTCCTATGCCAGGGCGCTGCCTTGCATGGCCCCGTTAAGTCAAGCCTTACCCGCTTCCCGCTGCGGCCATGCCGTCGACTCATGAATCCTCGTTCGTCCCTAGACCCTAAGTCTTCTGCTCCGATCACCTGCATATCGTTCTAGCCCTTGTGGTCTACTGTCTTTACTCGCAGATTTCCATATTAGTACCGCGATCTCTCCCTTTCCCGGTATCATCGAACCTACCCTCTTCCATCATCGTACTACTTACACTGCTCCCCAAGCCATACATTACACAACTTCAACCCGAGGGCTTCCAACATCAGTTGAAAGCCTTTATACACAACAACAAAGACACCTAACAACCTTAAAGACTGCGAATCTCGTCGCAGTCCTCGTACCCACAGCCAAAGTGGGCAACGAGTGCGACAAACCCCCAAAACACCACCGCCCCAAGCACACCACTCATATGTCTAACCGCCGCTGGTACGTTGATACCGCACCGGACGGTCGGACACAGTACATCTCTCTCAAACGCTCCCGCTCGCACCACTACTACGGTTACCCTCGTTATGAGCAGCCGCAGTGCTCGCCGCCGGTGCAGCACCACCGCTGCTGCCGCGACGACTGCTGCCACTTAGGCCGCGATGAGTGGAACGAACTCGTTGAGCGGGAGCGCAAGCTGCGCGAGTCCAACGACTGCCTCGCCCGCGAGAACGTCTCGCTGAAGGCCAACTATCAGGCCGCCGAGGCCGAGGCGCGCCGGCTCGGCGGCATCGTGCCCATTTTGCAAGCCGAGAACCAGGCGCTCCGGGACGAGAATGCGGCGCTACGGTGCTCGCTCGAGAACGCCGGCGGCCACACGGGCAAGTTCCACCGCGAGGTCGAGAAGCTGCGGCACCGGCTGCACAAGATCGAGAGGGAGCGCGACGCGCTGATTGCAAGGGTCAAGGAGCTTTCGCGGCACTACGTCTCGGACAAGGTCGAGGAGCTGAGGCGAATCATCGTCAACTGGGAGCGCAAGTTTGACGTTGTCGATGACCACAACAAGAGGCTTCGGAGGGATATTGAGGACCAACGGTGCATGATTCAGGAGCAGGAAGAGCGGCTTCGCACGTACGAGCGGATTCTGCGTCGGAATGGCTATGCGAGGTTCGAATGAGACAGGATCGGGGATGGAGGGATGGACATATGTTTTTGACTTGAATTTCGCGGATCTCTGATGGATGCGCGAAGACGTTAGTATTACTGTTCAAGCGAAAGTAATCATCTTTCTTTGGCGGGAGGATGTCTGGCTGGATATGCGATACAGGAAGCCGAGTGGTAAGTCTCTTCCCGCAAGCACATCTTCAAGAGATGAAGTCTAACATGCATGCAGGCTTTCATTGGAGATTGCAGGATTCTATCATGATTGGCCTTTGACGCAATAGACTTCGACTGGCGATGCTTCATTGGACATCCCGCCCTGCAGGTGCGGTATGGCCCGAGAAGATTGCAGTCTGACCTTCGTTCACGAAATTTCATTTGTCACACATTTCGGCTGTCCTTTGCATGCATTTCCTCTGCTTTTCAGGGGACCTTTTCTTCCTTATTCTTTTTCGACGGTCATGTCAGGGGACGACCCGACGGGTCACTTCCTTCACGCCATCTGCTGTAATTCAAGGGTATTACTAGACACCAAATTGACACCTGAAGACCTGGTCTCTCCACGCTCATGACAGAATGGAGCGAATTTCAGTGACAGTAAGCAATCTATTACAAGCGCGAAAGTGTCAAAAATAGCGAGAGGGGCCTCAGTGACTCGACTTCGGCACAGGGTCCCGTCAGCAGATTCGTCGCGAGTCGCAGACAGACCAAACCCGTTCCCATGACGCCAGGCTCCCACACCTCGGAACCTCAGCTCCCCATCACTCCTAGCAACCCTTCCCACCACCACCATCTCGACAAAACAACCTAACAGGGTGGTCTGGACTCGTTAGGTAATCCGCCTGCCTGTCTGCCTGCAGCATCAGCTCATTCATTATATAAGCGTACACCTGCTTACGTACACGTTCTGCAGCGAAGGTCCTGCTTGCCAACGCATCACACCTTGGTCCGAATACCTACCTTACGTAACCTTCAACAGCGACACACTGCAACACCACCATCGCGCCCGCAGGCCGCAGCGCTGAGCCCACCGCCGGCGACAAGGGTGCCTGCCGTCCATCTAGCGATGGTGTGCAGCTTAAGGCTGCAGCTTCCAATCTTGCGCTGCCAGGGCCTGAGGCGACTAGGCGACCCATTTCCCGCTGCCTGCCTGCAGTCCCTCACGCTTTCTCGCGATTCCGGCCAACGCACGCTACTCTGGGCAACGCGCAAGTGCGCACAACGCCCATTCGTACCCTCCCCCTCGAAGGATTCCGCGCTGGATCGATATCCTTGGAATAGCAGCACTGAAGAGACCAGGGTCTCGCTCAGCTCGTTCGTCACCTACCTTGCCTTATTCCGGTCCCCTCCGGCCCCGCGAGGCCAACGATACGATTCTTGGCCCTGGGCTGCGGTACACCTTGGCTAGAGTGCTGACAGACACCGAGGTGAGCGAGTGGATTCCCATGTCCGAGATATCTCAGCCCGGACTTCGGGATCCGTTTTGGGACATACGAAGGGAACCTGGAAGGTACTTGGATTGACACCTTTGGGGGGCTGGACCGCAGCTGCCTGCTTCATTCGCCGAGCTCCCAAAGTCCTGCGAGATTTGCCACGAAACATGAAGGCAAGAGCTGCGGGGGTCTTGGAGGTCAACAGCACCGCGGTGCTCTTGCTTCTTCGTGGGGGCCAAGACTTGTGGTTGAAAGAAAGATGGGAAGGACCACTCTGACAGGCGCCTGCCTGCCGCTGGACCTGTTACCGGCACGTCCTGGGCTAGCGCGGTGCCCGCCCGCCGCTTTTACTCTCGCAGAGGTAAGGCACCAGGCCATGGGCAACCTTGGAGGACCACTTCCTTCTCACTCGACTACCAAGGACAACACTCTGCAACTTCCTTCAGACTCTATTCCAAATTTTCCTCCTTCTCCATCCAACCCAGACCAACGTCTGTCTCCCTCTTTCACAATTCACAATGTGGGCAACGGCACTCTTGCCGCCCACGTTCAGTTTTGTCCTGTGCCTGCTGCATGTTAATACCGCAGCCAGATGATGTTGACACCAATCCAGTTGGAAACGACGTCGACAGCTCATGACTTCTACGGTAAGAAGGCGAGATGCGATTTCTTCCAGTTTTGTGCAGTTTCCTGTCCGATCCCTGGATCTGGCTTCTTCTTTCCTTCTGTTTCTGTTTCGGCGCGCGTTTTCACGATTGCGGCAGGAGACCAACACTTCCAGCTGCTCCTTCCATGGCTTTCTTTCTTCCCTGTATACCTGCCTGTCCACCACTTCTGGCTCCTTCCCTCCCGTGTCAGCGCCTGCGCTCGCCGTGGGGAACCTCTCGGAGAGTGGCCGAAACCTGGGCTTGCTCTGGCTCCGTGGCGAGACGCGCGTGGACGGGGAGAGCGAGCGGATGGGACAGAGTCACTGGTAGGCGGATGAACTCAAACAGGCGATGATGACATCCAACACACAGTCGGCGGGGATTCCATTGGGGTCACGTCAATGGCTGTTCATGGACTTGGCTGAGCCTGGGATCACGGGGACACATTTCACAAGGGGGTTCAGGTTTGGGACTGGGGGCTTCATGGACATCACCTGGACATTGGGACGGGCGTATGTTTCCTTCATTCATTGGTGAAAGGCCTAGCGGTCTCGACGTTACCGTGCTGCCAGCCACCAGTGGTGTCATCTCATCAAGTTTCTTTGCCGTTAGTAAGTTGCAAGAATCCAAGACAAGACAGCGAACGATTGGAATTCATCTGCCCCCCCCATGGTACAAGACAATCATGGAAAGGATTGCTTGTAGTCCGTCAACTGGGGGGGGGGGGGGGGGCTTTTGAGACTGTGATGAAGACCGACTCCTGCATGTCGATGATCTGAGTCTCGAGGAAGGGGGAATACATATGTTGGGGATACACGAATGACAATGGATACATGCTGCGGATACATGAATGACGATTGGGATACAGGATGCAGGACAAGTTCCGATACGAGCCGCGACGTGTTGTTGATGTGGTGTTGAAGAGAAGAAACGATGGAGGGGGAGGGGAAAGGAGGAGTCCTTTATAATCGAAGGGTTCTGGGGTGATTTGGTGGTCGGCGTCCCGAAGAAGGGAAGGAGCACAGTGAGGGCAGGTGCAACGACGCTGATAGAGCAGGTGCAAATCCGTACCTCCTTCCAAAAGGTGGTTTTCTTGAGGCAGAAGGCAAGAGGCAGGAAACAGAAGGCAGGAAGCAGGAAGGTTCTGGATCGGAGCAGGCGCATAGGTTGGAAGGAGCCCGGGGGGGCGGGATATCGGAAGGAGTCTCTGGAAGCAGATCATGGAAGCGATTTGAACACTGAATGTGATGCAAGTTCGGGAGAGATTGATCAATTGGAACTACTGCATATCATGATTCTGATCTATCTGCGTTGCAATATCTTCCCATATTTGCACCGTCCCTAGATTTGATGAGATGGTGCCTTCACTGCCAATGGTATCATACCAATGGAAACGGGCCCGGCTGCTCGTGGTTGTAGATAGAACCAGCAACGGTCTTTCTCCGCATGGCTTCTTTCCCAGAAGTTCTCTGTGGACTCGTGCCAAGATTTGCGCTTGACACACTCACCCGTTGCACGCAGTAGGAAGAGCGCTTCCCATTTTGTGTCTTCCCAGTCTCAGGGTGTCTTCAGCACGAGCCGTGCTTGCAGAAGGTGGATGTCGCAGCATCCACCCTTTGGGGCTGGTATTAGGAGCGCCTTACGTGTAAATCAGGAAAAGCGCTTCCATATGGAGGAAATCTCCTCGCGTAAAGGACACACCATGATGCCAAAGACATGATGCCTGTTGTGTTCAACACCTGACAGGCACTACGGTCGGCGATACATTTCGAGACTTCATATATGTGACTTCCGAACAGGATAAAGATGTCTACCGATATCTGCAGAATTTCCCATGTCTTGGCATAGCCCAATTCAAGGTCGAATTCACTGCTTCGACACTGGATGACTGAGCACGACATTGACAGTCTGCAGTGACTTACACGGGAGAAAATATGGGGCTGGAGTCCGCCGACAAGGATGCCAGACCTTGTACTTGCCTAAATAGGACAACTCAATTCGCCGCGAACGGTCTCGACCTCAAAGCACCTTGATGCAAGCGACTACGGTAGGTAAGATAATTTGGGTGAAATGCCCTGATGTTTGGTATCATATTTGACCTTTCGGTCCCTAACAAACTTTTCCTTCCTCTTGAACTGAGCCATTATGGTCGCCGCAGTGGAACTGATCTGAACACAGGTAGCACCTTCAGAAAAGTTATAAGAGGAGGCATGTCCCACGATTTCCGTCTTATTTTTTCTCATCAATCTAGTTAGTCAGGAGTTGGTGAAAGTGAGATAACCAACTGCACATGGATAGACCACGGTTGCACTAGCCCTTCTGAATCGTGGAGCGACGGCCCGATGAGAGAAGGCTCAAACATACTGAAGTTGGTGAGGTTAGTGCCAACAGCACATGGATAGACCATGCGCATCCAGGCGGTGATTCAAGCCTTGGCCCTTCCAAAATCGTGGGTTAAAGTGTCGTGAGACGATGAGGCAGGGCCAGAAAGAATTAGAGACGATGGTGGTGATCTCACTGAGTCTCTGGGACAGGTCGTACTGAAGTTGGACGTAAGACACCCAACAGGGTGTGGATAGACCACATGCATTCAGGCGGTGATTCGCCTTGGCTCTCGAGAAGGCCCTGAAGAACAGGACCAGAGAGTATTGGAGACGATGATGATATCTTTACTGAGTCTCCAAGCAAGTTCAACATACTGAAGTTGGTGAGGCAGTTAGCCAATGGCACATGGATAGACCATGTGCACCCAGGCAGTCATTGAAGCCTTGGTCCTTTAAAATGCTGGGTTAGGTTGTCGTGACGATTAGGAAGGGCCACAAAGAAATGGAGACGATGATGATAGCAACTACTGAGTTTCCGGAGCAGGCAGTCATCCAGTGAAGTCGACCTCAGACGCATAGTTGCGTTCTCTAACAGGACCACGGGACTGACCTCAACATATTTCGTTATGTATTTTCATGTACCTCCAGTATGTAGAATCACCCTGGCTAGTTGAATTGAGGACTCCGAGTGTCAGCATTTAGAGGCACAGACTTTGAGCTTTCGCCGTGTGTGGTTGGCGTCTTAGGGTTTGACAGGCACGTTGACGCAGGCCTTGCAGGGGAGTGCCTGCTGCGCTAGCCTGCGGGGCGGTGCTGTCTAGTCCGTGCTTAGCTGCCGTCCGCAGCGGATTCCCAGTGACATGTTTGCTCTGGTGTCCGCACCTCTCAACCACTCACCATCACCACACCCCAGCCCGTTCGTGATAATCATCGCCATGCGGCCCGCGACGTTCCTCCCAGCGAACGGAGACGACGGAGGCATCATGTCGAAACTGACCGATCTGATGACAGAGACTCAGCTGGTTTCACTGGCCGGAACGAGAATTGTCGATCGATCAGCGGCAACCAAGTGCACCACCATCTCCTCGAGAGCGCCAACAGGATGAAGCAGCCTAGGAGGCTTGCATCGAACGCATGAAGTCGAATGATAGGAGCCTCAGTCACCATCGTCATTACGAGCGAACCCCATCGCGACGCGGGGTCCAAAGTGCAGACGCCAGTCGCCAGAAAAGGCGTGACTCACGACGCGACTCGCTGGCCCATCACCTGCCCCTCATCGGGGTCTCGCGACGGCCTCTCTCTAGGCTGCAAGCCGATCTGGGTTTGCGATCATTGCCAGACGATTGGTCCGAATACCGACACGAACGCAACGCACATCATCATCCTGGATCGACGGGGGAGACAGAACAGGCTTAAGAGACTGCGAATAGCTGCAAGAGAAGTACTACGCAGCGCCAAGAGACCCTGTTCACGCCGTTGCGTACTCTTGCTGTCTCGTCCGTCTCCTCGTCGTTTCCGCAGGCCTCTTGTCACCTACCTGACCTTACCTCACCTCGCATTTGCTTCGCCATGCTCCGTCTCCCTGCGGTCTGCAAGAGCCAACAGCCTGCTTCTGTTAGGCGGATCAGTCTGTCGGGTACTCAACCCGCGTTGGCGGACCATTCCACGCACGCACTGAAAATGGGCAGGAAACGAGGGAAACAAGGCGTCCACAGGCAAAAATTCAGCAAAAGAAGGCAGCCAAAATTTGCGTATCTGCCTTGCTGGACGCCTGCGCCGCCTCCAATCAGAACAGGTCCTCCCACCGAGAAAGTTGAAGCAAAGCCTCCCACCAGCACACCCCCCTTTTTCCAGAAGTGCCCCTCCCCCTCGAGGGCCTTGGACCTTGGACCTGGGAATACATGGAATTGTGAAGGGGTCGGCGGAAATGGGAGTCGATTCCTTGTACAGACGAGAATCGCCTTTTTTCCACTTCGCTCCCGCGTCCCCACACCCTGGCTGGCGATGGATGCAGCGCCATTGACAGGCAAGTTCTGGGCCCATCCCTCGAAACAATCCCCATCCTCGTCAGTCCCTCGTCTCCCGTGTCCCGTCAACCGTTACGCCAACCCACAGTTCGCTAGGCAGGACGGCCGGCGGATCGCGGGCGCGGGTTCACCCTCTCATCATGGGCCGGGGTGAGAGAGTGACGAGGGAGTACTGTGCAGACAGACTGCAGCCAGACTTGCAGACTGCAGCAGAGAAAGGGCAGGGCATGTTTGGTCCCGTCCTCCTTCCCCGTACCCAAGCGATGACTCCTCTTCTGGACTTCGCCAAGAGGCCACCCAGCCCTACATGGTCAATACCGACGGGCTACCTCAGGAATGCTGCAATCTCTTTAGGCCACGGAGGCATGTTGTAGGTATCTCTGCCGTTGCCGTCTGGTCCTCTCCCCTGTCGCACGCCTCTCTGCTGTTCCTCCCTCCCAATCCATCGCGACTTAGCCCCGGAGGCAGCAGCAGCGCAATGCAATCCACACCATCTCTGTCAGTCGCTCACTCGCTCTGCCTCTGCCTCTGCCACTTTCCTCCCTCCGAGTCCGACTGTTGTTATTATTTTTATGGTCTGTTCCCGGAGACTGCAATGGCTGTGTCCAAATAAATAAAAACTTCCATGCCGACGCATTTCCCGTTTCCCTCCCTCTTTCCCCTTCATCTCAGTCTCAGGTTTCGCTTATTAGTGTTGCTGCCCAAGTCCCGCCAACCTCCAACCCGGGAAAAAACAACCAAATTACCACTGCGACCCAATTCGCCCTTTTCCTTTAATACTTGACTCACACACACGGCCTGTCTTAACCCGGTAGCCAACCACCACAACCGCCCACATCCAAATTCGAAAATTCTGCCTTGCCCGAATAGGACGCAGCTCAACTCACTCACATATATACGACCGCAGCTTCACTTTTTCCTCACCTGCTGCGGCAGCAAAAGGCACAGATACACATTCGCCTCGACCTGGTCCATCGACCCAACTCGGCTGATCGACGACAAGCAGCCCTGCCAGGACCCAATCAGCAACCATGTCGGCCAACGACTCCAAAAAGTACCGGAGGAACGTCTCTTTTGAGCCGGTTCACAGCGTGTCAGTCAGAGGTCACCGCCAGCAGGCGAGCGATTCGGGCGTTGGCTCTGACCAAGATTCCTACAGCACCAGCCCCGATCGCTCGGCGCAAGCGTACTTTGACCTGCACAAGGCTCATCTCAGTCTCAAGGATGAGTACACGAAGCTGAAAGACGAGCTTCGCGATGTCAACGCCCGCTTCACCGCCTTGCAAAACACTGTCGAGGTCCTCGAAGACGACAAGGAGAAGCTGGTCCGCGAGAAGCGCACGCTCAGGGAGGAGAACGAAAAGCTCAAGGAGGACGTCCGCAAAGCCCGCTCCAGCCAGCCCCGTGAGCGCGAGCGCGAGCCCAAGATGATGACGGGCGCCATGCCCGTTCAGCAACCACCCTCTCCCAAGGAAAAGACCCGCCGCGGTGAGAGCAAGGTGCGCCGGAGTGAGAGCAAGCGCCGGACCAGCGACGATGAGAAGCGTCATGAGGAGAAGCGTCACGAGGAGAAGCGCGAGAAGCGCCACGATGAGCAGGAGCGCCAGGAGCGCAAGGAGCGCAAGGAACGCGAGAAGGAACGCGAGAAGCTCCACGAGGAGGACAAGAAGCGCCTCAAGAGCCGTTTCGACCACAAGGACAGCAGCAGCAAGGATGATGGCAGCGTCTCTAGCGGTAGCTCGGGCCGCAAGAGCTACGTCGAGCCGTACGGCCCCTCCGCGCCTCGATCCACCGCGGAGCGTCCCCGTAAGAGCCGTGCCGACTCGTCCTACTCCCAGATCAGACCTCAAGTCATCGCGACCACCACGATCTCCGACTACGAGGGCAGCACGGCGGTCTACGACGACGGCTACGCCGGCGAGGACGGCCACTACCACGCATACCCCCTCGCATCCCCCTTGCCAGACACTACCCGCGGCAGGTCGCGTCAGTGGTAAGGGCAATTGAAAAAAAAAATAAAAAAAATCCCAAGCCACGCGCAAAAGACAAGCCCTGTGCGACGCACCAAGTCGGGCAATTTTGTTTAACGAGAAAATACGTTTATGATGCGCTGCATCACACCAGTCACAGCGGAAATTCTTAACAATCCCTGGCAACGCATCCCGCATACAGGCGGATAGCGGGAGCCAGGGCCCGCTAAAAAGCCCCCTCCCCCTTCCCTCGCCCGCGGCGCCTTTCCCCAAGACCGGAAGGCGCCTTTTCCTTTACCTTGACACCTTGACAGGAGGGATGAGCATCCAAGCCCAAGCCTGCCTATCTCACCCCGCACCGACCTGGACCAAGACGTCCAATATGGGATGAGACGCAATGGGTTGACTCATTCCTCTCACACGAACACGACCGCCATTGCCGGTCGCGGACTCGGACTCGATTCTATTTCAACGATGCGACCGCTTCTTCATCTGTTACTTTTCATTTCATGTACCAAATCCTGTACCAGATTTCATTTCGTCGACATTGCGATACCCAATACCCTTATATACGTTTGAGACGACAAACACCTTGGATCAATCCAGCCCCCTTTCTTCTTCTTCTTTCTCCAACAGTCAATCGACTCCAACTTTCACCTGCGAACCAAGAAAGTTACAAAACAAACAAAAATCACACACAATGAAGCTCTACCCCTCACTGAGCTCCGACCTCGCCGACTGGGCCGCCCGCCAGCCCGTCTTCTTCACGGCCTCGGCCCCGACCCACCTCCCGCACGTCAACGTCTCGCCAAAGGGCCTCTCCGCCCACTTCGCCGTTCTCGGCCCCAACCTCGTCGGCTACATCGACCGCACCGGCTCCGGCTGCGAGACCATCGCTCACAGCTACGAGAACGGCCGCCTCACCCTCATGTTCATGTCCTTCGGCCCCTCCCCGCGCATCCTCCGCATCTTCTGCCGGAGCCGCATCGTGGAGTGGGACAGCCCGGACTTTGACTCGTGGATGAAGCGCATCGTCCCGCAGGGCAGCAGCCGGGACTCATACGACGGCGCTAGGGCTGTCGTCCTCGGCGACGTGTGGGAGGTCCAGACGAGCTGCGGCTTCGGCGTTCCCATGGTCAGGAAGGAGCTCTACGCCCCGGCGGCGACCTCCGAGGACGCGTCTCTCGAAAAGGGGCAGCAATCAACAGCACATCACGAGGTCAAAGACGAACTCTCCGTCTTTGAGGAGCGTCCCACCCTCGACAACTACTGGAAGAAGCGCGCCGACAACAACACCGTCCACAAGTACCAGCTCGAGACCAACGCCACCTCCATCGACGGCCTGCCCGGGCTCAAGACGGCGCGGCGCGACGCGGGCGAGGTCCTCTGGCTCACCGACGCCCGGTCCCGCGCCGCCCGCGCCCTCCGCGAGACGCATGGCATCCTGCTGGGAATTTTCCTTGCTCTTTTGTTTTACGGTGTTTTGGCTTTGGTAAAATGAGCGTCAGCAGCAGCGGATGGGATGAGATATCAACACTTGTTTGTAATTGGGAAACCGGGAAAACCCCCCGGTTTTGCAGAAAGTATTTTGTGTGTGTCACGTTGTATGATTTGCATGGGAGCATTGTCACTTTTCCTCTTTATTTAGATAGACAATTTTTGGGCCCTTGTTTGTTCGGGAATGAGCGGCTTCTTTTTTGGGGACGCGTTTACACGCAGGAACGACTAGCTATGGACTGATGGATCTATGGATTGATGTAGGGCACTCACTGCCTTTTTTTGTAAGCTTGGGATGGCGGGATCACCCTTAGAGAGATGTATCCCCATCGAGGACAATCAAAAGTTAAACTTGGTGTTTTTTCTACAACTTCTTCTCGAGCCCATACGAATGTGACGTGACCCAGTAACACCGAGAGGCCCAACGATACTGAGAATCGTATTGATGCTCTCGTGGCGCCGAGGTGCGTTAGACTCCCTCCAATTATCCACTCCGAACCATCCACTCGGGCCCTCCCTCGCATCCCGCCACGGCCCTCCATTCGCGCTGCTGGCCGTCCCGTCCTGTGAGACGATGGAAACTCTCCAACAGGTCGACGTCGAATCGATAATGTGTGACTGCAAGTCAGCGACCGGGGGGAGTTTGTCAAGGGTTTGAGACGCGCACGCCCAATGGTTCGCTGCTTGGGTTCCCGAGGCCCCCCTTTGGGCAGAAACGCAGCCACGACCACAGTGACGGCGTCGCAATCCTCATTTTTTTGCCTTCGCCTTCGCCAGTCAACCACGTTTCCTCGCCGACGTGCCGCCCATGCCATGCCATGCTGGGGCCACGCGCACGCATGCGTAGGTAGGGTAGATCGATGTAAGGTACACACAAAATATACCATTCGCAAACCGTAGACTTGGGGTGGGTTGCCTGAGCAATCATCCCGCACCTGCAGCCTTATCCGCAGCGGGAGCGGCAGCGGCGGCGGCAGCTTGCTGCTGCGCATCCTTGTTGGCCGCGGCCTTACCGCCACCACGGCCACGCCTGGTGCGCTTGTGGCGCTGCTCCTCGGGCTTGTCAGGGTTGTTCGTTGCGTTGGCGTCCTTTTCCTTGTTTGCGCCGGAAGCTGAGGAGGATGCCGCGGGCGCATTGGAGGAGGAAGCTGCGTTGCCAGAGTTGTTGGTGCTGGCGGCGTTGCTGGCGGCGGGCTTCTTTTCCTTGCGCTCGAGAACCTGAACAGTGCCTTGGGCAACAGTGACTGGGCTGGCGGCGATGGCCTTGGCGAGACCGTCGTGGTCGGAGAAGTCAACGTAGGCGAAGCCCTTACGCTTATCGATCTCGACGAAGATGACGGTTCCAAACGCTTCCATGGCCTGCTTTAGGAGGTTCTCGGTCACACCCTGGGACGGGTTGGCGTGCTTGACGAAGCCGCGGGTGGCGCCGGGGGTGACTGTGACAGAGCTGGCACCCTTCTTGGAGTTGCTGCCCTTCCCTGAGCCCTTAGGTCCTGTTGGGGGGTTGGATTTGGCGGGCGCTGGTTGGGATGATGAGGCCTCCTTCTCGGCCTTCTCGGCCTTTTCTGCCTTCTCCTCGTTCTTTTTCTCGTCCCTCTTCTTGAGCAGCACAACAGGGGTCTTGGTGGGCGCTGGGGTGTTGGAAGAACCACCAGTGTCGTTGGACTTGCCCTTTCCTTCATTGGCAGCCGCGTTCTTACCACCTCCACCTCTACGGGTGCGTCCTGACTTGGGAGCACTGGGTGCCGCGTTGCGCTCCGCGGATTGGGCAGCATTGGAGGAGGATTGGGCTGGCGGCGCGGGTGGTGCCGCAGCAGCCGGAACTTCAGCCGCGGGCTGAGCAGGCTCCTTCGGAGACGCAGCCTTCGCTTCTGCCTCCGCCTTAGCAGCGTCAAGACGAGCCCTTCTATGAGCGCTGCCAGGACTGATGCCGAGGTCGCGCTGCAGAATGCGTGCAGCAGCTGCAATACCAGCCCGTCGGCTCTTAGGTGCCTCCTGAGCGGCCGAAGAGCTCCGGGTGATCTGGCTGGCAACGGCCTCTGCTGCTTTGACGGCGTCCGCGGTTGCTTTCTTAGTCAGAATCTTGACCGTCTCCTTGGGCTTCTCTGACGACTTCTCTGTCTTAGAGTCCTTCTTGCCCTTCTTCGAATCCTCCGTAGACGCCGATGCCTTGCCCTTGGTGTTCTGAGATTCTTGACGTGCTTGCTTCGCGCTCTTAGCTGCGGCCGCTTCTTTGGCCTTGTTGGCTTTCTTCTCCTTGAGGAACTCGATCAGAGGTGTCGTCGTGACCTTGGCATCCGGCTTCGACTCGTCGGCCGCATCCTTGCTTTCGCTACCCTCGGTCTCCTTGTTCTGCTCGGGGTTGGTCAAATCTTGAAGGAAGGCCATAAACTCCGGGTCCTGATCGATCGTTCCCTGCCTGGGGTCGATGCGCTTTTTGCCGCTTGGAATCTTATTGTAAGACGCCATCTCGAGAACCGGAGGCCCGACAAGGGAGGGGCTGTTGGACGTCATTTTGGCGTCCTCCCAAGACCTGGCCTGTATCAAGTTGGAAAGGGTGTTCAGGTCCTCGCGCTTCAAGACGTTGAGGTAGACTCTTGCCGGCCGCGACGGCTTCGCAGCGCTGCGCAAACCACAGTCAGTCCGATTCGCAGTGCTAGCAAACTGACGAGTACCTACTCTTGGGAGATCTTGCCGGCCTCGAAGTTGTGCCAGCTGACAAGACCCTGTCCAGCCTTCCACTCATCTCCAAGCTTGTTCCATAGTTCCTGCTCCGTCAAGCCCGGGGGCAATCGCCTGATAACCACTTTGTGGCCTTCGATCGCAGCACGACTCTTATTCGACTTTGGCGTATCGGCGGCCGTCTGCTGGCCAGAGACAGGAAGGACACCGTTCGTCTTACGCGAGGCGCCCTGGGAGCCTGATGTGGCCATCGTTGCGGACAAGGCGTTGTTTGCGACTCGAGCCGATGTGTTTCCGTCGGCGCCTGACTCCAAACAGAGTGCGCGACTTTGTCTTGAGGCTGAATTGGTGTTTCAGTGAGCCAGATTTAGATGATGTGAATTACTTTAAAAGGCTGTTATGCCTAAACTGCTGAATGATTGCTCTGTGCCCTAGGTACCAACAAGGGACACAGCCTTGGGCCTGTGATTGTGGTAGAGGTGTGACGCCAGGGTAGCGGCGCGGGGCGCTTTGGTTCACTTCAATCACGGATCTGAAAGAATGGAGCACAGAGCACTTTCCGTCTGATGTGGGTCTTATCAGATAAGAGTGCACTAGCCTCTTTAGGATAGCTTCCTTTGGCAGGAACTTCCCAGGGTCATCTTCGGATAAACCTTAACCTGCCATTTTTCTCTCGGACAAACTTTCTTCCTCAAACAGAGTTTATCCGAGATTCACCCAGGTGGAAGCCAGCCACAGACAATGGACAAGGGATCCGAGTCCACCGAGGTCACCGAGAGCGAGGAGCCTCACAAAGACGACTACTTTCCGGAAGCTTTTCCGGATTTCAATGAGGACAACATAAACCGCGGACTTCAGGTTTCTGCGAAGGATAACAGCGCGACAACTTCGACTTATTCGCCGCCAAGTGAAGCCCAGATCGAGGCTGCTATCAAGCGTGCGAACCTCGCCTTCGCAAACCCGCTTACCAACGTCCCTCGCCGCGGGCCAGCTGGAGCCGGCCGTGCACGCAATCGCTCAGCGGAGGTATCCTTCAACCTTCCCGCAAGACACCCTGACCTCGGTCAACAGCATCAGTCGCCCGATCAGCAGCAGAAGCAAGTTCCTCAGGCATCTACAGCCGGTCCTGTCCCGTCATCTGCGTCTGCGTCAGGTTCAAGTCGTGGTCGAGGCATTCCGGTCCCTGGCAGAGGAACGGCCTATATCCCCACTTTAACCGCCGCCAACTGCACTGCAGAGCTGATACGCCCGCGTGCGCCCAACTTCAGTCGCCCACGTCCGGTAGTTGTCGGGGCTTACGATAACCCATACCAAGAGCATCTCCAGAGAGTCGCGCGTCGTGAAGAAAGCGACAGACGCACCCGTGAAGCATATTCGAATTCTTCGAGAAGTCCGGTTCAGCAGCCTAGACCTCTCCCTGAGCTACCCCCTGGCGCTACCACCCCACCGCCTGTTGTTGTCGCACCCAATCGTGGTACCCAGGCCCCTCCCCCCGCCCTGCCCGCCGATCCACCGCACCCTCTGAGGTCAAATCCGATCTTGTCGACGCCCCAAGACCGTCCGTCTCTCATTCTCCCACGCCGCCGACCACGCTCATCCTCGATATCACTTCCTTCCAACGACACCCCCAACGTCCGTCCCAGTCCTACCGCCGGCCGACGTGTTCCCGAGTCAATCGCAGAGGAGCCCAACCAAGAGGACGACTTCGAATATTCCGAAGAGCCACAGGTTCGCACTGCGCAGATCGGCCGCGTTATTCGACGTCCTAACGACCCCACCAAAGACGACTCATTCCAGCCATCGCTTCGCGGCGGCACTCTCGACATCGACGACTTCCCCGAGGGATTCGACCCTGATTACTACGAGTCCGACGAGTACGAAGACGAAGACTCGCTAGAGTTAGCTGAGGAGTTCAACCCAAACATCTCAGCAGATTTCGATCTCTACGAAGTCGAGAGAAATTCTCAAGTTTATACCCAAGCGTTGAACGACAAGATGGCGAGCCACATTCCCCGCCCGGGCCCTGCCCAACTATCTCCCAATGCAGGCCTGGATGAGTGGCTGGAGGAGGCCAAGCAGTGCCACTATCTACCCGAGCGCGCTATGAAGGAGCTTTGCGAACTGGTGAAAGAGGTTCTGATGGAGGGTAAGGACCGCGCCATTCGGGCTGATCGGGCATCTTACTGACCTCACGACTCCAGAGTCAAACATTCAGCCCGTGTGCACCCCAGTGACAATTTGTGGCGATATCCACGGCCAGTTCTACGATCTCTTGGAGTTGTTCCGCGTCGCAGGTGGAATGCCTGGTGAATCGCGAGTCGAAGCACCCAAGACGGCCACGACAGTCATCAGCCCCGAGGATATTGAGCCGCCGACGGAGATCACCAACCCGAAACTGAAGAAGAAGGTCAAGAATGCAGGCAGCCCTGCCCCCGATGATGAGGAGGATGATGAAGCGGCCGCTGCCGATACCAGCACAACCTCAAGGCCTGATTCGGCCGTTGAAGTTAGCACGGGCTCGCAATCAGCCGACACCAGATTCGTGTTCCTCGGCGACTTCGTTGACCGCGGCTACTTCAGTCTTGAGACCTTTACCCTTCTCATGTGCCTGAAGGCCAAGTACGTCGCATAAAAGAATGGGGCTCTAGCATGTGCTAACTCGAAGTGTAGATACCCCGACAGGATTGTTCTCGTACGTGGCAATCATGAGTCTCGCCAGATCACCCAGGTCTATGGTTTCTACGAAGAGTGCCAGCAAAAGTACGGTAATGCATCGGTTTGGAAGGCCTGCTGTCACGTTTTCGATTTCCTCGTCCTGGCTGCCATTGTTGACGGCGAACTACTCTGCGTCCACGGTGGTCTCAGCCCTGAGATCCGCACCATCGATCAAATCCGCGTCGTTGCCCGTGCTCAGGAGATCCCCCATGAGGGCGCATTTTGCGATCTGGTCTGGTCAGACCCCGAGGATGTGGAAACCTGGGCCATCAGCCCCCGCGGTGCCGGCTGGCTTTTCGGCGACAAGGTGGCCACGGAGTTCAACCATGTCAACGGCCTGAAGCTCATTGCTAGAGCCCATCAACTTGTCAACGAGGGATACAAGGTATGTCTCTGCCATTTGTCACATATCAGTCAGCTAACATGGTGCAGTACCACTTCCCACAAAACTCTGTCGTCACAGTTTGGTCTGCTCCGAACTACTGCTACCGCTGCGGCAACGTAGCATCCATCATGACTGTGGACAAGGATATGAACCCCAAATTCAGCATCTTCTCTGCGGTTCCGGATGACCAACGTCACGTTCCCGCCAACCGCCGTGGGCCTGGTGATTATTTCCTGTAATGGAAGTTGCCACTGCTTTGGCGACGGGAAATGTCTTCGCGATTGTGCTAGATTCAGGGACGGGGCATGAGAGGCATCGCCAGTTTTCGCACTATATCTGGACGTCTCCTAAATAACCTCAGGTCTGTGGAAGAGTTATTTGAAAGCTGCCTCGTTCTGCGTTGCCAGAGTTCACGGGCATCTTCATTGAGGTCTTGGACAATGTCATGCGGCAAGACAACTAGAAATGATGAGGGACGATCTTATCACGTTTGCGAGTTTCAAGGCCTGGATATCGACCTTGCGGACAGAAAACAGGAGACCTGGACATCGTCCACGACAACGCTTGATGAGACGTGAAGGCAATGGAGGGTTGACTGATTTCCCCAGGAAGCAAGTTTGCGTCCAACCCAGGCATGTTGTTGGTCGCGAACAGGAATCAATACGCATTCCTCATGCTCCAGCGCGAAGAAGAAGTGTGGGGCGCGAGCCTTCAAGACAGCTCGCTTGAATTGCATAGAAGAAGGTACATGGCAGAACGGCGGGTTGGCTTCGTGATGTCTGATGATGAAATGCATGGAATAAGAAGGTCGGTAACACCACCTTGTAGAATTACGTTAGGTTAGAGGTTAAATACCCGATACATGTTGGTCTCGACGACGTTGTAGATGCGGATGACTTTCATTGTATCAACGTTTTCAAAAGGGATCGCCGAGATCAGTCGGCCAAACGTAGCGCCATGATGGTATTTGCGCTCTCCAACTGTAGACGACTGCACACACAACAACTCCCCTCCCACCCGTACGCCACCCGGTATCACTTCCCTGAAGACTTTTCGAATCCATTTAAGCACGCTTGATCTCCCACTTCAGCTCCTTGATGCTGACTTCCTCGCCGGCCTTTTCGTCATAATCGAACCACTCTCCGTCGGTAAGCTCGATGGCCGTGAACTTGGTGCCCGAATCCGCGCCCTCTGCAAGCCACTCTCCCTCGGGAATGAAGTCAACAAACTCCAGACCTCGGCAGTCGAACTCAATGACCTTTTGTTGCTTGGCGGGCTCTCCCTGCTCATAAGCGGCGGGGGCGGCCTTGATAGAGGCCGAAGACTCGCGCTTGCAGTTCTTGCACTTCCACACAAAGTTGGCCTCCCCTCTGCTACCGCTCATCTCGTTGTTCTCCTGGTTTACAGTGAGTAACTATGCAGTACTTGGGTAGAGGGTTTAACGTACAAATCGGTTGACACCGACGGTCTTGTCGTGGACTTCACGGCACGAGGTACACTGGACTTTGAAAGTGTACCAGAAGGGGTTACCCTCGCTGTCATCGGGGCGAAGGTTCGTGACCCTGTTGAGGTCAGCGAGAGTCAAATCAAGAAGCCAGCGATGGAAAACCTACCCCTCCAGCTCTGCAGTAAGATAAAGGGCGAACATTGTGAATATACTTCTTTTGCCCCTTGTGTCTCACAGGATCAGATGTTTAGAGTGTTTCTTGAGGCTGCAGGGTGCCCCTCTGAGCTCACAGTGAAGCATTCGATGGTGGGGTTGGAGGGGCAGTTGCGTCACTTCTGTAAGCGAAAGGCACGTTTAGCCAAATATTTACCCCCGCTTTATCGCATAAGAGCAATTTTGATATCACCGGATCTTCGATTGGGTCGGGCTCGGCAGCTCGGCCCTTGGAAGGACATTATTTACGCATCAGACCATAATCTCGACGCCGAAGGCCCCCCGACGCCCGCCCGCACCCGCCTTCGAAACGATCAATCGCACTCAATTGGGGCTGCCTTTGCAGCCGGAATGCCGTCAGAATGCAGGCAATCTGGTCCAGAGCGGGCCAGGCGCCTCATTGCGGTTGCAAGGCCTGCTTCAAAGCCGCGGGGGGCATGGTACGACAGTCCGCGACGCGGGTGACGCCCCGGAAACCGACCTTTGGCGAAATGTTCACGGCCTGCTACACGGGCATCATGGCGTCCGCCGCTGTGCTTGACGCGAAGGCCAAGGACGAGCGACGGCTGAGGCTCGAAGAGGAAATCGCGCAGGCGAAGCTGGAGCTCGATAATATGAGGAGGAGCGTGCCGCAAGATGTGAAGCCGGGCGAGGCGCCGCCGGCAAGCTTCGAAAATCGGTATAAGGGCGCGTTATTCGACCACAAGCCGCAGAAGGGCGAGATTGCGGAGTTTTTGAACTCGCTCAGTCATACGGACGGCAGAACGCTTCGCAGGAACGTCGAGATCAAACGCCTGCTGAAGGAACTGGGTTTCGAAAAACCAATCGATGCGTTTGTCGCGCCAGGCGATTTCGGCTACACAGATCCCTTCGCCAAGCTGATCGAGACCAACGACACAGAAACGGACGACTTCCTGATGGACGAAGAGCGACTACAAAATCCGCTGATGAGCCACCGTGCGCCCAAAAACTTCGTTCAACTTCAGATTACAGAAAAGAATATGGGGAGTTTGGTTGATAGGATTGTTGAGGAATCTAGAAACATTTTGGGGCCCAGCGACTGGAATGACCTTCAGGAAGAGGTTGGCCAACTCAGGCAGGGAAACTTGCCGTACTACGAGCGCCAAACCGACATGATTGACGTCAAGAAAAACAGTGCCCAGCTCAACTCCATCATAGGCTCAGTCTTCGCCAGCACAGACTATGACCAACGTACAAAGATTGGCAAGATATGCTATAACCTTTTGGCGTCACCGCAACCGCCCACTACTTTTACATACAACACCCTCATCGCAGGGTTCAACCGCAACGGGCTACATCCTTTGGCCGAGAGAGTAGTACGGTCCTTTTACAACTCCAGAGTCGAACCAACAAGGAAGACGCTGGTCTGTCTGCTGAATCACTTTAAGGGGACTGGTGATGCGAGGGGTTTCTTTGGCGCTATTCACCGCATGACGGGCAAGGATCCACGCGGCATCTGCATACGGAGGAAGGCAATCGAAGAAGTTGAGGAAGATGATCGGTGGCTCACATGGGCAGCGCTGAAGAATGTTGCCATCAACAACGATTACGTGACCGAGCGAGCATGGCTCGACCACGACATGTTCACGGCTATGGTACATGGCTTGCTGAGGTTCGACTACGTGAGACAAGCTGCGGCAGCCTTCGCCGTCGGCCTCAAGCACGGCATCACCTTTAGCGCCGAAACGACCACGCACTTGCTCGAGCAGGTGACATACACCTTGGACACTACCGCTGCACAGCAGCTCCTGCACGCTATTGAGATGAAACCCAAACTCATCGCGCCAGCTTTCGGGGAATACAGGCACCAGAAAGATCTCGCAAGGGGCATTCAAAACTTGATTGACATCTGCCTGCTTGATCGGACGGTGTATTCTGTGACCCCGTGGCTGCGGTGGCTGCGAGTGGACGAGGCCCGGTTAGGAGACGAGACGCAAAGGCGAGGTCTACGCATCGTCAGCATCATGCAGCAGACCAAGAAGTCGCATGTGAAGATTAGGAGTTGGCATCAAGATCTGAACACTATGAAGTCGAAGATCTTCAGCAGGAATCGGTCTGAAGCCGTCTACGCCGCCCGCATGAAGGAGCAAGCTAAAGCGAATGGCAAAGATAAAGCAAAGCGGAAGAGGGCTACGAAGAAGGCAGCGCAAGCTGCGCTGCCCGCACCGTCGACGCAAGAGGAGGCGCCAGAGGAAGTTGCGGCATTTGGAGAGCACGTCTCTCAGCAAGGCATGTGGTGGGAACGGGAAGGACAGCTGGCCGCCGCGAGCAGCCTGCAAGCATAGGAAGACAGGAGCGCGTTTATTTCTAGCATGGCATCTTGGATGAATCAAGATGGCGAACATGTTCATTGGCGCATGCACAGCATGCCTATGGCGAACCTGATATCAGGCACGGGACGCCGGTCATAAAGACCAATTTTCTTGACACATTCAATTAGAACACGATGATGTACAAAGCGACGCGTCAAACTCCTTGCTCTTCGTGATACAATACCGGCACTTTTCTCCGCCATGATCCGGTGTCGTTCCTGTCTCTGCTGTCTCTGCTGTCTTGACCGGAAGTGCAGATTCCAGGAGAGCTTAAAGATCAAGCCAAGACAGCGAAGGATATGCGAGAGCAAGACGGGATGAAATGGAGGAAGAATAATGAGTGCGTGCATAAAGCGTCAATGACACTGCAAGGCCTCAGATTACCTCTCCAATTGATTCTTTCGCGAGAGAATCCAACTTTGGGAACTACTCGATATCATCATGCCCTTCGGCGCGGTGCGTTTGCGGTTCAGGCACCGGAACGGGGAGCCGGCGGGTAGATCATCATCAGCGGAAGAGGCGACAGCCAATGGCAGGCGCGCTGCGATGCACTGTCGTACATGACAGCATATGGTTTGGGGCGATTTCCTTGGCTCAAACGACCTACCTACTGCGTGACTGCGCACCTAACTGCACTGCGCTTCTTTCGCCGTGCCTGTGCCTGGGGTTCTGCCAAGGTACACGCAGCGACAGTGCGCTGGGAAATGCCACACGCAGAGTTGCAGTTCAGAGCGTTCCGCGCCGCAGGGATGAACTATGTTGGTTGCGTGTGGTTGTGGTGGTTACCAGTCGTTTGGAGGGTGCGGGATGGGGTTACGTGTGATATCATTCTGGCAGGCATTCGGTTGCTTAGTTTTCCTCCAGCGCTGACGTTGACCCGGATTGACAGCAGGAAGAGTATACACTATGTAAAGGTAAGAGAGAAATGATAAATGGCAGAGACAAATTGGAAGACGAGATGGAAAGTCAATTTGCAGCCCAGAGTTTTGCACAAGCCGACAGACAGCTGAAGAGAGGGGGAGGGCGTGCCGTGGTCCCAGACGGGGAATTGGCCCGATGGAACCGTTGAAGCCAGCCAGTTGGCTTGTGGTGGTGGAGGTTGACGGTTTTGCGTGATTGAGCGGCGGTACGGATAGTCCATTCGTGAAAAGGTTGAACCTGCCACCGAACTCTGTGCCCCCTTTACCTGTGGCACTGAGGCGACAAGAATGTCACGGTCGTGAGCCGCAAGTCTGGTATTTCCCAGGAACTCGAGAGTCTAAAAAGACTAGCACTGCGTAGTAGACCGGGTCCTTGGTCCCATGTTTGGCCACGGCACCCATTCCCCTTCTACGCAGTAGTGCACTGTAATTAGCCACATGTCTAACGACGTTGCCGTTATTGCCATCGGCCCCCAGTATGACTGATTCACGCACGAGAAGGATTGGCGGCGTCGTTCCGTTCTCCTCTTCGACCTCCACAGGGAGTTGGGGCGGGGTTGTTGAAGAAGAAAAAAGACTCCAGCAGGTGCATCGTGCATCCGAAAGGTTGGCTGATATCGTCACTCGTGTTCCATCCGGGTTTTGCGAGGCCCACCGCGTCGACCAGCCATCCTTCCATCGAACCCATCGTCGACTTGGTCATTTCCATCAGGTCAGTCAGCACTACGGCGCGTTAGCAAGGCAATGGTCTATTCGTGTTTTCCGGACGACCACGATGCCCTCCCTCCTCATGTTCCCCTTCTTTGTCAGGTCCCCCGCCACTGCAAGGCCGGGATGCCGAGGTTTTCCTGGGTTGCCCGTCTCTGCCCAGGTGGCAGCAACAGGACCCCTAAAATTCTAAAACTTGGAACATGCATCGAAGGGAACCAGATCCGGTGTGGAGCCCTCTCCTCCCCGTTCTGCGTGGTCCTTCGCCTTGTGGCCCGCCGCCCGCCGCCGCCGCGGCTGCTGCTGGTCAGTCACAGGAGTTCGTCCGCACCGCACCGCGGAAAAGAATCATTTCGCCGTTGAGTGGGAGGGGACTGGGGTGTTTGGCCATGGGCATTTTTAGCAGCGGTACCTCACGATGGACCTTTCAGCCTGGACGGGCCACGGAGGGCGACCGATGTCGGTTTTCAGGGTCCTTCCCGCCCCCGGAGAGGTCATGAGGACGAACGACCTGACAAGCGTCAAGCGTCGAGGCGGTCAGGAATTTTCTTTCCCACCCTTACGACAGTCAGATGCCGGAAAGGGGGGGATTTGACCACATATCTGTTTTGAGATGGGGGGTGAAAGGGGAGGGGACTACTGCGGTGCGGTGCAGTTCCCACGATGCATCGGTGAGGACGAGATAGGGTGCTGTCTGTCACTGTATGTACCGACACTGGGAGGGAGCAGTGAGTGAGTGAGCTTTGTCAGTTGGTTCTACCCGTCCAGTAGTACGGTACCTTAGCGGAAAGACTGGAAGACCAACAGAGACGCTTGGGAGAGCCACGGTGCGGCGTGCCAAGGATGGGATGGGATGGGCGGGCGATTTGTGCTACACCAACGGCGGGGTGGACATGGACAGGCCGGCCAGCTGAAGCCGCGGTGGAGCGGCAGTCCCGTGACCCCGCGAATCACGAGTCGGCCGCGCTCCACGGGCGGCCAACGGCGGCTTCCCAGTGGCTCGACTCACCGGCGCGATAACGCCACACCCCGAGCTGTCCTTTGCCTTTTTCCCTCTGCTGGGCCCAGTGTGCCAGCCAGTGTGCGCAGTCACGTTCAGAAGGGACTGGCGCTGGGCTGGCGGCGCGGTCGCTACTGTGTCCGACGATTGTACTGTGTGTGTGAGGTGAATGAAGCTGGCTGCTGGTGCCCTGCCTTTTTTTAGGGGGGAAGAGACGGCGGCGCATCCAGAGCCAGGCAGGTGCCGTGGCCGTAGCAGGTACCCCACCGCATCTAATCAGGTGCTGTCCCGAGGACTCGGTAGTCACTGCGCAGCGATTCCCAGGTGACGAGATACACAACGACCGGCGCAGGAATACCTCGGGGCCTGGACCCAGCTACTTGGCCGGCCTGGTGGATGTGAGATGAGCTCACACCTCTTCTTTTCTCTTTTTTGGCATGCTTCCGTCACTTTTCACGTCCGGGTCGGTCTGGTCTGGTCACTGAGCTGTCTGGCTTTCATTCATAATCCCCCTCCAACCCACCGACCGATGCTCCCTGGACCCAGATTGCTGCTTCTCGGCTTCTTCTTTCGATTCTCTGCTGCGTCTTCTGCCTGAGAGATCAAAAAACACATCGTCATCAAATCCTTCAGTCAATCAATGGCGAGCTGGATGTGGAGCTCCTTCGTCCTGCAAAAACCGACAGGATTCTCGTGACTTGCACCTGGAAAACCCCGGGACCGCAGAAAAACAAGAGAAAGAAAGCTTCCTTGACGGAGACACAATTGGCACCTGCCAAAAAACAATCGCAGCTCGGAGCTACGCGCGGAACTCGAAGCTTGGTTGCCTTTGCGCTTCGCTACTACAACAGCCACAACCTCTTCAGACTAACTCCGATACCCCCAAGAAACGACCACCGAGAAAGAAAATGAGCAATTACGGCCTCTAGCCCATCTGCATTTACAGCAGCTGTTCAATTTTCTTCGACCGCGTTGTTCGCTCATCAGCCTTTTGTTTATTTGTCTACGACAGTCATTTTGATATCGATAACGATTCGCACGACCGCTCATACCTACCTGCCGCTGGAACGCCACAATCGTCACCGGGCCCCCTGATAACCGGAAATAGACCCTCATATCATACACCATGAAGTTCAGCAAAAAGTGCGATAAGACTGAAAACAAATTCCATTTGGATAATTATCCCCCGATTTCACAGAGACACTTTTGCTAACACGCATGGCAGCCTACCCCGCAACCAAGTCCCCGAGTGGGCGGCCTTTTACATCAACTACAAGGGCCTCAAGAAGCTGATCAAGGCTGCCGCCCAGTCGGCCAGGAATGGAGAGAAGGTGGACTTAGCAGGTTCGAGCCGGACCGGACTGTGATGATGGATGCGCCGTTCAAGACCCCTAACCATGTGTGTTTTTCTTTGCAGAATTCTTCTTCGCCGTGGACCGCAACCTCGAGGACGTGGGCGCCTTCTACAACCGCAAACTCCATGAGAGCGTCCGCCGTCTCAGCCTCCTGCGCGACCGCTATGGCCGCGTCCCCGACGTCGTCTCCAACCTCGACGATGACGAAATCGAGGAGCTCATGGCCGCCCTGTTCGAGATGCGCGTGCAGGTGCGCAACCTGAGCTGGTTCGCCGAGATCAACCGCCGCGGCTTCGTCAAGATCACCAAGAAGCTCGACAAGAAGCTCCCCGCGGCCGCCTCCCAGCACCGCTACATCTCCACAAAGGTCGACCCCTTGCCATTCGCCCAGAATGTGACGACAAGTCGTCTGATGGCCGAGATCAACAAGTGGCTGTCTGCGCTGGGCGACGCCCGCAACATTGACGATTCCAGATCCGACAGGTCGGTGCGGTCGCTGGGCCGCGTGTCGTCTAAGGCGATGTTGACGCTGTCGCAAACCCTGGTCGACACCTTGGACCAGGCGATTCGCAACGACAATGTTGAGTCTCTGAAGGTTGGTTTGGAGGAGAGTAATGTCCTTGGCGAGCACGCCTCTCAGAGCCTGCTCCTCAACCTGCTGCAGCGTTCCATCGCTGCGAGATCAAAGGCGAGCATTGCATACATTCTCGACCAGCTTCCTTCGCTTCATGAGGTTGATGACATCAATGAGCGGAACTGCATTCACCGTCTCGTCATTCATATCGGTCGCACCAGATCCAACGACCCCGATAATGAGCCGAAATCCTACCCCTTCCCGATCGGCACTCAGTTCACCTCTCATGACCTTCAGCCAGCCACCTCCTCCCAAACGGTCACACCCCGCGCGCTCAACCAAAATGAGACCAAGCTTCTTGGAAAGGACGACGAGGCCGTCCAGATCCTCATGTACCTCCTCGACTCCCTCAAGCCCGAGCACCGACAGGCGCTCAGCAGCAGGGACTCGTTCGGCCGCATGCCGCTGCACTACGCCGCCCGCTTCGGCTTCGTCGTCGTTTGCCAGATTATCATGGCCAAGATGCAGGAGTGGGGCCAGTTCAACGTTGAGAACGGCATTGATGCCCCCGAGTGGCAGGACAACGATGGCTACGCGCCTCTGCACCTGAGCGTCGTGGGCGGTCACCCCCTGACTACAAAGGCGCTGCTCCAGGGTGAGAACTGGCAGGGCGTCAGCGTCAAGAAGGCCGAGATGAGAAAGACGGTGTCCAAGTCTGGCGCCGTCCTGGCCATGGCCACCAAGTCGAACTACAAGGTCATCGTTGAGATGCTCGTCGAGGCCGGCGTGGATATCAACTGGCAGGATAAGACGGGTGAAACCGCTCTCCATCTTGCATCCCGCTTCGGCCACGATGAGATTGCCAATGTGCTCCTGAAGGGCACTGATGAGCAGAAGGCTGATTTGGAGATTGGCGAGAACTCATATGCCTGGACGCCCCTTCACGTTGCGGCGGTCGACGGCCACCTGTCTGTGGCGCAGTTGCTCGTTGACGCCGGAGCTGAGGTCGCCAAGGCTGATTCTTCAGGCTGGACTGCCAAGGAGCACGCTGCGCTGCGTGGCCACCTTGACATTGCTCGACTGCTCGCGACCCACCCTGCCGCCGACCTCGTCCAAACCACCAAAGAGCTCAAGGTCAATGGCGACCACTCACGCTCGTCGTCTCCTGAGAATAACACTTCTCTCGACGGTCGCAAGTCGAACGGTGCCCCCCGCCCTCTAGAGCCAGTCAAGACCTTCGGTCATCGCTACCTCACCGACAAGAGCATGGTACTGGTTAGCCTGGGTTCAATGGACATGCGGAAGAACATCGAAGCAGTCAAGCTTGACCGCGTTCCCCTTACTGAGGCCCACTTGACGGAGCTGGACACGGCTCTTTCCATCGTGGTCTCGGCTAGTGGCGCTCAAGGCGAGCCGACTATCGTCGACCTTCCCGTCCACGAGAACGTCTCGACAGAGCCGATCGTCTTCCAGGCCGCGGACCCCTCCAAGGTCAAGATCATGTTCGACATTGTCCCAACTTACTCTGGAAATGAGAAGAACAAGATTGGACGTGGTGTTGCCCTTCTCTCCTCCATCAAGCCCACCATCGGCGCCAAGCGCATGAATCTCCAGGGCGACGTCTGCGTGCCCATCCTGGCCAGCAACTTGGACGTCATCGGCACTGTCAACTTCAACTTCCTCGTAGTTACCCCCTTCTACCACCCCAACATGGAGATCAACTCCCAGCAGACCTACTGGAAGAAGCTTGCTACAACGATGGTCATCGGTCACCGCGGCATGGGTAAGAACCTGACGAGCAACAAGTCTCTCCAGCTCGGAGAGAACACGGTACCTTCTTTCATCGCAGCAGCCAACCTAGGCGCCCAGTATGTCGAGTTTGACGTGCAGCTCACAAAGGACCATGTCCCAGTCATCTACCACGACTTCCTTGTCAGCGAGACGGGCATTGATGCCCCTGTGCACACACTCACCCTGGAGCAGTTCCTCCACATCAACCCTGACTCCAAGCGCTCTAACGGCAATGGCGTGAACGCAAACGCAGTCAATGAAAGCATTGAAAGGGTCCGCAACAATGCCCCAGGCCCCAGACAGCGGTCTTTGTCCATGGGCTACGCCGGCGAAGGCCTCACCGGCAGCGGCAACAACCTCGAGGAGCGCATGAAGCACACCCGCGACTTCAAGACCAAGGGCTACAAGGCCAACTCGCGCGGCAACTTCATCCAGGCCCCCTTCGCCACCCTCGAGGACCTCTTCCGCCAGCTGCCCGAGCACATCGGCTTCAACATCGAGATGAAGTACCCCATGCTCCACGAGAGCGAGGAGCAGGAGATGGACACCTACGCCGTCGAGCTCAACTCCTTCTGCGACACCGTGCTGTCCAAGGTGTACGACCTTGCGGGTAACAGGCACATCATCTTCAGCTCCTTCAACCCTGACATCTGCCTGTGCCTCAGCTTCAAGCAGCCCTCGATCCCCATCATGTTCCTGACCGACGCCGGCACGTGCCCCGTCGGCGACATCAGGGCGTCGTCGCTGCAGGAGGCGATCAGATTTGCGAGCCGCTGGAACTTGATCGGTATCGTTAGCGCCGCTGAGCCGCTCATCAACAGCCCTCGCCTGGTTAGGGTCGTCAAGGAGAGTGGTCTGCTGTGCGTCAGTTACGGAACGCTGAATAACAACCCCATTATGGTCCAGGTAAGATAATATTCCTTTTTCCTCTTTGGATGACTTCGAATGCTGACCGTCAACAGCGCCAAGTAAAGGAGGGCATAGACGCCGTCATTGTAGACAACGTGCTCGCCATCAGAAAGGGGCTCACGACCAACGAGGAGGCCTCGAATGGCCAGTCGCTGGAGGAGGGATCGGAGGGCGACTCGTCTTAAACAAAAACAAGAAAAGGCTTTTTCGGTTTCGACAGTACGGAAACTTAAGAAACAACAATTACAACAACAACAAACTTGCATGGCGTAGCGTTTTGGTGGGAAATTAGGCATCATGCTGAAGTCCCGAGAGAGGACTGGCCTTTCAACATTACAGGTGGATGAGGCATTGGGGCTTAAACATGCCCCCTATGGTTTCAATGGATGAATAGTAAGCCGATCATGATAGGAAAGATATCACGGACGGCCCAACAAACATGAGAGCCGTCCCAGAGTCTGCATATTTAGTTCGAATCCTCTTATTGATATGTGGCAGCGCGACGGCACAGACGCTGGCGTTGTCATCTAGACATCGTGAAAGTGACACCATAGTAAGCTTATACCATGTTTAAATGTAGGCTCGTATGAAGCGAGAGGTTGCCTGTCTCATCTGCAAACGTTTGAACACTCGCCCCTCCTAAGGCGACTCAATTCAAGTAGCTAGTCATCAATCATCAAGTACAAAAGACACAGCGCATACGCAAGTACAAAAGAAACCTAAATTCCTCCTCGTCATGTGGCCATACAAAACCATTGTACAACCCAGTCACAACATACATGAGATTCATTCTCGCAAGTGCTACATATCCCTTAGAAACACCTTTATGACCGCTTGAGCTTCCCAAAACTGTCGTCAATTCCTTCACCTGTGTGGCCGCTTGAACTGCTGAAAACTGTCGTTAACCTACCAAAACAACGCGGACTTGCCGCTCTTTCTAAGTGAAGAAACTCGCCGCTTAATCTCTTCAACAGAAGAGACTCGCTGCTTATTCTCTCTTTAGACAACTCTCCGTCCCTCTATACAATATCGCAAGCTCAAGTGCCAGCAAATCCGAATCCATATTTGAAAGGTAGCAGACAGGAGCAAACCTCTCAATCACAGACACCCTCTTCGTCGAAGGTGCCTCAAGTGTTCATCTTTGTTGTAGGTCTCGTCACCACATCGTCCACAAACATATTGCTGCGCAGAAGACTTGGCGTGGCACGGTCGTCGCCTCTCAAGGTGTCGAGTGTGATTGTCCTGGCGAGGGTCTGACTTGCCACAACGGCCGCATCTATACTGCCCATCTTCTGCGTTGTGTAGTTGGCCATGATAATGGCGAAATTCGAGATCTCGAATGGATGGATAGCCGACGTCCAAACAGCCCCGTTCGCAGCGGTAGCGGTGGGCCTTGTCGTCATGAGCACGGAGATCCTCCACGTTGTTAAATTCCTTGTCTTTACACGGTGCTACATGACACACAAAGCTTGGTTTCTCGGCGCTTGCGGGGCGGACTGTGTTGGATGTGCGCAGGAGTTCCTTGGAAGACGTGGCTGAGCCATCTAGAGATTGAGTTGCGACTTTGCAAAGTGCGCTCGGTTCGCGTGGAGACGTTTCCTGTCTTTCTGGTTCGTTTTGCTGGTTCATAAAGGTGTGTTCATCAACCTTTGTCAACGATGAGACATTGGTGCTCAAGCATGGAGGCACTCGCAACTGATTGTTGCTGAGCTGTCGAGGGTCTATGCATGTTTGCGTCCAGTCGCCTGGGTATCGGCGGAAATACGCATTCTGGAGACATTCGGCATCCACGAATGGTCCGATCGAAGGCCACCAATCCTCATCGACGTAGACGTCAGAATCATTATTCAAATGGTTGATTTGGCTTTCGTCGGGATATCTAGACGATAGGGAGAGTTCATCATCATGTGCGAGGTAACTGGGGTTACTCTGCGTTAAACGATGACCATTTTGACTCTCCTGAATGGGTAATCCGCGGGAAGTTAATCCCGCGAACACCAAGCAAACAAGGAGAGTCTATCTGCTGATGTCGCTGCCAAATCGTTAGCGTTATTGGTGAAAGGGATCCCTTTACTTACGCCCCCTCAGCACAGTAGGATTCAAGTAACTGTGGCTGCGAAGGAAAAAGTTACGAAAAGATTGTGATTCCTTCGCTCCCTCGAAGGACAAGCGACCAGTCGGATGACAGCTTGTCTTCTTGCTGTCCGGTTCCCAGGTCCCTTAAGAGCCTTGAGCTGGTCTCAGGTTTGGAGGCTGAAAATAAGCCAAGACCGTCAACGGTCTAGACCAAGGGCGTGATCGCCGCCGATCGAAGTAAATGTACAATTTTGATACGTTGAAGCTTTCCCGACTTCGCTTGAAGGCGACTAGCAAGTTGAGGCCAAGCCAATCACAATACAGAACGTTGCAGCTTTAGCGTCGCGCGTAGCATGCGGGATGCCGCCGTTACACTGGTCGAAGTGTGTGACAGTGGACGAACTGGGCAGCTGAGAGTGCGTAGCCTTCCTGATAGCGTACAAGTACGGCTGAGACAGGAATTTGGGTGGCACTTTGAAGTCTTCTTGAGAGGACTTCGATGCCTGGCTTGCCCAGACTGCACCAAACCTCGACTAGAGCCGTTACCTATTGGGTAACACACCGCATCTGAAGATACGAGGCAAAGGCCTTCTCCTTGGCAATGGGTCATTTTCAGCTTTTAGCCTTACTTTGGTCACCTTGATTAAGGTTGGACACAGTAAAATAGGACAAAGCTTTGTGATTCTGCCATTAGGAGCAGAAGCTCATCAGTCCCAGCTCCAGAGTCTTTTACCCAGACCTCCCGGGATGTCATCATCAACAGGGTGGAAATCATGCTAACCCCTTAGGATGAAAGGAGCAGTAACGAAATAGGTTGTGTAAAGGAAAGAGGCCTCCGCTTTCAAGTTATAGCAAAAAGTCGGGCTGATGTCCCAAAGGAGTTCCAGCCTTTCAACATTACCTAGTTGAACTTCAGAAAGGATCAGGATTCCCAGAGAATTCGATGTCAGTGAACATCACAAAACACCTCTTCGCTTTTGAGTTGCTTTCACTGGTACTGCTACCACTGTGTACTAAACTCCGACCTCATTGGGCGTCATCACTTTTGGCCAGTGCCGATTCCGATTCATTGTTTCGAGCTTTCTGGCGATCCACGACAATGTAGTATTGAGCCTTGATCACTGCTTGATCACTGCTTGATCATTTACGCTCAAAAGGTCTATCCGAATCACATCTTTTGTGGCTAATGTGATGCCCAAAAGAGCTGGCTTTGGCAAAATTAGCAGCGTATGGTAAGATGCAGCATAATGAAGTGTAACCTATTTCGAATAACAGAATCCTTCAACCAAAATAAAAACACCTGCGAGATATATTGTTGTTACATACATGGCAGAAGTTCCTTCTTGAGCGGCCGTACTCCAGCCCTCCCATCCGGATGCCTCAGTCCTCAAGTCAAGTTTTCACTGACAGGATGCCGTACAGAACTTAAGTCGGAAATCAAAGTAATCAAAGCCGGAAACCCATTCCTACGCCTTGCCCCTGATGGCAGATGGTCAAATGAAACAGAATTATGCCAGCTACACCCGCGACCTTGAACATCCTCATAGAGGCGTCAAATTCAAGCGAAGCATTCCCGTTGTCGTCTCAGGGTGTCTCAGAATTATGAACGGGCGACAATTCGTCACCGCTGGCAAGCTTTCCTTCCTCGTCAACCGCCCTGTCGATTTCGCAGACAAGTCGACCGCCAAACACGAAGAAAACTTCAACCGTAACAGGCTCTGATGTAGGTGCAAAATACATCCGCGAACGAACCCTGAAAGGGTTGGCTCTCATGATGTTTGGTCATGAACGGGTAGTAAATCGCTACCTCTGGAAAAGTCCTTTGACTTAACCGTGACATGCCCGAGTTACAAAGATAACGTAAGCCATCTTACAGTAGAGTTCTGGATGGATGGCATGGTGCCACCGCTGGTCGATTCTTCTGCTTGGAGGCGACTACTGTTGAAAAAGCCATGGTTGTGCTGAGGAGGAAAAAGTCAGTCAGCCTTAACATACTTCTGAGCCTGAGGTGACTGCAATCTCAAACACGGCAAATAAAAGTAAACCTGTCATTGTTGACTGTTCGTCTCACACCCCCTCCTATTACCAAGATGATCCAAATGTTGCTGCTTATCGTAAGTTGCATGGTTGCATCGTCCACATGTGTATGCTGTCGCCCGCGGGTTGGCACGACACGGTCGCTTCCTGACGAGATGACGAGTATGATTATCCTGGCGGAATTCAGACTTGCCACAGCGACCACATCTGTACTTGCCGGTTCCCATGTCGTGGATGGGACCACGGTGTCGGGAGTTGAGATCACGAATGGATGGAAACCCAACGTTGGGGCATGCTTCGCAGCGGTATTTGTGTGCCTCAGCTTTGTGGGTGTTCAAGGCATCTAGGCTGCCGAAGCCCCTTTGCTGGCATGGAATAACGTTGCAGAAATGGCTGGAGTTTGTCGCTGGTGGTGTGGTTTCTGGCGTTGAATGAACCACGGACGCATGCGATCGGAAGGGTCCTGCGGAAGCGTTGTCCACATATGAGACTTGCGATATGAAGGCAGAAGTGAGCGATGTAACGAGGTAATCTTGAGGGGGTAAGTTGAGAGTGAAGTAGGACTCTATCAACTGGTGTTGGTTTGCCTCGATTTGAGGTGTTTGAGGCCGTTGCACGGAAATGAATCCACCATCCTCATCAACGACAGAACTTTGATGACCGTCCAAGACGCCGTCAAACATGCTTTCTGGAAACTCGACTGTTGCATCAATGTCGCTCTTGATACATAACAACCGAGGATCCTCCAGACATTTGACATTGATGTCTGTTCCGATCCAGGGCCACCAATCATCATCGGGGCTGGGCGTTGAGTCGTTCTGTCGTTGTGTGATGTGTTCTTCGCGAGAAGATGACGAGCTCGAGAAAGCATGTCCATGATCCTTTGCGCGGCTGGAAGAACTCTCGATTAAATTACGACCATGATGTTCCCACTGAATGGGACGCTTGCGGGCTCAAGGTCCCGCAAACAGCCCGAACAGGGAGACTGAGTGTTGTGCGCTCTGTCACAACAACCTTATTAGAACCCTACCCCTTTTCGCATACCAATAGAAAGAGGAAGTCTTACCAGAAAGAACGAGACTCAAGAGGTCTGCGCAGTATTTTGGCAACAAATGTTGCCCTGCCAATGCTTGCTCAGGAAGAGCACAGCAGCCGTGAAGTCATAGAATGTCAAAAGATCTCGGCGGGACTTCAGCACGATTTAAACGCGAGCTGTCAGCTGGTCTCGACCTTGAAAAGTGTGCCACACCAGCTACGCCAAGAGGCATGGTGGCTGTCGCAAGCCTATCCCACCTGGTATTCGACATCTCGCTCAAGGTAGTTTGCAAGTCCAGCAAATCATGACAATTTGCAGCTGAGGCCCAGCCAGTGGCAATATCACACAACATGCATATATGCTTGAGCCCAAATATTCCTGGAAACGCCATCCTTGTCAAAGCGAACCATTCAGCCTTGCTACATCTAGAAGTTGTGCAAGCAGAACCGCCTGACGATTGGAAGGGTTTTGATGCTGAAAGAAGAGGGGAAATCAGCCCCCGAAGACAGCCTGATTCATCTTCGTCTTGCTTGGCCTCAAAGTAGAAAAGGATCTTCGCCCTGTCCGTTGGCTTTTGCTCAAATCCAAGCCGCCGGTGTAACACTGATCCTAATTACGGAATAGTACATGCGTGTAAGCTGAGGCCGAGCGAATCAACGAGGAGAGATGCCATGCGTTGGCACGACGTTTGAAGGGGCTTAGATGACCATCTCCTACTGGTCGCCTGATCAGACTGAGATGGCTGGCGGTGATATGTGTACGTTAAAAATGCGACCACTTTGCCATAAAAGGCTTGTGTGAGTTCAAACCCCCTTAGGCTGTGAATATCGATTCTTCATACGTTTGAAAACTGCAATAAAACTTTTTTCGGATAGCTGCGGCTAAAGCAACAAGCCCCAGTTGTGATCGCATCCAGTCGTCATAAGCCCTCGACCTAAAGACAAATCATGCAAACCATTCGAGAATTCGAACACAACCGTATTTTCGATGCTTGTTTTAAGCTTTCGCAATGTCATGGAAGATACCCAAACCATGGGCATCAATACCGAATCCCTCGATATCATGATTCGCTTTCTTATGCGACATCGGGAAAGGAACGTTCCCGAGCCGTTCACTATCTAATAGATGCGTTTTTGTCACGTAAACATTTAACGACACCTTGGAAGATCGTTGAAGAGTAAGTCTTACCAGTCATAGCCATGAACCTGCTATTTTTTGGTACCATGTCGTAAATTCGATCCCTGTCTTCTTTCAGCACTGCGAGTAGCACAGGCTTCAATATTATTGCCAAAAAAAATAATGCTGGCAGATCTGTCTTGTTTTCCATCTAGAAAAGAATGATAAACCATTATGCTAACAAAACATAGATCAACATGGCCATTTTTGACTGTTGGACAGCTTTTGAGTCGGCATGAGGGACAGAAAGAGTGCAGTCATTATCATTGGGAGATGGACTGCCTTCATTGCGATAGGAATCGAAGTTGGCTTCTCTTGGAAGTAGACCAGGCTTGGTTGTTCTACAACGAGTGCCAAGGCTGGGAGATCTATCATAAGAGCCAAGGCTGGAAACCCCATGAAAAATCATGGTTTGACCGTCTATTGCATACCGATCCTTTGTTCTATTTCAGCCTTAAGGATCTGCAGTTCTCCTCGGATCGTCTCTGGCGATCGGACCACAACTTAGATCGCCTGCAGCGTGCATATCTATTCTCAATAGAGCTAGCAGAACACGACCAGAAGAGACGGAGGCCGCCTCATCACTTTCCGAAACATTATAGTGAGGCAAGAGAACTCACTCGAATGTTCGACAAACTCAGAATACCTGTTCATCGGCAATTGAAGTCATTTGATGCACTCCAAAGCGCCCGTCGTGCATCAAACGTTTGGCCCAGCTCTGAATACGGCACCGAAGCGTCAAATCGCATGTGGTCCAACAAAATCGGCATTTCATCTATGACGAAAAGTTTCCTTGACATCGGAAGCCTTGACAATACGTCTTAGCGGCAAATCAGACATCGCAATTTGGAAGAATTGCAATGGCTCCAGCAAAGAATGGAGGAGATGCCCTGTGGTCAAGCATAATTCCAAAGCGCTCGACACCTCAGATCTAGAAACCAAGCATGGACGCGACTTAGGCTGTTGGGCCCAGGCTAGCATCTCAGTTCCTGTGGCGTGTCTCAAAGCGCAAAAGGGGTTCCGTCAGCACCAGCGATCCAAATCCAAGCGACTTCGTTCGCAACAGAAACGGCAAGAGAGGAGCATGAAGCAAAAGAATGCCGCAAGAAATCACATTTGGTATGTGTGTATCAGTCATGGGCACAAAGGACGTCAAACCACTGACCAGCTACCAACGATGGTCCAAGTTTTGACGATGACGAAGAGAACATGGTGGCCTTGAATCATCCCCGCGCTTTGAGTGAAAGGTTTCACACCGTCTTAAAAAAGATGAGTGCCGATTGGAATGAATCTAAAAACTCGTCCAAAATTCTCCTCCCTTCAGAAAACTTCATCGGAACGATTTTGGGAGGACAGTTCCAATTCGGTCATCTTATACGGTCTGAGAAATTCGCTGATGTTTACGAGGTGACGCCTCTAATCTCTGTTACCGATGGACCTATGGAAGCCTTAGCCTACGATATGAGGATGAGCGTGAAGGGAATCAAAAGAGACATCAGTCACAAGGCACCCTTTGTTTTGTGCCAAATTGACCAGTCGGGTAAGAAGTACCTGGTTTATCACGTTCTTGACCGGCAGAAACATGAAGCCGGTAAACAGAAGGCAAAGAAGAAGAGGCGAGAAAAGCAACGAAAAGGAGATTACCATCAACACGACGACCCAGCGGGAGTCTACTCCGAGCCATTTCTAGAGACTTATACGAGCGATTCGCCTCTTCCCATCTCAAAAGACCATTTCAGGCCGTTCAATGAAGCTGGATCACTTCCAAAGATGGCGAATTCCATCCAGAAAACCAACAACAGGAATATCATTCGAATGAAGCCCTCTGAGAACCCCAAAGTCAACGATAACTCAAGCCATTTGAGTCAAAAAGCTACGAAAGCGGGCTCTTTGGTGACATCGACGCCCAAAGTGATGGAATCTCACTGGGAACTATTGCAAAACTCGCATCTTTCCCTACCAGCCACTACGTCTAGTCGATGGAACTCGAAGGAGCTTCTGGGAACGACATGCCAGTCATTGGCAGAGAAATTACATGGGGGTATATCTGGCGCATACTTGAAGCAGCTAGAAGTGGCGGTCATCGCTCTCTATTACCGTTCACAAGCATGTTTCCAACTTGAACACGAGTTTCGAGTGGTTGGTGCCTTTGTAAACTTTGTCGCAAATGAGATCACAGACAGCGGCGAGGATTTTGATGTGGAGTGGCAGATGAGAAAAGGTTGGGTGCCGCAATGCTCATCGCGATCGAGGGTAAAGCCTTCGTCCTCCACCCACCTTATGCAGCTACCACCTGTACTCCACCAACCAGCCCTCAGAGCGAGACTCGGAGAGATTGCGGAAAATAGGGATCTTGACGAAGCGATATGCCTGAGAAACCTCTGGGCAAGGACTTTAGAAGAGGTCTCGCAGGGGATCTTTGATGGATTGCTATGGGACCTTCAGGTCACGGACATGTATGAGAGAAGGCACACGATGCCCAGACTCCTTTACCTAAGGCCTGCATTGTTTTGTGGGCTTCCCTTGCATATATACGATTGATATTTCAATGAGATTGCTGAGGATATCAGATATATCTATGATTCGCTCCGTGTCGACAAGCGTCTTCCATGGGCTGTGCTATGGATGCTGAGATAACTTGCGCCGTGCAATGCTCTAGAATGGCATTGAGCACGACTCCTCAAACTTATTGGTGGATTGGTTGTCCAAGTGAAAAGAGCGATGGTCTTTACGGTCTTTGATCATTCATTCTTGGGAAAAAGAGCTCTGTCACACCCACGATAGAATTAATCGGAGTACATTTCCGACGGCCACTTTCTTTCATAAGCCATGCGCTGGATCTCGGCCGAAGTAATGTGTAAGATCCGATAGCGCCGAGCAGTCGCACTGTTCGTTCTCGTAAGTTACGGTGTTCTTGGTCGTTTGTCGATTCAGAGTTGATATCATCAAACTCTCACGGGCAACAGTTCCAGTTGGCAAGTGGAATTTGATCGAGGAGATGATAGTGGTGGACATAAATGTCTGAGATGCCTCCACCACAAAAGCGACCGACGGCCGTCCGGGGAGCATACCCGACATGGTCGCCCCCTAACAGTCTGGGGTAACCCCGCCAATGGCGTCCCATCGCCTAGCGCAGTGAGCTTCGGCCCCGGCGAGCCTCGGTCCAAATTGCCCCTTCCAAGATGCTACAGCTTCCTCGGCCTCCGGTCCCCTCAATTTCCTCCAACTTCCGTCTTCTTACTTCATAGCATTGCGGGCCCGGCGACTTCAACTTATTTTGTCTCTTTTGGGAGCCATGTGAATTATTTACTCTGAATTCAATTGACAAACCATTACCATCATCACCATTATGGCGGACAAGGCGCAGCAAAGACTCCAGGCCGTGGGCAAGCAGCTCAATGGCCCCGCCCCCATCACCAAGGTCGCCGGCCCATCTGCCGCACCTCGCGTACCGGGCAAGGTCGTCATTATCACAGGTTAGTTGAATCCATGACATCAAATAGTGGAACCGTTATCGCGACCCAGAGACTGACAATTGAGCAGGCGCAAACTCCCTCCTTGGAATCGGTCGCGCCGCGGCCCACCAATACGCCGAGAACGGGGCCCGAGCCATCTACATCTGCGACTTTGCCGACAGCAACCTCGAGTCTCACAAGCGCGAGCTAAACAGCCTCTTCCCCAAGGTCGAGGTCCACACACGCCAGTTCGATGCCGCAAACGAAAGCGCAGTCAAGGAGGTCGTTGGCCATGCGATGTCAACATACGGAAGGCTAGACATCTTCTTCGCCAACGCCGGCATCGCCGGACCCCATAACATCTTTACAGAAATCACCGAGGAGGACTTTATGCAGAACCTGCGTACCAATACCCTGAGGTAACAAGCGAACATTGCGGCGCTTCTACGGTTCCAGTATGCTGACTCGTCGCTGCAGCGTCTTCCTCGCCGCCAAGCACGGTGCGCCCGCCATGCAAAAGACATCCACAGAGAAGCCGGCCCCTTGCGGTAGCATCATCCTCACCGCTTCCGTCGCCGGCATCCGTTCCAATGCTGGCTCGACACCTTACTCCGCTGCCAAAGCCGCCGTCATCTCTGTCGCAAAGACCACTGCCTACCAGCTCGCCGGCACAAACGTGCGCGTGAACGCCATCTGCCCAGGTCTCATCGAGACCGGCATGACGGCCCCCGTGTATAGCGCGGCCCGCGCCCGCGGCACCACGGGCAGGATCGGCCAGATCAACCCCATGAGGCGCGGCGGGCACGCCGACGAGATTGCGCGTGTGGCACTCTTCCTGGGTAGCGACGAGAGCAGCTATGTAAACGGTCAGGAATGGGCAGTTGACGGCGGCCTCAGCGCAGGACACCCGTATATTGTTGGGAAGCTCGCATGAGGAAACGAGCCGCTGCGTTGATATGTCATTTATGATGCATGATTGTGTACTTATGTGGGAAACAGGCACCTGTTTGAATACATCACAATGCCGGAGCGCAAGTTCGAAGGATTTGTGCCTGCATGAGCCTGTTTATGAGTCCGGTGGGATGAGATGAACAGACAGACAACAGCCTCGGGATCTGGGGCCGCCGGGTCCCGGAGATATTGGGAGGGTCTTTGGTGATGCGAGTACGGACCATTCGTTCCTCGGTCTGGCATATGAAAAGGAAGTCCTGGCTTCTTAGAGGTCGGTGAAGCACGTTAGTGGCGCAGAGAAAGGGGCAAGCGGTTGCACTACCCCTCGATAACCGGGACCATCATGAGAGATCACCAACAAGCTTGAACTTGTACGGACGCCATTACCACTTTCCATCCTTGAACTACTACTCCGAGGCCTATCTAGCGGGTAAGATAATAACCATACAATCTATTTCTCCGGGCCTACAGTCCGCCTTCTCCATTCAGCAACGTCTATTACATTCACTTGCTGCCTCATTCGCTCTGGACGCGTCACCTATCCGGCCTCACATGCGCCAGTCCACATTTCAAGGATCGTCGGGGGCTAGAATATTCAAGCATATCTGGCCCTGCGCCGCCAACGGGAGGCAATCGACGGCTCCACAAGCGTAAGTACCGTGATTCCGCTGCCAGAATAGCCTCCTGTCAACGCCTGTACTAATCAAAAGCCCCTCGACAGATGAAACCGTAGCAAATTGGATCTGCCAGCACGTCAGCCCGTCTTTGGCTGGTTGTGGCTAGAAGGGCTCTTGGCAGTGTGAAGCGCGACCCAGTCCACGTAATGTGGTTCCCATCAAACCGCTGTTTGATGGTTTCCTCCTTCCTCTTCGTTGAGCAGTTCCCGCCGCAGGTGTTGTTTGCTCCTGGGTCTCGGCCGAGCCGCGTAACCACACCCGCCCACATCCCGATGCGCCAGATCCTCCCCGGGACCCACTCCCCTTCCGCGTCCCCACCGCGTTCCCGTACGCCTTCTTGTAACTATGCCTTTACACTACCACGTACGGTGCCGCATAGATTTGACCAACGCAACGCAATTGGAATTACGTCCGCTGTCATTGGACATTAGATGATCCTAGGCGATCCCCCCCTCCGAACAAGATTCACCCCGGTCCTGCGGGGTGGCGGAAGCTGGTCCCTGCTAGCCTCCGAAGGGCGCTACGTTCCGCGGCTAAACCACCAACTCATCCTCTCCTCGACGTCCCTGGCCACTGGCGAAACATCGATGAGGGAAGGTGACGACGATGTCTTGGAGACGCCGCTGCGGGAGTGTGGGGACGGGGGTTGCTTCTCTACTCGTTGTGGAATGTCGTTGCTTTTGCAAGATGTGTGTTTCCTGATGGGCGGCCATTGATCACGGCATAGCATGGTACTGCCAAGACGAAAAGTTCAAGGAGATGGCAAGGAGTTGGCCGAGAGTGCTCGGTAGGCACCGTAGAGGAGCAGATCATGGTTCATGAAGATGCCAAGAAGGACGGTGTTATAAGAAGAGGCGTGAATCTCCTCTACAATCGGGTCTCTCTCCTCATCAGGCTCTTCACCTCCTTCAGTCTTTCACTACCACCCTCATCGCCTGCTCCTCCGTGTGTTTTACCTACTTACAATGGCTCTTCGCACCGCTCTCGCCGCGGCCTTGGCTATCTCTCCCCTCCTGGGCAACGTCGCTGCCCACGGTACTCACACCGCAGAGGATATCGCTGCTGAGCTCGCCCTCCGCTCCAAGGTGACCGCCGTCGGAAAACGTGCCCTCGATGCCTGCTCCAACTCCCCCGCCGCCCTGGCTCTCAAGCAGCGCGCCCTCGACCGCCGTGCCGCCACCGCCGAGCGTCTCCGTGCCGAGCGCGGCCTCCACGGCCAGAAGATGATGAAGCGCGCCCAGGCCGACCTCGAGAAGTGGGCCGCCATCGACCACGCCTCGGACGCCGGCTACACCCTCGACACCCCCCTGAACGAGATCTTCGGATCCAACGCCACCTGCACCCTCGTCCCCGAGACCACCATCGGCCCGTACTACGTCGAGGGTGAGCTCATCCGCACCGACATCACCGACGGCCAGGGCGGCGTCCCCGTCCACCTGGACATCCAGTTCATCGACATCAACGGCTGCGGCGCCGTCCCCGAGCAGCTCATCGACGCCTGGCACTGCAACGCCACTGGCGTCTACTCCGGCGTCTCCGCCCAGGGCCAGGGCGGCCTCAACACCACCCACGGCCGTGGCGTCCAGCAGACCGACTCCGACGGCGTCGTCGAGTTCGACACCATCTTCCCCGGCCACTACACCGGCCGCGCCACGCACATCCACATCATGTCCACCGATGGCGCCGAGATCCTGCCCAACAGCACCTTCGAGGGCGGCACCGCGCGCAACATTGGCCAGATCTTCTTCGACCAAAGCATCATCTCCGAGGTCGAGCTCCTCGAGCCCTACGCCAGCAACCGCCAGACCCTCACCACCAACCTCCAGGACGGCATCGCTGCCGGCGAGGCCACCGCTGAGTTCGACCCCTTCCTCAAGTACGTCAAGCTCGGCGACGACCTCCAGGACGGTCTCCTCATGTGGATAACCATCGGCATCGACTCCACCGCGGACTACAACGACCAGGTCAGCGCTGCTGCGCACTACTACGAGGGTGGTGGTGTCGACCAGAGCGGTGGCGGCGGCGGCCCCGGCGGACCTGGCGGACCTGGAGGACCTCCTCCCGGCTTCTCGTCTACCGCCGCTCCCGCTGCTACTTCCGCTTAAGGGGTGACTGTGAGAACATCTAAAAGGGGTGAGAGATATGAGTGATGAAGAGTGCGGCTAGGAGAGCGTTGGTTGTTCGGAGGATTGTGACATATGGAGGGCCTGTATTCAGTTCTTGAGACATTATTGATATCCATGGATACCTATTTTGCATCATTCCGAAATAAGCTTGACAGTACATTTGACCGTGACCGAATTGTATTGATCTCCAGACGGAATGTCCTGTCTTCATTATCCTTTCCCTCTGCCGTCCAATTACAGATGCAGAACAATTTCTCTGCCTGGGCGAATAGAGATGATCAGAATGAGCAGGGTAAAGATGAAGACAGGGAAAGCGATGAAGACGACGACGACGATAATAATGACATAGACTATACAGGAAGGCAGGGACCATGCCCGAACATTATGATATACTGGACCGGCCCCTTAGCCAAAAGTGCCTATGCGGGCTGCAGTGCTCTCATCAAACCCTTCCAATTTGGGATTACTCAAGATAAAGTCACATCTTCGACTTTGCAAAACCCCACTCTCTCCAATACACCAATTCAACGTGCCATGTCCGGAGACGCAAGTTCGCCGGAACTATGACGGCAGCAGGATTACCATGTTGGAGGTGAATGAGCCTGGCGTTGTCAATGTAACAGCTTTATCAACGTCAACTACGTGGAAAATGAACTCTTGACAGCCACCTAAAGTTCAAAATGCAAATTTATTTGATCTCATTTATCACAGATTCCAAAAGCCTACGTGGATCCAACTTCGAGCTTCAACATCACGCACAGGCCAAAACTAGTAACAGGAAGCAGGGTGGTCGAGCCGTCTTCAGCGATGGCGGTGGCGAAGAGGACGACGAGGCCGTGTATTAAGTCCCGCCGACAAAAATCAACTTTTTCTATGTCTGAGCAGTTTCTCAGAGCCGAGAAAAGTGAACGAGTTGCTCATTATTGCCACAAAAAGGTGAAAAAAGTCGCGCGCCTGCATAAGCAGACACGCTTGAAGACAGAGAATCGAACACCAGGCTTCATCTACGCTAACCGCACACTAAACCACTAATCCAAGCCCGGGAAGGCAACAAAAAGTTCCTGTGCTTGCTGAGCTTAAGAAGCCGCAGCCCCGCTTGACGATGGGGCATGACCGTCGTATCCATCAACCTGCCAGATTCATGGTAAGGTGGTAATACATAAGGCAGATGAGAACGCTTCTGCGTACAAGCGTGGAATTTATCTACAACTCACCGAGGTCGTTTTACTGAGCTTGTAACTATTGTTGTCCGGATGCTTGTCTCACATCTAATGGCATGTTAGTGGGCTGAGCGCTCGCAGCGAAGAGTCGTTCCACTAGTGAGAAGGAGAGTGCTGAGCCCCTTTGATGGACACTGTCGAGTAAAGAAAAAATAATCTACACCAGGCAAAGCACTGCTGGAATCGCGCAAGCTGCACTCTTGTTAGTAAGTCTTTCGTGTATCGCTCATACAAGGGCGCAGCTGTGGATGATAGGTCGAAGTCACAAGGGTTGCGGTTGGACGCTGAGAATGGAAGCGGCCCCTTAGAGCCTTCCCCACTCGGCCTAGCGTCCCGCAGCGGTCGGATGACCTGCCCGCAACCCCCCGCACTTGCCCGAACCTTCTTAATATTCAAACCGAGCCCGAAACTCAACAAATACCTCCGGTGGAGTGGCCGAGTGGTTAAGGCGCTGTGTTGTACGTATCTCCTCTGACGTTCGAGTTCGATTCTGTTACTAACAATTTCTACAGTAGGTTATCATCTGATACCTCAAGCCCGCAGTGGGAAACCTCGCGAGTTCGAATCTCGTCTCCATCAGTACAATCTTTTTTTGCTAACATTTGCTATTCATGTTGGGCGCTCAGCTGGTGGTCTCCGTTACGTGTAGCGTATTGATTTGAATACCAGCCGTAGCATCATTGCCTTTTGTCCTAGTTGTCTCCAGTCATTCTGTTAAGCTGAGTGTGATGCACTGAGAATATGATCTTGATGTGGTTGAAGACACACGTTGCCGAATCAGGCACGTTCCCGAATCCCTCCATATAGCCAGGGAAGCATTCCACAACGCAGCTTGATAAATGAAACTCTAGAATCGAGAATTCGAGGACCGAATCAACTGAACAGAATGTCAGCTTTACTGACTTCCGCCGGACACGAATTGGCGGAGGCTCAATTAACAGCGGTCTTCCGGCTTGTTACCCGCTAATTTATTTCCATTGGCCCAAGCTCCCTGAACCGCGCCTGGTCCAAAATTTTCCGACCTGGAGGGGTTCATCGGCGAAGACTCACTCCGCAGCGCAAAGAACATTCGCACCCCACGACCCGTTACGGAGACGGAGAGAAGGTCAATCGCAGAGTTTATGCCCTGAGCTAGGCGACGGCGAATTCGACGGAACCAAAAATCATACTCCGATATCACCACCGCGAAAATGCCGCTCGACGACGACGACAACCCGACCGTGGCGCCCGCCGCCCAGCCGAACAACGAGACCGGCGCTGGCGACGAAGCGGAAGACGAGGGCATTTTCGACATGCGCCTTTTCGCGTCCATGTTCAACAAGAAGGGCGTCGCGACCCAGGCCATCCGCAAGGGCCAGAAAGATTTCGAGTCACACGGTACGAAGGCACAAGAGAGCCAGCTCGAGGCGAGTCGGCAGGTTATCGAGGAGGTTCTGAGCTACACCCGCGTGCACCGCGATGCGTGGAGCAAGGGCTGGTACTTCCCGGACTACTGGCCGGAGGCGCTGGAGGGCATTGTGGAGCGCGGCGATACCTCTGGGCTTGCGAAGCCAGAGTACCTGAAGGAGTTTTTGGCCGAGACGAGACCGCTTTATGCCGAGGAGAGAGTCGTCGTTGTCGAGGAGCTGAAGGGACCTCAGGCGAAGAGCACGGGACGTGTGATCAGAGGACTCAAGGCGCCGAGGCCGGCGGTGGGAAAGTTGTGGCTCCTGCCCGAAGAGGCGCTGTTTCTGGTTGAGAGGGGTAGCTTGGAGCTCTGGTGGCCGTTCCGCGAGCTGAAGGACATTCTGCCACCGCCAGAGGTGAAGCTGGTTGAGGAGCAAAAGGAAGATGCTGAGAAGGCGGCGGAATCCGAGGATGAGTTCGACGTTGGCTTGCCTCTGAGTCTTCAGGCCGCATACTCACTCTTCATCGGCATGGACGGCGAGAGGGGCAAGATCTCGTTGCCGAAATATCAGGTCTACTCACACCTGAAGCGGTTAGGATACCATGTCCAACGTGCGCCACGAGACCCTATGTCCCAGCAAACCCAACCGGAGCAACCGAAACAGTCTCTCTGGCAATGGCTCGTCTCATTGCTGGACCGCGCCCCGGCTAAACCCGCACCATACGGGCCTCTCGTTCGACCAGGCGTCTACCGCCAGTACACCCACATCTACAAGCAGCTTGAGCTCTTGTCACGATACAAGCCCACGGCCCCGTCAGAAACGAAAGAGCCAGAGGACCCTTTCAAGGTGTGCTGGCACGTGTGGAAGCCATCAAAGCACCCCAACATCCGCGTGACGGACCTGCCGCCGCCCGATATCCGCATCGCCGTCGCCGACGCACGGGATACCGCCGTGCCCTCTTTCGAGGAGGTTTCCGCGCTGCTGGGCGCCTCGCCTTATGAACCGCCCGACCCCGTCGCGATGGCCGGCCCGGGAAGGATGTACCAGCGCCTGAGGCACGGCCACCGCAACGTCTTGATCGCCGTGGTCGACCGCGGACTGGTCAACTTTATGCGATTCGGACAAGCGGCGTTTGGGGAGGAGCAGCTGTATGAGCGGTTTGACAAGGGCGCGTTCCGAGGTGGAAAGGGCGGGAGAGGTGGCCGTGGCGGTCGCGGACGTGGGCGGGGCGGTGGACGGGGCCGGGGTCGGTGAAAGAGTCCGGTTCCAGGGCCGGAGACAAACGGGAGAAAAGACGGAGTGGCTGCATGGATCATCAGATGGCCTGAAATAGATACCCAACATCATGGCATGGTAGAGCTGTGCGCGATGACTAGACAGCCTCGCGGCTTTGAGTTTAGAGAGAAGGGCTCCAGACGATAGATGACGATACATTATGACTTGAAAACCTCAATCACCCTCATCATCTCAGATGCTTTAAGCTTGTCTTGCTGATTCCAGCATCGTAGTAATATCCTTAAAAGTTTCGACATAGTCCTAATCAACAGAGTTCATCATTCACATGGGTCCGGACAACTCGATAACCCTCCGAGCCACAAATCATCAACTGCTGTGTTGTCTCAAGCCAGAATGAGTCATTGGTGAAATCAAGCACGCCATCGTGATTCAACTCTGCAACCTGGCCTCTTCTCAACCGTCTGTATTTTTTTCAGGGCGACCTGTTTGAACACGTGGGACAACTGCCCAGGCAGGAAACGATCTGAGCCAGGCGCAGCGCAGAATCATTCGTCAAATATCTCGTTACGCTAAATCAAGGCTATTACTGTCGACCTGCGTTACACAGGGTACCTATTGCCTACATAATACAGTGGCACAACACACGCATTCTGCAGCGAAGATCTTCAACGCCGTCAACGTTGTGTTCGGGTTGCTTGGTTGGTTGCATCGGGTTGTGTTGGACAAGCAGAAAAAGTTCCTCACGTAAATCGCGTGATTTTGGCATAAATCACAAGTTTCACCTGCCTTCTGCCGCGGCGCGCAGCAAGTCTTGGCCAAACCGTCTTCGCAATCTAAATCAAGCAGAACTCTGGAAAAGAATCATGTCTTGTGTGTTCTGTAGCTAAGCTAAACCAACTATCCCGCCGGCCCTGCTCGCCACTTTCCTGAAGGGGTCTCAAGTGCCGTGGGAGTGAATGCGCGCTGCCTGTCAAAACGCATCGAGTTGCAGGGGGTGGTGGTGGGTGTGTCAGATGCGATGAGACGCCAATCAGGAAGGAAGCAAACGTAAGTTTCGACGGCATACAATCTTACTTTGAAGCCACTCATACAAACGAGAACGTTGCGCGGATAAATGAATTGCACGGCTGGGCTGGTTCACTGCACAGCAAATCAGTTGCAGCCCATGCCGAGAGCCTCTCAGAGCAAACAGGGTTGCATGACGGGGTGGGGAGGGGGGACTTCTGTTCGCAGTCACATGGAAAAAAAGTCACTAGGAAAAAATGAGGCGCGATCGAAGGGAGGAGTTGGCAGGAGCAGAGCAGGATGAGGGAAAAAAATATTTGGGAGAAAATAATTGGGCTGCAGGGGTGTGAGAGGGCACGCAATCGTATCCTTTTTGGTTTAGGTTGGCAGCCAATCCAGGGTGCGAGTCTCTGGGCGCGAGTTTCCGGGTTCAGGTTAGTCAAAAAAGTTGATTGATGACTGGCGAGAGAGAGATTGGATTTCAGGTGAGGGGATGCGGGCATCTCTTTCTGCTCTATGCCCTTGGACCGTACAGTGAATGCTCCGTGGTCCGCTCTGCAACGTTCGATATGGCATGACACGTTCAATCAGGGTGACGCAGGCAATGGTGAGTTGCTGATGAGCTGCTATCGAGTTGCATCTAATCAGCTTCCGTAGCATGGAAAAGGGGACCGGAAGCCGTGGAGACGAGACCACCAAAGTCCCTCCTCAGGTGACGATTCCCATCGGCGGCGACAAGGGTGCGCGAGTGTGTTGGTTCTCTAGTGCAGCAGTTCCTCAGTGGACAGGACGGGACTGGGCTTGTTTTGATTGATTTTTGAGTTTCCCTTGCTGTTGGAAGTTGGGAACGAGCTCTCTGCCGCCCGGGTACTCAGTACTTGCGTTGGAGGTTTCTGGCGTCTGCAACTCTGAACCAATACAAGTCAACCTGAAAAGGTACTGTGCTGTGCGGCTGCAATTAAGTCAGTAAGATGGATGAATCGAAGAGCCTGGCCGGGGTCGGGTACGGTCGCCTATCCCTTGTCGCTGCGCCGCCTCAGTGCGACGGCATATCAGCGGCGTCCGCACATGAACGAATACAGGCACCCAACACACACCGCTTCATGGAAGTCAGAGATGGCTTTGCTGGCTGTATGATGTGGCGTCGCATCATTATCACCGAAGAACTGTTATCTCGTTTCCAACGTGGATGGTTGGTTGGTTGGGACTCGCCACTAGCAGAGTTATGCTTCGGGTCTATTATCACTTACAGGCAAGCTTCATAACCAAACGAGACAGCCGTTTTTCTCTTTTTTTCCAAGTGAAGAGAAAAGGTTGTGAACCTGTTGATCGATCGTACAAGCAAGCATTCAGGCAGCTGTTGCATTTCCAACCAAGATGTGGAACGAAAGCACTGGTCGGAGCGAGTCGTGTTGCGCCAGGAAGCAAAACAATTGTTCTTCTCAGCAAGAAAAAATGTATTGCGACAGCAGCAGGGTTCGAACCTGCGCGACCGAAGTCATAAGATAGGAACTGATTACTAATTCAAGTCTTACCCATTAACCACTCTGGCATGCTGCCTTGCTTTCCGGCGGCGATAGAGGTGCCCATCAAGGGAGCCCTTGCCGGCGGTGTCAGTAGTGAGTGTCGTCGGGCGGGTGGGCCGGCGGGGGCACTCCGCCTGCGCAGGGCGGCTACTGCGCTCGCGCTGTAATACCGGGCTGGCAGTGTCAGGAACGAATAGAGAAGCCCTTCAAATTCGAGTTTCGCCGCAGTAAAGCCCTCTGATGCGCTAAAATAAAGCGCTCTGGATAGAGTTGCTTCTATGGCGGCCTGAAAGGCCGCTCTGCAACCCCCATATACTTTGGAGTCAAACTTGGGCCTTCCCGGCCTCTGCGGCGTTGCACGGAAAGCGCGGGGCGGCAGAGGCCGGCGGGACACAGTCAATCACCTGGCACAGGCCTAATTTACAGCGACAGAAACAGGATGGAACAAGTGGTCTTGGCGGAGGGAAGGGGGTGGAGTTTTTGGAGCCTGCCTCCGGCATGTATTCTCGGCCTCAGTTGCTGACTTGAACCCAAGACAGTAACCGCGCCGTGGAAACAACGTTGCCCGGCAGAAGATGAAGGGGGGAATAATGCAGACAATGCTGATGGACCGTTGGGTGTCCAATCAGTGATCTTACTACATCATGCTTCCTAGTTTCGGGAGTTTCTTGATATGGTCGCTGGCTGCGTTTCGAGTTGAGGGATTGCAGATCCGCCCGTTTGCCAACAATGCTTTTTTATGAAGAAATAACCGCCTACAGAGGATGTGCAGGATTCCGCCCCTCTTTCCCGTTTGTTTTGGATGCGTTGGAGATTGGGCGCGGCGGCGGGAGAAGCAAGCAACGAACGGGAGTTGCGCCGAGCGACTCAGCTTGCTCGGCGAGAAAAAGAGGGTTGGCATGACATGCTTATTAGCAATGCTACGGCGAGTTTGAAGCTGGGGTGGGTGCAGTTTCTTCTGTGTGTCTTTTTTTCTCTCTTTCGACCGAGGGTAAAAGAACAGAACGGGACCCCCGGCGATGATGCGATTGCAGATGCGCTGATGCAGCGTCTGAACCGGAGATCCACCGGTAAAGTAATAATATTATTAGTTACAACGTGGGACATGGGGCCTGGGTCGGAGATCCAGGTTGGACTCGTCATCGCAATTCCCAAAGTCCCATCCCACTGATCCTGGATTTGGCGATGGCCGAATTTTTTTCTTACATGGCATCAGACACGATCGGTGATAAGGAAGGGGGGTGAGGAGGAGGGAGGGGACCATGGGGGGCAAATGGACGGAAATGGGAGCTGATGCGTTTTTTCCCTTTCTCTGGTAGGCCGCTCAAGCCGAGATTGGCGTAACCCGAAAACGGATGCGAAACGATGATGGTGAAGAACAGAAGCAGTCAGAACCAACCCATCCAGTTGTTGTGAGATTTTTGTTTTGGAGACTGTGTGTGGCACGGCTGTTGAGGGCGCGGCGGTTGCAGTTGCGTCGATTGCTTCGTTGAACCGGGCAAAGTTGCCGTCGGCTCAAGAGGGCCCTGTTGCGTGTTGTAAGGAACTGATTGCGATTGCCCCGTTCGGATCCTCACGTCCAGCCAAGAAACAGCAGGTGAGAGAGAAGTGAGAAACAGAGGGCCAAAACAGGCAGGGGTGGGCCGACATGACAAGAAATGCGTTTGTTGGCTGTCGCCCGGGTTGTCTTAGGTTGTGCTAGCCCAGGCTGTTGCAGTAATAATATCAGATAATGTACTTTTTTTAGTCAGGTACGCATGTACATGTCAGAGATACCGATACAACAAGCACTGAGATGGGCGAGCATATGAGGGTGATAGCGCTAGATACGATACTCTCGGAAGCAGGGTAGGAATCGGAGAGGGGCATGGAGACTGTATCCGTAGTGCGCAGTAGGCTTCGGGTTGAGGCCGGCAGTGCCCAACCTTTTTTCTTCACAAGAGCAACAACGGCGATGAATTTGAGTTGGGACATTGCTCATAGACGGACTGGATGCGGACAAGCCAACTGAACCCAAAGTGCGAAGTGAAGCGTCCTCTGTAAGAATAGATGCAATGTAATCAAAGCATTGAATGTACCTGGGACAGGTGTACCTCCTATTCGTAGTTTTATTAATGAAGGGCCTGGCCTTGCCTTACACAACGTAAACACACAAGGTACCTTTGGCCTCTGGCACGCAGGATATGGCACTGGCACTTTATCTCGCCATCCAATTGCCAAACAGCCGATTACGCCAGGGCGTTTATCTCTCTGTCTGTACCCCCTGGCCAGCGAGCACCCCCGCCTGAGAATGATACCAAACCAAACCAAACCAGACGAGAGGCGGTAGAGGACGCTAGGTCGCAACTCGGACTGGGATTGATTGGGTTTTACACGAGGTGGTACAGGGTGCATGCGCAGTTGATCAACTTGACAGAGAGAAAGAGAAGGACAGAGAAGGTTGACAGGAGACGTGTGCCTGAGGTGTCCATGTCGATGGCGATGTCAGAGAAAATGAGTCTTGGGGAGTCAGTCATATGACCTTCGCAGCAGATCTGGGCATGCAGCTCATCAGAGCATCAGAGCAAGGAGACGTGGCCTGCACCTGGCTTGTCAATCCGATCCAGCTGGCTGGGTCTGCCGTAGTGAGAATGAGAAGAAATGGCAACGAGTGGGAATGACTACCTCATCCGTCGTGGCACCCATGCACATGATAGAAGTTGGGGGGAAGGAGCTTGGGCGGTACATGCTAGTGGGTGAGTGAGTGAGAACGGAAGTACCCCCCGGCCTTAGTATCATCCGTACTTTGGGAAGTACTCTCGTACTTTTAGCCTGCCAGAGTCACTAAACTGGAACCAGGGCCGAAATGCATCGCGTTGAATGGCAACTCTGGTTGGCCTCGCCTCCCTTGGGGGGAACTAAAACCTGTCTCTCACCCTTGGACGATTGTCTGTACCTTGCCTTGCTTGCCTCACCTTATCCTCTCTATCTGCCAGAGGTGGACGCCCACACAGACTAGACTTGGTGGTGATGAGAAAATTCCTCGAATTGCATGACGGTTGATTGATGCCGTGCAGTGTGAACTCTCGGGCTTTCCCCATTCCTTCGCATTCCCGGGCAGATGCAGAGGCAGTTAGGTTTATTGCTCACATTCACTAGACTTTCCCCCATCCCATCCCGTCCCTTTCACATCTCTGTTGTGAACACGGGCCCCCAATTTTGTTTCCTTCCCTCCAAGTAAGGTAACAAACATTCGTCTGTCAACCCGTGGGCTGCTCTGCTTGCCTTGCCCTTACCCAACACTGGATGGACTGAACCCAAATCGGCATCTATCTGCCTTATACTTTCCACTCTACCTTACCGCCCAGACTACTGTATCCCTTGACTGGGGTTTGCACACGAACAGCACAAGACAGACGTGAAAGTCAGTCAGTCTACATGTGCGCCGTCCACCACCCGGCCTCCTGCACTCACATTTTCCCTCTTACACCAACCACACATACGCAAACCAAACCTGCGCATGCTCAGCTCAGGTCGGACTCTCTGACTCCGCCAACTCTTCCGTGACATTTTCGACTCCATCGCCAACTGGGCAGTTCCGCGGAACAGCAGCGGCAGTTAGCTCCGCTGAAGACGGCCTCATTTCGTTTACCGCGCGCCGGAGGGCTTGTTTATCTCTTAAGGCCGCGCCATTGTCAGCAGCGTCCGTGCTTTGCGACATACGGCGTCGGTACCTTGCGACATTGTTACATGCGAATACTGGACCAAGTCCATCTCACCTGCTGCAGGTCGACGGACAAGTCTCTGTCTCGTCTCGACGCCATTCCTTGACTGGGTGGCAGCAGTCACTACAGTGTCAGCGACTGGAGACTTTACCTTACTGCCAAAAAAAAAACCAAAAAAAAAAACTGGGACTCGCTGCCCAGCGCATCGCATCGCATCGCCTCTCGCCCTGAACTGGCTGAACTGACTGGACTCGCCTTTTGCTTGGCATTGGCTGCTCTCTGAGGTGCTTTCTCAATCAGGAACCGGGACGTAACACGGTCAACGGCCAACCTGAACCCATCTCTCTCTCATTCACTCTCCCTCTTCTTCCTCCACCACCACACACCTCATTCTCAGAAGCGCGCCCTTCGCCTTACCTTGCCCTCTTACATCCTCCATTACACAATAACGCCAGCCCAAAGTCTCCACTTCCCCCGGTCACATTCAATCTTGGCCTCAAACACGAACCGCGTCCCCCCGACCAGGCAAGACCAATCGAACCGTCATTCACCAACAGACTACGACTACCGACCATCCCCCCCTAAAGGTAGTCTTTTTGCCCTTTTTACACAAACCCACACCACATCATACCAATCCCTAAACCACACCAGACCACACCACACACCACACCACACGCACGCACGCACGCACGCATTCACTCACTCACACACACACCTTGCCTCCTACACACAGTCCACGGCTCAACAACGCCTCAACCGACCAACCTTCACCACCACAACCGCGCCTTCCATCGCAGCAGACGGGCTGACGACGGACTCTTCATCGCTCTGCAAGAGCCAACTACGACTTTATCGCAATTGATCGCGGCCGCACGAGCGCCGCCCCTCAGAAACTCTGGCGGAACTCACTCCTCCATCGCCCGACCGCAGCCTGCCTCCAGCAGCGCCCAACAGCACTGCAATGGAGACGACCGAGGTCGAGACGAAGCAGCCCTCCGTGGCCCCCTCAGAGCCGCAACAGCAGACTCCTGTTGCCGAGACTCCTACAACTGAGTGAGTTGCTCTTTTTGATTCTCTTCCCTTCCCTGCCTTGCTTCATCAGATGGCAAGTTGCCTCTCTCAAGTTGCTTTATTCCCTCCCTCCATCCCCCCTTATGCTGAAGGAGGCCGACCGCCACGCTTGGACCAGTGGTGAAGTCATACACTGGTTCATCTCACCTGCCCTTGCTTGTCCTTTGACTTGGGGAACCACCGAGTTGCATTGGCAACCTCATCTGGCTTCCCACTCTTCTTTGCCCTCCTTGCTTAGTGGCATGGCTATGCGCCAACTTCACCCTCGAGAGTCGCTCCTTCCCCCCTTGGCCACTTTTAGTCCAGGCCACTACGCTACCTTAGGCTGCCAAAAAAAAAATCCTGCCAAACGTCAGCCTCTCTCGTCTCTACCCAGCACGACCCCTCCCTTAATTCAACAACCCCTCCAATCAATCAACCACCTCAACCCAAGCTGTCGTCAGCCCGCCACCCAAACACCATCTCAAGCTTTGAGTCTGTCAAAAACTCAATGCCCATTGTTTTCCCTTTGTTGGCTCCCTGTATCAATATATTGTCCTTTGTTTTGTCTACTCCCTCAAGCCATATACCCTGGTGCAATGATGCTGCGCCAATCCCGGGACAAGGGTTCAGCCAACCTAAACCCAGTTGTCAAGAATGAGACCCACGAGAGTCCGCCAGGGGAGCCATCAGGGCCATCCAGGTCAGTCACCAACAATCGTGCTCGCGACTCAGTTGTGGGTTGGCTGGCTCAAGTCGCAATGTGACTTCTTGGTTGCTGTTCTCGCCGAGTCACATGCCAGTACGGCCTCGCCCACAGCTCTTGGCGCCTGCAGAGTTGAGCGGCATTTCGTGTCGTCATCAGGCCATAACTCATCTGAGTCTCCATATCCCTTGACTCTGAAAGTCTTTGTGTCGCCAGTGCGTCCACAAGATTTGAGTTTCAGCATATCTCACTCAGCCCGCCCAATATATTTTCTTCATGCTTATGGCTCATACTAACAACGGACAGGCCTAGTACCAATGGCGTTAAACCTCCCATGTTGGATGATGACGACACTGCCAACGATGATGACCTTACGCCACCTCCGGAAAACATGAGTCCGGTGTCGGGAAGCAACGAACGCGCTCTGGAAGACGAGATTGTTGTCGGCAACCGTAACGGTGCCCCCAAGTCGTCGCCACTTCGCGTCGTGTCAGAACCTGAGGACGAAAACATGGCTGACGTTGAGGACGAGCCTGTTGTGTCGCATTACCCCAAGCGCAAGCGTGCGTCTGTCTTCAATGATCTGGCCGAAGATAAGATGGAGAGCAGCCTCATCTCCGAGAAGGAAGGCACTCCCAGAGCAACGAAGCCCCGGAGACATGGACTCGGTGGCGTGAAGGGCGTTATCCTCGGTTACTGGCGAGATTCCCCCGTCCCCGACCCAAAGGGAAAGCATGCGGTCATTGGCTTCATCGATGTCCGCGATCGTCTCCGCACTCGCATTCAGCAAAACACCAGATTCGGCTCCCCCGTCTCCAATCTCGAATACCCCCTTCCCCCCGGTCCTGGCGGTAGCTGGGTTACCTTTGAACGCGTGGTGTTCGCCGACCACCTCGTAGGTTTGGATCATCATCAAGTCAAGGAGTACGTCAAGCTTCGGACAGACGCGTTCGACGAGACGGAGGAAGCACGGGATGAAGCGGAGAAGGCGGCCGCTAAGGAGGCCGTTCGCCGAGTTGAGGAGAACCCACCTCCGGAGGGCCAGCTTGCACCTGCTATCGCTTATGGGGCCGATATTCCTGATCACGCAGTCAGCTCGTCCCGTCCGGATTCGAAACGCCGTCGCACTGGCAGTGGTATCGGCACGATTAGCGGGGGACCTGTCCAGCCCCAACCGACGCGTGAGATTATTCCGACACCTCAGTTCGACCCTCTGATGGGAACCAGACCCACCAGAATCATAGTTGGCTTCTGGAAGGGGTCCAGTGAGGCAGACCCGATTAACCGTCACGCGGTCTACGGTATCCTCGGCCAGAACGACATGTTCCGCGTCAAGGTCGCCCGCGAGACCCGCGACAAGCGTTTCGTTGACGGAAACTTCCCCGTTGGCGCAGGCGCTTTGTGGATTCACTGGGAAGAGGTCGAGCTGGAGCCCCATCTGAAGAACCTGTCCCGCGCCGAGGTCAAGGAGTATTGCCGTGTTCGCCAATGGCAAATTGACCAGGGCGAGGCACCGGATGATCGTGCCAGGAATGAAACGCAGGCGGTCTTGGAGGCTCAGGCTCGCGTCGCCCAAGGATACAAGCCCGGTATGCAGCAGGTCATTCCCGCCCAGATCGTTCCCCAGCCCGAGGAGGACGTCGAGTCACTAGACACGAAGCCCGAAGTGCCCCAGGAACTGCGCCAGAGCCGTAGGACTGGACCAGGAGGCGTTCGCCATTCCCTCCCCGACCTCGAGATTCGACAATCGTCCCGCACACCGGTCGCTCAACAAAATAAGATCGATGCTAGCGCTCGTCGCGAGATTGCCCGAATTGAGGCTGCCCAGATGCGCACCGAGCGATTCAATGCCGATCGCGATGCCGCCATGGCCGCTGCCGTAGCTCAACAGGCTGCGGTGCCCCAGCCCGTCCTCGCGCCCCCGCAGGTCCCGCCTCAGGCCATGCCCAAGATGCCTGTGCCCAATGGCAATGGTCAGCGCATGAGCAGTCTTTTCCACGAACGCGACGAGATGCAGCGTCTCAACAAGGTCTGGGCCAGCCAGGAGGAGCACCGCAGCAGGGTTCAAGGCGAAGAGACCAAGTTCTACGCCGGAATCAAGTATGAACGCAAGCAGAACGGGCCGTTTGTCGGCAAGCTCGTGTCGCAGGGCACCATCATCAGCATCGACGGCGAAGACTACGTCGAGTACCGCGTGCTCACGAAGCCCAGCTTCTTCTGAGGAGTTGGGACTGTACTATACAACCTTTTTTTTCCTTCCCATTTCGGCGGCACTCGATGGGCCTGTTGACGGACCTCATCTCGGACTATCGGAACATGGCACTGGGGATTTTCTATGTGTGTTTTGGTTTCCCTCGCAACACAAGAAGCGAGGCTCGGGCGACCGCGGTTCTTTCCTACTATACCCCTCTCAACTTTTCTTTACCCTAATAGCACCGACGTCTTTGCGTGTGTGTATCAGTCGCCAGGTATCACTCTCGGCGCGACAAAAGTATTCTTTCTTTTCCTATCGTCCTCATTCGCGCGAAATACTAGCGACGATCGCCTGTAGGAGAAGAGGGGCGATTGTACCAGCGGAAGTGGTTGTTTTTCTTTCTTTCTCTTTCACTTATCGCAATCTTCTCTCTGCCCTGATCAGCGCAGTTTTCTTGTTGTCCGGAGGCGAGCCCCCCGACACCAATAATGGATTCACATCACGTTGCTTTTACTTCAGAATGGATACCTCTAGGGAAAGGGGGCAGGGGAACCTATGGGAGACCAAAAGTGTCGCGACTTTTCAAGTCTGGATGGGCACATGAAGGACACGGGGAAGGAGGGGAAATAGCGGAACCCGGTCAGCGGTCAGCGTTCGCTAGTTTGCACTTGCAATAAATATGGAATTCGCACGGAATTGTTGTGTTGTACTGTTGTCTGTAAGGTGACGTCAAGATGGTGAGCATGTTTCTAGCCCTCCCAGTTCTGAGCAAGGCAAAACGCAGTAAAGAGGTGATGTCAAGATAAACCTCGTTGTGTAGCGATTGACTGAGTCGTGAAACTCTGCGGCATCCATACTCATAACCAACGTGACTCGCGGCAACTCGGGCAATTTCCCGCATCTCACAACACAATGGGTAGCAAAGTGGCCATCTGTTGAATGATCATAACCTCCTCAAATCAATTCTTTACGTAATAAGTAAAACCCTGCCCGCCTGTCTATGCGTAGGTATCATCATCATGTACGTGACTTTTTAATCCCATGCTCGCCGCCGTCGTCACCGCCCTGGAATCCAAACGCGTCCTGAAGCTCCCTCTTGGCTCCTAAATGAAGAAAAAGTCATAAAGTCAGAATTCAAAGATTCAGCGGTTTTTTTTGCGTCACCTGCCCATGTTGGCATCCAGGATCTTGTCAAACTCAGCACCTTTTTTCTCTTCTTCCGTCTTCTCCGCGGAAGCAGCAGCAGCAGCAGCAGCATCGGCGGCGGCGTCCTCCTCGTAGCCCTCGACCTTCATGTCCTTCAGGCCGAGCTCCTCCTCCTCCTCGTCCGTGCGGTTGTAGTACTCGCGCTTGATCTGCGGGTCCGGGGCGGGGGGGTCGACGAGCGGCTGGACGAAGCTGCTGGCGAGGGGGTCGGTGAGGATGATGGTGAAGGGGCGCTCGCCGTTGATGGCGGCATCGAGGCCGCCGAAGAACTCCTCCCACTTGGCCTTCTCCTCGGGAATGAGGGAGTCACCTCCGCTGGAGCCAGAGCTGCCGTTGGCCTCGAAGATTTGGCTGCGAAGGTCGTCGCGGACCTGGGTAAGGAGGCCCTCGATGGTGGTGAAGCGGCCGCCGAGGGTGCCGGGGTTGACGGAAAGGTTGAGCTCCGGGCACTCGAGTGCGCAGGTCTCGGACTTGAGAATGTCGCGGGCGAGGTCGACGGCGCCGTTGGAGATGGAGATGACGATCTTCTCGCCCTTCTCGGGGATCTCGCCGCCCGTCTTGACGTCGTTGGAGCGGTAGCCGCAGTCATCGCAGACGGTGGACATGAGGACGACCTGCTTGAAGTGAGGGATGTCGACCATCTTCATGTGGGTGGTGCAGGGGTGCATGCAGCCCGGGCAGGTGGCGGGGAAGCTGTAAACCTCGTTGGGGATGATGTCGCCCTCGGCGGTAAGGCCGGGGTTGGCAGCGGCGGCGGCGGCCTCAGCCTGGGCGGCGGAGATGCCGAGAGCCTCGTTCTGCTCGGGGGTGCGGAGGTACTCGTGCTTCTCCCACTTGCCGACACCGTCCTTGAGATCGGGGGTGATGAAGGAGTTGCCGGCGGGGTCGTCGACGGTGACACGGAAGGGGAAGGAGGAGCCGTCGAGCATGGCGCGGCCCTTCGCGATGATCTCAGCGATCTTGGGGTAGACCTCGGGCATCTGCTCCTTGCGGGCCTCCTGGCCGAACTCGAGGTCGTTGATGATTGTGGAGAGAAGACCCTCGACATTTGTAAGCTGGCCCTTGCCGGCGGGGACCTCGAGGTCGAGCTCGATGAACTTGACGGTGGCGGTGTCGGACTTGACGACCTGACGGCCAAAGTCCTCCATGGCGGTCAGACGGAGCTCGTAGTATGTGCCCTTGGGCTGGATGGAGCCGGCGGGCTGGACTTCGCTGTTGGCGAAGCCGCACTCTTCGCAGGAGAAGGACATGAGGATGATTTCGCGGAAGTAGGGGATCGAGGTAAGCAGAAGTCTGGTGTTGCCCTGGGAGATAGTAAGTTTACTGTTACACTATTCGAAGGTCTGGGGAGCGAGGATGGACGTACATTCTTTCCGCAGTTCATGCAGAGAGACTCAATCTCTTCGACGACCTTCTGGTCATCGTCGCCAGCGACCTTGTCGCCGATGGCCTGGAAGAAGTCCGACGGCGTCGTCTTTGACTCGGGGGCAGCCATGGTGACTGATTTTTGTGATAGAAAATATGCGCAAGTCCTCTATCTGTGTGTTTCTCGTTGGTGTCTTGCACTGCGCGGGGTGCCTTCTTCCTTTTTTATCGCTGGGAGGGCAACTTTTTGATGTCGGGCGCAAAGTGACTCGGTGGGATGGACGATGGCGGGGTCTTGAAATTTTTGGAGGGGCAATGCCGCTGCAACCCTGCACGCTGTGTGTCATTGTGCGGGTCCTTTTGCCTTGAGAGAGCTTCGAGAATATTCCCGAGGATAGCCCGCCACCGCTGGCTGCAGGCTGGTTTGTCATGTGGGCGCGTGCCGCGACGCAACCCGAGGGCTGCTCGAAGGACCTGGTTGGAAAAGTCGTATGCTATGGCTTGTTTGCACTCTAGATGACTGATAAAGTTTTGCTCATCGCGCAAAGTCGGCAAGACTCAGACTCCTGCCGCTGGAGGATGAAGTCTTGGCTTGGCTGAGCAGAGCTTGCAGCCCGGCTTTTCGGTTCTTTGCGCGCTTCTTGCTGCTCGAGTTAGCCGATGCAGGCTTTGCCGCCTCGGCTGCCGCAACATGCTGACCCTTGGGAGGGAGTTTCTCAGACTTTACTCGACGTCTCACAACCGGTGGCGCGGGAGGCAAGGAGATCTTGGTGGTGTTGTTGCAGTTCCCGCAGGCGAAAAGCTTGCGCATCCCTGACCGCGTAGGCTCATCCTTAACCTTGGAGTCTGTCGCCTTGACCGCGCGCCGCTTCTTCCTCAGAGCCCTCTCGGTTTCCATCTTGAGAGTGGTTCCTTGCCCGGGGATCATGATGTGACCACACGCGCCGCAGACGTGTTGTCTGCGGACATCGTTCTGCTCGACGTCGTTGAGGAACATGAGTTCGTTGTGGTGGCTCATGAGATGGGCCGACGTTTCGGGGGCCGACGCCCGCAGAAGATGGGCTGCATCGTTCAGGAAGTTCAGGTGAGCGGGTAACGTGTCCATTGTCGCTTCTGCCGGTCTATTTCGGTGTGAGAAGAAAGCAAAAGATGATGAAGTTGCAGAATGCCATGAGCGTCCCGTCGACATCGGTTTGATGGTGCCCCACTTGAGGTTAGCGGACCTCAGGGTGCCAAACAGGGGTCCAGGTCGTTGCAACCCCCTGTAATTGTCGTCTGAAAATACGCTCGCCCACATCCATGGAAGTTGGTGAGACTGTCGACAACATATCTAATCTTCTTATTTCTACACAGCTTTGCTGTTGTCAGATTCAGATAACTCTGGGAGCAACTCTGCAATTGTTACAATGCCAACAAAGAGGAATGGCGTCCACTAAATCACCACAAGCGCATAAGCCGCGAGGCAAGAAACCAAAGCCAGAAAACCCGATCATCTCAGCCGCCAGATCATGGCTCAATTCCCTGCCATCCCAAGCACAACAATGGAGCAGCCAAGATGACCTCGAAACTCTTCTGAGTGAACAAACTCCAAAGCGTTACACCACTTACAACCCAATGGTCCTTCTTCCGAGCGGCAGCTTCAGCAAGGGGTCCTGGCCCTCAATATTGAGCCATCCAGATATCAGCGATGAGAAACTTCATGAGCTCTGGGAAGCAGTCCTCCACAAGATTTCCAACACAGGGGTTGGCAAAGTAACCCACCTTGCTGTGAACGAAGGCATCCCTCCGCAAAAGGACTCACAATCGGAAGGCGCGTCTGAAGATGACGGCGAAAACATACTCAGATCTCCAAGCGGACTGAAGATCCTCCAAGGAGACTTTGGACCCTCTGTCCAGACACCGAATCCTTTGCCGGAGGACTTTGACGCAGCCTTCTGGGTGTCTACCAAACAGAACGGCATACACCAGACATGGGCTCCTCGGTATACAATGTTCAGCCGCGGCAACATCAAAGAGAAAGCCCGCCTGCTCGATTTCCACAGGAACGCCAATGAACAGCCTACGCGCACTTTGTCAAAACCCGCTCACGACTTCTGGGCTGTTGATCTATACGCAGGCATCGGGTACTTCACTTTCTCGTACGCGAAGCTCGACATGAAGGTCCTCTGCTGGGAGCTCAACCCATGGAGCGTCGAAGCTCTGCGCCGCGGCGCGATAGCCAACGGCTGGACTGTGAAAGTGATACAAGGCGCCGAACTTCAATTGCCTGCCCAACAGCTCCTGACAGGGGACGAACAGATTGTCGTCCTTCTCCAGGACAATCAGCAAGCCGCCCGCAGGATTCAGGAGATGCGCTCGTCAGAGAAATGGGTCTCTACACTCGACAACATCCTCCACATCAACGGCGGCTTGCTCCCCACCAGCGAACCCATATGGCAAGCCGCCTGGGAAATGCTGCCAAAAGAGGAATGCCGCGGCTGGGCCCATCTCCACGAGAACGTCGGCGTAAACGACATTGAAGCTCGCCGCGCCGAGATCCAGCGCCTCTACGACAGCTTCGCGGCGGCAAACCCAGAAGACAGACGAACGGCGGCGGTTGAGCATGTGGAATTAGTCAAGACGTACGCGCCCGATGTATGGCACTGCGTCTTTGATGTGTACATTACAAGCCCGGACTCCCGGCCTGATAGGTAGTGTTGTTACATGGACATCGTCAAAAGTACTTCTTTTGCTCTTCGTTCAATTCGTCACCTTCGTCCTCCTTGCCCCCGTCATGGTCAGCCCGCTCCCTCCCCGCCGTCTCAGAGACGACGCTATAACCGCCTGAACTTTTGCGGGATGTTGGCCTCAACAACGGCCATGTGGTCCAGCTGCTCTAACCTCTCCTGCTCGTCCTCCATCTGCTCGTGCTTCTTGAAGTGCTCAATGTCTTCGGGGTGGGTCAGGTCCTCGAGCTTGGTGTTTTCGTCGTGGTATCTGCGTCACGTCCCCTGTCAGCTCTCTTCTTCGCTTCGCCCGTAACCCGGCAACCGGAGGCGGGCTTCTTGTTGTGGCGGTGTGGTAAAAAACTCACTTCTCCCAGTGATGGATCTCGTACTCGTACTCGTCGTCGCCGTGGTGTCCCGGTCCCATCCCGACGTCCGGCAATGTCTTGCCCGCGCTGGTGAAGTCGTTCCACTCCTGGCGGTCGACGTGGCCGTCCTGGTTGTGATCGAGCAACAGCATCAGCTCGTGCAGGATCTCGAAGCGCTTCTCTTCGGATACGTGGTGGTTTGAGTCGTCGAAGAGGCCGTAGGTGCGGAGGATCTCGTCGCCTTGCCACACGCCGTCGCTGTTGTAGTCGTGCAGGGTAAAGAAGGAGGCCGAGTCCCAGCCCTCCATGTGATGTTCCTCTATTCAAGCAAAGGGAATCTTGTTAGCGAAAGTTCCGCCAGTTGAAAAGTGATTGCGCCGTTGATAACCTACCAGCCATGTGTTTTGTCATCCAGTCGGCGTGCTCGTCTACCATCGGCTTCTGGCTGTGGTCGCCATGCGCCAGAGCTCGACTGGCGAGCGCCAAGATCGCGAGGTTGATTGTACGCATCTTTTCGTTTTGTTTTGTTGCTGTTGGTGATATCTCCAGAGTCGAGAACTCTCCAAAGTTTCGGGGGCGAGGAAGCTCGAGGAGGTCGGGCGTTTGCGCAGAGAGAACAAATATACACAACTGAACGGCGGGTGGGGGCAGTTCGAAATCCCGAGGTCGGAAAGGCTAAACCGCAGAAACTCAAAGATCTTAGATCTAACACAGGAATACTTCAATGGCCGGGGTAAAGGTCCTGCTGGAGGCGCGCGACGACGGGTACAGGAATGCTGGCTTTTTTTCTTTCTTGGGGGGTGTGTAATGGGGAAAATGGAAGAATCGGAGGAACAGGTGGCGTCTGCCAATGGCTTTTCCCCTTCCCCCAAAGGCTCCCCAAGCTGCGCGTTCCAACTCAGGGGGTGGTGGGTGGGTGAGGTGAGGCGTCCCGTCTCTTCGGGGGCCGGGACAGATGCAAGGATCGGCGATTGACAGGGGGCCCCACGACGTTTGGGAGGTTCTGGACTCTTGGGCAGCGGCTTTGGGGTGGGAGGCGGGAAGAGCCAGCAGCAGCTGTGCTAAATTCTGCGGCGGCCGCGTGCCAATTAAGCTTCCCGGTGACGCAACATTCCCGTTTCTCTACTTTACGCTGCGGATACACTAGCAAACTTCAGACTTCCTTGTCAACTTTTTTTTAATGCCCTTCAAAGCTTTCTTTGTTGCATAGCACATTCGAAACGATACTCAACGTTGGCGGCTACACGCGTTAAAGATCCCGAAACAACCATCGATCTCGTCCAGAAAGCCAGGACGAAAGCTTTGTCCTGAGAACCGAGGGATTCAGGGTCCGATCTCACGGCGCGTCACGACGCGTCTGGCGCAACCTCGTCAACCACCCACCCACAAACCCGGGTCGCACCCGACCTGAAGCCATCGCCATGAACAGATCAATAGAGCAGACTCTGCTCTCGTTGATGCCACAACATGGCCCAGCTCTGCCTCCGTCGTTGGTCGAGCTGGCCGGCTCCCTGCTCGCCCAATCGCGGCATCGTGCAAGCACGCTAAAGGCAGACGAAGAAATTGGCCGCTTATACGCCTGCGCCAACATTGCTTGCGACAGGTATGCCTCCTCTCCTCAACTGCACCGCTCAATTGCAGGGTTAACTAACATCGCCTTCCAGACTCAAAATCACACTAAACCTCCCACCAATCGAGCCCCGCCCCCCGATCCCTCCAAGAATCTACAAACGCCTCTACGCCCACCTCGACAACATCCTCCCCAACTCCGCCCTCAACCGCACCCCCGGCAAGAACGGCACCCCGCGCACCAGGCAACGCCACGGCGTCGACTCGCCCGTCCGCACGCCGCACCGCCCGACCCCCAACAAAGACCGCTCCCTCTCCAACTTCCGCTCCCCGGCCGCCGGCGCCGGCGCGAACCCGAATGCCACGCCGTCAAAGTCCACCGGCAAGGCCGCCTTCCCGTCCGACAAGTCCGGGCTGCACTTCTGGATCCAGCCGACGATCCGGTACATGTGCAAAGAGGCGAAGCAGGCGCACCTGGCGCCGACGATGCTCGCGGGCATGGAGTACATCGTCGTCCCCGGCGGGCTGCGCACGCGCGACGGCTGGGTGCGGGAGAACCTCGCCGCGCTGTGCGGAGCGGTCTTCTTCTTCGTCACGCAGCAGGTGAAGAAGCTGGCGGGCGGTGAGGACATTGACCGTGAGTCGTACGTGCCGACGAGGAAACTCATCATGGGGCTCTTGGAGAAGGCAAGGGAGGAGGTTGACGCCAGGGGTCTGGACGACGACGAGGCGTGGGAGGGATGGGCGCCGGTCAAGCCTAAGGAGTTTGACGTTGCCCTGAAAGAGGTCGGAGACCGGGGCTGGTTGGAGGCGGATTGGTACCGCAGTCTGGGCGATGTGATCGAGGCGAGGAATGCGATTGCGGAGAGCCGAGGGGGCGAGAAGAACGATTCGTACAAGACGGCACCGGTCCGAAGGGCGGATACGATGTTCCAAGACCGGTACGACTTTTTGAGTGAGAAGAAGCGGAGGGACTACAGGATATGGAAGGAGAGCATTCTCAGGCGCATTGACATTATGGAGAAGGAGGGTGCTGACGAGATGGAGGTGGATGGCTAGGGGCGACCAGCGCGATGAAGACGACTCTATCAAAGCATCTTCTCTAGAGTAACGAAGCCGCCTATTAATTGAAAGACATATCACGGAGTGTCCTTAGACATTCCACGACTCAGAATGAAGCTAAATGAAGGCAACTTCTGTCTTGAATTGTGTGAAGCTCACGGCATAAAGATTAGTAGCGATGCCACCGGTCACCATATCCTCCTCCTCATGACATGTTCCACAGGACTGGCAGCTCGTATACGGATACCCCGAATAAGCACCCGGCATCCTCCCCAGCATCGCCCATACGAGCAGCCGACCTCCACCCTTTTCCGCAAAGAGGGGCGCAGGCCCGGACCTGCGTTGGAGCGGGCCTCCTCCACATCCAATGCTTCCCCTTTCCCTCCGTAAAAATAGCTTCCGCCTCTGCGTGCCGCAGTAACATGCATAGAAATGCTTCGGGCTCGAGTCGTCTTTCAGAAGATGGGGTTCATATGCGATTCACCAGTCTTAATGTGTCCTCGTAGCAGCATATTGGCTTGTTTCGATGGCCTTCAAAATAAGCTCAAGCTAAGCTCACTTGTTGTCGCAAGTATGATGGCTCAAGTGGGGTGAGATCTTCACCCCAAGCTGCGTCTCTTTTACAACTCTCATTTGTGTTTAATATGTACATCGTAAAACAAGCCATCTGCCCTTTCTGTTGCAACTCGCAAAACCGCCCCTGGCCAGGTCGTCATCTCATAAAACGTGTCCAAACGCGCTCCGCCAAAATGCTGAAAGACCCCGTTTCGTTGGTCTCCCAAGCAAGTATCCTTCAGCCGGAACACCCCGCCAACGCCATGCCGTGATGATGCCACTCCGCCGATTAAACCGCGCTGTCAAACGCCGACGCGCAAGTCATCAGATTAAAACAAGACACCGTTCGCCGAGGGTCGTCGGTGTTGTCCCTCAACCATCTCGTTCCCAATCACTCAGATCCTTCTTCGCGGCACAGCTCTTGTCCAGACGACGTCTTGACCACAAGTCGTTTCTCTCATGGGCCGTGACTCACGTATCCGGCTTGGATCTGAGGGCTGATGTTATCAGCCAAAAAAGCCGGCTGTCGCTTGCCAGCCGCCGCAATACGGCCGGCTGTATACCCTGCAGCCCAGCGCCAGGATGCACGCCACACAGTCCGTTTTCGCACTCCTTTTTCGTCAGGCACTCTTCACTCGATCAACGGCTTCTTCTGCCCTGCAACCAAACAGAGGCCGAGGGTTTTGAGCGATTCCCGGTCGTTCGCAAGTACAATCGCTCGCGCTGGCAACATCGGGTTGTTGGGGTCGACATGCGATGCATCCTTGGCGGCCTGTTCGATGGCGTCCATTTCCTCTTTACACGCTTGCTGGTCCATGGGGCAAATGACAAGTGGTTGCCTCACGGTAAGATCCCTCGTGGAGCTTAGTTGTGCCTACGGAATTTTGTGAGTATACCAGTAGCAGGAAGGGAACTAAAAATTCATGTCCTACCTTGACAGTTAAGAAAAATTCAATCTTGTATAATGTTGAACTTGTCGTGAAAGAGGTGACCTCGTATAGCGGAAAGGCGGGCTTCCCTCGCCGAATGATGCCGTCAGGGTCGCGTAGGTCCTTGGAGGGGAAAACCAGACCAAGGTTCGTGGCGTATCCAGCCTCTGGCATTCTCGTATTCACAACCTGTTGGTTCTTCGCAATTTTGTTGATCTTCTTCGACGGCTCGTCTCCCTCCGGGTTGTACGTAATTTCCTCCTCGATGGCGACGGTGATCTTCTGAATCGTAACCTTTAACGCTTTCTTCATCCAGTCGGGGTTCGGTACTAGCTTGATATACACTGTTATTGGATCGAGCGGTCCGTAGCTCCACTTGGGGACTGATATTCCCAGCGTGACGACGCTCGCATCGCTGACTTGTCGAGATTCGGGCTTGTTGTACATGCCAAAGGTCGACAATGTATCGTATCGCTGCAGCGGTATGGGGAAAGAGTATTTGTTCTGTAACGTGTGGCCTTGTTGTACTGTCACAACAAGCTCGTAGTATGTTTCGGCCGTTCGGCTAGGTAGTTGTAGGGAGGCTGGGGGTATTCGTCGGTTCGTCTCCTCGCCGCCTCTTCCGAATGGTATGAACAGGACGAATGGCAGATCCATTGCGATGACGCTCTCGGCCTCCTTCCCTGACTGGCACCGAAAGAGCAGAAGCTCCTTACCGACCACGTCTGTCGTCTCCCTTCTCGGGGTACCAAGGTGTCGTTTCGCGACATTCTCGGCAGCGGGGTGTATCGTCTCTCGTCGCTGTAAGCATATGCGCACTAGGGAGATGGCGACGGGCATGGAATAGCCCTGGGATGGACGGATTTCGACTTTGCCTTCGACTCGGGGCTGTATCGCGAGGCGGGGTTGTGTCAGTAAGCAGGCGCATCGGACTGGAGACACCAGCCTCCCGACGTCATCACGGAGTGGAGGAACAACGTACCAGCGTCGCGGAGATGCCAGGATAGCCTACGAGAAAGCTGCTGTTGGGGGGACCGGAAACCCTCACAAAGGCGGCCATGCTGGCAGAATCGCCAGATCTGGATCGAGGTGTCTCTTGTCGGCGGCGGGGGAGTGGTGACGAGGGGGTTTGGCGGATGATGGAGGTGAGGTTCTCATGTGTGTCTGGGCGGCAGTCGTGCGTCTTAGGCGCTGCGCGCGTTGCCGCCTGGTGGTGGATGTGGGGTCGAGACAGTTGCAGTTTGTCCAAGCTGTCGGGGACGTGCAGGAACAGCAGAGCGCAAGGCCAAGCGGCGGCATTACATGGACGGATTGACAGTCGGGTTTTTGGCCTGTGTTGGGCGTTCGAGGGGCGTTGTGGGGATGATCGAGGTAGCGCGCAGCCCAGTCGAGGAAATAGGCGGCGATGACGAGAATGGGCGCAAAGGTTCGGGGGTGGTTTGGAGGAGCGGCGCCCTGTCCCGCAACGGTGCGAAGATGTGGCCGGCGGACGGGTTGCTGGAGAGAGTAGCGTGTGTGAGATGCGAGAGAGGTGGGCGGGGCGGGATGGCAGGCAATGGAAGAGAAGAACAACTCAGAGGAACGGCCTCCGGATCACCCAAGGTGGTGGAAGTTGTGTACCTCGAGAACGTGAGCAAGGTAGGGTAGCTCTGAGTGGTTGCAGTTCGGGCTGATGCAGCTTATTTTCGCTTCTGCATCGATCTTCCCAAGTCCATAAGCAGACGCAGCAGCTGGACTCCCATGCGGTGGCAGCAGCAGGCAAGGCTCGTCAGTCAGACTCAGATCAGGCCAGGGAGGCTGTCGCTGCCGGAGCTGTTGGCTGGCGGCAGGGTGTTTGTATGTATGTGTAAGGTAGAGAGAGAGAGAGAGGGCGAGGGAGGTGGTGGATGTGGATTGCGAATGGAGTCGTGCAAGTGGCACTTGCAGCTTGGCGGTTGAGGGTGCGGTGGAGAGAGAAGAGACCTAGACCTGACCGGGAGGAGGTGGGAGGGACTTGATCCTGACCCGACGGGGGTTTGATGCGGGATACACGGTCCCTTGATCGATCTCTCTCGGGTCTGGTTCTGCCTCTTCTTGGTTCGTGACCTTTTTGTTCCTGTGGTTTTCCGTCTCTTTCTTTTCCTTTGAAGAGGTGCTGGGCGCACACTCAGCTTCGAAGGGCCCAAGTACTTTCAACTTGTATTGGGATGTATCGTCTGCAATTCATGTGCGGAGGGGGAGTAACGCTGATGTACTGCTGTGCAGGGCCGTACACACACGACACAGCACACACTACCAACAACACCTCCCACAGCAGCAGGGCAAGGCAAAGCCCCCAACAGAACAGTGGCTGCTTGCGACTTGTGGAATCTGCTTCAGCTTCTGGTGTGTCGACGTTGGAGGTGATTGGGTTGCCTGATGCTCAGCCGCTGAGTGTGGGCTGGGCTGCCGGGGGTAGTTGGTAGCGAGAGAGAGCAAAAGGATCGGTACAAGCTAGGTACAGCCCCTCCTCTGCTCCAAACCCAGGACCTTCGGGAAACAAGAGCCAGAGATGCCAGAGTTGAGAGTTGGGGGCCGGCGTCGTGATGGCTTGCGTGTCGGTTCGCAGTGTGTCTGAGCAGCAGAGCAGGATGGAGCTTTGCGCGTGTGTTTTGGTTTTGATTATTGACCGACAACGGACAACAGATGTCCAACGGCGGAGGGGACGTGGACATGGACGCGGACGACGACACCAGCAACAGCAATAGCAACAGCAACATTGCCCGTCACACGCAATGATGAAGCTTGCTTTCCGGATCGTCTGTTTTGATTTGACTCGGATTAGCGGCCGTGACCGGGAAGCGGGTGCTGGGAATGGGGGTCCGAACCAGGTACCTACCTAGCAAGCGGCCAGCCTTCAAGGTTGGCAGAGGGAGTTAATTGCTGGGACGAAGGGGCCGTAGTGGTGGGCAGCTGCGGGGAAACCTCCAACAAGACGCTTGCTTCCAAGAGTCTAACGTTACCTCGGTGCGCTCTTTGCGGTAGCTAGCACTTGGGACGTAGCAGGGCATGGACGCCGTGCACTGCACTCAGGGCAGCAACTTCCTTGGCCCGTTGCTGAAACATGGGCATTATTGGGATGGGATTTGGCCATCGCCATCCATGTGGCATCCGGTATTTCTGGTCCTGCCGATGCCATGTTTGCCCGTTGTGTTTTCTTGCCGTCGGCCATGGGCGCCGTTTTGAGCGTGGAATATTCCACACTCGTGGGAGCGCCAATGCTGAGTCCGCCGACCGGTGCGAAAACGAAATTGACTGACGACTCCAAAAGTGCTTCCTTGCACTTGCAGGCTCAGCATCATGGTGCAAGCAGTAAGTAAGCACTTGAACCACCGTGGAGATTAACAGCCGCCGTGGGTGGTGTTTCAACGTCTGGAGAGTCGAGTCGCACCAGCTGCGCGCAAACGTCTCCAGCACTTGGTGCTTGGTCGCTTGAAACCAGTTGCCAACATGACTTGCAAAACAGTGATTCAACACCAACAAAATGGCATTCGCAGAGAGTTGAGTTGCTGTCGAATTTTGGTTAGCATGGTGCATGCCTCTGACAGCGGCTCACCACCCTGGCTGTCGCCTGATGATGACCGGCCACGGCGCGTGGTGCTAGCAAAAACTAGCCTGTGGTCCCTGGAAATTGGAGCCGCTGAAGCTTCGCCCTGCACAGCCCTTGTCTCTGCCCCGGACAGCACCAGTACCAGCAGGTCGAGCAGGGGTAAGCTTTGCCAGCCTTCCTTGGGTCCATCGCAATTCACAGGCCTCGGGATCGAGCCGAGTCTTGCAACCTCAGGCCTCAGGCGACAAGCGTCCAAGGCCCGGAGCACATGGAAGATCGGCCGGCTGTGGAGCCTTGGTGCACGAGCCACCGGCACCGAACCATAGGCCCATCAGTCACGTGCTCTATCTGATTGTGCGATTGCGTGGACTGGCATCAAGGTTTCTCCCTTCCGCTAGATGGACCGTGCCCTCCGTCTTAAAGCCTGGCTTAACTCCGAGTATTACCTCATCCGGTAGCCCACACCCCGTTAAGTCCAATCACGGACCCCGAGGCGCCCTCCGTCAATCTGCCCTTCAGAGTCTCTGATGGAGTTCTCCATGACGCATACATACACTTGCGTTAAGCTTATGTACATCCCGGGGTCCGCCCTTGATCCGCTATCTTGCATCGGGATCTAATCGTGGCGGAACAACATGCCAGATTCCTGCGTCTGGAACGCTCCGTCTGCTGCTTGTCTCGGATATTCCTAGCAGCCAGGCGATTTCGCTTGAGGAAGAGATAGAGCTATCAAGCAGACGCTCAGCTTCTCTTGCTGAGGCTTTGTAAGCATGGTTTTTAGATGGCCTTTTTCCCCCTGGTCCACCTACATCATTGATGCTTCATGCGGTTACAGCCATAAACATTCCACCCCACGTAAGTGTTAACTCTAAATCAAAACACCAGAACGGCCCAGCCTGAGATAGTGCTTAAGTCCGTTGGCTCCATGAAACTTGCATATATCAATGGGGAATACCCAGAATTGTGCGGCGAATGCGGCCGCCTCCCCCGCTTCCCGTGTCGTGTAAGTCCGTCCTCAGCTGTCGTGCTGCAACTTCCATGATATTTAAGCAGCATGAGTGCTTCCTTCCTTCGCAACATCCACAGAGCATCAACCCAAACAACTCGAATCCAAACATCCTGCAATCGGATTAACGCCAGATCAACATCCTTTGCCAAACCATTCCACTCATCCCACAGCAAAATGGCTCGTCTCGCACCCTACCTCGAAGAACACAAGAACATCACCGGTGCCGGTGATGCCCGTCCCACAGCCATCAAAATCATCGAAGACCAAGGCCTCGTTGGAAAATGGGCTGGTAAGGTCGTCCTCGTGACGGGCTGCTCCCCTGGTGGCCTCGGCCCCGAGACCGCCCGCGCTATGCACGTCACGGGCGCCGATGTCTACATCACCGTCCGTGATATCGCCAAGGGCGAGGAGGTCGCCATGGACATTCTCTCTGACGGAAAGCCTGGCAAGGTCGAGGTCATCAAGCTGGACCTCGGCTCTCTTGAGAGTGTAAGACAGGGAGCCAAGGAATTCCTCAGCAAGTCGGACAAGCTGAATGTGCTCATCAACAACGCCGGTATGTGATCCCTTGCATAAAATTCAGGATCTTTTTCTAACCTCGTATTCAGGCGTCATGGCTTGCCCCAAAAGCAAGACTGTAGACGGCTTTGAGACTCAGTTCGGCACCAACCACCTGGGCCACTTCCTCCTCTTCCAGCTCCTCAAGCCCGCCCTCCTTGCCGCCTCAACGCCTGAGTTCAACTCCCGCGTGGTCAGCGTCTCCTCCACCGGCCACCGCAACGGCAGAATCCAATTCGAAGACTTCAACTTTGACAGCAAGGCCGAGTACCACCCCTGGGCTGCCTACGGCCAGGCCAAGCTCGCCAACATTCTCTTCGCCAACGAGCTTGACCGCCGTTACGGTTCCAAAGGTATCCACGCCCTCAGCTTGCACCCAGGCGGAATCGTCACGCCTTTGCAGCGCCATTCCCCCGATCTCCAGGAACTGGTGAAGAAGCCCGAAGTGCAGGCATTCCTCAAAAGCACCTCCCAGGGCGCGGCGACGTCGGTGTGGGCCGCCGTGGCGAAGGAGTTCGAGGGCCAGGGAGGAAAGTACCTGGAGGATGTGAGTGTTGCGGAACAGGCAGCTCCGGATGTGAAGCCCAGTGATCCGGGCTACATCCCGGCGGCGTACGACCCGCCAACGGAGAAGAGGCTTTGGATTGAGAGTCTGAAGTTGGTTGGCGTTGAGGATGACGCGTAAGGGACTGGTAGATAAAAAGCCATGCACAAAGAACTGGCGCAGCGTCTCTTATACACAAACAAAATTGACAGCATTTCAAAGGAATCTTACGCACATTGTCTACCGCGTTGACTTAGTAGCGGAAGACCTCTCTCGTTGAGATCATAACGAATTTGATTTGGCAAAATTACCAGTTCATAGTACAGCATGGCCCTCAAGGTTCTAATAAGATTGAGAACTAAAAAAAAAAAGACGGCAACCCAGATTCGAACACAGTCAAAATGTCCGGCCTCCAGAAGACAGTACGGAATCAACTCTGAACCTGGACAAAAATGGCAAAAGTTCAGATCTGACAAGTCATCATGTCCTATGAAACTCGCTTCTCCACGAACACCCAACCCTACAGACCGGGGTCATCGGTGTAATTCATACGCAGAGGCCACATTGGACGTACGTGTTCATGTTCGTGAAGCAACCAGTTTGCACAGGGGAAAGAGGCGTCTCTCTAGAGAGGCGCACTCAAACCACTGCCCCATGTGTCCCCCCGCCGGCTAGAGGGGCGGACGGTGAGAGCATTGGAAAATTTCAGAATGATAAAGGTAGTGTGGCGTCGTCAGGCGGCCTGGGTGGGTGACAGTCATCAAGGTCTACGGTGCTCATGGTTGGCGTTTGCTGTAGGTGGTGCACTATGTATGAATGAATTGTCATGAGGCCAAAAAGTGAGCAGAAAATGAATGAGAATACAAATATTGTGGTGTTGCTCAACCAAAGCTACGGAAACTGAGCGTTTGTTTCGACTGCTTCATGGTTGTGTCTCAGATAGAGAGATGTTAGAAAACAGAGTGATTTCTACCATACGTTCTTTCGCGTGGCAATCTAGAAATAACGTTCCAATAACATCCGTAGAAGCGTGTCGCTCTGAGACGAATTTGACTACATTTTGATAGAAAGTAAGCCAACATCGGAGCCACCGGCGTCATTCCGGATCGGCGCCGCTAGAACGGCCCGCCGTCCCCCTCCGCCCCCGCAACCCGCAGCGGCCCCACCAACAGAAAACGTCCCCGCCATCGCCATGACGTCCTCTCACCCTGTTAATCAAACCCCTTTACATAAACCTCTCTTTTCTCTCAAACACATCCCACCATCTCATCACACTCATCACGGCGTAAGAAATCATGGCAAACACAGGCATGCACTACGCCCACTGCGGCGCTAACGACGGCTGCAAACTCGCCTTTCAGTCCTCCCTCTCGCTCACCGACGCCGGCGCCGCCTCCGCCACGCAGTGCGTCCTCCTCATGCACGGCTTCAGCGGCTCTAGCGACTACTTCTACCGCAACTTCAAGCCGCTCATCGACCGCGGCCTCTGGGTCGTCGCGCCGGACATGCGCGGCCACGGCAAGTCCGACCGCACAAAAGGCGGGTACCATGTAGCCCGTCTCGCGGCCGACCTGCACAACCTCGTGGCCCACCTCCGCCGCGCCGCGCCCCAGGTCAAGATCGTGCCCGCCGGCTGCTCCATCGGCGCCGCGGTGCTCTGGACGTACGTGGAGCTGTTCGGCTGCGCCGACTTTGCGGGCTTCGTCTTTGTCGACCAGGCGCCGCTGCAGGACCGGTCGGAGTTTGATGGGTGGGACGAGAGCAAGGCGCACACGGGCTGTTACGACGAGAAGAGCATGCTGGGCGCGCAGAAGTTCTGGATCAACGAGTCCAAGGCGGCTCATGTCGATCTCGTGGACGGGTGCTTGGGGTACCGTGCCAAGCCTGATCCCAAGGACGACATCTCGGCGGAGAAGAGGAAGGAGGACGAGGACTTCTTTACGGGTATCAGCGCTCTTTGCGACCAGACGTGGCTGGCGAGGTTGCTGGCCGACCACACGCGGTACGACCACCGCGAGGCGATTGAGATGATTAGCGTTCCGACGCTGGTGATGGCGGGACGGCGGTCTGGGTGCTTCCCGTTGGAGGGTATGCTTGAGACGGTGAGGAGGGTGGAGAAGAACAGGCCTGGTCTGGCGAAGGAGTCTGTCTATGAGTCTGGGCACTGGCTATTTTACGAGGAGCCTGAGAAGTTCAACAAAGAGATTGGGGAGTTTGTCGACCAGTGCACCCGTTGAGTCCAGTTCATGGGCTGCGGGGATCATGCACACGCACGCAAAAGTTGCAGCACAAGTCCAGGATGAAAAACCAAAAGTTGTATACCTGGCCAAGGTCTTTTGTTATGGTGTAAATGCGACTATATGCGAATTCTATGCTAACAAAGGAAAGTCCATAACTATGCAAATGCTCCCCTAAATCCTTCCCAAACTGTGGTGTTGCTGATTTTCTATGATCCTATGTTCTCTCTATGCAGTCGATTGTTCTCTGGCACCCATGTATGAAAAAGTCTATGAGACCGACGTCTTAGAAGATGGGAAGAAGCTGGACATCGGCGCAAGAAGCAAGCGTTCTCTGTCCAGCCTGCTTGAAGCTCAAGACGATGGCGCCGTCCCTGGGGCACGCCATCCAAGCGCCGCCATCGTACTGGAGTCCGGTGGCGCCGACGGTGACACCGGTGGTGCTGGCCGAGCACTGCAGCTTCACTACATTCGAGCTGGGCACGGTGGCAGTGCCACCGGGGGTGACAATCATGCCGGCGCCGGGGGAGGAGGCGCCGTTAAAGTTGACGACACCGACGTTCTGGTCGGTGGTGTAGAAGGTGGCGCCGCTGCCGGGGGCGGCGAAGTAGATGGGGGCCACGCAGACCTCGTTGGGGATGTAAGTGAGCTCTTGACCCTGGACGGAGGGGTTGAGGTCGAGGCCGGTGACGTTGGCCGCGAGGCGGAAGGATGCAGTGCTCCTGGCGGGGATGCTGGCGGCCGTCGCGGCGGCGGCGAGGACGGTAGCCTTCAGGAGAGTGTACATGACCATTTTGAAGATGTTTTGGGGTTGAAAGTTATAAGGTGGTGGGGATAGTGTTGAGTTATTGATTGGGTTGATGAGATTGATTATCAGATTGATGTGTTGGTGTGAGTTGATTCGATGAAGACAAAACAAACTCGTTTATCGGATCTTTTATCATCTTGTATACAACCTTTTTCATCATTACAAAACCTGAATGCAACGTTTCTTGATATTCCCAAAGTGGCAATGTAAGTCACTCGGAATCTTTGAGGCTGTTCACCTCGGATCCCTCGAACCGTCTATTTACGTGCATGTTGCTAGTCCGCAGTGTGCGCTTCGGATTTAAAGTGTCTTGAAATTTCCGCATATAGAGTCAGGAAAACTTAGCCGCAGCTGATCTTTGAGGCTTGGCGATGTTAGTGCTTAGGGAAATGCGAGTGCCGGCGCCCCGGTCAGACCCCCCGCTTGTTCCGGGATGGCGGGGTCATCGGCTGCCGGAGGTTTTCCTGGGGGTCGGGTTGATGGTGCCGACCCTCCGCACAGAAAAATGCGTTGTTATCAGATGCAAGTTGAGAAGTTCTTGTCCGCTTTCACATTTGTAAACGCCGACGGACTTCATCGCAGCCTCCACCACGCACCACGGGTCTCGCTTACCAGCGCGGCTCGATCCTTGGTTCCTAGTTGATCGTCATCACACGGCCACGATGCCTCGTATTTTCAATCAAGCAGGTAAGACATTCGGCCCTACTTGACGTTGACAGAAAGATGAACGGATGTAACTGATATATGAATAGCATGGTTCGGACTCTCATCATGTAATTATTCATTGGCAGTGTTGCTAACCAGCCTCCTCGTAATCAGCAACACCTGTCGAGTCCGAAAGATCAAGTGTAAGCCTATTAATCCTTACTGTTGGCGCCCGTCTTACACAAGGCCAGGCGACGAAGCGGTTCCGATTTGCCAACGATGTGCCAAAGCAAACCGATACTGCGACCGCAGCGCGGCTCCTTCACAATTTCATAACAAGACCCCGGAAGGTGATGAGACGAGTGGACTCACGAGTGAGTAGGAGGAAGAACAAACCAATGTTACTGGCGCCTAATCAAGCCTTTTAGCACCCTCGGCCCTAGGAACGTTCCCTTCGCCAACAAAGCCACGAGACGCCCTGTTGAATCCTTCGGTCGCGCGCTATTTTCACCATTACATCACTGACATTGCGCCGTGGTATGATCTCAGTGACAGCTCTCTCACATTTGCGACTAGACTGCCCGAAATCGCCTTGGAGAACTCATTGCCATTTGCTGCGATTTTGGCTCTTTCCGCGGTGCACATCAGTCAGACAACTGCGCCTTCAGCTAAGGCAGCAGCTGAATTTTACCACGGTCATTGCATTCGTATCTTGATTGATCTAAAAGATGATGAGCATGATGAGGTAAACACGCAAGGACTAGCGCTTGCCTCTGTTTGTCTGCTTCGCTCGTATGAGATTCTCAGCGGTACGCTTGAGCCGTGTGAGACGAAATTCCTAAAGCTGACCACGCGTAGAGGAAGTTGATCCAAACAGACATCTTCGGGGTGCCTACTCACTGGCAGCGTATCGAAGTCCTCTCATTGACTATCTAGGGTCTGGGCTGAGAACTGCAGGGTTCTGGAACTACCTCCGTGAAGACATCACTTTCAGTCTGTTCCAGCGATGCCCTTTGAAGATTGATCTAGACCAGATGCCGTTGCCGGGTCAACATCACACTGATCACAGCTACCTGAATACCGTATCGCTCATTCTCGGCCGAATCATCAATGCGTGCTTCTCAGGCACCATCGCAGAGCAGACCTGGACTGTTCTCTTTGACATGCTCTGTAGCTGGTCTGCAGACTTACCGGCTCGTTTCAGACCATTTTCAAGGGAGGATCGAGGACTTGGTTTCTCACTTCCATCAATATGGACTCTCAGGGACTGTCATGGTAGGTCGAAGCGGCGTCAATGATGAAGATTGCTGGCTGAGGTTGAATAAGCATCTGCTCTACATTACCGACTTGTTTGTGTGGCTATATTGTGCGGCCAAGCAACACCCCAAAACGTCGCGAAGCTGAGACAGCTTCTTGAACATGACCATAAGATCGGGGATGCGAAAGAAGAAGTCCTGGAAGCATGCGGTCTAGATCTGTGTGGCATCGCCTTCACGGCAAATATGCCTGCAGTTCTCGTTAACGCCTTCGGGCCAATCGCGTTCTGTGGGTGAAAGGAAAATGCTGCCGACGAAGTGAAACTTACATGAATGCTAGGCGCGAGATTCATCCGCAGTGAAGCCTCCCAGCAAGAGGTGATCCGTAGACTCATGGCGTGTAAGCGGTCAATCGGGTGGCCGGTTCAACGGCTAGTCTCCGACTTGCAACTTGCATGGAGTGGATCGTCTCCCGCAGATTCGCAACTAAACAGCGAATTACAACCAGTTTAATAAGCTATTTGCGGAGGATGGGGAAGCGTTAGTGAGTCTGGGGATCAGATGGGTAGGCTTACATAGAGGGGAAGCATAACCCGAGCTCGGGTTTGGAGGGGGAGCGGGGTGACCAAACCCGAGCTCGGCATTGGGGTAGCCCTCATGGAACCTCTCATTACTCCGAGTATTTAAATGCATGAGGCAAGCATCAAATATTCTCATCATGTCTCAGTATAATGCATCTTGAATAAGGCAACATGAGAGTTTTCTCAAAAACTTCACACTTGTTGCTCCGTCACCGCCCAGCTATCTCACTCAGCTGCAGCCACAGGGGCCTGGCGTCACTTACACGCGAACCCCAACCAACTCACCCGTTTGTCATCCGCCCCTCAGAGGCTGAAGTGCGCAACTGCCTCCTTGCGCCGCGAAACCTTGAACTTGCTGTCCGGCACTTACACGCTGATGGGCTTGTTGTTGTCGAGGATGTTGTCCCTCACAAGGACCTGGACGCCCTCAATGAGAAGATGGTGAAGGATGCGAGATACCTCCAGTCCCTCGGCGAAAAGGGCCCTTTCAACTACAATCTGGGGAACTTACAACAAGACCCTCCGCTTGTGGCTGAGTACTTTTATAAGTCCATCTTCACGAGTATGGCTCTTTTCCTTGGTCATGAAGACACACTCATAAAGTCACAGACCCCATCGCAACGCAGATCACATCAAATGTTCTGGGCCCCCGTCCCAAATGGACCTTCTGCTCTGCCAACTCCGCCATGCCACCTCTTCCCAGCGCCTCACCTCAACGTCAACCCGTACACTCCGACGCCGACTTTAATCACCCCTCGCACCCATTTGCGCTAGTCACCAACATCCCACTCGTGTCCATGACTCCCGAGAATGGGTCCACAGAGCTCTGGCTCGGCACGCATACCGCTGACGTCTCAGCACAGGAAGGAAAGCATGGTGAACGGGCCAGCGGAAGAATCAGAGAGGATCTTTTGGCTGAGAGGCGTGATGTGAGAGGACCATCGCAGCCCGATGTCAAGAAGGGTAGCATTGTGTTGAGGGACCTGAGGCTTTGGCATGCTGGAATGCCGAATATGAGTGGCGAGGTCAGGGTGATGCTTGCGATGATTCACTTTGCACCGTGGTATCGGAATCCCATGAGGTTGCAATTGGGAGAGAATGTCAAGGGCTTGCTGGCTGGGTTGGATCCTTACTTGGAGATTCCCGTTGACTGGGCGAAGAATGATGAGGTTTTGAGGTCTTACCTGCATAGGGGATTCGGAAACAGCTACGACTTTGATCAGGAGAAGTGAATAAAGAGGCACACCTGCCAATTGAGATGCCGCGCTAAATCTGCCTTGGCGGTTGGGCCGTTTCTTTAAGGACGTCGGTGACCCCCATGAGCTCTATAAAGCACTTGACTCCTGTAAACAGCCCCCCCCTTGATTCCGTTTCTGAGGAGTCAACAATTCATCAATACTCATGCACTCTTTCTCCACCTGCCTTTTACCACCCAAAGACCGCAACGTACACGTCAGCGCTCGCGGGACGTATGTCCCGCGATTGCTTAAATTCGGAACAACTATGATGGTCAACGCTTAGCGCAAAGTCAGCCTAGCTGCGCCCAGGAAAGCGAGGTTTTATCCTCAGCGCTCAGATGCAACAACCTCGAAGACCACATCATTCGTCGACACAGCAACTCGTCAAGTGTAGAAGCGGACTGGGAACACCCTGTCGGAGCATATGTCCACATAGACTGCCTCGAAAACCCCAGCTTCCGCCGGTATCCTGGAGACTAGAATCAACGATGTGTTGACCCAAGGAACCTCAACCGCTCTGCCTCACAGTCCTCGGGTTCAAATCTGAAGGACGATGCCACTCTCAATACTAAACATACACTCACGGAGAATGATGGTGAAAACCCCGCCATTTCCAAGCAAGATCATCCATCCCAACATCAAAAAAACCGCAAAAACCAATCTTCTTCGTTGCCTCCTTCTCACAATTCTTCATTCAAAGCTACTGTTACTTCGCCTGCCCCAGCCACACCACTCACGTCGTCTCTTTCAAAGCCAGCTGAGCCCCAAGAATCTTTGGCTCTCAATCATGTTGAGCGCGAGCCTCAGTCTCGCACTTATCACTGCAAGCTGGACTGCAAGGGCGTGTGGTATTCACAACGAGACCTTGAGGTCCGGCACTATGGTCCTTCCCATGAAAATGACCCTAGGATCGCTAGGATTTCTAAGATCCAAAAGTATCGGTATGGCTTCTGCGGGAAGAGCGACTTTCGGCAAGACAACCACTCGCGCCATCTTCAGCGAAAAAGAGCATATACACGAGCTGCTACTCTGCAGACATACTTTTGCGGAAGATGCGGCCACGAAACGAGCAGCAAAGAAGAATATTTGGAGCACTTGAGATCAAGAAGATCTTGCTCCTAGACCCCGAGGTCTTACAGTCACTCTCAACATGATTTTGCCGCCGCAGATGCGACGCTACTGTCCTGATCAACCACCATTTTTGCCTTTTCTTGTCCGAGCACGGCTAGGCTTCAATTTCCAGTCGTGTCTCGCCGCCGCTTTCCGGACTTATTGTATCTTGTCCTATAGTCCCGCAAACTCGCACCCAACATCTTAAAGTGGACAGATTAGGCAACAAATGAGCAACTCGAAGTGTTTACGAAATCACTTACATCAGAGACATAGCCGAGCGGAAGCGGCTTTTGGCGGTGCTTCGATGAAAGCATCTAGCCTTTTGGATTCATCTCGCGATCCTCGTGCAGCCAGGCTGGCGTTGGTTTCGTTCGACCATTTGCCACTATCGGGCAGGAGGAGGACCACATCAAGACTTGCCAAAATATTTCTACGCCGAACATTTCCTCAGCATCTTCTTTCCAAACTTCTTTACTTCCTCGTCTCTCGAGACACCAAAACCAACTTCTACGACTCCCCAGGTCTCCCTGTTGGGATATCACGAGCAAGACCCGACCGAGATACGCGGCCACTACGTCCGAATGAGTATGGCTACATCCCGGCGGCTCATGTGTATTTAATAACTGAGAGGAAAAATCCTCTGTCCTGGACGCAAAGGCTACCTAACCAAACCACCAGAGCAGAAGCGGCTCTGTGTTGGATTTCCCGTGGTACCAGCATCGTTCTCACAAAGTCTTCCAGCGCACCCTTTTTTCTAACACATTTCGGTATGCCTATGATTTCTTCTTCTTAAGGATTGTTCTTCAGCTAGGGAAGTCTATTCAAAAGACATGCTTGAACACAACGTCAAGTGTACTAACAAAGGCCACTCGGACCAAGATGAATGATGAGGAAACTTAGAACCTGGCTTGATGGTTCTGGATTCTGGAGGCACGCAACGTAAGAGTAATCACTGCCTGATATTTTGAGAAGGAACGAACGATCAAGTCCAAGACTGTGACCCGGGATTTATTTGTACCAGCTGGTCTTGTGTGCACTGTCTCTTCGCCAAACTCTCTTGTTACTCCGGTATCCCCTTCCGCCTGATCTTCCTTTGAGGTCATGCCCGAAACCACGCAGACGCGTCAAGTTCACTACATCAATCTTGCTCTTTGCATACTTTTATGCTACACTCTTCGGCATCTTGCACACGATGAAACGTCTCTTTAGAAGCGGACTTGAACCTGTACCACACGGCTATCTGGAGCTGAACGAAGGTTATGTCACTGCGACATCCGACGATCGCACTCTCAAACCAGACTCTGATACCTCAACCTTCTGATGGAAGTCTTCAAGAGTCTAGGCCATTCATTTCTTGGCGCTGTCTCTTCCAAAAAGGCGTTACTTGAAGTTGACATCGAGGTATTTCGCATGCAGCACTACGAGTTGCCCACGGACTTGCGGCTCAATGAAGAAAGAAGCAAGAACATCACGATTTGGAATCGCGGGAGGGTGACTGCCGGGTGGGATACCGTCGGTCTGGCACCCCTTACAAGAGCACACCGTAGGTATGTAAGCTGAAAAGGGAGTCTCGGAATGAGTTTATCGGCCAAAGTAATTGTGTTTGCTTCTCGATGCAGGCTGGCAGAGCCCAGATCTTGACAAACCCGTCGATTGCCAACCTTGCTCAACTATTCCTTCCATGGAAGCAAGCCTTCTGGACGGCGGAGGAGTAGGGATAATCGCTTTCACTTACATTTAGGGTTTGAGTTAAGCTCCATGTCAAGTGGATGCATGCCGGCTGCTTAAATCCTCCATCGGTAGCTTATCTCCATCAGGCATATCTCGCGCTTCCAAACAACCCATCGAAACCTTCATCCAATCGATCCTGACGTCAGTTTCACAAGTCAACCAGTCTTCGGGAAGCAATGCAAGACCAAGTTTTGACACGAGAAAGTCTCGGAGACACACGGCCCCGCACCGAGTCATAGCCTTAGGAAACTTGAATGGGGGACGCCGCTGGAGCTTCGAACCATTCTTCTACCTTGGGCATGTCTTAAAGGTTCTTGCACCGCTATGATGTTGAGCCACACGTATTCGTGAGGCCCCGGTGAGAGTGCCTGGGGCAGAGACACCGTCTGATCATATGTGCCCTCCCCCGCAAGATCATGGCGCTCGATGTCGGCCCCCCGCGCAGCATCGTCTGTTAACCGTGTGCTGTGACTGGCTTCGGACGATGACGGTCGTCTATGCGGGTGAACTTTGGCGAAGGCCCGGGCCGGACGTGCATTAGGTAGAGAAGCAGAGTAGAAGTAAGATAGCACCCGTCCGTAGAGATTCCTGCCGGATAGTCTCTCCCGCATCACTTGGGGCACAGCGAACGCGATAAAATGCCATTTTTCGATTACGTGCGAGATACGCTTGCGTGGCAGACCATTCGTTTGGTGACGGGTGGCACGCTGCCCGAGTTTCAATATTTCGATGAACGACATCCTTTGCTTAGACAGAGGTATGTGAATGACAGCGCTCGAAGAAATGGGCCGCAAGAGACGACGGAGGCGATGGGGTCATACGCGAGCAGAGGTCCGGCTCTGAAACGCAACGCATCGGAGAACAGGGCGAGGAACGCGACTAGAGATCCCTATACACGCGGGCGCTCTTTTGACGAACCAAGATTACCGCATAGCCACTGGTCGAATGAGACTCTGGAGATCTCGAACTTGGAGAAGTATTCTTCCAACTCGCCTATCGCCAACAGAAATTTTCACCTAGTCCAGTTTCTTCCAGACGATCCAGAGGTACAATCCAATCAACTTGATCTCTGCTGTTTTCCACTGACGTGAAATCAGGATCCGAGGAACTGGACCGGTCTCAAGAAAACCATCGTCAGCTTTCAGGTTTGCCTACTCATTGCCTGCACATATGCCGGTGCGTCCATCTATACGGTCGGGATCGCCGGCGTGAGGGAGCAATTTGGAGTCAGCGAAGATGTTGCCCTTCTTGGACTGACCATGTTTGTTCTTGGATACGGTATCGGGCCAGTGAGTTGAGTTCCACACCATTAAGACATCGTTATCTCATTTAGGCGCAGATGGTTTGGAGCCCGCTGGAAGAGATGCCCCAACTCGGGAGAAACCCCATTTACGTCTTTGCACTCATCATGTTCATTGTGGCTCAAATACCGATAGCTCTGGCTACCAACATCGGCATGCTGCTGTCCTTCCGGTTCATTGCCGGTTTCTTCGGTTCTCCAGTTCTGGGTTCGGGGGGCGGAATCCTGATGGATTTGTACGCAGCGCGAAAGCAGACCTACGCCATGGCAATGTGGGCTCTCATTGGCATCGGGGGCCCGACAATTGGCCCGATCATCGGTGGGTTTGCTGTCGAAGCCATGGGCTGGAAGTGGACGGCTTGGATTACCGCCTGGATGGGGACGACAACACTCGTCGTGATGCTCTTCTTCCTCCCGGAAACCAGCGCCGACAACATCCTGTACCGACGTACTCTTCGACTACGCAGGGCAACTGGTGATCGACGTTACATCTGCGACGCCCAAATCAAGTGGGAAGACACGACGGGGAGAGAGGTGTTTTTGACTCATCTAATCAGGCCGTTTACGATGGCCATGACCGAGCCGGTTGTCTTCCTCCTCACGCTGTACAGTTCCTTCATCTACGGCCTGATGTACATCTGGTTCGAGGCACTTCCCATGGCCTATGAAGAGGTCTACCACTTCGACCTGGGAACTCGCAGCATCACTCTTCTGGGCCTGATCGTCGGTGTCCTTTTGATAATCCCTCCGTTCTTCCTCTACTATAGGAAGCGCATCGAGCCTCACTTCGACCACCTGGGCAACATTGAGCCTGAAAAGCTTCTATTGCCGGCCATGATTGGGTGCCTCTTCCCGCCGGCTAGTCTGCTGTGGTTCGGGTTTACAGCGAAACCCACTACCCACTGGAGTGTTCCCATTGTCGGGTCATCTTTGTTCACATCAGGCGCTCTGCTGCTGTTCATCTCATTCATGAACTACCTCGGAGAGTCGTTCCCGGATCATATCAACTCCATCTTCGCAGGGCATGAGATATTCACTAGTCTATGCGGCGGCACATTCCCTTTGTTTGTGCCGCTGTTGTATTTCAAGTTGGGCATCCTCGGATCGAGTATCTTGCTTGCAATTTTTGCGGTGTCATTTGTTCCCGTGCCATTTGTTCTCTTTTTGGTAAGTCTACGAGTGACAAATGTTCCGTGACCGTGGCTGACTTCATCACAGAAGGGTGCAAAGCTGAGAAAGCGTAGTCGTCACACTAGAAAGGATAGTTTCCACGCCTAGAGACATACACAAGCAACAAGAGCATTCTATGGGAGCGATGAGATGTATCTTTATTTCGATAAGAAATCAAAAAGATTGAAGTTTTGACCTAGCCGATTCCGTATGCTCTGCCAGAGCTCCGCGAGACTATTTCCAGCAATCTGGTTCATCACAGGTGTCGTCGGCAATTTCCTTGCACTTGCTGATACACTTGAAGGGATGGATGTCTGGGTTTTCGCATTGCTTGGTGCAATGCGTAAAAACACGCATAAAACACCTTGGGAGGCCTCCATACATACAACCAGAAGTTTTCTTGTCGATGTCGAGGGGCGGATACCCGGCTTCTTGTTGCTGGACTGCCCGCATTTCTTGATAAACTTCCTCCCTGAGGAGATCAGGTATGAAGTCGACCCCTGGAATGAATTTGACGTCCTCGATCTCGTCCGATGTGAAAGGACGATTGATCGCTGTGGCGATGGTGCCGAAGAGGAGGATCTGGGCGTTGAATTTGTACACATGGCAATGGAACGTGTTATGGCATGATGTAGAGTTCGACAGGACTTACGAGGTTTCTCAGATGCATCGCGGCGAGGACGTCAGCGGCTTGAATGGCTTTGTTCAACAAGTTGATCAACGGGTCTATGAGGGTCGACCCGGACCTGGCTTGATATAACAGAGAAACAACAAGATTAGAATCTGAGTGGACACCGCCAAAGTCTGTCGCATAAATACCTAACCGAGCCAACTTTCCTGTGCCAGAGATACAACGCTGTACGACGTGACGGGCATATTCAGTTGCTATCCTTCTTTTCACCCGATGCTGCATGTACCTCCTGGGTAAAAGGTGTAACAAGAAGTCGCACAAGGCCCGCAGTATCTCGGGTCAAGCCAGGCAATCTTTGGCTTCACACGCCGCCTGGAAGCAAATCTAGGCCACATCAGACCTTGGACGGGCCAGGACATAAACAATATGTCTTCCGCGAAGGTCCAGAAGTGCCGATCGCTGCCACGAGAATGTGATGACGTTCGCTAAGTAGGGTCTACTGCCTTCTTGATGCGTAGGTTGGGTTCCTGGTTGCATGGGTGTCTTTTGACTGCCCGGCCAGTCCCTCTGTGTACGCCGGGCCGGAGCCATATATCGGCCCCACATCTCCGGATGCTGTCCGATACACCTTCTCTTCTCACTAAGATCTCCAGGCCTTTTGACTTATATGAGGAATGGCAGAAGAAATAATTGCCAAGTCCACGCAATATCACATGTACAAATGAATGTCGCCTTTGTTGTAGTTCTACCAGCTAATAGCCCCTTCAAGCACCAAACTTCTTCAGATCCTTGACCAAGTCACTGATGCTCTCCTCCAGACTCCTCCACTTGATCCCCAGAATCTTCGCCGTCTCCGAGTCATCATACCCGTAGACCTTATCTTTCGGCGGCTGCTCCCCGCCCTTCGTTCCAGGCGCCGGCAACCTCTCCTTCAGATCGGGGAAGTTCTTCCTCACGACCTCGGCAATCTCCGCATTGCTGAACCACCCGGCCGTCGTAAACAGCCTCTTGCCCCCAGCCTCAGCCTTCTCCAACGCCATAATATGCGCCAGCGCGAGGTCCCGCACATCAATCCACAGATACGCCGCCCCCGTCGGCGCGACCTCCTCCTTCCACTTGCCCTTAACCAGGTCCACAACCCGCTCGTTGGACGTGTTGATGCTGCTCAGGTCCGCGAAGTGGTGCACCACGGGGCCCAGCACGAGCGGCGGGCAGACAGTCACGAGGTCGAAACCCGGCTTCTCCTTCTCCACAAACTCCCACGCGGCCTTCTCGGCCAGCTTCTTGCTCGCGCGGTACGCCGTCGCCGGGCTGCGCCCGATGTCGTCCACCGTCACGGGGTTCCAGTACTTCTCGCTGAACACGGTGCCCGGGTCCGCGAGCTTCGCCTCGTCAATGATGGACGCGAAGCTGCTCGTGACGACGACTCGCTTGACGCCGGGCGCGTCGCGCTTGAGGGCCTTGAGGATGGCCGTGGTGCCGACGAGCGCGGGGTCGATGAGCTCCTTCTTGGCGTCGGTCCACTTGAAGTGGAACGGCGAGGCCGTGTGCAGGACGGCCTCGAGGCCGGGCGTCTTGACGACCTCGTCGAAGGCGTCGGGCTGCGCGATGTCCGGGACGATGGCGATGGTGAGGCGCTTGGCGTCGAGCTCCGGGTGGGCGTCGCGGATCTTCTGGGCCTTATCCTCGGAGCGGACGGTGGTGACGACGTCGTGGCCGCGTTCGAGGAGTTGCTCGAGGATGTGGGCGGCGATGAAGCCGGAGCCGCCTGGGTGAGGGCAGTCAGTGTGATGTCACGGTGATGTTTCCTTCATCTTGAGACATGAAAGAAGTGAGAATGGCGAGGAGGATTCACTTACCAGTAAGAAGAATCTTGGTCATCTTGTCCGTTTTTACTCTTGGGTGGTCAATTGAACTCTCCGGGTGACGATGTCAGTTTTGAAGCAATGTTATGAGCTTCAAGCTGTGGTATTAATATTACTAGTGAAGAAGGCTCCGTTATTTATTCACGTACCTGCCTTTGTGACCCTCAACGCATTACCCCTCCATTGCATGATGAATAACACCAGAATTGCCCCGCTTCGCGCCTATCTCCCCCGCCATTAACTCCCCCGTGGGAGGCCCGGCCCCCATCATCACGTCATTCCGACCACTCAAATGCAATTCATTTGCTTACCCAATCCTTAGCACTTCCTCGGCTTCGTTACCACCGATGTCGCAAGTCCCTTGGATGACACGGAGTTTGCTGGCGATAACAGTGTTGGCTGACACGCCGATTGCTCCGATGCGGTCCCAATCGCCGAAATGCGCCGTGATCTCACTGTCCGCCCCCCGCTGGCCGAAGGATCCGACCCCTTGGCAACCCCGTCCACACTGCCGGGTCGGTCCGTCTTACAGTCGCCGACGGAGCGGCACAGCTGAATCATCTCATGGAACTACACGTCAAGACACTTCCACATGCGGGCTATGCATCAGGTTCTTATTCCTACAAACGAAATAATACAATCGTTTTGTTCGACTTCGCGTCTTTGAGCCCAGCTGCTCGCTTGACCACTCCTCAAACGGATGGTGTCAGATTCGCTGCTTTGGGGGGTAAGTCCAGTCAAACCGCTGTGATCGACCGACCGTTTCCTTCCTCATAAATTCTCAATAGCCAGAATCCCAATCTATTTGCCCGACGCCGGCGCCTTTGTGCGAGGCGTTATCAAAGTAAGCCCCAGGGGAGGGGAGAGTTGTTATGTTTTTTTGCGTAGAGCGGTTGTTTCGCCTTGTTTCCCACATGTCTTTTCGGGTCCGATTAGTGTCGACCAAAAAAAGCTGCTCCCCCAAACCTGTCGGCCATGCCTTCCTATGTCCAAAGCGAAAAAGCTCGCACGTTCTTCTTTCGAATCGCTAAAACGCCTGCCATGCTGTACCGGTGAATGATACAAGTAAGACAATCTGAGTGCCTCCTCTAGCCGTCTCTCGGCCTCCGCACTCGTGCATGTAACCTTGAAGTGAATGAATGTTTCAAACCAAGACCGGATGACCTCCGATCATGACTTCTGGTTCGGGCCCGGGACCATGCCGCCCGTTGACGCCGGTGGCGGCGGTGCCGGGGGTGGAGTCGCGGGGCCTTCGCTAGGTGGGGGAATGGGTGGGGGAATCTGTTGGCCGATGGCAGCTCCTGCGTTGGCGGGGACCTTCATCGGGCCATTAGGCACCGGCACACGATCGACGAGCTTCTCGCCGCGAATGACCTTCGCAACCTCGTTCTTGTCCAGCGTCTCGTACTCGACGAGGGCCTTGGCAAGGAGGTCAAGTTCCTTGCGCTTGAGGGTGAGAAGTTCACGCACGCGCTCGTACGACTCGCTCAGGGTCCTCTGGACTTCAGACTCGATGAGAGCCTTGGTCTCTCCGCTGAGCTGGTTGTAACGCTTGCCGTACTCAACAGGGCCGAGCTTGGCAGACATGCCGTAAAGAGCAACCATCTGGAAAGCCAGGTTGGTGGCGTTTTCAAGATCCTGAGACATGTCAGCAGACGTCAGTTGAGCCAGGCAGGAAACAACGAAAGACTTACGCTAGAGACACCGGTAGTCACCTTGTCGGTGCCGTAGACGAGCTCCTCAGCAAGCTTGCCGCCCAAAGAAGTCTCGATCAGACTCTTCAAGTCCCTGGTCGTGTACGAGTACTTGTCCATCTCGGGGAGATGCGCGGTGTGACCCAAACTCTGGCCGCGGGGCAGAATGGTTACCTTGTAAAGCTTGTTGGGTCCGCTCTCGTTGAAGAAGGACACCAACGCGTGGCCGGCCTCGTGGTAAGCAGTCATCTCCTTCTCCTTCGGTCCAATAACCATGCTCTTGCGCTCGGCACCCATGATAACCTTGTCCTTGGCCCACTCAAAGTCGTTCATGCCGACAGTCTGGGCCTTGAGTCTGCTCGCGCGGACAGCGGCCTGGTTGACGATGTTCTCCAGCTCGGCTCCAGAGAGACCTCCAGTGCTTGCGGCGATGGCCTCAAAGTTGATCTCAGGGGCGGCCTTGATCTTCTTGGCGTGGTACTTCAGAATAGCAATACGTCCGCGGACATCAGGGAGGGAAACGGTAACGTGGCGGTCGAATCGTCCAGGTCGGGTAAGGGCCTTGTCGAGGAGCTCGGGGAAGTTGGTCGCGGCGATGATGACAACACCACTGTTCTGCTCGAAGCCGTCCAATTCGGTGAGAAGCTGGTTGAGAGTCTGCTTGTGGTATGCGGCGTCCCTAGTGTTGCGTCGTCCACCAATGGCGTCGAGCTCGTCGATGAAGATGATGGCGGGAGACTTGGACTTGGCCGACGCAAAGAGATCACGAACACGCTTGGCTCCAACACCGACGTAGACTTCGTCGAACTCGCTGCCAGACATGTAGAAGAAGGGAACACCAGCCTCGCCGGCAACAGCGCGTGCGAGAAGAGTTTTACCAGTACCGGGGGGACCGACCATCAGAATACCCTTGGGGAGCTTTCCGCCGAGCGTAGAGAACTTGTCCGGGTTGCGGAGGAACTCGACGAGCTCCTGCAGTTCGTCCTTGGCCTCGTCGGCACCGTGAACGTCGGCAAAACGGGTAGTCTGGTTCTCGGCCTTGGTCTCGCTGTCAACCTTGCCACCGGGACGCTTGAACAGGTTCAGACCCTCGACCAGCATCGTTACAGCGACAAGACTGAGGTAGGTGAACAGGCAAAACCAAGCGATGAACTTTATCCAGCGGAACACGACGCCGCCGAAGGACTCGTCGACAACAACGTGCAGCGGGCCTGTCTGACCGTTACCAGAAACCTTCGCCATAGCCATATTGGAGTCGCGCGAGCGGGCGGCGAGCGCCTGACCCACCGCCTGCAGCTGAGCCTGCGACAGGTTGCCGTTGCCAGCCGGGGTCGCGGCCTGGCCGCTCATCTCGTGGCCGCCGTTGCCGAACGCGGAGGGGAGGTGATCGTGACCGCCGAGGCCGCCGACGGCAGCAGTGCTCTGCATGCCGAGGGCCTGGTTGTAGGCCTGGTCGGTGGCGTCGTTGGTTGCGAAGCGGCCGGAGTTGTAGCGTTCGATGACGATGGCGGGCATGTTGGCCTTGAGGAGGAGCTGGTAGAATGCGGTCTGCGCGGTGGCGCTTTGGGGGTTCCTGTTAGCAGCCGCCTCTCTGCTGGCGAGAAGGTTGCGAGAGATGCCGTGGTTCGTTCCGAGGTGTCGTTGCTGGAGGGCGAGGCCGAGGCCCAGGGTTACCCTCATGGGAGAGGAGGGAATTGCCGGGCGAGCGGCGGAGAAGGTTGCGAGCTTGAGTACCGACTGCATCGTTGCGGGCTGCATTGCCGCGCGCCGAAACAGCGGACTGGCGAGTGCCAGCGCTGCTGGGCGTAAAGCCATGATTGCCTCACGGAGGTGGACGGACAGATGCGGTTGATGGCGCAGTCTAGGAGAGGTGTATGTGGTCGAATTGGGTGTTTGTCAGATGCAGAGAGCAGTAAGGACAGCCTCTCTCGTTGGAGCAAGAGCGCCCCTTTCCGCGAAGGAGAATAGCAAGAGAAAAAGATCTTCTACTATTGACGTCTTTGGAGTTGCGATTGGGATGAAGATGACATGGTTCACCGCGGGCTACTCATCGTCTTGTTGAGAGGCGACGCAGCAAAGACCGAAAGTGGACGGATATGGATACGTTGAGGCGAAATGCGCTAGTTGACGTTATTGCACCCTGCCTGCTTTGCTCGGTTTGCTGCTGGCGGGCGGGCAGGGCAGGTGGTGGTGCTAGGGCCTTAGGGTGAGGGACCACGCCAGGCTCGTCGCTGCCTTCCGAATTTTTCCCTGCCTCCGAGACGCCGCCGTGACCCGGGAGCGCGCGCTGAGCAAGCGCAAAGAGGGGCCACGTGACGTAGTGCATTCTAGAATGTGCCCGGGACGGCGGAAGAAGGCTGTTCCGACGGTCATTTCGAGATGAACCCGCAGGGGCAAAGCCTTATTGAGCCATGCGTATTGGCTGATATCCAGCTGTCAAATGAGACAACACAGCATCTCGAGCTTTGCGAAGCTTGAGAGTTAATACTTACAGAAATGAGCTTGAGTATGGAGAGTAAGGCAATGGCAATTATCAAGAATAAGTTTACCTTCTCATCCGTGACCTTTGGTGATGTCGACACAAACGCATCTGATTGGCCATAATTACCCAAGACTTACAACCAATCACACAATTTCCTTCAGCGAACAAGGTGAGACCCCCCAGTCCATCACCGCCAAACAAATGCACGCATCCCTCCGGATTCAGCCAGACGGCGCAGATCAATCATCACCCAAAAAGTCATCAATCTACGCGCCCGCTGCGCGCTGCTCCGTCAAGGTTGCGCCCCTCCTGATATTACACATCATCTCCGGCTTTTCCTCCTCTTTAACCACGCCGCTTTTCTGCACTTCTACCTCGCCCAAAACCCCCTCACTTCTCTCACACGAATGATCGCTCGATGCGAAAACCCTGGTTGTCGGCGGCCTCGACGACAACAGGCCATCGCTTGACGATCTAGATGTCGAGCATCACTTCAACAGAACTCTTACAGCAACTCGGAAAACCCGATGCCTCGGCCCCAGAACCACCTCCCCTGTTCACGGCTCTCCCGGTCCAGCCTGCCTTCATAACGTCGTCAGATTTCATCAACACGCCGCCGCCCACTTACACGACTATTTCTGTTCTACATTCCACGGCATATGCAGTATGGAGTCGACCTAGCAACGGCCGACATCCCTCATATTCCCGCACAACCCCTTCAACCCATCGTCCTCAGTTTGCCCATCGACAAGACACCAAAAAAAAAATCTGCCGGCCAACGAAGCTGCCTCACTCACGCCAGCATCTTGCCATGCAGTAGTCACTTGCTATAATCTCATCCTCCAAACGCTCAAATCAAACCGGCCCTGCTCTCCCACCGGAACCAAACAAACGACCCAAGCTAGCACCTCACCCACGGCGCATCATCTGCACGAATACATGTCAACCGCACTCTTTCACCCGGCACTAACATCACCAAATACCAACAGGCTAAAATCGAACTCATCATGCCGCCCCGCCTTCAGGCTCATCTCTCAGTCATATAACCAGCACACTCTTCGAGGAAGGGACACTTTCATTGACAGATTCTTTGATTTTTGTCCCGGCTACAGGTGTCGCGGTTTTCTTTCCAGAACAATCCTTTTTGTTGCTCATTTCCGTGCCCCCTTTTCCCGGCATTCCAGAGAGAGCAAAATAACCAAAAGCCGCACCAAGACAGCAAGAAACGAGGAACACTAAAAATACATATAGACAACCAAAGCCTTTCTCTTCCTCCTCTCTTTCCTCCCCTTTCTGAGAGTAGGGTCGTCGCCTTCCCAGTCTCTCATGTGCCTTCCCCGGCCACCACCTCCGAATACAACCCGCTTTGTTCTAGGGAATGCGCCGCCGCCGCCGGACAAAAAAGTATCGTCGACTTCGTGTTGTTGTTACAGGGAAAGGGTTTTTGTTTTCCAAGGAGAGAGCAAAACAAGAACTTTGCCGACCCGACCGAAAAGCCTGTCGTGTATCAAGGCGTTTTCCCCTTCTTCTTGACCATCCCTTTATACCTCCTTCCCCTTTTCCCCGGTTCATCCACCATTATGCAATACATCCTCCCACATCACCCGTTTCCGCTTTCTTCTCCTTCCAGGTCCGTAGGTAGAAAGGGCCGTCAAATATTCGGATATCGTCAAAATGATTTCCCCAACATGTTTCTCCCCTTGCCCATATCTCCCGCCCCAGCTCCGGTTGTTATGCTCCAGGTTTGCTTTCATGGCATCATGTCATCCAGAGGGCCCAGAGTCGACGGACTTGCCAACCTGGACCCCCAACGAGAAAGAATGAAAATGAGAATGAGGGAAAGGAAAGAAGTATGGAAAGAGAAAGTATTAATAGACAGCAAAAACCGCCGCCAGTACCGGAGCTCCCATATTCAAAGTATCAAATCCCCAATGGCCCCACCAACCAACCCAGAACAAATTATTCGGAAAACAGCAAAAAAAAAAAAGCACAAACAAGCCTCCTAATGATATATCCCAACAGAAAATTTCAGATGCGCGCATGTTCGACGTCCAGGGGTAATCGTGTGTTGTCTGACAAAGGAAACGGTTTTGCCTTGAGGCGAAAACAAAAACGGCCTGCGAGACCATCGAGGCGAGGAATCGAAGCGAACAGGTCCGATGACCCGGGAAGGGCGGGTGCGAGTATGCGTGAGCGTATCATCCCGTCCCTTGTTCGAAGCAGTTCTTGTTCTTGACGAAGAATTACTCAGACGTCTCGGCCGGCGAGGGCCAATGTGTTGTGCTGGGCGAGGGTGTTGAAACCCAGAAAAAACAAATTACCACCAATGTATGCTTTTGGGGCTCAGTTGGACTTTTCTGTTCCCTTCTTTTCTCTTTCCAGTACCGTCAAGCCAACGAACGGACGACAGACAGGGAGGGGGCTGTGTGGCTCAATGCCCATTAGACCAATCCAGAGTTCGCTCTCTTTCAACAGTCGACGACAGCTCGGTTCTGTGGAGCCCGCGTGGTATCTCCTTCTCTTGCATTCAACGAGTTGGGGGAATATGAAAAAAAAATCAAATCGCCATCATGTTTTAGGGTGTTGGTACAGGCGGGTCGCCCGAAGTAAGGCTCTCCGCGGAGGAACGGTGATTATGTATCGGGAAGAACGAGGTTTGATGGTGGAGTGCGGCGGCAGCGCCAGAGTCGAGACACGATGTCGTGGCCTACAGGTTCTCGATCCGGGCTGAGGGAAGCTGCATCGACGGGTCCTCAAACTCGATCTTGGGTCCTCCCCAAGGGTCGTAAACGCCGGAGCCGTACGTCGGGAGCTGGCCGATCGTGGCAACCTCGACCGGTGCCTGATAGGGAACGCCGTTCCAGTACTCTTCGGGCTGAGCTTGGGGTGTTGGGGACGCGTACTGGCTCGGGACCTGCTGTTGAGGAGGCGGCGCGGGCGCCTGCGTCGGGATCGGTTGGGGGGTATGAATCTGCTGTTGCATCTGTTGCGGGTAGGGGACCATGCCCGGCTGCTGGTGCTCGACGACGGGGGAGGCATTGTGCAATGCGTACGTGGCTGCTTGAATTGGTTGGTGAGTGTAAAACCCTTCCTGGGAGGATGGGCTCCTACCCGAAGCTGCCGAGAAGCTACTCGGGCTGCTCTGAATTGACTGGTTCATACCAGCGGCAGAGTACGGCATGTCAACCTGCGGTTGCTGCTGCCGGGGCACTTGGCCATACTGGTTCTGCATGGGGTTCGTGTTCATGGTGGCAACTCCCGGGTTGTTCTGCTCCGTCACGTAGTACGAATGCTGGGGCATGCTCGCGGTTCGGTGCAGCATCTGCACACCGGGGTGTTGCTGCTCGTGGACGGGCTGGCCGTGGAACTCATGGGCGCCGCCTGAAGAAAGGCTGTGGCGGTGAGCGCCGTACTGGGCTTGGGGCTGTTGCTGCATCGGGTAGCCGTTCATGTGCTGTCCGAAGTCGGCGAAGGAGGCGGCTCGGTGCATGGCGTGGCCGCCGTGCATGCCAGGGTGGTTCATGGCCATGACGCCTTGAGGAGGCCACTGCATGCCTGCGTGCTTCGGGGTCGAAGGTGACTCGCCGCTGTCAGAGTCCGAGGTGCAGTCGTCCATGAGCTCGTTGGGGTGAAGACCACGCTGGTGAGATCTTCTTTGGTGCTTGACCATGGTGGTCTTGCGGCAGAAGCTGTAGGGTTGATTAGTGTCAAACTCTTGCAGGATGGAGGGATGGATGATTTGAAGTCTACCTCTTGAGGCAACCATCGTGTGCGCACTTGTACGGGCGTTTGCCAGTGTGGATGCGGCGATGTCTGGCCAAACTTGAGGACTGCTGAAGTCAATACGGGATTCATCTTCCAAGAAGTCTTGGGGGAACATACATCAGAGAAGCGCTTTCCGCAACCGATGTGCTGACATTGGTGCGGCTTCTCTCCGGTGTGAGTACGGATGTGGACAGTGAGAGCACTTCGCTGGATGAAGCTCTTGCCACAGCCAGGTGTCGTGCAGGAGTAGGGACGCTCGTTGGTGTGAATGCGGTAGTGTCTCTGCAAGTCAGACTTCCTGTTGAAGCTCTATAGGAAAGACGTCAAGATTAGAATCCGTCCACAGACGGGGCAAGGCGGAAGAAGGACGCAGGGTCGAGTGACCCCGAGTTCTGGGAACTCACCTTGTTGCACGACTGCCAGTCGCACTGGAAGGGGCGAGCGGTAGGCTCGTTCTCAACAAGCTCCATGAGTTCCATCTCTTTGGGATTTTGTTTCTGGTGTCGATCGAATTACCAAGATGCGGACCGGTGCAGTAGTCGTGCTACTTATAGTGCCGCGGCGGAGGATATTAAAGGATGTCTTTGAATTATCGGGTGATGAAGACCAGGGCTGGTTGTGGTGGCCCGGAGAAGAGAGAAGCAAGGGTTGGCGTGGGTTGATGTATGTAATATGGTACCCCGGTTCGGAATGTTGCTTAAGCGGGACGCTCAATGCGGGTTCTCCGTCTGCAGACTCCCGAATCGTTGTTCAAGGAAGGACGGGCCTTGGGAAGAGAAGGGCAAGGGTGGAGAATTTGAACCGAGAAACAGGAGGTCGACGACTTGAGACAAGAACGGTGCGGCGTCCAGCGCAAGGTTGCCGAAGTTGAGCAATGTTCGAAGCGCTGAAGCTGAAGCTGAAGACGAAGAGGCGTCCAAGACGTTGAATGTAGATGGAAGGGAGAACAAGGAGGGGAGATGGACGGATGATAAGAGAGAAGAAGAGGCCTGAGCTTGGGGGGGGGTGTGTGGTATTAATCAGGCGGTGGCGGTGACGGAGAAGCTGACACTCCTCTGTGTTGAGGTACGGAGAGAGTGTGTGTGAAGGAGAGGGAAAGGGAGGAACGGGGGAGTGAAGCTGGAAGAAACGATCAGCTCAAGATAACCCAAGGTACGACGAACTGGTGAAGGCCAGAGGGTAGAATGAGTTCATAGCGGGTGGGAAAGTAGGTTCTTTAAGACAGCCACAAGTGTGGACGTACCAGATGGTAAGAGGGTCCTGGTGCACAGGCACTAAAATTCTCCGTCTTCGATGAAAATTAGCCACCTGACTGGAGGATCTGTTGCGAGTGGTCGAGCGCAAACTGGTGGGAAGTGCTGATGTTGCTTGCAGGACAATCCCTTCTTCGGGCAGAAGGTGAGATAAGAAGGGTGAACCAAGTTCGGGCTGGCTTGCCGTGTATTTTGTTTCGAAGTCCAAGTGTCGAGGGCCGGCGTGTGTTAAGTTTCCGAGACTAGAAGCATAATGGTGGCCACCAGGAACAATGCGATCGTCGAGCCTCTGAGCGCTCAGGTACGGGAGACCAAGCGGGATCTTGGACGACTGGCGTCGTTTTTTTCTTCTTTTTCCTCCCACACGCTCCTCGAAGGGGGTGTCTGGATGACAAGAAACAAACTCGACTCTTCTACCGGCAGCTTCCTTGCTTCTATTCTTTCCAAGCTCTCTTCTCAACGACTCGCGCAAAAAGTGTGCACAGAGCTCTTGATGGTCTCCGGAATGGAATAGGATCCACTGCAAAAAGATGGCCTAGACAGACGGACCGCGAGAATCACCCAAGTGGGGGGCCGAAGGAAGGACCAGGAAGAACGTCTGAGGCTCTCAGGCTCTTTCCTCGTGTCGGAACGGCGGTGTTGCTGGTTGATCCGTGGCGATGAAGCTACTTGGGGCGAAAGCCGGGATGTTGCAGGTGTCGACGACGGTGAGCCGGGAATGGAGAAACCTTGGTGTCGGTGGTCGTGGTTGCGGCGAGTATATTTGGAGTCAACAACTTCCCGGATCGTGATGAGAAGGATGTGAGGGATGATGATGACGATGGCCAGCAGGAATGAGAGTGAGCAGTAGCAAGTAAGAGTTGTGACTTGTTGTTGTCTGCGGCGGTTTAGAAGGATGAGGATATGCTCGGCACAAGACGAGGTCAGGTCCAAGCAACGGCGGGTGTTGGCTGGTAGGAAACGAAACAAGGTGGGAAAAGTTGAGATGAGGTGAAGATGGCGTGTGTTTGTGACTATTGTGTGTGTGTGCAGCCAAGGTATATAGGCAGAGAAGCCGTTGTGGGTTATGTTATACTACAAGGGAAGAGGAGAGTGTCGACGCCCGGAGCCAGCCAAAAAAGATTATCGTGGAGGCGTTGCTATATGAGAGAACGACGTGAGGCGTTCTGATGAAGGTATATATTATCGGCAGCAATATAGCACAGCATCCAAAAGAAGTGGTGCTTTTCTTTCCCTCTCTCTCGTGCTCTGCTGGAGTGAGTGGGTAGGCTTGCCAGTCCCAGGGGGCCCTGGAAGGAGGGTATGGGTATGATGGGTATGGGTTGTGGGCAGGGGATAAGGGGAGCTGTGGAGGCGTGGAGTGAGGTGCACCCTTGGGTAAGGTACCTGAGGTAGTACAGATGGAGACCTTTCTTATTTTCGATGGTGCAGGACGAAAAGAGAAGAGAGAGGATGGGTCAGGTACTCTGAACGGCACTCTGTCGGACAGGGTAGGGCGAGGAGGTCGAGTGACTTTTGGCATGTACCGTACCCTCTCTTTACTACGGCACCGTACCGTGGCCGTCGTCGTACCTAGTCGTCACCCCCCTCGTCCTCGTCGGCGGCCCTGGCTTGGGTGTGGAAACGCTCGAGCGCTGGCAGGCCAGGTAGGGCCGGCCTGGCTTGCTACAGAAATTGATTAGATCAACCGAGAGAGCACAGAGACCACACGCCAGTGCCTAGGTGATTTGGTGGGTTAGCTCCTGCGGGCGTGGCGATCTTTAGAACGGAGAAGTAGTGTTCTGTGCGTCAGGTCGCTGGAGATCGAAACGGAATGGCCCTCGATATAAATATATTATATGTTGTTTTGGCAGCTCGAAAATGAAATGAAGGGAAGCCGGACAGTCTTCGATGTTGTTCTGGTCTGTTTTGTTTGGGTATGGGAAGGGGGGGGGGGGGGGGGGGGGAGCCAGAATCCGTCCCTCTGGGCCAAGAGGTTTGGGGATCGTGACGGATTGAGTGAGTCGACTCGCGAGAGCGAGAGAGAGCGAGAGAAAGATGACGAATAGTGAGCTGCAAGTGCACAAACACTCACCCGCAGCAACTGTGAGAACCGGCCGTGCTGTGCAGAGCAGCGCCTGCTTCTGATGTCGTTGCCGGGAAGCAAAAGCACGCTCGAACCGCGCACCAGGCAGGAAAAAACGAAGAAGAGACAGACGGACTGCTGATTCAAGGAGAGGGGTGAAGAGAGTATCCGTCCGGCTCCGGAGTGGGAGAGATGATGTAGGCCAATGGGGCCAGAAACGCAACTCCAAGCAGCGACCGAAGAAGCAAGGTATAGATGTGACCGGTCGAGGCGGCACACAGAGGATGAGACGCTCTAGGTATGCCGGTTGCAAGGGCCCCTTTGGGTTTCTCCTCTCGGATCGGCTGTCCGTGAGAGAGATATGAGTCGTTGGTAATTGCGTATGTGTGTTATAAAAGACGGTGATAAGTTTGCTTTACGTCGCAGAGGGAAAAAAGAACAGAGATCTGATCAAAAACAAAAAAGACCGTGGTGACGAGGTTCGGTCGGGGACCCTGGGCGTTGGGATGTTGTTTGGATGGAGAAGCAGCAGGGCTGAGGTGACGGTTGGGGAGCGCGTCTGTGAGTGAGGTCGAGCGGTTGAAGATGAGATGTGAGGGCGTTTCTTTTTCCACGACGTTGCTGACGGCCGGCTTCTGGAGCTGTGAGAACGGACAAGTCGGGGTTGCCCCCTTCGGAGGGAGGAGAGGTTGACTGATGGCAGTGGGAAGGTGGGATAATGCGGAGGGGGCCGAGATCTCAGAGCTTCAACAGGTCCGGGTCCAAATGTGAACAAGGTTGTCGCGGCGTAAGGTAAGAGGCGTGTGAAGGTGTAGACGTATGGTGGTGCACACGGACGGCCGTCCTGAGATGTTCGATGGCAGCCAAGCGAGGGGTTGGAAGCAAGGTGTAGTTTAGGTGAACGGGTTTACTGATCAGACTCGAATGTGATATTCGACTGCAATGAGGTATTGAATGAAGCAATAACCGTTACCAGTACCCGCGAGCAGGGCAATTGCAGGAGGTAGAGTTTGTGGCAACGTCAAGGTGTAGTAGCAGTCGACACCACATGAGAATTGAAGAACGGCAAAAGGGGCGACCAGGATCTTTTCTGGTACTGGGCAAAAAAAGAGGGCTTGGTGGTTTGCCGACGTGCAATTGCGGTTGTAAATGCGGTTGCGGCTGCGGTTACCGTTGCGCGGCCGGCCAATAGGTTTTCTAGCTAGAGGGATGATGAGACGTGAGAAAAAGGCCAGCCACTGTTTCTTTCTTTCTTTGTGTGCGTGTTATTGTTGATGGTGATGTGCAGCCGAAGCAGAGGCACTAGTCGTCGCAGTTGCTGAGCAGAAGCAACAGTGACAGTCGCAGAGGCAACGGTGATGCGATTGTGGGAGGATCGAGACGGCCGGTTTGCTCTCTGGGGATGACTAGGCCATCTTGAGCGAGCAAGAGGGTGACTCGACTCCGGCTCGACGTCTGGATGGACGCGGAGAGCAAGCGAAGCGACGGTGTAAGTGCGAGCCGGGACGATGACATCCATAGTATTGTTCAGTCGGACGGACGACTGACTTGGTTGGAGGTAGACAGGCAGGGCCGGAAGCAGAGTGGCAGCCTCGCGTCTCCCGTTTGGCTCCCGCCTACCGTTCGTTCCCCTTCTCCCACCGGTCCGTCCGAGGGGGAAAACGCTGGAGAAGTGAGTGGCTGGGAAAAGAAGTGGAAAGCAGTAGGCATTCGTAGTACTGCGCCGTTGCGGTACCGTTCCTTAGCTGGAGTTTGGCGATCAGCCCGGCCTGCAGTAGCTGTTTGGAGATGCCAGCAACCAGGCAGTCAGTTACCATCGTGGTGTACGTACCGCCGCGCCTCTGTTACTCAGTACAGGACTCCAGAGGCACCGTCACCGTAGAGAAACCAACATGGGTTAGGTGGGCAGGATACTCGGCGAGCAGGCACAAAACACTGCAATTTCGCGTGTACCTCACCGACAGAGCAGCGATATCGTTGTGTTCAAAGGCACAGCGTTACGGTGGGTGGGAGACGCAACTCTGGGAGCATGTTGCATGTGGGCGGCCAAGGGAAACCCCCCACACGCGCAGCCAGCACAAGTGAGTATTCGTAGGTATCCGTATGGGCTTCTGAGAGGCAGTAGCAGCAGCAGCAGCAGCAGCAGGAGAAGCAGCAGGAGCTAGCAGTTGACAGGACAGTGGGAAACATCCCAAAGGTACATCGGGACCTGACCTGACCCGTCTGCCTGCCCTGCCCCGCCATGCCCTGCCCAAGGCCTTGACACTGGCAGCGCAACCAGCGAAGGCACCCCTGGTGCCCTGGCTCTCTGCTGCGTCTGCGTCTGCAGTGAGTGCAGACGGTTCTGCCTCCGGGGGGCCGGGGGCCGGGGGTAGATGAGGTACGTAGCCGGCCTGCCAACAGCCCCAGCTTTAGTCCCTCTCCAGCTCCCGCGTCAGTGTCAGGTACGTATCCTTGTTTTTCCCCCTCCCACTTTGCTTTCCGCGCGCTCTCTTCATCTCAGCGAGAGACACGCTCTCAGCAGAGATGGATGCAAGAGCGCCATGTCGTGTGTGTGTTGTGTTCCTGACCTGATCCACCTCTGAGTCGACCCACAATGACTCGTCGTTTCCCTCCCCCGTTGGCAACGACCTCTCAGCACAGAAGAAGCTCAAAACAACACGTGCGTGAAGACTCCGGTGCCAGGCGAGTTCGTTGGCCGAGAAGGTTGAGCAAAGGCACTTCCACCTCTGAAGAACGGGCAAAGTATCCAACACAAACTCCAACTCTCGACAACAACGAGACGGACAAAACGGACAAACAACTGTTCTTCAAAAATAGAAAAGATACTTCAAACGTCAAACAGCAGTTGTCACTGGGCCGGACTCCTAACGCTCCGGACACGGGGCTCAGTCCGGTTCCCCCTTCTGCCCGCCCATCTCTCACCTCTTCAACCTGAAGTCGCTGTCCGGCACGCTGAGAGGGAGTTATGCCCACCATACAGCACCGCAGAGAACGTACTCTTGCTGTACGGATACCTGCAACGCCATTACTAGTAGAAAGGCCACCACTTCAGGGATATGGGTTCGGCAAGGAAAAGCGAAGGGGGCACCAAAAAAGCCATTGCCAAGAGCCGAGCCTCAGCAGGGGTAGGAGGGCACCCGAAGGCAAAAAACAAAAAAAACAAAAAAAAAGGGATGCAGGCCTACTGCAGGCCCATGGTTCTCCGTCGCTGGGGTACCCCCTGGCTCCGAGCTGGCCGCTGCTGAGGCACACCTTGCCTCTTGTCACCACCGCTTTCTCCCCACTGTGTGTCTCTCTCCGCTACAGGATAGATAGAGTGAGCTTTGTACGTATCCCTTGCCCAGGCGCTCGACACCTCCCCTGTCACTCTGCTGTGGCTATTCGCTGCCGGCCGTCCCTTTCGCTGTGTGGTGATGAACGTTTCGTAGCTGGTATAGACGGCATGAGAAGCCGCAATGACAGGTAGCGGTGATGGTGGGGGAGAATGAGGATGGTGTGTCATGGTGCATGCGATGTGCTCGCTACGTATCTCATATTGACGTGTGAATGCACATGCATTGAAAAAGTGCTGAGTGAGAGCCAAGAGGCGGATATCGGCGGTCTGGATCTTCGGTCGTGAGCTTTCAGAGTTCAACCTGACGTAGTGCGCTTCATCATCAGCCGAACTACGCAGGATGGCTGGGAGAATTCTATGCAGCGCCTTATCGACAGTCCTTCGCACAGCAGCCTACATGCTCCAGCCAATCCTCGAGAGAAACAGGCATGAGGCAAACCTTGGTGCTTGTCAGCCCATCTTTCTCCCCGACGCCGTCGCACAAACTCAGGCTGCAGGAGGGAAGGTGTGTAGCAGCCGCGGAGCAGAGATTCAGCCCCCCGGATGTAGGCACTTGAGCTCTATCGAGAAGGCCAGGCAAATTCTTTGCTGACTAGGCAGCCTGTTGGACTGCGCCTTACTCGTTTCTGATGTCCGTATCGACCTTCCCATCCCAATCAGATCTTGTCTGACATGATCTCGACGCTTGAAGTATCGGAACGAAGTGTTGCACAGCAATTGGCGATCTGGGAATCGAATGTGTTGCTCACAAAGCTGCCAAGACGAATTAGCCTTTGCCCGTCAACCAAGAGGCTCTGGGTGCCCCCATGACGAGAGGCTCGCCCTGGGTGCCCTGCGTCTTGAGCTTAAGTTGTCCAGAGCTCTGAGCCTTGTGCGGCCTGTGTCGTGATGTGAGATAGACACAACTTCGTGCCATGCATCTTTGCCGCCGCAGACCGAGATGCTTTGCTTTACCTCTCACCTCACCTCACCTCACCTCACCTCGTGTTGCTCATCCCGTAGGCGTTCCCATTTCCCCCGCCAGCCCACTGTTGCAGCGGTGTCCTGGTTTTAGAGTTCGACCAGGAACTTGCAGTGCTAGTCTGGCTGCGTCACGCCAAAGCCTCCAATCCGCCCCGTCCAGTCGCCACCTCCGCCGTAGCCGTTGCTTCTGTCTTGCTTGTCGCTTGTTGCTCATCGCTGCAAGCTTGACACTGAATTAGCGCAGTGCATCCCACATGCCATACGGACTGCAAAAAAGCTTCTTGACCGTGCTTGATCGCGATCCGTCTTCCCCGTCGAATATCTCAGTAGCGTCGCCGCCGCCCCAGTTGCCCCTCAGAAAGAAAATTCTCCCGCGTTTGTGCAAGCCTTCCCTTACTTGCCTCATCGCTGTTGACGACCGAGTCTTTCGAGATTACGAAGACAAACATCCCATCGGTAGTTAATAATAGTTCTCTCCATGTTGACGACGACTTGATTAACAACCCGTCTTTGACAGCTCCGGTACCCAGCAAACAAGCATCTAGGTTATTGGTGACTGGCAGACGCGGACGCGCCCACATTCCAACGATGGGGACGGCTTGTTCCAGAAGTTGCAGAAAATAACGCTCGTAACTTGCCCCTCTCTGTCCCCTCTCTTGATCTCCATCCCGAGTTGTCAAATTATCAGTGCCGTGCGGGTTGGTTGACATTGCCGTGCAAGGTGGTCGTCAACTTCGTAAGCGGGCGGCTGCGCCTGTCTTTTGCCCACCATGATAAACATGGCAGCTCCATGCCCGTTCCATTCAAACATCAACCACCTGGGCAGTCTCCGCGAACGCGTGGTCCTGGAGACATCCGTCGACGAAAGCTGCAGCCGGAGTTACATCAACCCGCCTATTCTGACTGGGCCTGCTTTTGTGGACTCTGTGTCCTTCTCCACGCCGGACTCGAGCCTTGTACTTGCCGCTGTAGTGGTGAGGGAACGTATTTTGCCCAAGTGCTCTCTGCCCTGGCTCTCTTATCGCTGGTCTTGTCGCAGGCCCCTGTCAAAACTTGACATCGCCCGCCCCCAAGCAGGCGTTTGCCAGTTGTACGTGCTCTTCGTCACCGTTGCAGCAGCCATTGGAGCACCACAAGGACAGCGGTGCGAGGGGCTCCCCATTGTTTCATGAGCGCCGCCTTTGCTGGGCCTGTTTTGCTGGTCTTCGTCGTCGTTTTCACCCTTTTGACCAGCTCATCGTTCTCCGCCTTCGCTGCTCCAATTCAGCTCCGACGCCATGCCAATTGGAGTCGTATCCGTTGGAGATTGTCTCCAGAGCTATCAAAAAAAGGGCGGTAGTAGAATAAAGGTTGTCCAGTGAGGGACGAAGCTCATCGCCACTGTTTAGTCAAAACCGACTTCCCCTCTTTTCACATCGTGCAGACTGTCTCTGCTGTCAAGAACCGGAAATGCAGCCCCCCGTTTCCCCAAGGCAAGCCATCGCTGTCTTCCAGCAAGCTTCGTTGGGGCATTAGTAGGGGTTGCGCCTGTCATGCCTAGAGGTCCGCATCTTGGCAGTTCAGCACCTCGCTGGAAGTAATGTCCATTGATACGTAATATCTGGCTGAGAATTCTTTCTCCACTTCGGAGGTCGGGATTGAGAGATCTTGAAGAGATCGTCAAGATGGCATAACGCGTCTCTGGGTCGTTCTGCTGAATACTCCACACTTCGTTCTCGGAACCCGCTTCACATTGGCCAACGGCCAGGGTTACAGCAATTGCAATACAAAGACTCCAATCCCCAGCGGTGAGAGACCATCTCCCTCATGGAGACGAGAACTGAGAATAGAATGTTGTGGTCATGCAAGTCCGAGTGTGGTGCTAAGCCTCGATAAATTGCGGTATTTGCTTCAATCGCAATTAGGGGGCAACGGTCAACTGCCTGTCAAAGCTGTGCCGTGGGACTGTGCTGCGGATCACGGGGTCATTGTCATTGTCGGACGTTCGTTGGCCACATCGCATGTCGTGCCGCATTTCCTCCTTCTGTTCGGGTCAGTCTCCAAGTAAATGGTGGGGTCGAAGTCGTTTCCTTTTCCTTGGCCTGGCACAAGTGGCCAGCCACTCGGACGACTTGTTTAAATCGGCCGAGACCTACGCCGCTGATCGTGCCACTGTTCTGTGTCATCGTCTTTTCCTCCCACCTTTCTGTGACGTATTGCCCTTGAAGAGCAATCACTTGGAGATGGTGAATACCGGAGTAATTGACGCGAGAACAGGTACCCATTTTGCTGGAGGAGAAACAACTCAGATCGTTACAGCAGTCCCGCTCTCGTGAAATTCTTCAAGCTCATTGAAGCAGGGGAAACCATGCTATTTGTCAATCGTGGCCAGTGTGTGGACAGGGGCCCTTGGCGGCTTTGTCTTCAGTCTGGCCCAGCAATTCCTCAGTGATGAACCAGGTGGTTTCGAGCATGACACCCGCAGTACGCAAACCCTTCACCTTGACCAGACCGTCTCCCGCACCGGCTCGCATCCGACAAGGTGCTTCTGACAAGGATTAAATCCATAGGAGGATCCCTCAGTGAGGTGTCGCTCCTGTGCAGGACTCTTCTTCGACTTCGCACGAATTCGCCTCCCCTGCAATCATCTGCACCTCTCGAGGCGCAAGCGCTGGCAGTGTTTTTTCTGCTTTTTTTTTTTTTTTTTTTTTTACACCCGAGGTCCGTGGGCGCTGCAAAGTATTGGTCAGCACCGAATCTCAAAGATCTCGGAAAGCGAGCGAACTTCACCTACCACCATGAGGTTCAAGTTCTTTCGTTAGGCCTGGATGACCAAGGGTGCTGTTCTTTGCCGTGGGGCCCGAAGCTAGGAAACGGCCTAAATTACGTGATTGCTGGCCGGCGTCCGAAAAGTTCCCTTTCCCACGAATCTGCTCAACCTTTCAGTATAGTTCAGGATATGAGACTTCATTTGGCTGACGCCACAGGAGGCGCCAGTAACTAGCCATCTGGCCTGCAGAAGTTGCAGATCATCATGCGTCTTGCGCCAGACTGGTTCAAGCTTCATCCCCTTGAGCTTTCCCCAGACCATAGTCACTTGTTGGCGAGGTTGCCATTTTTTAGCTTGCCGCCAGCAACGAAATCAAACTCGCGCGTCATCTTGTCAAGACCCTTTGGCAACGCGCAACCATGCCCCATCTGGTGACGATTGCAGCCCAAGCCCCGTAATGTCGTTGTAGTGATCATCATATAATTGTAGCGGCTGGGTTTGTGACGCGAGCTATCTGGCAGACTGTGCTGGCGACTGCGCAGATATCGGGATGGTTCCTTGCACAACTACCCCAAGCTTCACATTGCTTTTTCTGCCCCCTGTCGAGATGCTTAACCGCGGATTGCCTGTCACGGGTCGGCCACCACCCGGCGGACCGCCATTAAAGTTGCATGAGCGCACATGCGGCAGTCGACCGCCAGTTCAAGGATTGGCCATGGCCATTGCGTGGATATAGAAAAAAAGAAATGTGATGATCCCGCATGTCGCCAATCTGGCTGAAATTGGGATGAAATCATTGATAGAGACGGATCCTCTACAATATTTTGGATTGGCCCGTCGTTGACGAGAGAACGCGTAGACAGCGAAGAGCGACTTGCCAAACATGGCATATGACAGGCTCCTCAGTCGGAGGCGCGCTTCCACTCCTCTGCGAATATGCACTTTGATGCAGGTGTTGCGTATAAGATAAGCTCTTGCAGTGATCACGGCTCATCACATCAGATGCGGGGTGACTGCAAGCGCATGACTTGGGACAAGACATTGAAATCGGCTTCAAGTTGGGGAGAATTCGTTGATGGGCTGTGTACAAAAACGGGGCGGATGAATGTGCCCATCCGGCCATCAGGTGGCATGTTGTGCCTCGTCAAATATATTGGTCGGAAGGCGCGGTTCGATATCAAACTCCTCCTCGTGCTTCTTTCTTTCATCGTGTTCGATCTGCATCTAGATGGTCATAAGCGACTGCGACTTGTCAGAGACAGATCAAGAACATGATGAGATTTTGGACGGCAGGGAGTCCGTGCGCGAGACAGATGTGGTGTGAGGCGGAATAATGTGATAGGCTGGAGGCAGAAAGAGACTCCAATCAAGCTTGACGGCGACCCTGCAATGTTGACCCCAGTTACACATCGCGGGCCTGCCCTCTTGACAGGAGGCCGTGGCGTGCTAGGTCTTATTCCGATGGAGACCATTGGCAGGGCCTTGTTGACGGGGCTTGCAAGAGGACTGCGAGTGGTGAGTTCCGGGTGGGAAGGCAGGCAGTCAGACCCTTGTCCAACAGGGATGATAGCGCAATGTGGGATTCGACAGCAGGTGCCGGGGAACCTCGACTCGTAGCCGGACATGTCGCTGGTGGAGAGGGCTGAGAGAATCCTGACGACTGAGATTGGTGCTGCAGGTATTGCCGCGCACGTCAGTCGGAGCCGAGAAGCAAGGCATTACTTTGTGCATCGCATGGTCTGGTATGAACAGGAGACGGCATGGCTTGTGGAGCTCCTGACGCTCCTGGAGACTGGAGAGCGTTTATCCATTGGCCATTGAGACGTATTTGTTGTGCGGTCGAGCAGAAAATCATCCCACGTCGTTCCTTTTTTTTCTGCTCGTCGGCGCCGACGCCTTCTTGGTTGCCAAAGCAGGTGTAGAGAGACGCAGCACCTCAGCCTGCTCGTTGGCCAGAACAAGATCCTTCGGTGCATCCAGCGCAGCCTCAATGCCCTCCTCGTGGCGGTCTTGCGGCTGGATGGCCGGGCGGCACAGCAAAGCAAGGACCCGACCGAGTGGTTCAACCGTGTAGCGGTTATTGCTGATGGCGGAAACGGAAGACAAGAAAAGAGCAGAGGGCTCCCGACGCACGCTCTCCTAAGTGGGGTCCAGATTCATCTCATGCAGAGTGACCTGCGGCGCGCGTAAATTGGCGATTCCTCATCCATGACATAGCATTAAGCATTGAGCGTCGAGATGAGTGTGCGGGGTCCGACGAAGAATCTGGAAAATGTGGCAGAGGATGAACAAATTTGATGCTCAAGTGAGGTTGCAAGATGAAAAGGCGGTGGAGGGAAAAAGGCATGGATCAGAGACAGAGGGGCGGAAGCTGCTTGTGTGTGTGTGATTGTGTACATAGTATTGGTGGGTGGGTAGTGTGGCGGGCTGTCTGTGTTTGTGTGTGAGTGGGCTGCTGGCCGACTGCGACGGCCGAGCAGGAACGAGGTGGGGGATTGACGGCCGGCGCAAGTTTACACTAAAGGTACCTTACTCAGAAGTTAGACACGGGAAAGAGGGCAGGGGCGAAAAACGTGGCGATGGAGGGAAGCTGGGAAGCCACGACGGACTGCGAATATGGTTGTTTGGTAGGGCAGGCTCGCATCTACTGGCGTCACCTTCCCTTCCCTTCCCTGAAATGCAAGCAAGTACGAACGTCTCATTCCGCCCTTCTTCAGTACCGCCCGAATCAGAACGTGAGTACCTAGGTTCGACACGGAAGCAGCTCCCATGGACATGCGTGATCCTTCTTGCCGAACATCGAGTATCGGTCTGCAGCTTGAGGAAAGAGGCACGCCGCAGGTAGGTGCAAGCCACAATCTGTGATCCAATGTGAACACCACCACGCCACGGCAAGATCCCCCTCCGTGTCCACTTCCCCGCAATGGCCTGCACCTGAGCCGTGCCTGAACTTCCGGGCCATTCAGCGACCGTCCTTCTCGCATGCAACACCATCAACGCATCTTTGTACGTGGTGAACCAAACTTTGATAGAGTCTGGGTCGAAACACCTCCTCAAGTGATCGTCTTTTCTGACCGTCTTTTTATTCCGCCGTCAGTGTATCGTCGGCCCGCCCAAACGGCCGTTCTCGCCCCTCTGATCATACACCAAAATCCCGAATGCTACTGCGTCTCCATCAGCTCACATCAAGTACCGGTACAGATGGGCCACGAGATGTCTGTCGCTGGTTTGTCCTATGTCGCCCCTCTCGCCACGGTATTCTGGGCTCGTCCTTGTCTTGGACTCCAGTATCTACTGCAAAGTATCTGACATGACGTCGCGTACGTGTAAACCGCGAGCCGACGACCCTGACGAAGCTCGTTTTCCACACGGTGCACAGGCCAAGCCTGGACTTGCTGCCCTCTTCGAGCGAGCCGTCCTACGTACTCACGTAGTTCTCTCGCTAAGAACAAAAAGTGGCTGGCACTAAGGCTACAGTGCAACCGACTGATTGATTGTGGGGGTTGCATTCCACGTGGGTTTTCATCAGTCCATCACACACATCTGATGTCAACCGTTTACGCTCCGGTTTAGAGGAGCGAATCATAGCATGGCGCATCGTGAGGATGGGGTTGACTGGCTAACAAGCAGGGCGCACGCTCGCGACTCGAGGTTATAGGGAAGAAAAGTCTCCTAAATCCCTAGCGATCACCCGCGCTCCCATGCGTGTCGACTGTTGTAATGGAGAGCGGCCACGCGGATAGAGCTAGGTCGCAGAAGCGATGGTGCCTTTTACCCTGGCGAGGACGGGCGCTCCATGTCATATTTCGACATCAGCCCCGGGTGGGGTGTGGCTCGTTGGTGTCGATGGCATCCCAATAAGGCAATAAATCCATGGCCTATGCTGCATGTGCGATCCGTAGAGCTACTATGTAGCTGCCCGGGTGCCCAGTTCCTTGATTTACGTCGCATGGCCATCTTCCGACTGTCACACTTGGGGCTTCAAATCATCTATCTTCTTGTAGAAGACGGTGCCTGAGAATCTTAGTTGAGACAATCAACCGGTGATATGTGTGCACTCCTGCGTGCATATGTCGAGTGATGATCCAGGCCCAAGCTTCTCGCCCGCGAATAGTGCGGCTCGCGACTATTGGAGCTCGCCATTTCCGAAGAAGCGAGGTAACGATATGCCAAACCAATTAAGGTTGGCTGGTGGATTCGGTCTTGTGGCGGCTGTTTTGATTACAGCATCCTTCTTCACTCAGGAGATGAGTAAAAGACATCAAGCAGGAGGAAACATGGGAGATTTGGCCCACTAGTCTCACGTGGGAGCGTTGATCTTCCAGGGCTAAAACGTGGGAGCTATTCTGGGGTAGGCAGCGAGTGATGCATCCGTAGGCAGATAAGAGGCAATCTGTACAGTCAAAGGTTGCAAGAATGGGTATGCCCACAAGGTGATGTTCCAACTAGCCTTGACTTGGATTGGTGATGGCCGCGACGTGCAGCTCATAGTGGGTGCCTGCGTCGACACTATGCAGTACGGAGATGTTTCGAAGACGAGGCAAGTTCCGTCATCCTCCCAGGCTCACTGATGGATTGTGAAAGACGCTGGTTCCTCAGGCAGCCAGGCGTTAGATGGTAGAGGGTGCCTCTCATTTGGGATCCCCAACCTCCTCCAAGCCACCCGTGACTGGCAATGTAAAGCCTTCAGTGGCTGGAAGAAGCTGCTGCAGCGGAGACACCTTGAATGCAGCAAGGCGGAGCACCGGTGAGCTCCAACTTGTTCCAGAATCCGGCGAGCCAATGAGCGACCCCCGTACAAACCACTCCATCTGAAACGGGCACGAAACGGTACGTAGTCGATTTGTGGAGTGCACCAGTCGTCTCACAGACTCACTGCACACACACAGATTCTCTCCTAAAGTTTTCGACGGAAGACAGGAGCGACTTGCTTGGGCGACTGTCGTCACGTCCAGTCCTTCCTTCCTCACAGGTCCACGACCGTACCAGTCACCTTTACTCAGTACATGACGTACGGATACCGTGGAAGGCGCGGATGGCCTGTACCTGTGCTTTCCGGGGCAGGTAGGAGCTCAGCAGGAACTGCCAAAGAAGCTGGGTAACAAGAAGGCGGTGTCAAACCATCAAGCTGGGGTCGCCTCACCTGCACAGGGCAGCGGCAGCCTCCATCCCCGCGTGCCGCCAATGAAGTTGATGATGGACCACCAACTCCCAAGTACACCGCCACCACTTCTCACGACACGACAGCCAAGGGCCATGCTGCCAACAAGCTTGCAACACATCATCTCGGCCTTACCTCACATTCGGGCTTAGCCCTCCAAAGGAGTCCCTGGCGGGACGCAGCAAACGTGGCGAGCAGAATTATTCCCACCGCAAATACTCCATGCGAGGCCACAGACGCTAGATCGGCCCTCGCGAAAGGAGCTGCGAACAGACCCTGAGAAAACGGAGATCAACGAAGCTACGGACAACCGATCGTTCTCTGCCCACGGCATCCGGTTCCTTTGGCTCCCCAGCAGACCGAGATCCACAACTTCCTTGAACCGCTGAGCGAGCAGCTCAACAGTCTCGACATCAGTCTAAATGACTCTCTTGCCGCCTGGCAGGATACGAGCTGGCCTGGGTCAGCCAGCAGAAATGACCATCGCGCGGCGCCTCCGGCTAGCCGACATTGATGATCCAGTCCAATACTTTGAGGTTGCCAAGTCCAAAATGGAGCCTGCAAGAACCGTGGCACAGGGGGTTCATCATGTCCACGTCGATGGGACGAGCTTGCTGCTGTCACTGCCAGTGCCAATGCGGCCGCCGATGCCAAATTCATGTCGACGGCTTTCATCACACGAGGCACCGCATATCCCAAGCACCTCTAAAACGCTACATCGGTCGCATATGCGGCCTGCGGATGTGGCTTCCCAGTGCTGGCGAAACACTGGCCGACCTGCGACGTTCTCTCTCACAGACCATGTGTTCACCTCTACTGCGTGAAAGGGCGTGCATTAGCTTGAGGAGAGCTGCCCTCCGCAAGCCGGTCTCACAGCAAACTTTGCATCGCCTCATCGAACTGAACCACAGCATGGAGTTCCGAGAGGTGTTTGAAGAACCAATCGCCTGCTAGGACGACTCAAAATTTGAAAGCACCAGCCCGGTTCACCCTGAATTCGACACCAGTCTCGGCTGAAGAGTGGAGAATCAAACGAACTGCTCTACCCGGGCCAAGCCTGCCTGCGCGTTCAACAGACAAGTCTGCCACGAACGACTGAAGAGTCTTCAATGGAGGCCTGTTCTCATCGCGTCACGGCCCGGAAGCCCTTCGCATGGCCGCCTGCTGGCCTTTCCGTCGGTTTCTGCTGCAGATCCTCCAGCCACCTCAAGATACTTTCTTCTTCCTCCGATGTTCCTGACGCACAACCCAAAACTGACGAATCATGCGTAAGATGGCTCCGTGACACAAAAGAAATCTGGGACTCGGAATATGGGATGAAGCGTGCGTACGGTTCAGTGACGCTGCGCTTCCCTCCTCGACTCGACTCAAAGAACTACCGTTTGACACCTAGGAAATTCCCAAGTCCTATGCCGAACTCATGTTAGGGCAAGGAACCATAATAATCACCGCATATAGGGGCAGGATGGAGCTTCATGCAGGTTCCGCCCGTATGCAGGAACGCCGGGCTCGGCCAATGGTTCTCGTGTAGCACCATCGACGCCCCATCCCGCATCGGTGCCCGAAGCTAGCAGTATCTGACTGGCCGGCTTCTCTCGACTTTGGGTTTTTTGAAGGAGACGCAAATTACAAGCTTCTTTTTAGCTCCTGGTGGGAAAACGCCCTGGAATTGGGCAGATATTCTACCAAATTTGGTTGTCGTCAATCTTGCCAGTCGACAAGTGAAATCGTGGTACGGCATCTGGTCTGGATCGGACTGGGCCAGTCGATTGCCTTCGGGGGTTTGCAGAACCGGAGTCCGCTGCTCGTCATCTTGTTGGGGCCCTCGCGTTTGAAGGGAACGGCCTTTGCCAACCGCGGGTCTGTTGTCCTCCTCCCTGGCCCCTTCACGTTCTCTCGTCGAGAGAGACCCAGGCCGGCCAAGTGGGCGGCGGACACCGCATCATCCACTCCATCCACGTCTCCATCAACTACGGTCCTGGCATGTTGCGACTCGCAGACCGTCTTCCGTCCATCCCAAGTCTGTCCGCCTGGACTGCCCATGCCGCGCACGGCCTCTTCCATACTACCCTGTCGACGGTTAGCTCGTCACCGCCCTGAGCCCCCCAAAGTATCACGCCATCTTGTCGTCTGCCGCGGTGTTCCCTCTGTAAAGGCCTGGCAACTCAGCGGGGTGTTCACCACGCGAAATTCGTCAACCCCAGCATTTGCAGTCTCTACAGCACCACGTCAACATCGCTTACAACACACAGACGTGCAACCCCTACGGACCAACTTTCCCGCAGCGGACGACAGCGAGGAACAGTGGCAACGCGTCCCCTAACACACGGGTGGGCAAAGCCAGGGCAATACCTGAAAATAAACCCAGTGACATGAGCAACACGACGCCTCACGGTTCCTGACGATAGCTACACGTGTATTCGTCCCCCGGCTGGCTGACGAAGGGTCCCCAGAGACCGCGCATCATCTTATCCTGACAGCTTACAGGGAACAACGGGTCCTCGGCTGTCGGTGTTTTTCTCGTTGGTACCCTTCAGACCGATGTTCTCGAGTGAGGCTCATCACGAGACCGGGGATGCGGATAGCAGTGAAAAGGACCAGGTGAGAAACGTATCCGCGGAGCCTGGATAATGCAGATATTGCTCTGCAGGGACCGTGACTCGCGATACAGACCTGCAGCGAAAATCACTGCAAAAGAACCCAGCTCCTAGCGAGGGGTTGCACTTGCGTACAGCAAAGGCCCCTCCGCAGCTGCGGTGTTCTGTACGGCTCGAAGGATGAACTTGGCGGTTCGACTACCCCCTCACGAACCCATTGCTTACATACTGCGGATCACACCTGAGACCTGTGTGTATCGTTATGGTTTAGTAAACTCAGTTTGTGGGGGTTCCATCAGAGGACCGGATGGGTTGAGATGCCTGCTGGCGTCTGAGCCAAAGACTCCATTAACAACTCTCCTTTCCTGGCCAGGGCTGGGATTGATATCAGAGCAAAGCCGCATGGGTCGACGGATGATTGCGATAACTGCCCATCCGGCAGGCTGTGCAACCAATATGTCGGCGGTGACGAGGATGTCATTCTCGATTTGGATTCAAGGCCTGAAGGTCTTGAATTAGCGGTGCCGTAGGCCGGACTTAGAGACCGAGCAGCGCACTCTGACGAGTCCTTGAACGCCCAGCAACGGGAGCACCCTTGCGCAACAAGGAATCATACATGGAACCATCGGAGTTGGTCCAGTTTTCGCTACTATGGCTCCGGAGAAGCACTCCAGAAAAAGAAAAACGAAGGAAGGATATAACGGGTCTGCTCATGTTCCAAGCTTCTCGAAGCTGAGATTTGACCTTCGGCCATCCAGACAACTGGGAACACCCCGAGAAAGGTCAATAAAGAAATTTGGATACGATTCGTCATTCTGCGGCCAAGAGAAGCAATCCAGAAGTTGCAATTCGACAATCATCTCCTTTTTCTGCCCCCAAATGCCGAAGAGGACTCCGCCGCAGTCGGAGCCTTCTGTGGACTTGAGTGGACGACTGGATGATAACACCCTGGTGAAACTGGATCGACGGCCGATGCGGCTGGCTTGGCTGACTGAAGGGTTAATTTTTGGCGCCAGTGCCTGAAGATCCCATCCCCCCCCCCCCATCAAAGCAAAAACCACAAGCCATGTCATCCCAAGGGTTGACCTAGTTTGACAGCGCAACAGATACACAATCAACAACATGATACTCTGTAATAACCGAGCAATCAAGCGGAAGCAGAGAGAAGCCATCTGTTACACCTTCTGATTATCTACTGAGCGGGCGTTGACTTGCAAGCTAATCTTCGACCTTCCTCCTGAGGAACAATTCCTGCTGCTAACATTACTTGGTGGATGTTTCTTTGGGCATAGTTGGTTGCAAGAACCTCCACCAAGGTATCGCTACAGTCGGACAAGAATCCTAAAGATGGGTGACTTGACGGCCGCATTCTCTGAAGCGCACCAGTCGAATTCATGGTGTCAATTGACATACCAAAGACCTCCCACCGTCTATTTGACGGCGCCATAGCTGGGTTACTGTCAGCAATTGATGACTACGAAATCAGCAAAGCAGGTGAAGCGGGACCAAGACTGCCAGTGCCAGGCTCGATAGTTGGCCCAGGCTCCCTCCATCCGTGGGTGCACATCAAACACTGACAGCAACACCCTTGGCATGTATTTTTTCTATCCGCTGTGGGCGGTCTTCAACATCAACGTTACCTTGGCCAGGCCCCTCTGAGATATCCTTGACCAACGTCGGCCTGAATGTGGGGGTTCGATGCCCACTTTCCTTTTGCTTCAGGGAAGGCAAGAGCGGAGCGGAGAGGGGATGGTGAAGGGTTTCTTGCTCGACGGGTCCTCCTTCAGTGGAGGGAGGGCGCAGGGTCAGGCACTCGTATATCTACACGTTCACAGGGATCTTGGCATGGGTCAGGGGTAGCGAAGAAGAAGAAGAAGAAGCATCATGACAAGCATGCTTTGCCTCAACGCGCGCAACAGATTGCGGGCCAGAGCCGGCTGGTGAACCGGCTGGCAAATAAGACACCAAGTCTGTGTTTGTTTCCGTGGTGGTCGTCGGGGGCCCAAACGGTACATTCGGGAGCCGAAAACGATTTCCTGTTGATTGCGGATCCGGCAGTCGCTGCATATCAGCATCGTCGGCCTCAGCGAAATTGATCTATGCGATGTTTGGAGGTACCGTTGTGGACTCTGGACCATGGTCGAGACATTCGGCGACGCAAATGCGCCTCCCGACGTTTCGATACGTGAAAGAGTCGGGGAAATTTCATCTCCCCTTTTGCAAATTTCACTCTACTGGGACTCGGCCAGAACCGAATTATGATAGCTGACGCCAGCGGGTGTTCGGCAGAGTTCACTTGTCGCATGAGGAACGGCGCGAGCTCTAGAGAGCATCCAGCCTCAAGTGCACCACATTACGGAGTGCAGTCCGAATCTTCAGATGCACTCCCTGGCCAAGAACACCTCTCTGCAAAGACACTACGGAGAGTTATTGTCTTACCTAAGGTGTTTGGGGGCAGAGTCAGTTACGGGAAACGTGGTGACGTCGACCGTCTCGGGCTTGAAGGGGCTTGGGGACGGACAGACGCCTCCCTCTCTGTACCGGCTACCTACCCACCCCCGTTGGCGACCACGCAGTTCCAAATGGAGCAGCAAAAGGGTGTCCAATTGGTCAATGGCTGCCGCTTCATCCATCACAGCGGAGAGGGAAATTTCCGATGCCGGTTACGGGCGTCGTCTCGTCCAATGGAAGGGGGCCTTGGCTACCGACCAAGCAACATCAGTCCCAGTCCAATGGAAACCGCTGCATCATCCCACGCCACGCCGCGCCCTGATTCCTCTCTGGCCAGTCTTGGGTCTCCAGCACGCAACGCCCTGCCCTGCCCTGGCACGGCACGCAGCCCTGCTGCCCTGTCCTTCTGTCCATCCGTCTACCCTGTTGCGTACAGGTAGGTACAGTCAGCTGTGGTCGAGCTCCAGCTCAGCTATTCTCAGCTGTCCTCAGCGGCCGGGACTCCTTGCGTGAGGTTATCAGCTCTCCCTTGGGACTCCTCATCGCCTCTCTCCATGATCCATCTGCTTCGCCCCAGTCCTCGGCTTCATGTCAAAATTCAGTCCCGACTGCTAGGCTCGGTTCCGGGAGCCCTGCGTCAAAAATTGTTCAACTGCCCTTGCAGGCCCTTCTTCGTCTAGGGCTATAGAGCCCAGTCACCTGAAGTTGTGAGGCCCTGAAGCTTGAAGGTTTCTTTCTCTTCCGCGGAGACAAGCAATGCCTGTCGAGATCCGCACTCATTTCACCAGGCTCCATTGCCCACCGCCCTCGGCTGACTTGACAGCGGCCTTTGCCGCAATTGCAGCGCACTGAGCCAGGCCGGGGCAGCCTGTCTCTGCCCGCTGGCCTGCCCTGGTCCTCGATGCCCCTGCCCTTGTTGTCCGTGGTTTTGCGGATAACAGAGTCCCAGAGTCTGCGAAACAGAGAGTCACGACAGTGGACGACCGTTGACAATGGCCTAAATAGCGTCGTGTCGGGCGTCAAGTTGCAACGGCCACGACTGCGGAGACGGATGCGCGGCTCTCTCTTTGCGCCATGTCGGGGAACTCTCCCCTCACGCCGCACACCGACCATGACCCCAAGTACCTCCAACCCAGGTAAAGTACATGCGACACTACTGGACTCTGGACTGGTCTGTCTGGTCATTTGACCAGTGCCAGTGGATGCTGCTGCTGCTTGACTGACTCGTTTGCGACCTTACGCGAACGTCCATTAGTGCTGTTGCAGTGTCTCATGGAAAGTGAGACCGTTTCCACAGTGTCGCTCTAGAGAACGGCGCTGCAGGACGATGGGCGCTAAAACCAACTAAACTGCTACTGCACAACAAGCAGACAAGGCAATATCCCATGAGATTTCTCCGCCGTTGCGACGCCATAGGCAGGCCATCTGCGAGAAGATATCTAAGACCATCATGGAACACCAAGACGAGGCGGTTTAGCGACAATATAGTGTTCCGCTGTCTCAGAATGCCACGTCCATTACGAAATTTCCCACTGGTTTTCGGGTGCTTCAGGCAAGTCCGCCAGCCCTGTCCGATGCGACAGACGGCCTTTCAATGGCACCCGAAAGATACGAACCCAAGGATGCCATTGACCCAAATGGGAGACGTAGGGTCGGCAAGTGTGCAAATCATCGAGGCCAAGAAATCCTTGGCGCCGTACGCCGACTCGGCAGGCGAGCGGTTGTCCAGCCGCCTGGCCCTCTACTATTCGTAGTTGAGTATCTGCGACTATTGCAGATCCCGTTCAGCTGTAGCGTTATCTGCATAATGACCACTTTCAACTACCAAGTCAGCTGGCAAACCTCCGCGCCCCAGATATCTCTTCTCTGCACCACACAGTTACCAAGGACAAAGAGGCATCCAGGCCAGTGACTTGACACAGTTTGGTACGGAGGAACACGGGAAGAAAGCCGGGCTGCGAAATTGAAGCTTCAGCAAGACAAGCTTGCCTTTCAAGACGAAGTAACGTCGAGATGTGATGCAAGGCATGCCAGATGAGGGGGCTGGAGAGGAGGAGTCGAGGGCGATCCCTTACCCAGGGGCCACGCCCGCACCAGTCTGCGCGCTGGCCCTGAAAGGGATCCTGCTGGAGTCCCCCCCCCCGCACCCTAGCACCTAGTCAGGAACGAGCATTCTAGCCCCGAGTCTGCAGCCGCGATGGCGCCCAAGAGTTGGACAACTCGAGGGATTTCCCCACGACACACGACGGTGGTGTAACATTGTTATCAATGAGAAATACACCACGGCCGGCTCACGATAATGCCCTGCGGCGCTAGGCCAGCTCTCTGCAGGGGAATGGGGGTCGCATCTCATCACATCGCCGTCGGCAGCTGACCGATCATGAGCTTCACCGTGGCCTCTGAGCCAAATTTAACGGTTGCATTGGGCCATCGCCAGCTTGGCAAGTCGATCAGGCACTACTGCTTCGCTGAGCATGTTGATTCGAAGTTGGGGATGGCACGTCCGGATTGCCATTGCCAGGCCCACCAAACACGAATATGGCGTCAACAGCGGGTGAGAAGACTTCGCGGGGCGTGTAGGGGGGAACCCAGAAGAGAGCCTCTCACGCATTGATCAGGTATGAGGATCCGGGATCAGTCTTGCCGGAGGGCAGGGAGATCGTCTTGAGGCTCAAAATCGTTTCGACGATGAAGCTTGAAGCCCGAAGCTTGAGGTTGAGGCCATGGTGCGCACAAGGCACGACGCCATCCATTCTGAGCGCAACAGTGACACGGTTTTGAATACGTACTTTTTACGGCGGTATTATTCAAGGACCAAGACGGACGGCAAAGACAACCCCCAACCCATGGACGCCAAGACCCGGATGCGCCTGACCGAGCCTAGACGGAGGAGAAGCCCAGAGGATTCCCACTCTGCATGATGTACTGGTGTTATGGAGAGTGTATCATTGCAGGCCGGCAGCAGTGGTTCCAGCTGTCAACTGGAAATCAAACGCGGATCACCTACTGGTTGAGAGCTTGACATGTGAGGATTGAAACATCTTCAACGGCGAGTGAGCGCCCACTTGGCCGGATGTCTTCCGCGGGGACTTTCTCTTGTATCGACATGGATGCCGCCGCCCTTGACTCCAGCCACCACAAGATGTACTACACACACACACACACACAGCGCCCTGTCTGTCGGCGTGCATGCTGGATCTGGTACAACAGCATCCTGCGCACCCCGAACACAACTGCTGCTCGACGGTGGCTGTTCTGGCTGACACATTGATTCACCCTGACGCTAGTAGAAAGGCAACACCAAGGGTGAGATGCTGGCCTTTGCGCGCAACTCATCACCATCCGTATCGCGAACAGGGACAGCGAGGCGGTCGGTCACTAACATGGACAACATCGCAGGCTCCGTTCAAGGCGGGGTTGCAGTGATATGATGGACGATAAGATTGCGTACCATACAGTACATAATACGGCTATATCAGTTTCGTGGTATTAATCCCCCAACTCAAAAAGTACCGCCCGCAGTTCGAGCGCCGGGGGTCGCATATCGGATGCCGACTTCGTCCCTGTGTCGTTGAAGCCTTGTTCCAATTCCCCCACTCCTTCTTCCTACGCTACCAGCAGAACAGCTCGCCGACTGGAGTTCTCTTGGACGCTAAACATCATCAGACCTATCGGAGAAAAGAGTCCTCACGCAGGTGACTGACATCGCTCCAAGGAGTTACCTCGCCCGGTTTGTTATGCTGCTGCCCAGAAGAGCAACCCTCCTTGCTATCGCCTGCAGGAGTTCGCAGGAAAACAGCACATCACAATCCATCTACAATGGACACGAACATGCAGTATTGCAACTGCCGACCGCGCCGAACGAACAACTCGACTCTGTGGGACTCTTTGAATCCAAGCTAAACGTCAATTAGGGCTTTCCCCCCTCTGGCTTCCCTGGCGGAAACGCTACAATACTCCTCTCCCACCTTTCGCCCGCTACGTGCAGCTAGCTGCCCCAATCAATCATGTCGTTCGAGCCTGACGCTTGCCACCAACCGCAAAAGGGGTCCCCTTTTCGCAAATGAGCTTGAGGCAGCCGTTAGGAGAGAAGCCAGCATCGGGTCACTCCACGCCTTGAGACGTCAAATCCGTTGGAACGAGACGACGGTACTGCGGAGGAGAGCTTACCGCAGAGTTCTACTCCGTACCCAAAAACAGAAGAGTCAATGCGCTCGCAGATAGCGGGTCTGTCGAGAGGGGAAAAGGGAGAGAGAGAGAGAGAAAACCCTCTCTGCTCTCGGACATGCCCATAGTTTGACAAAAAAGCACTGAGGCGCAGGAAAGGGGTTCTCGCTTGCTGTTTCTTGTCAATTCGGGTCCTTGTCACCGGTGTCATGAGCGAGGATTGACGGATCTTCTGCAGGTTGGATTGTAAAGGGAAAGACACATGACCCGCCTGGCGCGATAAACCGCCAACGACGTCGAAATGTGGTCCTATCGACCGCAGGTGTTATCATTTGATCGGGATGCGTAACTGACAAAGCAGCGAGGCGCGTCGGCTGAGGGGCGATGACAGAGACAACAGCAACGGGAGCGTTGGAAATGAGGCTTTCCTCCGCCTTGACGGCACAGCTGGGCCATCCGCTGTGCAATCCATGTTGTTACCAGCATCGGCGACTCTAGCATCGGACATCTTTCCTAACATCTGTCGACTTGTCACAATGGCCTGTCTCTGCGAGGAATGACGCTCTTCCCGCGCTCTCTGGCCGTGGCCACCCCCGCGCCAGCACGCAGCAGTCGTCCGATGGACCAACATGGGAATCAGCCCGCCTCACACGGAGTAATCTCCATACGAGGCTCGTGACCATGACGAGTCGATACTTCGCTTTTCTTCGTGGAGGATTCTGTGCATTGCTTTCCAAGACATGGTTTAGGCGAGGCCGAAATCGTTTATTGCCTGTTTGGTATGTATGCGGTCTGTGTCGTGGAACTGCGAGTGGATATTCTCGTGGGACCCGAATATTGGACTTGCATTCTCGCAGTTTGTGATGTCATGACTTTCTTCTCACGGCGGCGAACTCCCATGCACGATTTCTTTCCGAACTGTAGCCCTACTGCTCGCGGGAAACTCTGCTATACAGACGAACACCGGGTCCGGAAGGCTTATGCGAGCTTACAAAAAGAGTCACAGAGTTTGGGCGTGCAGCTCTCCAGGGCAGCCCAAACGGCCGATCTTTTCTGTTCGACGCCGAAACATGTGCCTTTTGGCAGGGCGACGCAGGTCTTTTTTTTCCCCTCGCCTACTGACTGCCTGCATCCTCTAGTTCCAAAGAATCAGCAGGCGACTTCGGAGGAGATCCTGGGAGTTTGGGAGCCCCGGGTGATGGCTGATGCCGTGCGCTTGCGTACTTCGCCTTCGTGTTCAAGTTGACCGCGAAGGCGGCGGATGCCCTTGCAGGATAGGCAGTTCTGCGCAAGCTGCACGCTCTGATGCTTTGCGCAGGGTGAAGGTGTATTTCTTGAGCTGACAGATTATTGATCTGCCGTCGAGCTCACCCTGGGCTACGCCCTTCAGCTATCGTCATCCCACATGCAGATATCTGTAGAGTCTCATGCAGGCCCAGCTGTGAGAAGAGGAGGGAGAGGGGGCTGGAGAAGAGGTCCGCGTCCTCTTGCCGCTCTTGCAAGACAGACGAATGCATGCACGCACGGCGTCGCTTGTTTCCACTATCTCTAATACTCTGCTTGCTTCTTTCCAAACCGGCAATTGGGCGGGTAATCGACCATTGTTGACGACTGAAACCGCAGAATGACAGATAATCTATCTTGGGGATTCACCAAGAATCGGCGCCGTCTTCGGTGATTGCGTAGTCTCCTCGTGCAGACATGTTAAAGCCGTGACGGCTGGATGCCGACTAAACTAACCGGGTCTCTTGTACCACCGAACGAGCAGAAGTCTATACCACATTCACCGAGCCGGGAACCGAATGTTCTGCTCTTTCCACATCCCTGGCACCGGTCGAACACCACCCCCCCCCCCCCGAACGAACAATGATACTACAGACGAAAAAAAAGAAAAAGGTCTGAGAGGGCTTCCGAGTCATTCTGCGAGATTGTCACCGGGAAGCAACGTGGCCGGGTGCGAACGATCGGTGGCGGGACAACGGTGATGGCCGTGAGCCCGTCTTCGATTGTGTTTGTGCTGTTTATGCTTCTTTGGGTTGTGATGGTTCAGCAGAAACAAACAAACAGAGGCCGTGGATAGGCAATAGGGTTTTGGTGGTTTCCAGTTCGACCCAGCGTTCGAGGGGGCCCGTTCCTGGAACTACGTTGAAGTCTGTTTTTTCTTCCCGGTTGCGTGGTGGTGTGCCGCCGTGGTGGAATGGATGGCGACCGTTGTAGTTTTGCGAACGAACGCTGTCTGTTCGCGCCACGCTAGAATCTGCAGGAGGAAGAGGTCACGGCGTTTTGCCTCTTGGGTGAGAGAGCCGCCAGGCATACAGACAGGTAAACATGGTGTTGTCTGTGTTGTTGCTGTAAGGCGATGACGATGATGAAGGTGGCGTGGCCGTGCGGACGGGGTGGGAAACGAACGGCTGCCTTGTGCGCACTGGTGTTGGTAAAGCCCGGAAAGCGACACTTTCGTTATTCTCGCGCAGTTCGAAAATACAACTTATCACAGGGCTAAATCCGGGGGTAAGACTTGGAAAAAGAACGCAGGTCCGGCCATGTGGCTGGGACGGTTCGTTTGTCCGTCATTGTGCGTGCGTAGCTCTCGCCGTGCGCGTTCCTGACCAAGTGTTCGCGCCGAAACGACACCAACGGGTCGAAAAACGCCGAACTTTTTCTTGCTTGGAACTGTTCCAAGAAAAAAACATCACAGACGTGAGGGACCAGATCTAAGATCGTTGGCGATCTGGGATGTTGGGGTTTTGGCTTTCTTCTGGCTTCACCACCACCACCACACTTGCAAGTCCGAGCCCGACGGTTCTGCACGACCCAAGTTGTACGTGCCCTCACGACGACAAGATAACTCTCTGGCTACCGCGAGGCTGAAGCAAAGAGAGAAGAGGGCCGGGAGAGTCTCGCCCGCCTTCCATCGCCCTTCCTGCTCGACCGCAGAAGAGGACGAGCACACGGGAAGTGTCTTGCTCTCTCTCTCTCTGGTGCGACGACGACAACGGCTTTAGAACGTGACAGCATCAAAGCAGTGACCCGGCGTTCGTTCGACTCGGTCTTCGGTCGTCCGTTCAACGGGCATTCGACAGCGAACTCTATCGGTCTTTTGATTGTTTTGGTCTGTGTTATTGTGTGTGCGTACGTATGTCTGTCTATCGGGATGGATGATGTGGCCGTCTGTCTTGTCCGTCTCTCTCCATTCCGTCGGCCTCTGTGCTCCCGCCCGGCGGCCGTTGGGAAACTTGTTCTTCTCCATCCTTCTCTCCCACCTTCTCTTCCGTGCACCTCCGGACTCCGTGCCACAATTTGTTTCTCTCCGTGCCCATCTTCCCGCGTACCCTCCGTGCCGCTCGCCATCGTTGTCCGTTCGTCAAGCCCTCGCCTCGCTTTCTCTCTCTCTCTCTTTCTCACTCTCACCGTTTCTTGTGTGAATTTCGCACCCCCCCGGCCGTCGAGAAAAGAAAGTCTGTTTTGTCTACGCCCTGCCCCCGGTAAGATGTCGATATCACTTGTCATCACACGCCCTCGTCCCAGCCTTCCGTGCTTCCTGTCCTTTCTCGCTCGGCCCTCCGACGGTAAGAAAACCTCGCAAAACGTTGGACCTACGGCAAAAAAGCCGCGAGACCGAAGGCCAAAGATAGATAGACTTGCCGTCGCTGGATACTTCGCTGGCTGCAATATGGCAAAAAAAAACACATAAACGATGCTACGGAGAATTTTCTACACACCACCCCTTCCCAGGAACCTAGATCCCTCCACCTGGCCCTTACGCTCTTCCAGCGTTTCCGAAGGAGATATCCACATCCCGTTCGAACGTCCTGACGACCGAACTTCAGGCCTTGCCAAGACCGAGGCTTACATGTGCTAACCTATCGTCAACCTTTCCTCCACCGCGGAACTAGAAGAATGAAGCTGCGGGACTTCATCACGTAAAAAGCCAGAAAAAGGGGCACGAGCGTAATGCAGGAATAGCACGGAGGCGTGATTGTCGACGGACAGATGAAGCTACACTAGTCATGGGAAAACTTGGACAGTCACGATGTTTGAGTCGGGGAGAGAGAATTCCAGATACTGGGGCAGGATGGAGCGATCCATCTTCGGCCCCCCGGATTTCGTAGGACTCTATGTTCCGGTAGCTCCTTTCGGTGACCGGAGATCGTGAGACGCACCAAGTGGTTCCCGCCGTCTGGACGGGCTGTATTTGGCATCTGGTTCTAACTAAGCAACCCCTTTTCGGGAAAAGAGCGCCACGAAAAGGGCCACGAACGACGAACGAAAGGGGAACGCTCAGACGGTGGAGATTGTGAAGCTCCGTCCGAGGCGGCGTTTCTTCGCAGGCAGGGCTAGCTCGCAGGAGGTGCGAAAACGTGGGAAAACGTGGTTTTCAGCCGGGCTTAGCTTAGCCTACGGAAATGGAGACACGGAAGGATACACCAGCACCAACGAGAACTAGCCTGGTGATCATGTGGGCTTTGCTTAGTCTTTTAGCCTCTTTTTTTGGTATATCACGAAAAAAGGTGCGGGAAAAGGGGCGAGCGAGCGAGGCTGATCGTTGTTGTTGTTGTTGTGTTGTTGGCGGCGAGCAAATCATTCGCAACTAATCAAGCTTCCACAACGGACGCGGCTGACGAGAGACGCACGCCGATGGTCCGATGTTCCGTGGCCGCCAAGTTGCCTGCTTCGTTTTCGCGATGCCGGGAGACCGATAGCAACGACGACGACGGGAAAGGGGGGGCCAAGAATGCTGCTCACCAACACACGAGTCGTTGGGCAGAGTAAGCAAAGCCCTCATCCGAAGCTATCTGCAAACAGCCAGCTGGATTTGACTCCGCAAGGCCGCAAGGCGCAGCTTTCTGCCTCTCAAATCGAAATTTGCGATCCTGCCCCATCACATCCGACATGTCTTTTGCGCCCTCCAAACATCCGATGTGTGAGCGTCGTCTTCGGCCCCGGAAGCCGGGCAAGCCAACCCTTTCCACGCGCGCAGCACACCACCACGGCGACGTAACGTAAACCAGATGGAAGAGGTTGTACGGTTCCATGGATGATCCCAATGTCCCCTCTTTCCTGACCACTTCACGAACCTGACGGCGATGAAGGGTTGAGAGAGGTGGGCAGAAAAAAACAAACAAACAACGACACACGACGACGAAAGAAGGGCCAGGCCTGTTTCACCAACGCCCATCGTCTGTGCTTGTTCCTTTTCTCTCCAAGGTACAACACACCTCCATCTCCAAAATGGCTAGCATCGGGTTCTGTGTGTGGTGTGTCTTGGGAAGAGGGGAGTACGTAACTCCAAGGCTCGGGATCATGGTTGCTTTTCTCCTCCATTTTTAAACTCTGTTGTTTTTCTCGTTCCTCTCCCGATATTGGTTCTCTTCTGTGTGTATCCCTCCTTGCTTATTCCATTTAGCGTCGATTAGGCAGGGGTTTTCGATATGCCTTTTGGGACGACAAGACATTAGAGGAGGAGGGGGGCCCGGTCCGGCTTTTCGAAGAATGGGTTGGTTCGCAGAGAGAAAAGCAGGCTGTCACTAGGCTCTGCACTAGGAGCCCTTTTTTGGAGTCGCTGTGGCCGAATAGGGAGCGCGCCGTCTGGATAACGTGAGGGACACTAGAGCTCGCGTTAGCTTGGCCAGGCTAATGCGACTGCACAGATTCGTCCGTTGGGCGCAGGACCGCTCGGCCGCCGTTCGTTTGTGTAGTCGCAGTCTAGCCCTCAAGGCAGCAGCGCTGGTGCCGATCTCCGGCGATTGGGATGGTTTTCACCGAGTCTTGATGGTGGGAAAGCTTGCAGGCAGAGGAGAGGGGATAAGGCAAGGAGAGAAAAAAGAGAGCTCCGTCAAGTTCCCCGGACAAATCGTCAGCCTCCTCCAAGGGCTGTTGGTAGCAAGGAGCCAACCGGGATCGATAGACACTGCCTTTGCTTTCCCACCATTGCTGCAAGATGGCACATAGCTTTGTCCAATCTGCAGTCGATCACACCAGGGAACGAGTTCCGCGGTAGGCTGCTAGGTGGGCTCGTTGCAAGGCAAGGGGACCGCATTGCGTCTTCGGGTGCCGTCACTTGAACGGCGGTGACGTTGAAAATGTCATGTGTGTAGTCCAATTCGGCCCCCTCGCCTCCCCCCCATCTGCAACGCTCGAGGACCCTGAACCCCCACAACGCAAGCTTTTGCGGCGGGAAACCTGATGTTGGGCAGTTGCTGCTGCTTGCTGCTTTGTGCCGCTTTTTGCTGCCCCGGGCGGGACTCAACAACAAGACATTGAAGACAGTAGTGTCCTCTCCTCGCTCTACCCACATATGATCCCGTGATCCGACACGCAACGGCCGTGCGAGGCAGAGCCAGCCAGGTCGCGGGCGAGGCGCAGTTGTGTGTCTTTTTCGGCACAGAACCTGCCAGGCACGCTCGTTCTCTCCGCCCTGCTGGGGTGTGTGATATGGTTTTTCTCTGGTGAGAGAGTTGACGGACGGACAGCGGCAACGGTTTGGGAAACCACAGGCAGCAAGCAGCACGCACGCGTTCGACCTCATGTTCGTCTTGTCATTTCTGCCCTTCCCCCCCCCTTCGCCGCGGCGTACCCCTTCCTCACCCCCTCGTGCTTCTGGTTCTCGCGCGAAACCGGATGGCTCGGAGAGCGGGCGCTGAGCCTTTCTGTGTCGATAGGGGACACCCCTCCTCCCTCTGTGTTGAAGACTGGCCGACACCATTCGTTAATGTCCTTTTGGATTTATTTTTTCCTTCACGTGTCTTCGTCCCATCGCGCGTGGCTAAATGAGCACTCGCTCGCTCGCCGGCCGGATAGGCTGATGGGAGAGAGCCACGCGCCACTGAAAGACAGGAAAACAGGCCACTGGCCACTGACGAGTCTTCAACTGAGGTACGAAGACCACAAGACAGGACAGAACAGAAGGAGAGACAGAGCGGGAAGGCAAGGCAAGGCCTAGCTTGCGTGCCCAGGACGTCTGTTCGCCGGGACGACTGTGCGTCGCAGGGAGGCGAGGCGTGGAAGACACCTTCCCCCCCCCCCCCTCTTCTTTTTACTGTCCGTGGGGAACTGCATGTCTCAGCTCGGGAGTCCTTCATAGGAAAACCCAGAGGGCTGTTTGCTGGGGGTTGCTGTAGACAATGCAATTAGTCGGGAACACCTCAACGGCTTGGCTTCTTTACGAAAAGTAAGAGAGAAAAAACAAGCAGAGGGAAGTGTACTAAGTATGGCGGTGAAGAAGTGGTTTGAAGAAACGTACCAATCGTTGGGGAGAAAGGTACGGGGAAGGACCGTCTGACGAGAATTCTGTTGCAGATCACATCCATGTTTTTTTTTTTTTTTTTTTTTTTTTTTTCCCCCTTCCTGGTTACATGCCTTCGTTAACTTGCCCTTACCCTTCTTTTTTCGGCGCGCAAAGAAATCGGCCAAAATTAGGCTCCGCGCGGTGAAGAAGTAAGTCGTCGTCGCCGCAGTTTGCATTTCATGCCGCAAGCGCATCCATGCGACCTGATGAGACTAGCTCCAGCCAAAAATCCCCGAACCATCGCTGGTCAGAAAAGACATTGGACATTCATGCGCCGCGGCGGAAAGTCTCGGCTGATTTGCCTTCTTGCCGTGCAATCACCAGCAAATAACAAAAAACCTTGGAGATTTCAGATAGCGTTTTCTCTTGGACTTGTCAGCGAACGAACGAACGAACGAACGAACGAACGAACCAAAGCCAAATTGACGATGAGAACGGGGGGGGAGGGGGTGCATGTTCGGGTGGTTCACAAGCCGTCGCAAGAAACACAAGGACGCGGCGAATTGAAGATGACAATCTCCACCCAAGCAGCCAGCCTCGCAGTTCGTTGACTTTGGCTTCTTCATTGGCGCCTGAAACCGGCGCGAAGGAAAGACACTTGCTTCCTAGAGCCCGGTGAAGCAGCTGTCAGTTTTGCATAACATAGGCAATGGTTCGCTTCGCGGGATTAGTGTTTGCTCACCGTCGCGTTTAGCTCGGCCGACCAAAAATGAAGTCTAGGTCGAAACGGAGGCAAGGAGGTAAGCAACCCCCTCTCTTCCCCTCCCCCCTTGAATTGGGTGGTGTTGACGATGGTGAACTGAACTGCCGTTGGCTGCTTACTGTTCGTGACGGACACCAGCAGGCACACTAGACTTCCTCCTGGCTTTACTACGGCGCTGTTGGGCTGCCATTTCTCTTCCCTCCTCTTCCGAGTCAGTTGGCAGTCGTCGTCGCTGCATGGCATTGACGGGACGGGGGCCACACCCCTCACCTGCCGGGGTCTTCTGAGCCCGTCGTGAGATTTGCATCATCGTCAGGGGAGAGGGACCTGAGGTTGTAGGTATTCCGTAACCACCTACGCAGGGCGCGCTTCTGGCGATAATCCAGCATCCAGCGGGCTGAACCTGGCTTGGTGGTTTTCTGTTTTGAGCCTCGTGCATATGCTAGGTAGTTGAAAGCGTGTTTCGTTGACACACCCCTGTTCAGGCGCGGCACCTCAGGAGCCTTTTCCAGGTTGCAGATATCAGAGAGAAGCTCTTCAACGAACGATCCCACCCCGGACCAGTTGGGCCCCAGGTTTATCGGCGGAGCCAAAATAGAAACCTGACCTCCTCTCGCCTGACCAACGGGAAAGGAACAGGCCGTGGGATTCTTTCGTCGGCAAATGAGACGCCTCGGCACGCCGCTATCGCCGTCGTTTCTCAGCAAAAGAAATAAGAGCGAGAATTGAATAGTCCCGTGATGCTTGTCGTTGAAGTAGATTGTGGGACGTGTCTGCTCGCTCCGGAGTTTCGACCAAAAAGGCCCCCGTTTTCGCCAGCAAGAGCCGTCCCGCCCCTCCTCCCGGGGTAGTTGGCAGAGTTGTCTGTCGTTCACCGCGCGCGCTGCAGAGACCTCGTAGTCTAATCCCGCGGTGGATGCGTGGGCCGCCCATCAATGTCTCAGACTTAGGCTGAGAGAGTGGCTCCCCTGTGTCCGCAGCTGATGCTGACTAGACTTGTTGGAGTAGGTACTGTAGATTGGAGGTATCAAAGTATTGACCGCCATACCCTGCCTGACCTCTAGGTTCTGCCTCACCACCCTCTCGCAGAGAAGGGTGGTGGGGGAGGAGAGACAAGTTGCAGATAGGGAGGGTGGGATGGGGCAGGTGGGAGGCTTGCCCTGGCCACCATCTTGACGTTGCTTTGGGTGGTGAAGGAGGGCACACCCCACAACATCCCACGTGTCCGGAAGGCTTCCCGGTGCCATGGGCGTCGTGTCTAGCGTGCTAGGCATGTCGAATGGCATGATATGCTGCTTCGGTTGGCCGACATGTCGCGCTAGAGCATGCCGTGATGCTACTCTGCTCCGCGGCGGACGGCGCGGGCGTACGAGTGAACTCTGAGTGCCGAATGGCATCAGGAAAACCTCTGTCCAAGGCCTGTTTGATTTCCTCCATCGTCGTCTTGCATCGGCGCTGGCCACCCGATGGAGGGGAGGGGGAGAGATTGAGGGAGAGGAGGGGTGGGCAATGCTCCGAGCTTGAAGCTACTAGCGGTCCGCTGGTCGGTTTCCCGGCGATTATGACGAGGGCTTGACGCGTAGCAGATTGCGACTTTACGTTGTCGTTTGTTGGAGAATTAGAGGAGGGGCCGCTGAGAGGCTGCTCGCCCGGCTGGAGAGTTCTTCAAGGTGTCTGCAGAGTGTCTGTCTGGTCTCTGCGGACTGCCGTCCGACACTCGAGACGCTGAGTGATCCGGAACGGCGTTGGGGATCGCTCACAGGCAATCTCCCTGTAGACGTCCAATAGAGCCCCGGAGTGCTGACTCAGGGGATCCTCGTTCTCTTTAGTGACTAAAGTAACATGGAAGCGCCAGCCTTCGTCTTCCGGCCGGCACAGGTCCAGGCGTCCCTTTGAGTTCCCGAGCGCTGAAGACAGGCGATCCCTTCTCTGCACCATCCTGTACCTGCAGCTGTGATTTGCGCTGCTGTCCAGTGTCTCCGTCATGTCCAGCTGAGAGGCAGTCGTAAAGGACACCATTCCATTGGATCCGCCAAACTCTGCATAATGACTTCACATGTCAGTTGCCCATCGACTCATCCCATCCACATCGCCCTTGTCGTCGTCTACTGCCTCTGACGGTGAAGAGTCCGGAGATTTGAGTGAGCGAGGGGGGTCCCCTATGGCCCTATGCCCTCCTTGGAGAATGATGAGCACCTAAGCCCTCCAGGGACACAGCAGCAGCAACATCGGTAGGCCAGCAGGAGCTCCATGTCATGTCCCTTACACCGTACTGGCCGCACAGAGGATCGACGTGCTAGAGGCAGATCTCTTAGTGGCATCTATCGCTGTAAAGCCCGCTCCATACAGGGGCCATTTGCCCGCCGGAAGGCCTGCTGGACGATGGATCCTCATCACCTCATCCGCTCTACACTAACAAGACAAGGTGAACGTTGCACGCAGATACCCGCTCTGCGAACGATGGGACACAGAGACAGAAAGAGGGTCAATAAGACGATGCCGTCGGAACGTGCTCCAAGGTCGATGCTGACGGGATGTGCGGCAGATGAAGCTCCCCTCAGCCACCAGCCTAGCCAGGCTATTTCGACCTTGGCCCGACGCTATCGCTGGCCAGGCCGCCCTCATGGTCTCTTGTACGGGTACATGGCTTTTGGAAGGGAGCTTGTACCTGAACTAAAGATACTAACTAACAAAGCCTGCGATTAATGTTGCAATATTATGGCCTTGACTCGCTGTAAGCCGGTCCAGGAATTGAGATCCTCGCAGAGTAAGGTATCAATCCGACGGTCCCGCGTCGTCGCCTCGCCTCGCCTCGCCAGCCCGGAAAACCTGAGCCAACATCATCATCGTTGCCAAGACCAGGAGGAAGCCGGTCTCCGTACCCAAGATTTACCGGACTCACACCCAACTCATCGTCGTCGTCCTTGGAACCCCGAACAACGAAAGCTTGCTTGCAACTGGATGGTGTTTCTCGGCCGAGTATTGGACGGCCTTGGATCGAGGAGTCGCAAGTCTTACGTACTACTTTGCGGACGACTTAAACCCAACCAGGACGGACCCAGATCCTCTTCCTTCTCCGCGGGGCCGTCGACGTGTCGACAGCATAAGCTCATCCAGGCTAGTCCTGCCAGGGGAGCCCATGAGAGATGAGGGCAACAACGCTGAACTCTGTCCGCAACCTCTGCTAAGCAACATGCCTGGTTCCAATGGCATAACCGCGTCAAGTGACCGGTGTTGCGCCCTGCGTCATCTCCAACGTCGCTCATCACCATCAAATCTCAATAATCCACAGAAAATCCCACCCACTAGTCTGAGTAAGGGGTGGCGACCACGCCGGCCGGCTTGCTGGCTGGCTTGCTAACCTGGCTTTTCCCACTGTGAATGTTGTTTTCCTAGACGCTGAGTCGAGTCTCCTCCTCGCAAGCCATGACCGAAGGAGCACCACTAAGACAGGAAACCATGACAAAGTTATTGTGGCAGCCACCGTCGACGACCACACAACAGCCATGCTAGGCCGTTTCGGACGGGCGTTGTCTCAGGTCGAACACCTCCAAAAACGACATCACACACAATCTTTGCTGTGGCGGCTTGCTTTCCGGTGCCAGATCTTGGTTCATCAGCCCCAGTTCTGGTTTCTTCCCCATCCCATACAGACTAAACAGCCTCCATCCAACGCAGTAGCTGCTGTTGAGGTTCATGTGCTGCGACGGCTTGGCATCACATCCCCCCTCCTCTAAACCGTGTCAGGGAACCTCCCTAATCCCATTGGCTGTGTTCGTGGCAGTGTATCCGTATCCGAAGCTTGTCGGTGGGTTTGCATGGCAAACGTTCGTTTGACGGCTTCTGTCATCAAGTTTAAGCCGATGATTTGCTTTTGGGGAGGGATGCGGGAACGACGAATGGGCTGGACCAGCCAGCTGGCCCTTCCTACCAACTAATGCAACAACTCGGGTCTGAGATGCACCGTGAGACAGCTTCATCTCAAGTCGGAGGATGGGGGCGGGGGGTGGTTTCTTTCCAGGTCCGCTAGGTTTCCGATCTCCCGAATCCACCGAAGACTGGACCAACTCGTGGTCAACGACCCGTACGGGCGGGAAAAAGATGGATTTGCTGGAGTAACCCGCGGACGCAAGCAGGCAAGCAAGCTGCGAGGGCACAGATGGGTCAGTGGGCAAGCATGTGTCCTGTACAACATCAAACACCGGATAACAACGCTGCTTGCTTGTCTGCCTTGCTTTGCTGTGCTTGCGCGGTGGGGTCTCCGGCTGGCTTCGGCCGGGCGGACGGGCGGATCGAGCCAAGACCGACTTCACGCCGTGGTTGCCGAGCCGGAGCGTGCCGATCGTCATCAGTGAAGATGCCGGTCTCCACTGTCAACGCGGCCGAGATCGGTTGACGTCGCTCGATGGAGTCGGGTGATCTCGTGGATGCGCACGCTGTTGCTAGAATTGTGGGAGGCTGGGGCGAGGGGGGTGTTCGAGAGAGAGTGTGGTCACGCGGTGATGCATGCTCTGGAAGCGCCGCCCCAGGTACGGCGGTTCTTGGAGATGATCTCCAACGATCTCCCGGGGCTCTTCGTGGGGGGGGTGCGCATGCTAGCATGCTACGATGATCGCACGAGCGCGGGCAAAGCAACGATTGCGAGTCATCGACCCGAGATTCTCGGGTGACGAGTTCTGAACTATCATGTGCCAAGGGCTCTTGTTGTTCTCGGTTCTCGTGAAGCGGTTGTGACTATCTCTCAGGCCATCCCGATTATTGATGCTTGCTGCGGAAGACTCGCTGCTGATCCCGTCTTCCCCCCTGCACTTACATCCTGGCGAAATTGAACGGTTGTGGTTGTGCGCGTCGCGATGTCGCGTTCAAAGTTTTTTTCTTTGTCGCATTGAACCCAAGTCTTCATGAGATGTGATAACTGAATTTTCGTAATCCGGCATGCGAGCAGCGGCGACTTGTCTTCAAGCACTCACTCCCTCCCTGCCCGCCGAGTCGGTGAAACTCCCTAGTGATAACATGACTTAAACCAGAGTCTTGCTTCGGTACCATACGAATTCCGCCGAATGCGGTCTCACCAAAAGCAAGATCCCCAGAATGTCTCTGGAGTATGACGCAGATCCAGGGCAGCGCTCTAGCCGCCGTATCGTCGGGTCATCTCATCGTCGTGAATCGAGAATCGTCGCAAGGGCGGTGAGACGGGCATCGAACGATTCATCGCTCCTTGCAGGGAGAAGCAAATCTCAGCTGCGCTGGCACTGCCATGGTGAACGGCAGGGCTGCGGAGCGTCTGAGGCAGATCTTGGTGCAGGATCTTGCAGGGCCACGGCCATTAGCCACTTTTCCAAGGGATGGTGATGCAGGACTGCCTGCCTCGGTGCCTCCTTTTTCTCTAACTTCGTCATATATCGTGACTTTGTTGTGGGTAGTGTTTTACCTCAGGTGGCAAGATCGCTTAAGCTGAAAATTGCCAGCTGCTCGTGACCATGTGCGATTTCCAGGGTTCGCAAGGGGGAAGAAATGTGAGATTGTTGTCTCTCCTATTTTTCTGGTGGTTGACGATGTGGGCTTCCAATGCCTGGGAGCCAGTGGGAGGGGGAGGGAGGTCGAATGAAGCTGTTCGGAGAATATGATAACTGACGAAAACCTTTTTTCATCAGATTGGCCCCCTCGCTTCCGGGAACCCTTGACGACCTGACCTGAGAACCTGAGTAAAGAAAGGAAAAAGCAATTATGCTCCTCTTCAGATCCACCGATGGGATCGTCAACGTGCTATGCGGGCGGGGGTGGATGCCAGCATGCGGTACGGTTCCTTTGGGTTGGGAATTCTGCCAGATCATCGTCCCAGAGACCCCAGATTGACGATCGGGGCCAATCTCACGGCTGTTGCGTAAAGCAACTCTGAGAGACGGGCATCGGACGGGTTCCAGCCGCGCAACGTGAGTCGAGATGCGATTTGTGGGTTTCCTGACTGAGAAAAAACAACAACGCTTCTTCTGTCAAGATGATAGAAATTCTGTGATGACCATGTTTGCTTGTCATGAACCCTTGTCGATGGGGCTAGTCGATCAACCGCACCTCCTCAGACAGGACGGCCGTGCCGCTCATAGGCAGGTTTGACGGGTTGCGCAATGCAAGGGAGGTGTGATCCCGCCGAACGACGAGACGCCGGCCCCGGTCCAGGTTCACGCCCCCGACGTTATCACCAACGCCGTAGGTTGGATCACCACGGGGAACGGCTCCCGGACAGGTCCGGACAGGGTGGTCTCACATACACCACTGGCGAAAACCCGTTGCCAACGGGCTGGAGCCAGGCGGGATCGTATCATTGGGGAATCTGACAGGCCGGGGGCCGTTGTTCGTTTGCGGTCCTGGTGGTTGGTGTTGAGAGAAAAAGCAAGCATGCCCGTATGTAGCTTTCTCAATCGACACTGTGTCGTGATAAAAGGCCGGTCCAGGTGGTGTTTGCTTGCAACATGTTTGCTTTTTCCTGTAAGCCTGCGCGGGGCGAGACTTTTTAAAGCCGCTTGATATTAGTTGATTTGTCTTGCTCATGTCTCTTCTCGCCTGCTGACCTGTCACTTGTCTCTTGCCTACACGAGAAAGTGAGAAGAGACGATATGGACGAGGAAAAAAGCAAGGCAACCAGCTGCGATGTCTCTCGTCTGGCGAGGAAGTAACCGTTTGTACCGATACATCCGTTCCAACGGTGGTCCCAAACTCGCTGATGGGCTTGTTTTTGTCGCCCAATCCTGATCGGGGTCATTCGGCGAGGGTTTCCGTCATCCTCAGGATGAAACAGGCTCAGCTTGGGTAATGCACAAGATCTCTGGCGACGAAGAGAAGAAAAGATATAGGTTACATGGTGGTTCGGGGAAGATGTTGACGGCAGAAAGACAGATGCACGACGACGAGAAGGTGTGTGTCTGTGAGGCGTTCTCCTCAGTTTCGGTGTCGTCTTCGCTTGCCTTGGCTGCAGACGCCGGCAGTTAGCTGATGTCACGTGGTGAATATCCCCCTCCTTCCTTGAAACGGCGGACGATGATATAGCGATGGATTATAAGGCATTCAGATGTGATTGATCATGAATTGGCGATTTGGAATCGGTGGTGAGGGCATTCAGGGGCAAGAGAAATCTTGGTTCGAAACTTTTGTCGCCGCTGATGCTCTCGATGGCGATGTTCCAGCCCTCAATCGAACCGTAAGGCAATGGAAGCTTATCTCAACTCGAAACTTAGTGGCTGTATTATCATTATATCGTGTTACTGAGTATGCAATGTAATCATTGTTGTATTCCGACGATGGTTTCGCCATCGCAGGAGGTGAACGACGACCCTGTGAGCGTGTTTGCAATGCTACGCAGACTTTCCTGCTTGAATCAAATGAGAGTTGTGCATCATCCGTGAAAGTAGCAGCGGTTCAGTTTTGTTGTACAATTGAGGCTGGTGAACACAGAGACGTTGAGGCTAAGGACGTATTTGATGATATGGTCTCCATATCAAAGCCACCACCAAACATCCGAATAGCAAGAAGAGAGGGTAAATAAAGAGAAACAAAGGGAAATATACATTTAGCAGCTCTTTAAATCAGAGTGTCAGTCAGGTATCACTTCTAAAAGCCCATATGACGTTCGTGTAGACACAACTCGCAGCTATCGTGAGCTTCATCTCAGTATAAGTGAGCTCCACAGAGGGGCAAAAACATCACCAAAAAAAAACATACAACACCGGGCGTTCGCCGGTCGTCACCGACCCGACTACTACTCCAGCCCTCATCAGCTTAACTATGGGAGAGCGGACGGGATCCCGTGTTCTCCGATGGGTATGGTCGTATGTGGTGGTTTGTGAAGCCAGAGATGTATATGAAGGGGGGCTCTCAACTGTGTCCGCCAATCGTTCAGAGAGTAGTTTGCGGAGAACAGTACGCTTAAGATCAACAACAAAAGGTGATTTGCGGTCTTATCATTAAAGGAATGTCATTACTAGATTTTCGGCAACTCCATCGATGGAAAACGTTGATATCAACATCTGCGCCTCCTATCACCACTCTCATGTAACCATCCACAGCATCTGCCCATCAACTCATGTGCGCTCCCCATCGTCAACGCCCACAAAAAGCCATGTCTGTATGTATATACCGCCCTTGGGCAACGCCAAACAAAGGAACTTTCCTTGGCCGGCCAGCCAGCCGATCCGGACTGAACCAAGAGTGCACCGCCAACCCATATTCATATTCCAACAACGCAAGTAAAGACAATTCGTATCCTCCTTTTCTATCATACAAACAGAACAAATGAAACCGCTCAATATTTTCCGCCCATTCTTTCGAGGTCGGCTTCTTCTAACACAGGACTATTCACCCTCGCCGCTCCTCCTCTTTGGAACGAGCTCGTGCCAATACTCGTAACACCGCCGCCGAAACTCCAACTCCCCCAGCTGTCCCGGTCTCTGGACTCTCTCGCACATCGTTCTGTCAGGTCACAAAAGTCCTTCGAATCCTTCCCCAAGACGACGCCTCTGGCGGGGTTCCGTGGCGGTATGAACCCGGCTGCGAGGGCCAGACTTACGTTCTGCCCGGCGTCTATTGACTGTTGTCTGAATAGCGCAGCTGGACTGACGGGACTGACGGGACTGACGGGACTGACGGGACTGACTGGGCTTACGGGCGGCGGTGGCGGCGGAAGCGCTCGAGTAGGAGGCGGACCGGGACATACAAGGTCTGGTATGCGCAGAGGAGTGTCATGCGGACGGGGAGGTCGTGATGGTGACGGGTAAGGGAACGCGCTGGAGATGTTGGAGACGGTAGTTGTCGTGCGGTTGCTGGCTGCGCTGCCTATGCTCACCGTCTTGATAGACTTTCCATGGAAGCTGCTCGATAGCGGAGAAACGGGAGGTTTCGATGAACGGTATCCTTTCTGTGCGAGCCTGGCGCTCACTGGATCGGCAAAAGGAGACTGCGGAAAGCCGCCTGGGCCATGATAACTGACTGGAGTTCCTGGGAAAGAGCCTCCCGCCTCTGACGTTGTTGTGCTGATCAATGAAGGGAGCAGATTCCGTTCTTTCAGTCGGGGTGGTGGTGTGAGTGTGGTATGATGTGTACCGTCGTGCATGGAGTCTTCTGGAGATATTAGGGGCGTGGGTGAGCTGGCTTGAGGAAGTGAGGGGTGCTTGATTTCGCTCTTGATGCTCTGAGTGTAGCCACGACGGGAGCGGCGTCGCCAGATGCATATCGCAATTGCTATGATCGCAATCAAGACGATGCCACAAGATATCCCAATAGCTATCTTTAAGCCTAGGGAAAGACTGCCGCTAGGTCGTCTCCCATACGATTGATTTGAAGTTGATGCGCCAGATGTTAGTGCTGAGTGACTGGAAGATGTTGATACCATGGCCGTTGCCGACGTTGAGGAGGGCTTCGCAACTATGGCACTTGTGGCCCAAAACCCCTCCTCTGAGGTGGATGGTCTTGAATCGCTCTGGAAGAAAGGCTTTGAACACTCTGCGTAGTTGATGACGGCCGAGCAGTCGTATTCTAAAGGAGGCGGCCCCGGATCTTGAACTGTTCGAATGCCGTTGCTATGGGCCAAGGTCAACAACACAACTGACGGTGATGGGGCGGAGCAACTCACTTATGGCAGGTATTGACGATGTAATTAACACCAGCTAACAAGCTGTCAGACGATAGCCCGATGTCATTGACAGAAAGCTCTACTCACGATCCTGCCCCATGGACGGGAACACCCCGCAAATCGACGAGTTGCAGCAATAAAGATCCCACAGCTGCTTCGTGTTCTCAGTCTTTGAGAGAATCCCGCAGGCCTCGGTCCATTTTGAATCTCTGAAGCCCGGTACCAGTTTCTCAAGGAACTTTCGACCGCAGTTGTCGATGCATTGAGGCGGATCTGGAACATTGGACGCTATTTTCCCCCATTCCCTTGCCCAGACTGCAGGATAGCAGCCACTTCCCTCCGAAGCCGTCATCGCTGGGCGAGCCGGCCTACGCCGCCGGCGGCTGTGAAGCAAGACACTTCAGGTTAGGCGTATCCCTCAGGTGAGTGCGACGATGTAGATATTGTAAGCTGAGTCGGTGTACACGCAGCTTTCATAAAGTCAGCGACTGGATCGTGGAGAAAGAGTCGGTGTGAGCTGAGAGGGGGTTGGTGGAGGCTTTTTCACTTTTGACGGGCACTATTGATAGCATTCGGGGGCAAAACTTGATGAGCAGTGGGGAGTCCTTGCAAACGCCGCCCCCGTTGCTATATACTGATGCCAAACGCGAGCCGGCCGTCCCTCCCACGGAAGACTTGGCTGCCTGAAAAGGTGGACAATGGGATGGTGGCCATCCAAGCATGAACGGGGTGGCTACACTGCTGTGTCTGCCCGCGGGTCGCAATGGCCTCGTATGGCGCGCCAGTCACACAGCTCTCAGAAGGTTGGGAACAAGAGAACTGCACGCACCCGACTGGCCGTGAGGATATGCACATAAGGGATGAGTTCCGCGCGGGCTTGCATCTTGACGTAGGGAAAGGGGACTACGGAAGTGAGATTCCCACCGCAACAAGCAGATATGTAGATGCCCGTTGGCTTGCAGGAAAACCCAAGGATGCCTGCTTTTCCTGGAATTCGAGTCCTGAAACCTACCAAGCTGAGGATTTCGCACGGTCTGGTTCTCCACTCGAAGAAAGGTAGGTTCGGGAAACCGGAACACCTCCTCCTCAGCTTTCACCAGCTCGTATCGTGAAGAACCCATATCCAAGATTTTGGACATTTTGTTCAGATACACCCGAGGAGCCTTGCTCATCTCATTTCAAGATTGATCTTGCAAGAGCCTGTAGAATTTCTGGATGGGCCTGCGCTCGCAAGGCTCCTGTGTCACGAACGGCCTTACTTCGCACGAACTCAACAGGAGGCACGGCGGGAGAAACAGAGTCGAATTCCAACCAGTCGGAAGCTCACTCAACAGACCTTTCTTTGCCCGACGACATTTGGTCAAAACCTTTTAGGAATCTTGGCCCGTCAACGTTGCTCACTAAGCTTATACGGGATTGCCTCCCCGCGTGGACGAATGATTTTGAGGTGCCACGAACGGGTCGGGATCTTGGAGGGGATGAAGAAACACAGACCACGGTATCACAGTGCTGGATCCAATGATTTTCGGCCTTACGCGAACGGCCACAGACACTGTAAGACTCGTGCGAGAGCATTTCTAGGTTGGAGTTAGCGTGGTAGCACCGGCGGCCAATTTGGGCCTGTTCCAGCTTTGCTGGCTCTAGATCGGCTTCGCATGGAATGTCTCTCGATTGAGTGCCCTCCCTCGTGGGAGGATTGCTGAGCGATTTTCGACCGGCGGTGTGATGTCCTGGGCCAGCCATGCGACCTGTGACGATGCTGGAGGGACAAGACCAGGATGAAAGCTGAAGCATGGCCAGATGCTCAGCAGTGATTGAAGGAACGAGTTTAGCTGATTTGAATGTTTCCAAAAGGGCAAATGCTTTGCGTTTTAGAAAGCTGGGCGTTCGGTGGAAATTCGTTGGTATCCAGGTCCAAACAGCCCAATATGCGCCTACCCGTGATCTGCTGGCTTTCGCTGCGCCGTTTGGCAAACCTGGAACCAGGAATTCCCGCAGCCTGACTTGAGCGGTCTGGAAACAGAAATGGACCGGGAAGCATCGGTAGGCTTTGCTATGAATTATTTTGTCTTGTCATTCGATATATCTTAATTCCCCCGAATCACCGAATGAGGGCAAAGACAAGGATGAAAAGTAAGCCCTTGCGAAAATCTTGGGTAGATCGACGGTCCGCCAACCGCTCCGATCCACGAGGACGATAATCGTAGGGCTGTACGACTCACGTGGGAAATGTTCCGCATAATAAAGCCTCGCAGCTTGGGATGTGACGTTACTGAGCCCTGAGGTGTGATTCTCATAGGTGTGGCGTACGGTGGTTGGAGATCGACGGCCGGCGGCTGCAGCTGGAGAGCCGCTGGTTCGTATGCACGGAGAATATTGGCTCGCTTCTCTTGGTATTGGAGAAAGAGGCGCAGTTGAATCTTGAACAAAAACGTGGTGAGTGGCTGTAAGGCTCTCAGCTTCAAGAAGTAGTAGGTTTTTTCAGATTCGTATCGAATGTGTGGACCCCTCACATATGAGCCTTGGATGCTTCGATATCGGCGCTTATGCAGGGGAAGAATGAGGTTGAAATAACCCCAAGGCGTTGTCGTCACTGGGGATTGTTTTGTCTGAACGCTGTCACGAGATGGTTTGTAATAGACGTTCAAATCTTGCAGGTTTCTGTTTAACACAAGCTGCCCACGGCCTGTGCCGCAGGCTCAGAGATCCGAGCTGCGGGGTATTCAATACTGAATAGTCAAAAATCTAGAAATTGCTTATATGCTCTTTACGAAAAAAAGGTCTCAACTAATCTTGACTTGGAAGCTGGTATTGGTTTTCAGAAGGGTTTTGCACTTCAAGGTTGGTGTTTTTGTTTCCAACTTCCATAGCTAACGAGGCCCTTTCAATCAGCTTCTCAGTTGCTCATAGAAACTGCGAAGATACTACTGAATATTTGATTAAAATCATGTGCGCAAACATCTCCACATCTTAAACGTCGTGAATCTCAGTGCATGGAAATCGGTCAGTTGTGTGGCATGAGTGACGAACATCTTCGTCAATCATCTGACTGATCTGACAGCTGAGCGGACAACCTCAGGAACCCCAAATTCGGCATATTCCTCTCCCAAGTCAATGACCGGGCGTAGAAAAAAGGTTGAATGACAGCGCCGGCTGTCAAAGTCAACTTTGTTCCTCACGACAGGCTCACAAATAGCATCTGAGTGCTGGTAGAGTAGAAAATTGCAACTGCGATGAGAGACAGCGGGTAATCGCAAACAAGATGTGGCAGACAGTTGTGCTACTTGATTTTTAGCCAGAATCCTCGATTGTTGTTGGTTGCTCTCGATAAACGATCTTTAAAGACTCGGCAATCCCCCGGTGCTCCAGGCTCCTTGCGCCGGGCAAAGACCCGCTGGCATCGGCACTCGGAGCCCACTACACCGACGCCACAGCAGGTCCCGCTCCGATCTACAGCGGTCCAATAGCACCGCTCCCGCAAACAGGAGCTCCAAGCCTCCTTCGAATTCGATCTCAACTTTCCCATCCACACTCAACACCTCGACCACGAACGCGCTTCACGATCGCCTTCCCTCGCATAAAACCTCCAGTCAAAATGTCTGTCACACTACACACAACACACGGCGACCTGAAGATTGAAATCTTTTGCGAAAGTGTGCCAAAAACAGCAGAGGTAAGCTCCCCCATCTCGCCGGCCGCCTTTCCAGGAAAAAGCAGGTCCCTAACAGAGAACCCTCCTCCGCCAGAACTTCCTCGCCCTCTGCGCCTCGCACTACTACGACTCCTCCCCCTTCCACCGACTCATCCCAAAGTTCATGGCCCAGACCGGCGGCCCCGCCGAGCCGACCCCCGAGAACCCCAAGGGCGGCCGCTCCATCTGGGGCGGCGCCTTCGAGGACGAGATCCGCCCGGCCCTGAAGCACTCCTCGCGCGGCATCGTCTCCATGGCCAACAAGGGCCCCAGCACCAACGGCTCTCAGTTCTTCATCCTCTTCGACAAGGCGCCGCATCTGGACGGGCTGAACACCGTGTTCGGCAGGCTCATTGGTGACGACAGCACGGTCACGCTCGCCAAGATTGAGGCCGTCGAGGTGGACAGGAAGAACCGACCCAAGGAGCCGGTGAAGATCGAGAGTGTCACCATCCACGCGAACCCGCTTGCTGGTTGACCACGACCTGGAATTGCTATGTGCTGAAGAGGGACGCTGCGTTTGAGGTAGCTTCGGACTGCTGATTTTACTGCGATGATACCCGTACGCTATTGCCCCCCTTGCCGGCTGAGCCGCCGCTGACGTTCTCAAGATTAAATTCTAGACTCTAAGAACATTTGCACGGCCTACCGTCATCAAAAAACAAATGCTCGTCCACCCTCAGTCCTAAATGAAAGCCTTCTTATCAGCAGCCCCCTCAAATTCCATCTCAACCACCTATTCAGCCCTCGGCTTTCTCCCGTACCCATCCAAGGTCCATATTCGTCGTTCCAGCCTCGACTAGCCAACAGCCTCATTCTCTCCTCGTGCCCGATCTGCACCCCGTGCAACGCGCTCCAAAACGGCCTCGCGACTTTGCGTCTCAGCAGCACCACGGCCGCAGGCGTCACCACCTCCTTTGGCGCCGCAACCCCTTCAAGCTAGCCGGCCGCCCTCGCCCACTCCACGGCCCCAAAGCTCGGAGATGGTACCACTCGCGGAACTGCCTGGGTACGGACACGGGGATCCACGTACGCAGGTCGTGTTCCGTCAGGGTCCTCCTGAAAAACTCCTCGCGCGAGCGGAAGAGCGGAGAAAAGAGTTGGCGGTGCGCGGTTCCGGGGAGGGCGGGCAGGCTGATTCTCAGGCAGTACATGCCCGCGGCGGCTTGGACAATTGGGCGAATTTTATGGGTAGCAGAGGCGATTTTCCGAAAGTCTTTGTTGGTGTAGATGAAGGGAACTTCGACGAGATCTGTGAGCGTCATAGTCCCCTGATTAGAGCATCTTTATCGCGGCGTCATTGCCGTACAAATGGCAATGAAATAGATCAAGTGAATACCCGAATACAAACTACCTTTCGTGAGAAAACGCTTTGAAGACTTATCTCCTGGGACCACCAAGAAGTGGATGGCATCCGAAACGGTCCAGTCAGTGAGGTGTAGATAAACAAGGCCACTAGCATCAACAACCAACAATCACACAAACAGCATCAGCTCATGGCATCGAGACGTGTTCATCAAGACTAGCATTCAAGCTCTTTGAAAAGGCGGTCTAGTCTAACATCCAGTGTGATTTGAAACCCGCTTGTCGCCCCCACGAAAGTTTCATATTGATATTGAGAAGAGGAGCCATTCCTCCACAACGCTGGCAAACGCTCCCGAGCGAACGCAATTCCATCGCATACCTCTTTGATGCAAAGAACCCATTCCATCCAGTCGGTCGTCTTCACTCCCCCAACCAAGAGAGAAGAAGAAAAAAAAAAGCACAATTTGGGATATCATGATCTCCAGAGCAATCGAACCACGCCTCCCTGAAAATCTGCAAAGAAGAGACCTCCCGCCGTTTTGTGTCATTAAAGCAAGCCGCTCCCGGTGTGTTGTTTGAAAGAAAGTCATAAATTGAAGCCAATGGGTAATCGTGGCCCCGGTAACCTGGCCTCTTCGCCGTTCAGCCGACGCGCCGCCTTTTAGTGCCACGATCAGGACTGCCAGTGTACGGGTCAAAGCCGTCGCGTGCGATTTCTTCCGTTCCACTGCTCTCACTAGGAGTGTTGGCTGCATTGACAGCGGCAACACCGCCGTTGGGCGTAGCAGCGTCCAGGGAAAAGTTGAAGTCGGTTCCATCTCCCTGGAAGACGCCCCCTTGGAAGGCATCATCACCTTGGAAAGCATCTTGGTTGAGGAACTGGTCAATGTCAAGGTCAGACCCAAAGTAGCCGTTCTGGTGATTGATGTTGCCGTTCTCGTCAATGCCAGGAATCCGACCGGAGGGGCTCAGGGGGCCCAGCATGCTTGAAAGGTGGTCCAGCTTGGCAGCTTGCTCTTCTTGCATCCGCTGAAGAGCGGCCAAGTCGGCTTGGTTGTATTGGATATGCTGCAGGGAAGGCGGAGGTTCGGCTGAACCCATGATGGGCGAGAGTGAAAGACCTGATGTGGCGGGCATGGAAGGGGCGTCGGTGGTAGCGCTGACAGATGGAGCCGGCGGTCTGGGAGAAGCGGAGACGGAGGGCCTTGTTGTTGGCGTGTTGCTGGTGGGCGTTGCGGAACGGCCAGCCATGATGTTGAGCATCTTGGTGCGCTGGTCATTGCTCATGGTGACAGGGGTGTTATTCACGACCTCGGGCAGGTCAATGTTGGACGATTGGTTTGCATGGTTTGCGTTGGTGTTGTTGATGATCTTCATCATGCTCTCGTGGGGGTTGGTCTCAAGCTCCTGAGCCAGGTAGTTGCTGGGGGAAGATACATGGTCTCCAGGTGACGTGTCGAAGAGCTCTGTTACTGTGCCCATCTCACGGTTGTTGTACGGCTGGGGCGTGGGCGCGCTAGATGCTGGGGATGGAGAAACTGTGTTGGCACGGCCGTTTGGAATTGGCGGCAGAAGCGCTTGTCTGCGCTTCGCGAGGTTCATGTTGTTATTCGCCGCAGACTGCGACTGGATGTAGTCTCCAAGGTCCACCACACTGCCCTGAGGCACAGAGCTGTTGTTGTTGGCATTGGGGATGATGCTCGCCAGCAAGTCGTTCACGCTTTGAGCGCCTGCCTGATCTTCGAGCGTCTTCCTAAAGACGTTGGCCAGGAAGTTGAGGATGGCGTTGATAGAATTTTGGTGACGATCGTGCTGGCTCTGGAAGACGACGGCCTGATTGTATAGTGCCGAGTTATCTTGCTGGATCCGCTGGATGGCCGACATAATCAACCTTTGCTGATCCCGCAGCTTGGCCAACTCTTCGCGAATGAGGGCCATCTCCTTCTTCTGGATGGGCATGTCCCCCGCGGGCGGGAGGGCTCTGCTAGACGGAGCGCTGGTGGCGCCGAGTCCTTGCGTGACCCCGTCATCAATAACAACATCCTCCTCGCTGTCGCCCTCGATCTCTACATTCTTGGCGCCTTTCTTGCCCTTGTTGCCGCTCTTGGGCTTGTTGATGAGCCACAGAAGATTCGGGTGGCCGCGACGGAAGAACGGGTTCGAGTACTCGCTGGGGCTCTTGTTCTTCCGCTCGCTCGCGCGCATGGAGTTGTCCGACAAGCCGACGCGCTTGTGAAAGCCGTACATGTTGAGTTGTCGCACAAATGAGGCGTAGTTGTTGTGCTTGAACAGATCGGGAATGAGCTTCTTCGCGAACTCGTCCTCGTCGAGAACGATGAACGAATCACCCTTCTCGGACCATCGAATCAGGTCGGAGTTCTTGTCGTCGTCCAAAAAGCTACGCAAATGTCAGTACGTCACACAATAAAAAATCCCCACACTCAGCGTGCTGATCGCATCGCTTGGGAGGGGCACGGAAATCTCTGACCTGCTGAGCTTCTGGACGAAGGGCGGAATTTGCTTCCTCTTCTGCTGCGCCTCTCTCATGGCCTTGCGAGCCATCTCCTCCAGCGCCTCGATGTTATCGGTGGCAGTCATGTTGCCGTTTGGTTGTTGCTGCTGCTGTTGCAGAAGGGCGTTGTCGTCACCAACGAACCAAGGGTCGGCGGCAGAATCGAAATTTGGCCTGGCAGCGGTGGGCACAAGCGCTCTGTTCATCTGTCTTCGTGCAAGAGCATTGTTGGGGCTCGGCGTGGGCTGCACGAATTGCTGTTGTTGGCCGGGGACAATGCCATACGAATTCACGGCTGGGGGTGCGGTTCCGTCGACAAGGGCGGTCCCGTCTGCTCCTCCCCATCGCAAAAACTGATCGCCCGTCGGGCTGGGAAAAGACTGCTGAACTGCTGGCATCGGCATGGCAGGTGCTGGTGATGTTCCTGGGGCTGGTCTCTTTCGGGGGTTCGAGGACATGGGTATGTACATGTAAGTATCGCAAAGATGCGAGCGAGGGCCGTCGAGAAAAGGACCAAGTCGCCGTGATATGCAGAGCTTCGGGGGTTGAGGACAGTGGCGGCTGCGGGGACCTTCTCAACAGCGGGAACTTGTTTGATGTTTTTTTTTGTCGCGGGCCGCGGTTGTTGATCGTATTGTAGATTTCGGGGTGCAGGTTGCCTGACAGCCTTGTCGAGTTGTGGAAGCAAACCTTCCTCTCCTGAAGGCTATTGGATTGCAGGACCAAGGACGGATGGATCGGTCGGGATCGTGCAGCAGAGGCGGAAGGGCGCTTGTCGCATGCGCAAGGCCGGCTCTGGCGGGAAACGAAGGAAGAGCGGCGTTGTTGTCGTCGTGGTCTGGTCGGGCAGGCGCGCTGGGTTTCCAGGAGCTCGTGGCAGAGGTGCACCGCACAGGCGCTATATATGACGACGGCGGTGGGTTGGTTTAAGGTGTGTCACGGTCGTCAAAGGCAGGCAGGCCAGAGCCTGAGTCAATCGCTGGGAGCCTGGGACGGTCTTTCGCAAAGGAAGTGTATTGTGAGGCAGAAACGGCAGGACAATCGTTCGAAGTTCGGGCGGGCAAAGGGGCCTTGTTGCGATAAGGCGGTCATCAGTTTCGGCGCAAGGATGGGATTGTCTTGGTCTCGGCGGACTTTGCGAAAGCTCTGAATGGGAGGTCCGCTTCTTTTGGCGGAGAGGTGACGAAATGTGTGTTGACCCAAGGGACCTTAGGTAAGGCGACCTAAAGGCAAGGTCAGGTCGGTGTCAACGTGAGGTAAGACGTTAGGCGCCAGTCCCATCCAGCCGCTCGCCAGTTCAGTCAGCGCAACGTGGAGTAGTGTGCTGGACGGGAGGTGTTGGCGGCGGAGCGCGTCCGTACTTTTTTTTTCTCTCCCCTCTAACACCTGGCCTGGTGGGGGGAGCGCAGCTAAGACTGCACGCACGCTGCTGCAGGACAGGGCGGTGTCTTGGTTGGCAAAAAAGATTTCAGGAATGAGGTTGTATCAGTGCCTAACAATTGAGACACACGACAGCTGGATGCCCATGCAGAGGGGGAAAAACGATGAGGGCTTGACAGCAGAGTAGAAAAATTCGAAAGGGATTGACCTGGAATTGTCTAGCCCGTCTGAACACCCGAAAAAGAGAGGATGATGCACCCATTATCAAGACGACGGCTCTCCAAGGGACTCAAGGCTGAGGTCCCCCAAAGTGGGGACCCTGGACAAGCAAGAGCCCCATCCACGCAGTGTTTCCCCCCCTTCACAGAACATGCACCACACGCCTGGGCACCGTGGGCATTCAGGGCCCTCGAGTTGGTCGGGATGAGGTCCCTTTGCCACGGGACAGACCGTCCGGTCCAATCAGCTGCTGCCTTCACCGGTGTGCTTGGCATCAAAATCACGTGCTGGTACCGCTTTACGCAGGATAGACCGCCCCGTTATCCGTTCACGGGTGGTCAACTTTGCATTGTGCAGCATAGCTGTGCAGTGGATATGCATGAGCCAGGCGCAAGAGCCACCAGCTGTCAGCGTGCCCGTCTGCAGCGTGTCCTCGACCAGGGGATCCATCCGACAAGCTGGCACCAGCTGTGTTTCCACCAGTGCTGCTTTAAACATGGGGTCTGGACTCGGCCGAACTGCCGTTTCTCTGCGGTGACAGTGGTGACAACTGCGAAGCACATCCCAGGCCATTTCCCCTCTGAGGCCATCGCGATGAGGCATGTGGAGCCGGCGGGGAGCCTTTGCATTTGTAACGTCATTTTTCCCCGATTCCTAGCTTATTTTTCGATCTCAGCCTCCAAGGCACGGCCCCAATTCAATTACTGTCTGAATAGCATCACGGAACCCAATTACTAACGCGTCCCTGAACTTTCAAAACCCGTCAACACGACCTTCCAGGGGTATCATTGGTTTCCTCGACAAATGCGCAACCCAGAGTCGCATTGCACCCTTGTCGCTTGGCCCGTTTGGCCGGTCCGTTCTTGTCTCCTCTACCTTGCTCCTCTGCCCGCAAGAGCCGAAGCTCTCGCCATTTTTGCATTCCGTGCCTGGTCCCATTCCCGTCCGGAGTTTCCGCTCCGGGCCTCTCGCGATGCCTTCCGTTCTTCCTGGAGCGTCCGGGCCTTTTCCCTGGGGTCAATCACAACCAACTCGTCTTCGGCCTTCTTACGGTAGCTCAGGTCCTTGCCCAGCTTATCTGCCTTGAAACTGAGTGCATGCGACATCCATCCCTCATCGTCGCTGTCTTCCTGTCCAGCTTGGTCCCATGCCTTGCAGCTTTGGCAATCGGCGATGAAGTGCAAATCACAAAGTTCCGCCTCCTCCTCCGCGCCTTGTTTTTCCTCCCCGGTCTCCTCCGGATCGACAGATACCGGCCCATTGTCCTTTTCCTCCGGAGCTTGCTCCAGCTTCGACTTGAATGCCTTCATGAAATCCAGCGCTTGTTGGTCCTCGCGGGCGCTCGTGTTTCCCCCGTCCCTTCTCTTCCGGCCGCGTATCGATGTTTCTGGGATCATGCTCTCGAGAGCAGACTTTTTGGTTTCCTTGACCTCCTCGGATTGATTGCTCCGCACCATTCCCGCCTTCAGTGCTTTAATCTCATCGTTCATCATCTCGAGCTTCGATTTGCGCGGTCGGTCCTCGGGTTCGGGCGATGGAGACGCTGGTGCCCGAATTGGAATGTCACTCTTCCTCGGCGGTGACAATCGTTCCTTCGGCGGTATCGCCGCTATTTCCTCAACGGGAGTGGATTCGTGTCTCGCAGGAGGGGTTCCTGATTCCACCTTGTTCTCTTTCGTCTTGGCCTTTTTCGGTTTGGTTTTCGTTTGGGCGGGTTCCTCTTCCTGCGTATCCATCACGATCCTAGTGTCAAACTTGGTCTTTTTCAGAACCGGAACCTCCTCCACATCCCCCTCCTCATCCCCAAAGCTCAGTAGTTGTTTCCCCCCTTTCCTCTTCTTCTTTCTTTCGACCACCAAAGTCTTTGGTGCTTGGGTCGCCACCCTCGATCGCTTCACCATGTCCTCGAAGGGATTCACGAGGATTTCAATGCTCGTGATCTTGACGGGATACATCGGTCGATCCGTCCCAGGTGTGACCTCCAACTCGCCCATCTTCGCCAAGTTGTAAATCGTATCGCCCGCGACTCGACCGAACAGGGTGTTTTTGTTGTTGAGCTCCTCGGCCTTGTCGAGCGTAAAGAAGAACTGACTACCGTTCGTGTCGGGTTTGCTCTCGTTCGCCATGCCAAACTGCCCGCGCCGATTCCACTTCAATCGTGAGTGGAACTCATCTTTGAACCCGATACCCGTGGGACCCGCGTTGTTTCCACGCCGCTGGTCCATTGGCCAGGCATCGAGCTCGCCGCTGAAGGCGCCGCCGTCGTAGATCGACTCTCCTCCATTGCCTGTGCCAGTCGGGTCGCCTCCCTGCAGAATAAAGCCAGGCACGAGTCGGTGGAAAATTGTGTTGTCATAATAGCCGTCGAGGGCCAGTTGGAGGAAGTTGCGGCAGGTAAGTGGTGTTTGCTTTGCGAAAAGTTCAACCGAGATGTCGCCCTGCGTCGTGTGCATGATTACCGAGGCCGTCGGCTGCGGCTCGAGATTGTAGATGGACGACATCTTGATCGGTCGAGATGACACCTCTCCCCAGTCCGATATTCGATTCTCGTGTCGAGATTGATGAGTGAGGCTGGTGTGAAGAAGATTACGACGTGAGCAGATCGGGTGGGTGCAGCTGTTTACCAACGAAGGCGAGCTAGGAGACTTGGAAGGATCGTCGTCGCGAATCGCTTATCGATAACAGTCACGTGATCCTTCGTCATACCGAATCGTCGACTGTTTCCATGCCTTTCCGCGAAGGCAACTCTAGCTTATCAAGGTGCTTTCCTGGGTTTCCTTACAAGCCATTCGGGTCAACTCCGACCGCAAGCCAATGCCTGAGAAACGGCCGATAACCTTAGATCTACTGCATGTTGATCGGGAACCGTTGAACCGTTTGATGCAACCTCGATCTACACTAACATGCGACGCTATCATCGTATCCAAAAAGTCCGAAATCCGACTCGGCCGAGTGCTGTCACTTACACGGCCGTGCCTTCTGGCCATGTTTGGCGTCCATCAAAGCATCCATGGCAAATGTAGAGGAATCTCTGCTGTTTACCCTAGTAGTACTTATACGAACTGGCTAACCTTGTGGCATAATTTTGGTCCGCGAACCGCCAGGCGAGCACCACATTACGCCTACCTGGTATTGTCGAAGTCGAGAAAGGTAGGCCATCTATAGGAAAACTTTTCTTGTTATTTGAAGCGCACAAACAAAAAGTCAGCTCGTTTTCAAGACAACAAATTCAAAGTGATGCCTCTTGATTGTCGCCAGTCCTCACTTGTTGAAATCATTGGGTGCCAATGTCTTGTGACCCTATTCAGAACGCCAAGCGCAAACGACCACTGTACGATTCCGACGATGGTTCACCCATCAGGCACCTGAAAAAAGAGACCCTCGAGGGCCCTGAAACCCGGCAGAAATCTGAACATGTAACCGACACCGAGGTTTGTGCACTGAAGCTGATGTTGTTCAAAGTCAGCTTGACTGCATCCGACCTCCCATTGCCAAGCTATGCCTCGAAACACACCAGAATCTCCGTCAGAGAAGAGATAACAACATGTCCGAGAGAGATAATCGATCTCTTGCTCAAAGACCATTCCGCAGGAACGCTGCAGGCCAAGGAAGACGAAGCTCGGCGACTATGGCAATCGTTCATTGACGAAGCAGACAGTCTTTCTGAGGCCCAGAGTATTGGCTCTAGCGGATCCTCGGTTGCATGCGTAGCCAACGCTCAAGCGGAGATCTCCCTCGAGGGCGTAGACCGGGAGGCTACCTTGTCAGCAGACGAGAGTTGGGAAGAGGGCAAATATGGCGCATACATGGACGCTGACGAGCCTCGTCCACAGTCTGAGAATGGGCCGCCAAGCGATGCAGAACTGCAAACCGAGACAGGCGACATGTAAGTTTCCAATAATGATAGCCGTTGGAAAGAGCCCGGTACTCTTTCAATTTACTTGGTCGAAAGGTTAGCTAACGCCGTTGAAGGATGAATCGCTCAAGAAGCCGACAACAGTGTGACCAGGCTGACTGCTGTTGCAAATGCTACATTCCGGGATGCTGTCTCCCGTGCCAAGAAATACGGGATGAGGACCTGCTGCAAGGACAAAACGAAGAAATCTCTGAGATAGGTCGGCGCGAAGACCGCATCCTTGAACATGGTCTCCAACACCATCACAACCAGAGCTGAGAACAAAGACAGCCAAGCCCCTGCTCTAGCCCGCCCTCAATGATGTAATGGAATGAGCCACTTGCACGAAGAACAAAGCAAGAAACACGAAGCCGAAACAAGCCTTATTTTTGGGGTATTGATTTGTCTATTTCCTCTATGAACGGTCTTTGGCAAAAGTGTTCGCAACGATAAATGGGAACACCAGTGTGGCATCTGCATAGACCTATACCTTAATGTCAACATTGTCTTTGTCTCCGAAAGTTCTGCAATACGACATACCTTGACAGCATCTGCATTAACCTTAATCTTTCCCCAAGAAACGGCCTCGTCCGGCCTGGCTCCGGCATCGCTTCCGTCAAACTCCTGGCCCGTGTTGATGTACACGGCCGACTCGGCGCCGTTGCGCATTAAACATGCGTTTGCGATGTGGTGCTTGATGACACCGCCACCGAGGATGATCATACCAGCGCGCTTCGCACGCACCGAGATGGTGTTGATACGACGGATGTCCTCGACGATGTCGCACTTAAGCTGCCTCGGCGAAGCCTTGAACGTGTGGAAGTAGAGCATGTCTCCCAAGCTTCCGTCGGTAAGTGCCGGGCAGAAGACGGGGATGTCATTCTTCCATGCCCAGTAGTAGACGGAGCGCTCGTCGTTGATTTCCTTGCCCAGACGGTGGATCATCTTAGATGGTGTCCAGTTAATCTCACCGTCGGTACCCTTGCTGGCCTCCTGCTCTTCCAACATTGCGTCAAAGATGGGCACAACCCAGTCCTCGAAGGCGCGGTAATTTGAGTTTGGCACGACGAGGTTGCCAATTCTGTTCTGCCCCTTCTTGCGCAAGTCGGCGCCGGGTGCACTAAAGGAGGACATGTAGGTGTCGCCGAGGCACTTAATGAAGTCCTCTTCGACGCCACCGGCCGTTGTCACAATGGCAGAGACATGCTTGTGCTTTACAAGCCATCGGAAAACTCCTCTCATGCCGGAAGAAATCATATTCGACGTGTAGCCGAGAAAGATGGTGGTCTTATCCCCTGTCTCGGGGTCTCGCCATGCCCTCTTTTCACCCATGTCAGCTGGGTCGCATCACAACAAGACGGCGTGACAGCCTACCATGTCGTTGATGATCCGGATGGACTCGCCAAGAGACGAGGCCTGGAAGCCCATGTACTTCATGCCGTTGAAAAGGTTCTCGGCGGTGATGGGCCCGTCAAGGTCGTCAAAGTCCAGCTCCTCCACCTTCTGAGTGCCCTCGGGCATCTCCTCGGACACAACGAGCACCGCATCGGTTGCTGCCGCGGGCGGGGCGTTGGGGTTCTCTTGAGACGCCATGTTGCCTGTTTTGAGCAGAACTAGACACACGTCAGTTCAAGACCCGAAAGCAGTGAATCGGGTTGAAGATGAGCGAGATGCATTGTTTTCAAGGTGAAATTGATGTCTCAGGCTGGCGGAACAGGTACATACCAGCGAGTGGCGATCTTGAAATTGTGGACACGAGAAATCGGCGGAGAATTGCACAGCGAAAAACCAGACACAAAGCCCTGTCTCAGTCTTGAACCAACCCGAAATTTAAATCAGGATGTGGTGAAAGTAGATGAAGGGAAGCCACCTTGTGGAAAAAGTCCATCCACAAGCTACCTCGCAGACACAAACCACATGGCTCCGTCCAATGAATGCGCGGGCGGACAGAGTCAGACGGGCATGGAACGACTGTGACTCCACGCCGCGATGTCCAGAGCACAGGTCGGCCGGGCTCCACTCTGCAAAGAATTTTGACGGAAAGGTGGAGTCGAGGACGAGAAAGGGCCGCAGGGTCTGAGGCGTGCCAGGGCCAATCCTTGTCGCCCTGTCGCTTGGGTTCGCGAATTCTTAGGTACAGTAACCTCCCTACAAAATGCATCACCCCCATAACGCATAAGCAGGTCAAAATGCATACCTATAAGATACCCACCTTATTTTATATAGTCTGAACATTATTTTTTATATATCTATATATTATATACGCCTCCTTAAATTATCTTTTGAAAGGCTCATGCTTATAGTAGGGGTTTTTTAGTAAAAAATAGAGGCCTATTAGAGTATAATAAAAGGTCTAATAGGGGTAATTAAAGCTGATTTTTTTATATAAAAAGGGTTAATTTTACTTTCTACTAGCTAACCTATTTTTAATACTACTTTCTACTATTTATACTATTTGTATTATATATATTTATATATACTAATATTCTACTAATAGCTAAATTAAACGTTTAATAAAAATAGCTTTTTATAAGTAAATAACTAGCTAAGTAGTTTATTTTTTATAAAAAGTAATAATATAGTATATACTTAATATATATAGTATTAAAATCACTTAAACTAATGTTTTATTACTTCTTAAAGAAATAAAAAAAAGCTAGCTACTAATTAGCTTCTTAGTATTAAAGTGTAATATATAGTAATAATATAATAGCTAACTCTTAAATATCTCCTCTACTAATAATAAATTAAACTTAAAATTAAGAGATTTAGAATAACTATTTAACTAATTTAAAAATAAATATAATATATCTAATATATAATACCTTATATAAAGAACTTTAAATCTAATAACTCTAATCGTCTTACTTTTAGCTATATTTTAATATAATTATTAAAAGAATAGTATTATATTAAATACTAGCTATTTTATAATAAGGTTAGCTTTATTAATATTAGTATAATATTAATTTATAAGATTAAAAAGATATAAAAGTCTATTAATAAATATAATTTATATAATTTATATTATATAGATAAAGTAGATTTATATCAGCGTTAACTATTTACTTCTAGTTAAACCTCTATTTTTTAACTTAGTATTAAGAGAAATAAATCTTAGATTTCCCTAAACCTCACTATTAATATAACAAAGAATAACCTTTCTAAGATCTTTACTATTAGTAGAAATAAAACCTTATATACCTTTTAAAGGTTTAATTTTAATATATTTAATATTATCCAGAGGAATAATAAAAATATTTAATTTATTATAGTTATTATAATAAACTAGCTAGAAGTATTTTATTATTATATTTAAATTAAAAAAGGTAAACTAGAAAGTCTTCCTCTTTATAGATAACTTCTCTATTTATATAGCTATTATTAAATTTAACTTACTACTAATAGAAATATATATTAAATTCCTATCTCTAAATATAACTTTAAAGTTCTAACTAGTAAATTAAAATATTATTAATACTTTTAAAAGCTACTATAGATATATTTATTTTATTTAGCTTATAAAGTATTTTGCTATAATATTTAATATTAATTTTATTAAAATTATAAATCTATAGTTTATGTTATAGTAAGTAGTAAAAGCTTTTTTTAGATCTGTTAAAAGCTTAACTATTATAAAATATCAAAATTACTCTATACTTTATAACCTTATTGTATATGCTTATAACATTTCTTTAAACTAAATTAATAATCTAATAAGCTTTTTTTTAGTATATAGTATTACTCTTAAAATTAGAGGAGTTGCTTAAAGAGTTTCTAAGCTTAATTAATCAGAATATAACTTCTAGAAAGCTATATATTTCTAATAAAATTATAGTTTATATACTAGATAACTATAATAATTTATTAGTATTATTTAATAATAAATCTTATAAAACGTTAAATAAAGAAGAGATTATTAAAATCTAAAGTTTTATACCTAAATTTATTTTCTCTAAAACTACTAAAAATATTAAGTAACTTCTTATATTTATAGAATAGAGGGATTATATTATCTTTAGTAATATAGTAGTACTATAAGTAATAAAGCGCTAAATCGTAGATAAATAATAGGAGAGTTAGTAAGTAATGATTACTAAGTTTTTTATATAGTTTAATCTTAATTAGAGGTATTAACTTAATTTAAATTAATATTTTTAATATAGTTAGTATAGGGGTAAAAATAAGTATTAGGGGGCTATGTATCGTATAAGTACTTTAAAATATATATGAATTTTGTGCCTGAATTAGATGCGTTTACTAGGGTGGTTACTGTAATATAGGTATGTATCTCGTTTTAAGACGGTCTGATTTTCCTGTATTTTCTTGGGACTAGAGATGACGATACCTAATGACGGTAGAAGGGATCAAAGAAGACGAAGTAGACGAGAGTAGCTGCAAGTCACGACGACGATGATGACAATGACGACATCGACGACGATGGCGAGCATGCAGAACCGCAGTCGCTCTAGCACAGGGCAGTTACCCAGGTGGACTCCTCTTTTTTATTTGTTTGTTGGCGTCTGTATCCGTACTCTGAACCTCGACTAGTTACGCCTGTGTACGTAAGCATGGAGCCACCCAACCCAACGGAGCCAAGAGATGGAACAGAAAACACGGAGAACACAAGGAAGACGGGCAGCAGTGGAGGCTGGAAATTGGCAGGGCATGGCAGCTGTGGCAGGGCCTCACTGTGAACTGCCGGGGGTCCCGCTAGCATCTTCTTCGGGATTAGCGTATGCGGCGGTAAAAATGAAGCTGGCCTGCCGCCTCGCGGCCCCCCAACACGCTGGAGCCCCCGGGCAGCGCCTGGCGGATTTGAGATCCAGTCCAGTCCGGGCAGTCCAGTGCCAAATAAGCGCCACTGCACGCGAACCGTATTTTGCAGGCTGAACGTGGCCGGGGTACCGTCTTCAATCCTTCAACATCACACGATTGCTCCCCAGAGTGTGTCGCATCTCTCGCTGCCCGCACCTCGACCAGCAACGACAATCGAGTCGCCTTTCCATTTTCTACAGCATTACCCGACGACGCTCATGCTTATTCTGATCCTCGTCCATCCATAATCGCCATCATCCACTCACACAACTGCGCGACCCGCTGTCGGATGCACCCACTCCCCGCCGTGTCCGCTCTCCCGCTACCTAACCTCCTGAACAGCGAACACCGACCGACAGACGCTTATCCGAGGTTGGAACCCGACCACTCTCAAAGTCTTCCAACGACCCACGACACACAAGGTTCCAAGGTCCTCTGGTTCCACGTCCCAATCCTTACACATATGGTATTGGACCTTTTCCATAGCCAACTTTAAGGGCGATAGCCCAGCCTAGCGCCATGTGAGTCGAGTCGAAACAACAACCTCAAGTCATCCGTATCTCTGCATCAAGCTTTTTCCCTTCTTCGGCGATAGCCAGACCGAATGCCACTCCCTCGCGAGAGCAGGCGTTGTCAGAAAGAGACACTCAGATGCGACCGCCATATGACCGCCCGGGCCGTCATGCGGGTGTGAGGCGTAACCTCGACCGGCCCTTTCATGCTAATCACGATCTCTACAGGGCTTCGAGATACTCCTCGAGGTATGACGGAGATCGTCGCTCTAGGTCGCCTCGCGACCGCTCGCCCGATCGCTACGAACGCGCTTCGCAGTACAGCGATGGCGACCGCCGTCGTTCATCGGCCGAAGCGCGCTCCAACACTTCTGCATTCCAAAATAACAGAGATTCATTCCGCGACAACCTATCCCGTGAGCCCCCGCGCGGCCCCAAAGCACTTTTAGACCCTCCAAGCGGCCCTAGAGGTGGCGGCTACGCTGGCGAGTTCAGCAGAGGACGGGGCAGAGGCCGTGGCCGCGGATGGTCTCGCGACGAGAGCAGAGATCGCGGAAGAGACCGCGATATTGACTTCAGAGATAGACGCGATGGACCTTACAGAGATGAGAGAAGTCGCGAGCGAGAACGCGACAGAGACTGGAGAGATAGGGAAGGCTACCGAGGAAGGCCGCGTTCACCAGGCAGAGGCCGATCACCGCCGCAGCGAGATTTTCGAGACAGAGATCCTCCGCTAGGCGTCGACGCCGAGAGATCTAGACGAGGCTCGAGAGACGGCGGACCACCCTCGGCCGGTTCCTCCAATTCCGATCCTCCGTTCATGTCCCGTGGCGGTTTTAGAGGAGGCAGAGACAGAGGACGCGGGGGCTGGGGCGACCGAGGCAGGGGGCGAGGAGGCTTTTATGATGACCGCGACCGCGACCGATTCGGCCCCCGTAGTCGCTCTCAGGAAGGGCGCTGGGGCCGCGATCGAGACGACCGTGATCGTGGCGATAGATGGATGGACTCCGACGCCCGTAGAGATCCCCGCGACGACCGCGATCTTCGTGATCCCCGCGAACGAGAATTGCTACGACCTAAGGGCATTGAACGAGACCGTGAGCGCGGTGCATCCTCGCAGGCACCGTCGCCAAACACAAAGGACATTTCTCCCCCGCCTCTGGCCCCATCAGCACCAGCGTTCGGAACGGTGCCCAGTAGAAACGCAGGCGCAGCCGACGGATCGCCCATTATTGGTGGCACTGGCAAGCTTCCACCGACGGCGCCAAGAGCATTCAACTCCGAACGGCCTGTGTCCGCCGGACACTCTGGCGGCAGCGAATTTCCAGCTCCACCCACCGGACCGGCCAAATTGGGTCTGCCAGAAGGTAGCCCACCGATTCCCTCGGGTCCTCGAGCTCAGCAACAAAAGCAGCAACGGCCGTCGAGCAAACAATGGATCAACCCTGCTTTAGCGGGTAAGAAGATTCCCGAGTCGCCCAAGATAATGAGGTCACAGAGCTTCGCCCAACAAAACCGACCAGTACCCTTCAGACATGACAGTGTTCCGGCCGATCACGGCGATTACGACAGACGTCCTCGTAGTAGTGATGCGAAGGCCGACTCTCATGCTTCGACCACGGAGGGATCTGTCAAGTCGCTCAATCTTCCCGAGCCCGGCGAGATCATCATCAAGAGTGAAAGAGACAGTTACTCGGCCAGAGCCTCAATGGATCGGGACGTTGACCATCCAGACGTTTCAAGGGACACCGTCATGTCGGGAACTGACGCGCACGGACATGACGACTACCGACCATCTTCGAGGGACGACGAGAAGCTCAGGCTCTCTCACAGACCCCCCTTCGAGGACAGATCAGAGGAAAAGAACGAGCAGCCGTCCAAGCCCGCTAAGCAATGCCGAATGTCTGCTCACAGGGCGCGATTTGTTTTGCCCCCACAAGAGCCGTCGGCACCCGTCTCTGAGCAAACTTCCGAATCCGACGACGATGAGGACTATGGAGAATACTTCCGCAATGAGATCGCTAAAGAGGAGGCCGAACTGCAGAAACTTCAGCAGGCCGCCGACAAGACGCCGGATCTCATAATTGCCCGGTACGCAGCAGTCTCGAACGACGCGATCGCGTCTATTTTCACGGAATCGGATGGTTTCACCGACATTATTGGCCAAATCCCAGAGGTGATTGAGCCACCTAAAGAGCCGACACCTGTCAAATCACCGGTCGCGGAACTGCGCGAGAAGACACCCAAGATCCCGAGTCCTGTTATGCAGATTAAGCCAACGCCAAAGGACATCGTAAAGGAAGTTGCAGCAGAACCCCCGGCGGCGCCACAACTCCCAGCAGCGCCTGAGCCTTTGATGGTACCTGAGATGAATGCTGAGGCTGTGAAGGACATCAAGAAGGATGATGAGGAAAACGTGGCTGAAAAGGGTGCCGACAAACCGACCGAGGAACCCGCGGAAACGCCGGTCGAGAAGCCGGTCGAGATCCCATCTGAGAAGCCAGTCGATGAAACCATCGAGAAGCCAGTCGAGGAGGCCGTTGAGAAGGCTGTTGAGAAGGCTGTTGAGAAGGCCGCGGAGGAACCTGTCGATAAGGAAATCGAGAAGCCCACGGAAACTGAGAAGCCAACTGAAAAGCCAACCGAAAAGCCTGTCGAAGAAGCTGCCAAGGGCGATACCGAGATGACTGAAGAACCCGCAGTCGAGACCAGCATTGTTGAACCGCAACCTAAGACCGAAGAGATGGATGTCGACGAGCCGGTCACTCTTCACGATGCGCCTTCTCCTCCAGCTCCCGAGCCAGTCAAGGATAAGGACGTGGATGTCCCAATGGAAGACGTTGCCCCGGAAAAGCCATCTGCGGAGCAAGTGATGGAACGGCGGTCTAAGGAGCCGATTACCAACGGGCATCCTTTGCTTCAGCCTCCTAGCGAGCCGATCGAGACCATTGAAGGCGACAAGGCGCTTCCAAGCACACCCTCGCAAATAGAAGACGACGATGACAACTCTACCGAATCGGAAGACACCGATGCAATGCTTATCGACAAGATCCGCCAATTTTCCGCGACACCTCCGATTGACAGCCTACCCGACTTCGGATGTCGTCCTTGGCACCAGGACAGAGACTTCCTGCGAACTCTGGATTCCGACCCGTTGATTGATAGCTTCATTTTGGAACATCTTGGAAATTTCTCTCTCGAGAAGAGCAAAGCTCAAGCAGTGGCAAAGAAGGACTACGCGGAGAATTATGTCAATTACCTCGACTTCACAGTGTCTAGCGACCCGATTGCAGTCAAGAGCCGAGAGACCTTCATCAGCTGCTTGCCGATGCCCGAGAAGCACATTCCCATCCCTCCTCCACCAGAACTCAAACCAGAAGGCAGGGGAGCTGGCAGAAGGTATGCGAGCGAGCGTGACCTTGAAAGAGTTCTGCAAGCCTCCATGCGCGAAGACGAAGAACGTAAGGAGAGAGAGCAGCGCGCCATGCAGGAGAAGTACCGCAGCGAAAAAGAGGCAGTCATCCCTGAGATGTACTGGACGCAAGAGGAGAGGGACGCCGAATACTTCAAGGATACGACCGGTTTCACCCCTGTAGAAAAGCTGGTGCCGGCCTGGCAAATCCTGCAGCCTATCAACAACTTCACGCCAGAAGAAGCGGAGCAGTTCGAGAAGAGATATCTCACGAATCCCAAGCAGTGGGGTGTGGTTGCTGAGAACGTACCGAAGCGCAACTTTGGCACATGCATTCAGTACTACTACCTGATGAAGAAGGAGCTGAACCTCAAGGACAAACTCAAGAAGCAACCCAAACGTAGAAAGAAGGGTAGAGGCAAGACTAGGTCCAGTGCACTCGTATCCGAGCTTGGGAACGCGGAGAACGAAGGCGAGGAGACCCAGGAAAACGGCGAGAACGGAGAGAGAAGACGGCCCCGTCGCGCCGCTGCTCCGACATGGGGATTCGAGCAGCCACCCACAGAATCCGAGAACACCACGCCTGCTGGCACACCAGGTCGTCGCGGCGCAAAGGCAGATCCTGACAAGCCCGATGGCAGGAAGAGGGGAAGAAGAGCAGCAAAGGACAAGGAGCCCAAAGCCGCCAAACCTCAACAAACCCTCGCAGCCGCGCCAACTCCAGCCTCAGGCAAGGGGCGGTCTCGCTCGAACTCACGCGTTCAGAATGTGGAGTTCCAGCCGCCGCCTCCTGTGCCGATGGAGAACCGACTGCCATCGCAGTTCGAGGCGCCAACGCCCGGTGTGCAACCGCCTTTTGCAGCTGCTCAGCAGCCACCTCTGGTTGTTCAGGAGCGTCCTGTCTCTACGACCCCCGTGATTTCGGACGTGATGGCGCCCCCGTCGCTGCGTCCAGAGCCGCCTCAACTGCCTGCTCAACCGACGCTGGCAACCTTCGACATTGCTCAGCCGCAGCCCGAGCGCCGTCCCCCAAGCACTGCTTCTAGCTACTGGAGTGTTTCGGAGGCAAACGACTTCCCGGGCCTATTGAAATCTTTCGGCACGGACTGGCCAGCCATTGCCACACATATGGGCTCCAAGACAGCTGTCATGGTCAAGAACTACTTCGTTCGACAGAGGGACCAGGGCAAGAGTGATTGGGAACAATTTGCTTCTGATGCCGATGCGAAGAAACAGAGGGGAGAGAAGCTACCCGATCCTCCTCTGCCAACTGTTGGAGGGCGCAAGAAGTACGATTCCACTCCAGGCGGGTCTCACCGGGCTATTGCTTCTGCTCCAACCGCAGCACCCACGCCTCCAGCCGCACCCGTCCCAGCCTCAGCTCCTACAACTCCTGCAGTGTCTACAGCACCGGTCACTGAGCCGCCCGCCGAAGTCGTCACGCCCAAGGTTGAACCAGTTGCTCAGCCGCCAGGCAACCCGCCTTTTGGTCGTTTCACTATGCCAATCACTCCCGCGCCTCCTGCACAACAGCAACAGCAGCAGCAACAACAGCAGCAGCAGCAACAGCCACCTGCACAAGCAGTGGCGCCTCCTCAAGCTGTTCCCTTGCCACCCGCTCAGCCTGCTGCTCAGGCACCAATGGCTATCCAGCCGCCCCATCCCGTTGTTCAGCCAATAGTTACACAATCAGGATCGCCTAGTACTCGCCCCGTAAAAGCACCGCAGCAGCAGCCCTTCGGCTTTCCTGAGAGGGAGCGCGAGTCAACACAGCCACCTCAACCAGTCAGGATCTCCCAAAAGCCGTCTGCAACTCCAGTCACCGAGCCTATCCAGCAGCGTCCTCTGGCTGCCGCTCAGCCTATTCAACCCGCACAGCCTGAACCCCAGATTGACCGTCAACAGGTCGAAAGGCAGCAGCTGGAGAGGCAGCAAGTGGAACGCCAAAGAATTGAGCAACAGCAACAAATGGAGAGGCAGCAACAGCTGGAGCGACAAAGAATTGAGCAGCAGCAGATTGAGAGGCAACAACAACTTGAGAGGCAGCAAATGGAACGTCAACAAATGGAGCGTCAACAGCAACAACAACTCGAGCGGCAAGCTATGGAAAGACAGCAGCTTGAGCGACAAGAGATGGAGAGGCAGCAAGCCGAGCGGCTGCAAATTGAGAGACAACAGGCCTTGGAGAGGCAACAGATGGAGAGACAACAAATGGAGAGGCAGAAATTGGAGGCTCAACAGGCACAACAAGCTCAACAAGCTCAACAGGCCAAGGAGCATTTGCGACCCGAGCGCACACGCATGAAACAGGAGCCCGAGATGACACCCCCTCACCACCGTTACGAGCCTTTCGGATTTGGTCAACAGCCGGTCCGGAGCGTTCCACCTCCCCGATCGGAACCGCCGGTCCCGGCGAGGCAGGCGGAGCCGCCTCGCGGAGCACCGACACCGGTGCCCCAAGCTTACGGTCAGCCAGTGCCGCAGCCAGGCGGTCGTGGCTTACTCGGCGACCCTCAGCCATCGGTATCGACGCCCCCTGCGCAACGCCCGATCGCCAGTGCCCAGAGACCCATGCCCCCGCATATGGACTCTTATGGCACTCCGCCGCCTGCTGCCGCACCTCGTCCGCCAGCTTCGGAGCCACGCAAGACATCCAACCTCATGGCATTGCTCAATGACGATCCTCCCGCGGCTGCAGCTGCACCTGCACCGACGCCTCAACCTAAGCGTGTTAACGATATGGCTCAAGTCAAACCGTCGCCCACGCCTCCTCCTCAAAGCATGTCTAGAGGCCCTGCGCCAGCGCCAACTCCAACACCATTGCGTCCGGAGCGAGAGCCCCCTCAAGCATATCCTTACGCCCGGAATGCTGCCCCATCTGCGTCAGCCATGCCTCCGCTGAAGCCAACATATACTGCTTCACCACAGGCTCAGCACATGAGTGCGCCGAGATCTACTATGGTTTCTCCTCACGACGCAGCAAACGCAGTCGAGCGCGACTATTACCGTCATCAATACCCGCAGCATCAAACACCCGCGACCAACTCACCTCAAGTCGCACAGCCTTATCCGCCTCAGGCGCAGCCACCTCCCCGAGATCACTACCAACCACAGACCGGCTACCCTGCGTACGGAGCTGCTGGCTCCCCACCCCAGCAATACGCCGTTCATCAGTCGGCATCTAGACGGGAGCCGCCGCCCCCGCAAGCTCGCGAAAACGCGTGGCCAACTGGACCTCAGGGCCACGCCATGGGTCAACCGCAGCCGCCACAGCAACCAACATCGGCCTGGCCGCCTTCTCACGCAACACCCAAGGCTCAACCAGCGCCGCCGCCTCAGTCTACTTGGGCATCTCCACACACATCTGCTCAAAAGATACCCGCGGGTGGTATGCCGCAGCAATCCTGGGCATCCGCCCCGCCTCAGCAGCAGCAACCTCCGCCGCATCACCATATGTCTATGCGGGACGACAGAGGCGCTCCCATGTACGGCCAGCCTCCTCCCCAACATCCGCACGCCATGCAAGGTCGTTACCCGCCAGTCACTAGGGCACCTGAGCCGATGCCACCCCAGGCGCCGCAAGCTTATCCACCGCGATACGCGACACCGGGACCGAGGGACCAAATGCCGCAACGCAGCTACACGCCTGTCGGTTACGATGCTCGTGGTCCGCCTCCTGGGCCATATGGCGCCGATCCAAGAGAGATGCAAATGCGCGATCCTAGAGATCAGAGGGACCCTCGGGAGCTGCAACAACAGCAGATGATGCAGCAGCGGCAAATGGGCTATGATAGACAGCCTGACCGTTATGGTCGATAAATGAGAATCCGTCTTGGTCGGCTTACACAGAAATAAAGGGAAAATGTACAAAATTCGAGCTCCAGGAAGACAGCTCAAGCGGCTGGCTAGCTTGGATGGGTGCAAGGGAGCGTTGGGGGGTTTGGCTGTAGATCATGTATTCATATGCACTGTTTTTATCGTGCTTAGTGCACCATCAGAAAGGTTTTCAATTGAGTTAGGTTCATACGACGTCTTCGATCTCAGACGAGCAGTTTGACATGCCACGCCACCAGTGACAAGTAACATGAAGCGAATGTCAGTCCATCGCGAACATCACGTCGATTTCGACACGTCGGCAAGAGACGTCTTCACTACAACATCTGATCGCCCGCCCTCATGCACACTTTCATTGATTGGTGCAAATTCTGAGCACAGTTAGGAGCGGTAGCAGGGATACCTCAGCCGGCTGAGGTGGGAGTCGATCAATATAATGTCGATAGCTACCTTCACCGTTCGTATTCGAGATGGCCCACGGGCGTGTCAACCGCTTGGCAAAAGGTGTGAAATGGCAGACGTCTCATTCGGCCCGTCATGCTCTTGGTCGCAGCAATTATCCCACCGGAAAGTCTATCGGTTAGGCGTCCGCATGGCTCCCGGCGCCGTAGCCAATTGGGAAGAGAGTTTCTTAAAAGCAGAGATCCCGCGTTCAAGATCAAAAGTCTGCCCTTTTGCTTTGATACTGTTTAGTTCTGATTGTTTGCGAGAGCAACGAGATATCGTCATGGCCGAGAATATGTCAACAGTTGGGAACGCCTCAACTTCTGCCTTGCCGGGGAACTTTGGATTCTCACCAACGTTTCTCAGCCTCATTGCAGGATTGACTGTTATCGTACTTCTCATCAGTAAATGGTTCAACCCTGCCGATTCTCAATGGCAAACTCTACGCCATCTGGGACCCGACCCTCGTGCAGTCTGCCTACCGCAACAAAGACCTCTCATTCGAGCCCTTCGCCGCTGAGTTCGCCCAGAAAGACCTCGGACTAAGCAACGATGTAGCCAAGCTGCTGCGGGAAACGGACCTTGTACCGGACTTTTTTGGTGTCATCCGCCCTGCGTTGAATGGTGCCCATCTTCACCGCATGAACGCCAACGCGCTGAAGTACGTCTCCGCGGAGCTCGACAGGATCGGTGGAGGAGTCAGCGATGAGAGCGGATTTGATGTGCCGAATTTGTTTGCGTGGGCGAGGAGGGTCATGACGCTGGCGACGACGGAGGGACTTTACGGGGCTGAGAATCCGGTGATGAAGGATCTGACGTTGATTGATGACCTGTGGTGCGTATTCTCAAGACAGAGAGAGGAGGGAAGAATGTGTGTTGCTGACATGGTCGTAGGACGTTTGAAAGCGGCGTGCCCATGTTCATCCTCGGCATCCTCCCGCAGTACACAGCCCGCAAGGCCTTCCAAGCCCGCGCACGTCTTCAAGCGGGCCTGTCGAGGTTCTACATGGCCAGACACGACCACAACGACGACGTGGCGCAGATTGTCAAGGCCAGAGCGGACGTCCTGCGGAGGTACGGCATCCCGGACCGCGAGATCGGAACGTTCGAGCTGGGGCTGCTGCATGTTGGGACAGCCAACACTATCCCGGTGTTTTTCTGGTTTCCGGCGCATGTCTTCACGCGGTCGGAGCTAGTCGAGAGACTGCGTGAGGAAGTTCTGGAGGCCTCGCAGCGGAAAGAGAACGAGGCCATCATCGACATCACAATTTTTGAGAAAGAGTGTCCCTTGCTTGTGAGCTGTTACCGCGAGAGCATGCGGCTCTCGAGCAGGGTTATTGGGAATCGGAGAGTTACGAAGGATACGACTATTTCCGACGGGAAGGGCAGGTCTTACATGTTGAAGAGCGGGGTTAATCTACAACTCTCCGCTGAAGTTCTGCACAATATGGACCATGTCTGGGGAGAGGCTCCGGCGTTATTTGTTCCTGGCAGGTTTCTAGCGGTCGAGAATGGGGGTAGGAAAGAGGTTGGGGACGAGAAGATGAAGAGAGCGGCGTATATTCCCTTCGGAGGGGGCCGGCACTTGTGTCCTAGGCGGAACTTTGCTTTTGCGGAGAATCTGGGGTTTGTGTCGACGTTGTTGCTTGGATTTGAGGTGAAACCTCTGAATCGCAACGTTGGCGAGTTGCAGGTTCCGGAGGCAATGGCGTGTACGCTTGCAGATGGCACGCCCAAGCCGGTGAGAAATGGAGAGGGTTTTGGAGTGAGAATCGTGAGGAGGGAGGGTTGGGAGAAGGCAAAGTTCAGATTCGTGTGCTAATCGTGGACACGAGGCCACGCATAAAGATAAATGTGTGTGAGATAAAACTGCTGAGCTCCTTCGTCGAACGATGAGGGGAGATTTTTATACATGATGAAACTTGAAGATGCCAGTATGATGGTGAATGAGAGTAGCAAGTAGGAAGAATCCACTGTCTCCTTTAAGTCAACCGAGAGGACAAAAGGTAATTGGTCCATCTTACTCACATGCCTCTTACGCAAGAGGCTTTCCATACATGTCACTCATGACACATTGCTAATGGTGGAGCGCGCATGGGATATGTGAAGTTGTTTGTAGCATTTGCGTAGCTGCGCAACCTTCTTCATGACTACCTTGTGTGCTTCCCGTACTTTATTTTCATCCCAACTTATATTGTTTTAGAGCGATGGTCAGTTTCCAGCACATTTTTCAGTGCTTCTGAGCTGACGTGGTCTCATTCAGAGTCGCGACGACGGGTCGTAAGTAATTAATGTATGTATAGTCATGACCAATTCATTCCGACCGTATTCTCAACTTGTTGGGCTTTGTTATTTTCGAGCTCTTTTCTCATCCACAGCCCGCATCCCACACCATCGCAACTTTTAGGGTCGCGAAGTTGATCTTGAACAACGATGCAACTCAAGGATTCGACATTCAGCGTATAGTGCATTCCGGAAATTGGCAAAAAGGCTGCCAGCGGAAGGGCGGCTATGTTCCGCTGACTTTTGTGAAAGCGTTCGTCCCACTCCCAGCGTCAAAAGGGCGTGCATGTCAGTTCAAAGGCGGAACGGTGGGTAACCTTCCCCGCTGAAGATCAACGACATCTATTTTGACCCGAGGTGTCCCGTCTAGATGGAAGAGGGCATTGTCATGCAGACTCCTCTCTTGAACCTGCACCTTGTATACTTCATTGCCTTCACTTGCCCGATATCAGTATGTCGGTAGCGTCACAAGTTGCTCTGGCGGGCTACGCCAACATGTTCAGCATCGGCACCGCCTACGCCCTCAGTATCGTGCAGTTCGAGCTACCTATACTTCTGAAAGTCTCTCGCGAGTGGTCTTTCGCCCCCTTTGGTGCAGTCAGTGCCGGCCTTGCAATCGGAGTTGCGACGGCCGCCACCTCAATCTCAAAGAATGGTGCCCGTTCTGCTGCGGCGAGAGGCACAGCACTTTGGGGTCTCGCTGTGCTTTCCACGGGTCATTTCTTGGCTTCTTCCAACTTTATAGGCCTCCTCGCCGGGCTGTTTATCGGCGGAATCGGCGTTGGATGGACATACCTCGCCGTTATCATCATGGTTGGCCAAGCATTCCCGAATCATCCACTGGCAAGAAGCGTCATAGGACCTTTGGGCTTCTCTTCGGGCGCGGCTGCCAGCTTCGCCTTCTATTCGTTTGTCAGCTTCGACTCGCGAGGCGCAGAGGATATCGGCGGCTTTCTCAAGATCGGGGGAGTGACATTCATGGCCGTTGGGGTAGCGACACAGCTGTTGTTGCCCAGCGATACGATCAATGGACAACCGCAAACAACATCCACGCCACTCGAGAAGAAACCCGAGGGCTTTGTGAAGGGCACCTTCTGGATGTTGCTCTTCTTCAACGCCTTGCCTGGAATGATGGCATTCTCTGTTCTCCTTCCGGGAGTCTCACACTACAGGCCGACAGATCACGACATTTCAGGGAATTACCTGCCTTACACGATGGCCGCACTCGCCAGCGGAGGGCTCCTCGCGACCCCCCTCAACTCCATCCTTGGAACTAAACGCACCTTCATCGTCTTTTTCTCCATCCGGGCCATGCTGTTGGTCGCTCTGTGGCAAACGTCGAACCAAGTCTTGGCCCTCGTCACACTCTGCGCAATCCTCTTCGTCCATGGGGCGGGCTTCAGCATCCTTCCTGGTTTGATCAAATCTCGATTGGCTGAGCCAGCGAACTTTCCTCAAGAGTACGGTCGCGTTCTCACGGCATGGGGCGCAGCGGGAATATTCGCCAGCGGTCTCAACGCCACTGTGAAATATTCTTCCGGGGATCGTGGAACGTTTAGTCTTGCAATGGGATTGATTCTGCTGGTTGCTGTTATTGGAATGATGGCCACTCCTCTCGGTGTGTAAGACTGATGTATTGCCAAAGAAGCTACGGAGTGGCATTTCAAACCCACGCTCTTGGGAATGGAACGGGCCCTGGAGCAAACAGTTGAAAGAATCACCGGTGGCGTCACACAACTATATCGCAACATTACAGACTGCCGGACTTCTGATTGCCCGAACCTCTTCCGTTGTTGAGAACCCTCTTACATCCATGAGCTGTAAAGATTGCTTTCGGAGTGAAGTTGGAGCGGCTCACGTCAGTCAAGGGCCTCCACGGCGAACCCGCTTACTCAACGTCGATCCCCGGAAATAACAGGGCTTGAACTAATTAAGCGGTCAGCGGGCGGGAAAGCCGCCGAAGAGAGATAACGATTATGTACGTTACATACGACTCGCGAGAACAACCTGCAGGGTTAATTTGTCAGGGAATGTGACATTCATCCGAGTTGCAGGGATGTTTGAAAGAAACTCCCCGCGTCATGTTCGTAGAGGATCACGAACTCCTCGGAGGCATATGGAAACCCTAGTATAATATCGACGGGGCAGCTTGGGCAAATTTGAGAATTGTTTTTGAATAGAGTATAGATTCAATCAAGCTTCAGGCGTCTCCAAAGCGGCCCAATACCGTTCTCGCGATCCCCTCATTTGCGTCATTTCTTCAGCAGCACATCGCCCTCAGTATCCAATATGTCTACATTTGAAGAAAAAGTCACCACCGCCGTTCACGATGGCATTCTGCCAGGCGTCTTACTATACGCAAAGGACAAATCAGGTATCATTGCTCTGCCCCTTACTTCACTCTCCGTCTCTGACACGTCTAGGCCGCCTAAACTACTCCCAAGTCATCAACTCTCAGAGCGCACCCCACGTTCCACCCATATCCCCAACATCAACTCTCTGGTTAGCTTCTGCAACAAAGATCATAACCACCATCTCCGCTCTCCAACTCGTAGAACGTAACATCGTCACCCTAGATGAGGATATTTCCCCCTATCTCCCCGCCCTTGCCTCTCAACCGGTTCTTAGCGGCTTCACCAGCTCCAACGAGCCCATTCTCTCACCCCGCAAGAATCCAATCACCCTACGTCAGCTTATATCCCACTCCGCCGGAACGGGCTACGACTTTCTATCCCCGGAAATCCAGCGCTGGCAGATTCTCAACGGCAAAAAGCCCGTCTCAGGATCAAATGTCGAGGAACGCTTCTCCTACCCGTTTCTTTACGAACCCGGCACCCACTGGGCGTACAGCAATGCCATCGACTGGACCGGTCGTCTCGTCGAGGTCCTGACCGGCCAAGACCTGGAAACTTACATGCGCCAAAATATCTTTGAGCCCCTAAACCTCAAATCCTTCACGTTCAACGCCGCCAATGTGGAAAAGACCCTCTGGCCCCTGAGCACCCGCAACCCGGAGACTGGCAAAGTGACCCCTTATACCGGAAGACATCTCAACAACGGCGTAGAGTCTCCGCTTGGAGGTCAGGGTCTGCACGGGAGGATGGACGAATACATCGAAATTCTCTACTCCCTCCTCATCGACGATGGCAAAATGCTCCGTCCAGAGACCACTGCGGAGATGTTCAAACCTCAGCTAAGTGCCCAGTCGAAGAAGGCTCTGCTGCATAACATGGACACGCCCCAGGGATTCGTGGGAGACTTTCCAGATACCAAGGAATATGACTGGGGGCTCGGTGGGATTCTCATTGACGGGGACAGCCACCCGTATCGTAAGAAGGGGACGTTGATCTGGAGCGGAGCGGCTAACATCTTCTGGGTAAGTCGTATCACAATCCTCTGAAAACAACTGAGCCAAGAGTCTTGAAAACTCACATTACTACAGTGGGTTGACCGTGAGACCGGAGTCTGCGGCCTGTTTGGCACGCAGATCATGCCAGCTGGAGAACTCGTTACGAAGGGATACATCAAGGCTTTTGAAGAGGAGATATATGCGAGAGCCCAAGCATTGTAGGCACTGAGCATCAATGTTAGTGAGAACTAACACCCAAGATCATGACCTCTACAGACAAACAATTGAGCATTGCCGATTGTCGTTGCTGGTCGGTGGGGTTCAAAATCTTCCCACGAAGTTCTCATAACGTCGGTCCGTGAGCCAGCACTACGGAATCATCGTAAGAATACTTCGCGAAGAATAGAGAGAGAAGAATGTCAGCGGCTGGGTGTATTGAAATAGACTTTCTAGACCACGATATGCGGGCCTCCCAAAGCTTCAAGAACATGATGCAAAGTCACTAATGAATGATGCACTTGGAGCGAATATTGCAGATAGTTCGCAATCTGTCGCTGAGCAAACTCCGACTTCACGCGGGGCCGTTCTGCTTCAAGGCCCGCCCCGTAGAAAACGGCTTCAGCAAGTTTGATTGCCCATTTTAAGTCAACATATAGAAGACATCTGCTCAAGCCATTCACCCAAGAAACGCAGCGACAAATCCTTGGGTTTCCCGTTGTCTTTTCAATGCTTGGAAGTGACAACCCTGCTTACATTCGATCATGCATCATTACTTCGTATAATATACCGACCAACCGCCCGTGGACTATGCATATAGAATATTCACTAGGAGATAGTGTCAAGGAGTAGTGTTTCTGGCTTACGCCTGGATCTCTGCTTATGGCTGAGTTGTTGGCTATTATGGTCTACTCCAGAAGCTTTGCCTTTTTCTTCGAATGTCTTCACTGAGCCCAAGAGAACATTGTCTGCACAGGTCACGATTTCATTGCGAATCGTATCTTAAATACCCAAATGCCTACAAGAATACCTAGTTGTTTGGCCTAACAGCATTCACAGCAGTGGTCCGTAAGAGTCGCGATATATGAAAAGGAGGGATGCCGGCAAGTTGACTCCTCGGGACAGAATTCATGGGTTTCGAGTATTGAGTCCTTATATTGTGATCAATACGCAGAAGGTCATCCCCAAGCGACCCGCTTTCTCATGAAGAACGATGGCTCAGAGGGCTTTCATATCAGCTTGGCCTCAAAAGCGGCTGCCGCATGAGCATAATCCCAATACACCACAAGGAACGGAAATCGAGAACAGGATATGATTAAGTCAATGCCTGATAGACAAACACACACATACATAGAACCGTACTCCTCCTGGAGGCCCCAAACCTCGCCATCCAACAACGTGGGAAGAATCTACTCAATCACGTAAATCAATTGCTGTTGCCGTACAGCAAGTGATCGGTCAATATGCTATTTATATTAGAACCATACACCCAGCATCGACCAGGGGATGGGAGTACGAGGGATTCAGGTCACTCAGTCGAAAAGCATGATGCAAAACTAAAAGTCCATCATTCGCCTTCGCTAAAAGCTAACACGACAAGCGCAAAAAGAGGTATGCGGCCAGCCAGGCAAAGAACTCAATCCTGCAATGCAAAAAAATAAGAATCGGGAAAGCTCCCACACAAAAAAAAAAAAGCTCCGCCATGTTGAAGCGGGTCGGTAAAAGAAGAGAGAGAGGACAAAACAGAAAAGGTGTTTGGACATATCCTCCATACGGGCATAACACGTAGAACCTTTTCCATCCCTTACGCTGCCGGTGGTGGTGGCGGCGACTTCTCTCCATCTGGTGCGGCAGTGTCGGCGGCGGCACCTGCTTCTTCCTCTTCCTCTTCTTCCACTTCTTCGTACTCGTACTCGACACCCTCCTCCTCTTCTTCTTCTCCTTCGGCGATGATGCCGTTCTGTCTTTCCCACACTTCCTTCCTGATTCTTTCGTCCTTCGCCAAGCGGGCCCTCTCGACCTCCTCAAAGCCGCCTGATTTCTTCAGCTTGCCCTCCTCGACGAAATTCGCAAGTTCTCTCTGCAGTTCGTTGCCCTTGCGGCCCGCAAGCTCCTTTTGCCTGAGCTTCTCTGCCCTCTCGATAGCTTCCAATCGATTTTCGTGATTAGGCTGTAGCGCCCTGACCTCTCCCAGAACGCCATCCTTCGCGGCGTTCTGGTCAAGGCTGTTTCCCAGGTTGTTCAAGCCCTTGGAAAAGTTGCGAGCAGTGCCAGCGCTGGCGCTGCTGCCGTTATCCTTCATCTGTTCCTTAGTGGCCTGCTCGACCAGCGCAAACGTCTCCGAGGCCTTTTCCAAGTCGTCCTGCAGATCGACCATGAGGTCCTCCATAAGGCGCAGCTCATCACGGCCCTTGCACACCTCCTCAAGCTCCTTCTCCCAGATCTTGGTCCAGATGGGCTTCTCCTCCTTCATGTAGTCCTCCACCTTCTTGAGCTCCTTCGAAAGCTTCGTGATGTCCTTGGCGACGCCCTCCAGTTGCCTAGGCAGCGGTCGCACACCACGGAGAACCACATCCTTTCGGAGATCCTCCACCAAGTCCTGAAGATCGTCGACCCTAGCGACGAGTCGGTCGGAGTCCGCGTTGAGTTGCTCGCGGCCCTTGGTGACGTAGGCGTGACCGGTCTCGCCCTCGATGGTGGGAACCGAGGCCTTGACCACTGCGGACTTGACGTTGCTCGCCTTGTTGCGGATAAGGGACATAGAGCCCTGGATCTCTGACTGAAACTTGGAGTAGGCTTGTCGCATGACCGCGAGGTCACGGCGGAGGCTCTGAATCTCAGTCAAATGGGTGCCAGCGAGCTTGCGGCCGCCTCCAACAGCGGCCGCGCCAGCTCCGTCGGCTGGCGCAGCGACCACAGGCGGCATGGCTGCCAATCTAGCCATTTCCGAGGCGGTTTCTTGCTGGCGGTCTGAAACTCGTTGGATCGCCAATCCTTGGTCATCCACATTCTGCTTAACATCCTGTACGATCTTCTTAAGTTGGCCAATGCCATCATCGATGTGGCGCTTGACCTCATCCAGGGCCTCGACGTTAAGGACAAGAACGGTACGGTCCTTGATGTCTGATAGGTCCTCCAGCTCATGCCTTACCCCTGAAACGGGATCTTGGATATAAATTTCGGGCAAATCGGCACCGTTAGCCTGGGTGTTCCAAGAGAACTTCTCGATGAAAGCTAGCTGGAGACGGCCCAGAGAAAGCTCGCTGTAGCCCTCCGGCAGCACAAACTTCTTGACTTTTGACTTGTACTGCAAAAACAGAGTCAAATCTTTCGTCAATGGCGGGGATTGCTCTGGAAGGAAGGTTGCGTCTCGCTTCTTCTCGGGTGTTCTGACTTGCGGCGATCTCGGCTCGTCTTTCACCGGTGGCAGCGGCTTTTGCGCGGGCTCGTCATCATCAGGAGACATGATGGGAAGGTCATCGCTGAGAGGGCCATTGATGGTAGCACTAGGTTTGGGATACTTGTCTTCGGGGGTCTGAATCGTAGGACTCTCCGGTCTAGCTGTAGATGTCTCTGCTGATTCCTCGGCACCCCTACTTGGAGCGGGCGACGAGTCTGCTGGAGGCTGTTTCGATGCGCGATTTTGACGAAGAGTCTCCCGTGTCTGAACCGCGCGGAGAGACTCTCGCACCTCGCCTCGGCCTCGGTTGGGTATCGGCGAGTTTTGCGACGGCAGCATAGGCATGCCGTTCACAGCGCCGCCCAGATGCTTCGAGATCTGGTACTGCGAGTATCGACGAGACGCCCTTCTCTCCAAGTCACCTCCTTTCTGCAGGGCAGCGAACGCGCTCGACTGCTGCTTTGGCGGGGGCGGGGGCGGAGGGAAAGAGTCAACGTTGATCTCGTTAGACGGCTGAGAGGGCATCGACGTCTCGTCTCCGGGGTATGGCGGCATGACGGGGATGTTCTGCATTGTTCCGCTGGACATGGACGACTGCTCTGAGTTGACGGAACCGCGAGACTGATCTCGAGGGGGCATGTAGCGACGGTTTGGAGACGTAGCAGGTGCGCCAGCTGACTGTGACGATTCCCTCTGCGCATCTGGCCGATAGCCATTCTGTATACCCTCCTCGAGCAGATTCGTTAGGCCAGTATTCGTGCTACCGATGGTACTCGTGCTCGTTGTCCGCTCCGGGGCTCCCCCCGAACCGCCACTTTCCCTATCTCTCGGTCCCTTCTGTCTCAGCTTCTGCTGCTTCCGCTTGAGGCCGTGAAGCAAGTTGATTATAATGTCGCGAATACGTGGGAGGTATTTCTCCAAGCTCTCGGTGCTTGCTTCTTGACTAAGAGTAGCCTCTAGAATACTTCGCAGCAGTTCGGGGACATTGCCCAGGTCGGAGGTGTCCACGTTGATAGCTGTGAATGCCCGGCAGGCCATGTTGAACTCGTATCCCAGTCTCACATAGACGTCGGACACCTGGCCGTCGGTGGCTTGGCCGCGCGACCATTGTGTGAGAGTCTCGAGAAGCTGTTTCGTGGCAACTAGCAAGTGAGTGACACTCTTTTCTATTTGCGATAAGGGCATTTGAGAGCTAGTAGAGTTCTGCGGAAATGTCTGGTCAGTTTCTTGCAAGATAGTTGGGAGGAGCTAGGGCTTGGTGGGGTGGATAGCAAGAGGAGCCCAGATCTCGGGCAACAGCTTGCGAGCAACGCCGAGCACCGTGGACAACGCGTGGTATACTCACATTTGATCTTCGCATGCCATTTGGAGGCGCCGATCGGTTTGAGGCGTTGGAAGAGCGCGACTGTACGCCGTTGCCGGGCGATATCGAACGTACGGGAACATTTGGTGGGGGCCCAGGTTCGGCACCGGGGGAGCGGCGTTGCATGCGCTGGGAAGGGCCTGGCGGTGCCTGCATCATAACTGAGGTCGGTAATGTGACGTTTTGCGATCAATATGTTCCTCCCTCTTTCTCGCTCTTCCCCAAGCAATGCCTCCGGAGCAAAGGTAACCAAAAATAAGAGCTCGGATTCGAGTAAAGGAGCGGCGGTTGCTATTCGATTAAAGGTTCGCCAATCATGCCCGTCCAGGAGGAAGATTCGGAGGAAGAATGGTGAGCTGAGCGAGGGCGAAAAGTTGGAATATGCAGGAGCAAGGAGGTCGAGAGAATCTCATCCGATGCCGAGTCCGTGGGCGACAGGATACCTTAGTTATCGGCGGCGAGCGGCGGCGGTAGGGGATCGTCCGGTTCGGTGCAGGTCAAGACAACAACAGCCAGAGTCGGACTGGCGTGGCGTGTGTTCGGTTGGGAAAAAGAGGCCGTGGGAGTGCAGGATTGCTGGCGGGACGGCTTGGTCTGGACGGATTCGGTGCGCAAGTTGGCAGGTGTCGCAGACGGCGGGAATGTTGAGGTGATGACTGCAAGGTTGCCGCATAGACTCGCAGAGCGCAAAGCAATTACGAGGTGCTAGTATGTATTTACGAGGTAAGGCCCTGCGCTGCGTGTATGCAATGTCGAACCGTGTTCGGAAAGCGGTGCGGTGCGGTGGACGACTGAGGCGAGGAGTGGCTCCCAGGATGGATGGCTCTGGACTGCTTTTTCGGCCCAAGACCAGTTGCAGTGAAGCCCAAGGAAACACTGAGGTGGTGCACTGGTGACTGGAGGCCAGCAAAACCCGCTGTAGAATGACTGCCCCCGGTGCACCCATGCCCTGTAGCGGTGCGTCAGGGCCCCGTCACTGTCCGCCGCAAGCACCAATCCGCTTGCTCGCCCATCCCTCGTCAACCCCCAGTCCGCCGCCCACCTACTGTCCGCTGCCCGTCCTGCCCGTCACATCATCCTGACAGTGGAGCGCTGAGGCCTGACTGGCTCCCAAGGGCTCCCAAAGTGGCTTGACCCCCCCTGTAATGCCAGTAAGCGAGAGAAACGCACGTGCCCTTTACCAGCCACCTCGACGTCAACTCGTGTGTGCTATTGGCCATCGCGATTTGCATCTCTTTTTTTTCCAATGGAACACGCAAGTTGCTCACCTCCTTCCGGTCTCGTCCACTTTGACTGCCCCGTCCTGTCATCCATCTCGTCTTCTCACCCCTTGAACAGAATACAAATATCTGGGATGAAACACACTGGAATGTTTCAAAACAACCATAGTCTGTGATATGCGCAGGAGCGGGGTGCTGCCATCACACCTGCTAGATCTCCATTTTCAATGAATATCTTGACCTCGACTACAGAGATACCAATGAGGAGTCGACCTCAACCCACCGCGATGCCCATCCATCCATCCCTCATCGCGGTCCGGGCGTCGCTTCGGTTTGCACGAGGTGTCTGCCCGCGTTAAAATCCTTTCCATGCGTTCCCACGCGTTGCCTGCTTTCTCTGCCCCCTCATAGGATCAGTGCATCCAAGTGTCACTCTGCAACCACAACGCTACCTCGACGTCTGAACCCTGCCAGCCACTGTTAGAGGAAGACGAGCCTGGCGTTTCAACCTTTCCCTCGTGGCCGGGCGAACCATGACTAGGGCGCGCCATTACATCACGAACCGCTACTGCACTACCGACACGCGGTGCTCTTTGGTTCATTGCCATCTTATTCTCCGTGATCTACAGAACGAACCACTGAGAAGACCCGGTCGCATCAAACGGGGTCGTTGACAACTGTCACTCCAGTCAACTCAACCCAGCAGCCGAGTCCAGACATGGGCACTGCGCCACGCGCAAACGGATTGCGATCTGCTTAAACCCCGGTGACTGGAAAACGACATGGGTTACTATCACGGAAATACAGCATTAACCTGAAGAAGCCGCCGGCAGGGACCTTATCCTGACTCCAAACCTATCGTGCCTCGCGCGACTATACAAATAACTCAGCCACGCTGCTTGGCTTATGGCAGCAGCTTGCGCATGAAAAAGAATGTGTGTACTGAGGCCGTCACCAGCGGATGGAAAACCCACGGCGTCTCGAACTTGGCGTGCCTTGCTACCGACCTTGCGATCGTGGTCTGCGGCGAGCCGGGTGTGAACATGTTGTCGTGCATAAGCTCCTCCGTCAGCCGTTGCACCTTTTCCATGCGCGGGAACATTTCCTTCTCGAATGCCTCGACCTTGCGGTCCAAGATATCCGAGTCTCCCCCTTCAGTCGCAGAGCTGATGATGGCCTTGGCCAAGTGCATCGCGTCCTCCAGGGCGACGTTGACACCCTCACCGGCATACGGCGTCATTAAGTGGGCCGCATCTCCGATGACCGTAAACCCGCGCCGGTGCAACCACTTGAACCCGACCGGAAGCATGTACAGCGATCTCGGTGTGCACTCGCCCTCCGCTTTGACGATTGCATCCGTTAGCTCCGGGCTCCAATCTTTGTACAGTTCCAAGAGGTGCTTCTTGACCGCGTCGATATCGTGCGAGTCGTATCCGCACACTTCCGGGCTTGACCATTTCTCTTCTTCTGACACCACCGCGGCGTAAACACTCAGACTCTCGTCGCCCATCTGTTGAACTGTGATACGCTGCTGGTAGCTGTTGGCAAAGAGGTTTCCCCTATTGACCAACTTGGACAACTCGGGCGCAGTCTCTGCAGCGTTCGGGATGCTCAAAGAGTAAAGCCCAATCTTGGTCCCGCCGCCGAGGTGTGTTCAAAGTTGAGCGTGCCGTCCTCGCCGACTGACTTGAGGCGATGTCCCCACTTGATCATACCCTTGGGCAGAGAATCTGCGAGGATTTCACGTAGTTTGGGTCGGTCGATTTCTGGGCGTTCCTGAACACCACTCCCCCATCCTTCTGCCGTTCTCACAAAGTGGGGCTTGTTGTTCTTGTCGACAATGGCCATGTACTGTCCGTCGTATCTGGCATGCTTCAAGAACTCATCAAACAGAGCCGCCTCTTTCAGCGCAGCTAGCCCAGTGTTGGTATGAAGGTCCAAACTGCCGCCCTGCGATCGGAAATCTGGCGAAGACTCGCTTTCATAGACCGTTGCTTCAATGTTGGCTAGATGCAGAAGCCGTGCCAACATACATCCTGAGGCCTTGTAAGCCGATGTATAGGTGTATGACAAGAAGAATGCTGTGCATTGGGTCAAGACTTCAATGCATTATTAGACTTACCAGCAGGCCCTGCACCAATGATGGCTATCTTGAGGTTGGTCATTTTGACAAGGGAGAGTTACAGATCGCCCGTGACGATGATTCTTGAAAGTCAATCGATTCAGGCAGTGAACGGGCAAAATAGATCAGATTTGTAGGCACAAATTCTCCCTGATAAGAAGTATCTTACGATGACTTTGAAGCGTAAGTGAACAATTGTGAACAGCCCAGACTGATGGAATGAGGCCTTGGCAAACACGAGTTTAAGTACGCCGCCGGGTTTTGGCTAGCTTAACCTGCTGACAGCCACCAAGTCGCTCGCCATTCCCTTGCGGACGGGTATCTCAACGACGCCGCGCCGGCATCCTCGCACACGCATTCGTCACACAGGCAGCAGCGCCGCAGCTCCGTGCCCGAAGCCGATTTTCCGGATAGTGGCATGGTAGACCAGCCCTATTGGGCTGGCTGACTGAGATGGGGCCGTACACAGCAGAGGCCGCGGATGCTCCGTCGACGGATTTTCCACGGAGCTAACTGTCAAGGACGCTGTATCATCAATCGTGCACGTTGCCTGCTAAATCCCGAAAGTTTAACTCTTGCCGATCTCCTGGACGAGAAGTTGAGGATGAGAAACAACTGGCAATTTTCGGCCATTAACGGAAGGACGACGGCTTTAGTGAACGTCGCGGCTTCGGGCTCACTGATAGCGCGATGCTCTAAAGGCTGATGTCAGAACTTGTTGGTTCGCGAGAGCAAGACAGACAACAGTGCCGATGTCCCGGGTAATCTTCCAGGTGCATAATAGCACTGATGCAAGGCAATTTTGAAAGAAGTTCTGTCATCCCATCTTTGCTAAATAGATGGTAACTTGATCTCAGCTCTGAGTGGTCCGGGCCGAGTTGCTACGATTGGGTGGAGCCCACCTAAGCTACCCGACCAGCAGCCGTACTATGATAGACTCACCTTCCGCTGTGTTTGCCTCAGGCCACCAAGGCATCGAACTCGGAGCTTGCGCTTCGGGAATCTAGAAACCTTCAATTGGCATCACAACCGCCGAGCTACGTCCCACTCCCGCATCTAATCAACCACATCAAACCCGTCCCGTCCTCGAAAAAACCGCCAAAATGGTCTTCGCCTGGAAAGCCGCCGGTCTCACGTGAGTCAATTGATTCCGCCCACGAAACGATTGCGTCGGGAAAGCGACAGAAAAGAGGGAACGGAAAAGGCTAACCCGGCAACCCCCGATCAACAGCTACAACCGCTACCTCGCCGTCGCTTCTCGCGTCGTGCGCCGCAGCCTGAAGGAGGACAAGAGAATCGCCGCCGAGCGCCGCGGAGAGATGGAGCTGCGTTTCGCCAAGTGGGAGGTGAGCGACAGATAGAAGCGACCGACGAAAGAGAGAACATTCGCGCTGACAGAAATGCCCGCAGAACGGCAAGCAGGGCGACCCCAAGCCCCTCGCCCAGGCCACTGTCGCCAAGCCCGCCGCCTCTTCGTAAACCGATCTACCGAAAGAAAGGGAAATAGATGAGATTGTATGAGCGACGGAGCATGACGTGCGTCGAACGGGATAGATGGGGGCGGACAGATGGAAGGGTTGAAATGCAAAGCGCCCCTTCCGGGCACCCGCCGGCTCCTAGGCAGTGAGCTGCTGTATCATATCAAAAAAGTGGCATAAAATCTATCAATTCGATGCCTCATCTTGCCAAAGTTTTCTGAACACTCACTTTTTTTTTTTTTTGTACTGTTGGGATTGGTGCCTCTGAAAGTTGCGATGTCGGGCACAGTGACGAGCCGCTCGACATCGGCCAGAATGTTGGGCGTGCTCCCTCCACAGACCCAAATTTGCCCGCCGCCGGACAAACTCGGTTGTGATCACTCCATGTTCCCGTCGCAGGTACTTCGCACAACAACACCAAGCGCCTTTGGCCTGCACGCTGGATTGCGAACAAGTGACTGCCTCATTTATTTCCACAGGCTTACTGCAATCCCGTTCCTGCGGACCTTGCTGGCAGAGTTATTGTGGCGCGCCCCTCCATACCATTTTTATTCGGCCTATCCATGCCCGGCTGCAAAGTCAATGTGACCTCACTAAAACCGCACTCCCTACCAAGCGTCACTCAACAGAGCCTCATATGAGGCGCATCTGCTGAGATGGCCATTTCTTCCGGCTTTGGAGTGTCCGAAGGTGGTTTTTTTCATTTTGAACGGTCAATTTGCACGTTGCTAAACTCAGCCTAGACATTTCAAGGCTCTCGCTGGAGCAAGGGCGCGAACCCCCGCCACCCCCGCCGCCCAACATCTCAAGTGACGGCATCGTTGCCTTTGATATCACATCAAAATTCACCGCAGCTGCCGAGAGTGAGCTTCACCCGTGAACTTTGTCAAGGCAAACGTCAGTACTGATTGTAATCAAGAGCTTGAACCTGGCGAGCTCGTCAAAGATGGCTTCTTCACTCTGTTTGAGTCCGTTGGGGCTCTGGAGGTACGCGGAAATGCTGTTGAGATGACCACGGACTTCACGCTCACCGTCTGACCAGATCATGGATCCGAAGATGGATAGCGGTTGCCTTGAGGCGGAGGAGTCTCTTGACGTAGACTACGACGTATCACGGCCTCTCCTCCCCGAAGAGGTCCTTGGCATTATCGACCAACTGCTCTGTCACGAGGTAGGTGCCTGCCTCCGTCAACATAGCACCTAGCTAACGCTCAGATAGATGGCCTGGCATGTCGGATACCCCCTATCCCAGACTCTATTCACAAGTATATTCGTTGAGTCAATTTTGATGCCCAACCCGACTACTCTCGATGACGCCCATTTCATCCGGGACGCCAATGGCAAACCACCAGCACCGATGCACGCCGTCCTCCGGGCGTACATCCTAGGGTTGCTCAAAACATGCGGAAATGTCAACGAGAGGATAAAGAGCGAGCACTACTATGAGGTAAAACTCTTGCCCTTTCTCGGTGAACTTGGCTGAACGTGCCCTTAGGAGGAAGACTTTGTTACAAATACCTACAACAGAGTCCTGCTCGACGACTTCAGCGTTGAATCAGTCCGAGATATCATCAAGGATGCTAGCTTCATCCTGCGTCACTCCGCGGACTCGGTACCGAAAGAGCTCGTAGACGCTCTGAACGCCAGGTTACTCCTCAGATATACGTTTCTCGCCGCCATTGATCACACGCAATACCGGACCGACCCCAATCGGATCAGGAGCCCGTGGCAGGAGGCCTTCGGCATGCTCCCAGGCATCAAGGACAGCCACGGCCTTGGAAAGCCCGTCCCCGAGGCATTCAGTGCGAAGTTGCAGCGTAAGCTTGCTAGTACCATGCCCCCGCGGCCTATAGTCCAAACCAGCTTCGAGGACGCCTTTGCAAATCTCACGAGAATGATCAGCGACGGGATAGAGGTCGTGGGCGTGCTAAACTACACCGATTCGATCTGCCTCCAGGTAGCCCCTCCCCCCCGACCCCTTTTCACCACGAGTCTACCACTGACAAACCACTCTCAGACTTACGTCTCAACCTTCCAAGCAAAGAAGCCCCAACCCCTAATCTTCGTCCGCACCCTTCTCCAATCATTCCTCTTCAAGGACATGGAGGTCCTCGGCCACAAGTCGATCCGCCAACTCCTCGACGACGACTTTTCCATCGTCTCCCTCCCCGCCTCCCCCCTCCTCGACCGCGCAAACGACGAGATCGAAGCAACCCACGACCCGCGCTTCACCATCGCCGCCCAGATGGAGTCCTTCCGCATGCGCGCCGCGCAGCCTTACCTCGACATCCTCCGCACCTTCTGCCAGAACCGCTGCCGCGTCCGCCGCACCCTGTGCCACATCGTCCGCGACTGGGAGAACCTGCAGTTTGACGCCGAGGACGTTGACCAGATCATCCAGCACCAGAGCGACGAGCAGCCCGTCGTGTACCAGTCCGCCTCGGGCCCCGTCGAGACCTTCTCCCTCCCGCTCTCCTCCTGGGCGTACCTCTACAAGGTCAAGCAGATGGAGTGGATCGTCCAGCTCGGCTTCGAGCTCGAGGTCTACCAGCCCGACGAGCTCGCCGGCATGTACTGGTACCTCAACTTCCTCGCCAAGAACCGCCTGCAGCACGTCGAGCGCATAAAGTCCTTCGTCGTGAGGAGCCTCAGCCAGGCCCAAGCCAACAGGCAGCGGCTCTCCCCGACAGTCGAAGCGCAGTACACAAAGTCGCTCGCGTTCCTCCGCCTGACGCTCCTCGACGCCGCCGTGACCGAAGGTCTCTCCGACGCGCTGTCCTGTCTGTACACCGCCCTGCACCGCCTCGGCCTGATCAAGCCGCCGCCACGGCCCTACAGCACGGACGAGCTCCGTTACGAGCTGCGCATGAAGCCCTTCGCGGTCATCGGGCTGCCGTCGCTGCCCACCTTTGAAGAGTTCACCATCGGCACGCAGCAGTCTGACGCGTCCATCGGCGACCTCCTGGCGCTGGCCGACAGGGCCATCGCCGGCGCGAAGAAGGGCTTCGAGGTCATGAGCAAGTTCCCTGAGGCGGAGTCCTTCTCCGTCGGATCACATGATCGCTGGGTGCCGACCACGAAGAACGGGCTCAAGTCGTGCATCGCCGCGGGGCTGGCGGTGTCGCTTATCAGAAAGGCGCTAGACAAGTCGGGCGAAGGCGGGGAACTCAAGCTCAAGGCCGAGGTGCCGACTCCAGAGAAGTCGTATCACGAGTGGTGGATCGTCCCGAGAATCATACCCGTTCGGTGAGGCTCTGAGAGCAACGGACCGAGGTGTAGCATAAGATAGACTTGCAACGGATAATTGAATCCTACTTCTAAAAAAAGATGTGGTACTCCTAGATTTCTTCCCAATTTCCCAAAGAATCATGTGATGCTACCTTTGGCAACCATGTTCGCCCGATTTCCATCCAATACCCGTGTTTGAGGGTATTTCCGTGATTTCCGTACAAAAATTTGATACAAGTCGCGTGTTACGAACGTATATGCTGAGCTACCATGCGATGCAACGGAGCGTCTAGCTGGCTTGGTCTATATATGCGTTTAAATCTCAACCTCTAGTCCCAACTGTGTTGACTTGCGCAGTTTCCAAGTTTCGAGGTGGTCATTGATTTATGAAGCATTTACGCGCGCTTCTTGGACAGCAGCCTGAGCTTGACAGTCTGCTCGTAAAGGACGTCCTTGAAGGCGAAGAGGAAGGCGGCGGTCAGCACGCTCTGAGTGACCTTGGGGCCGATACCTGGACTTATTGTTAGTGCTACATGCATCTCCGTCTTTGGCATGTGATATTTACCCTTGTAGAGGCCGGCATAGCCCTCCTCCTTGATGACCCGGCTGATGGCCTGGGACATGCCCTCCTTCTTCTCGCCGTTGCCGGCGACGTGCATCTGGCTCTTGACCGTGATATACGGGTAGGTGACCGACGTGGCAAACAGCTTGCCCAAGGCACCGAGGAAGAAGGCGATGGTCGGTGTGACCCTCCTCTTCTTCTCAACGGTGTTCTTCATCTGCTCAAACAGGGTGTACTGCAGAATGGGGTTGATAACGAGCACCAGCGCGGGAATGACACCCGAGAACAGGGCCTGGGGGCCTTCGTTCTTCAGCAGCGCCAGCAGCGTGCCGATGGTCGAGGGCGCCTTCGCGGGCTTCGCGGCTTGCGCCTCCTCGTCGCCCTCCTTCTTGGCGCTGGCCTGGCTGCGGGTGGTCATGCGGGTGTTGACGACCCAGATGGGGTTCGTGAGGATGACGGTCGCGGAGCCGGCGATGGCGCCCGCGATCATGGACTCGACGGTGGTGAGCTTCCTGTTGGCGCGGCCGGCCTTCTCGGCGGCCTTCTCGAAGAAGGCGCGGGTCCATTCGTACCAGTAGTAGTAGACGAAGTTGGTGACGCTGATGCCGAACAGCGCGGACTCGAGGCCGGAGTAGAGCCCGGACACGCCCTCCCTGGCGACGATCTTCTGGACGGCGGTGAGGAAGGCGGAGTCGGCGCGCTTCGATTCGACCTGGGCGCGGGTGGAGAGGGTGATGAGAGGGTAGCTGCGATGATGGGTGTGATTAGAACTACGGTTTGCGCCACGCGAATGGAATCTGGGGTAAAATCTGCAGATGATGGAGGCACGGAGGGTTCCAGAAAAAGTCCCCTGGTTCTTCTTACGTCAAGGCCATGGAGAGCAGACCCCCGCCTGCGCCAGCGAGGGCGTGGGCGACATTGTCGTTCTGCGGGATTGCTGGCTTAGACTGCGACATGGCTTTGGATTATATGGTGTATGTAGAGTGTCGCTGGGAGGAGGCTTAGGTTGGTTTTACGAAACTTGGGACGACGAGAGGGCAGCGGTGCGATGGTGCATCAACCTGAATGCGGGATGCCGTATTTGAATGGGAGTCTGAAGAAGTCGAGTCTGGCCTTCTGCCATCTCAAACAGTACCAATCCCTTGGTTGGAGCCGAGGTCAACCACGTTAGCAATGCCGAAGGGGGGGGCAGGCCACACTGGAAGGGCTGCCGCTAAGAACCTTAACCCCAGTTATGTCATTCATGCTATCACAGGCAGGGGGGCTGGAAAAGGGTACTGACGGTCACAGGTCGCATGTGAAGAATGGGGCGCCAATCTCCCATAATCTTTGCCCAGCAGGGTTTAACTCCGAATTTTCGGGGATTCGGGATCTCTCACGTGGAGAGCCTGGTTTTCGAGGCGGCCCCGGCTCCGTGAGCCGTCAAGGTCGGGTCGAGCGCCGAAGCGGGAGAGATCGGGATAGCGGGGAAATATTGTTCCCCTTGTCTTTAATGGGCGTGGACCGTGCCCGCGGGAAAAAGTCAAGTCGCTGTCAATTGTCTCTCGTCCCCGCCAAGGCGACCGAGGGGTGGCTTGCGCTAGTCCACACTCGGAAGAAAGTAAACAAAACAGCTTTTGGGCTGACATTGACAACTGGTCCAGGGCCCTGTTGGGACCCTCTTTCAGCGCCAGCGCAGCACCACCCTGCCGGCACCGCGGCCACCACACCACTTCGCGCGCAACACACCTTTCCCATGAATAGCTTTCAACGTTTGTGCGACTAACCTACAGGAAGGCCAAAGAGCCCTGCGCGTGTTCTTCTTTTTGGCGTCTTCTTTTGTTTCTTTTTTGCTTCTTTGCATAAAGTCTACGCGGTATTCATACCCAACCGCGCGCGCGTTTTCACGCCCCAATTGCGCCAGCCAACATGGCGACTCCAATAACACGAGCACCCAGCGAAGATGACCTCTCGTCGCCCGATCCCCTCAACGATAACCTCTCGTCAGCCCTCTACCCGTCGACAAATCGCGTGACCCGAAGCCAGCGGTCCCAGCGATTGTTCTCCGTCGGTGGCCCCGGAACGTCGCCTAGAAAGCAGATGTTCGAGCTCGAGGTCGGAGACAATCGCAAGCCGCAACGCCTACTAGTTACCGTTGAAGCCGAGGACGAGTACGAGAATGTCGGGCGCAGACTATTCAACGCGCAAACACCCAGCCTCAGGAGAGGCACGACTACAACCACGATTCCGCTCGGCGGCGATAAGAGAGCCACGGCGATCAAGACCCCGGCGCGGAGGGGTCGTCCACCCAAGAATGCGACGCCGGGACCCAGCGGCGCAGGTACCGGCACCACAACGAGAAAGAGGAAGGGAACACCGAGGGGGACGCCCAGACCGGCGCGCAAACCCAAGATTGGAGACTCGGACGATCTGAATTCAGACATGACCATTCCTCAAGGCACGCCGAAATCCATAATGCGCCGCCCACGCGGTTCTAGTCGCCAGGGTTCCACGGATCCTGCGCCTTCGACAACGCGGCGCCGCGGCAGGCCAAGAAAGGTCGATTTCAAACCCGACGAAACTATTCATACGATTGAGGACTTCGACCAGGTTGTCCCGCCATCGGACGATGTTCTTGCGGCGGGCATGCAACAGATGGATGTGGACTCCACCCCGGCGCGGGAGCAACCGACGGAGAACGTACCAGAGTCTGATGGGGATATCTGGATGGCAACGATGGATGATGAGACAACCCCGCGGCCGAGGAATCATGGAGACACGAGCCAACGGCGCATCTCGTCCCCCTCCCATCCCAAAAAGAGCCCGACACCGTTTGATTCCGACGATGGCAACGAACCCGCTTACGATAACTACGACTTTGGCCCAGGACCGGCGAGCGATATTTCTTCTCTAGTCGGCGACGATGCTCATCCCAGCAGTGGCTCTCGCGACCGAGATATGGACACCGTCGCCCAGGGCGAAGACTTCAGCATGATCTTTGCGAACTCGATCCCGTCACTTAAGAGTAGTATGGGCGTGCAAGCATCCGGCCCGGAAGACTTTGGCGACGAAACAAATATGATTATTAACCAGACTCTGGAATCGCTAAGGCAGAGTGGCGCTTTGCGCCCGGACGACGAAGACGAGGAGGATGAGGTTGTGGGCATTCCCACCCAGCAGGCGGAAGAGTCTAGAATGGAGGTCGAACGTGACGTGACGCTTCATACCTCGCCATCGACTAGGATAGAAGCTCTCATGGACTCCTTGGTCGACAACTCTGTCGACATCAATAATGAGACGATCCCCGATGTGACTGGCGAAGTCAACGTTGAGTCCATCGTCGATATGAGCGCTGTCACCCACTCACCCGTCGATCTCCCATCCCTGCCAACTCCCAGGCTTCGCGCACCTTCGTCGGCTGCAGGAAGCGATGGCACGCCCAGCAAGGGCAATCAGTCGCCTACCTGGATCCGGAGCAGCCCTCGCCGCAAGTCTATCCCGCTGGGTAGGAAGCTCCTCGAGTCCAAGGCACGCCAAATGGATGACTCCTTTTCCAGCATTCCCTCCAAAATTCTAGCCGCTGCGACACCTGCCAAGAAGACCTCTAGGCGAAGCTCGACCTCAAGACGAAGTTCGGGTGTGAGACGAAGCTCGATGGCCAACGAGGAGGACTCTGCCGCGTATGAGGATGATTTCTCCGAGATCCCCGAAGAGTATTTGGAGGCTGCTACCCCTGGCAGGACGCTGCAACGAGTGGATGAGACCGAGGTCAACGAGGAAGAAGATGCCGAAGTTGAGGCACAAGAGGACAGGGGTATGGAGGAAGTTGAATTGGCAGAGGAAGAGCCCCCAAAACCTTCTCCGACAAAAAGTGCCGACCGTTCGAATGCGAATGTATTCACTCGCTCAGACTCGAGCAGAATGCTCACGCCGGACGACACTCTATCTTCTAATGAAGTTCCTGTCCCTGACTCCGATGGCAAAACCATCGATGCGCCTCAAACTTCTCCTTTGGCCGAGCAGTCTCAATTGCCGGGAGATACGAGCAAGGTCAGGAGTGAGGGCAGAAGCAGAAGCAGAAGCTCTTCTTCTGCAGCAGGGCAACATCATCTGCCTGCTGAGAGCTCTCCCCTCGTTTCGCATTGTTACCTGCCTGAACAGAGAAGCTCTTCTCCCATGGCTGAGGAGACTTTCCTGCCTGATCAGCCAAGCTCCCCTATAGCTGAGCAAACTTTCCTCCCCGATCAGCGAAGCTCTTCTCCAGTGGCTGAACAAACCCATCTACCCGAGGGGAGTTCTCCCCCAGTTGTTGGCCAATCTCATTATCCAGAGCGTAGTTCTTCTCCTGCAGCCGAAGAGGCGGACGAACCCGTGGCGCCTCCTGAGAAGAATGCTGTGAGGAGGAACTCAGTTCGAAGCTCTTCGCTTCCCGTTGGAGACCTGACGACAAACTTGCCTCGTACGGCGAACGAATACATTACACCAGTAGGCCCGGCCTCATCGCCCATTCCGGCGCCTGCCGGCAACCTCTTAGCACCTCGTGCGCCATCGCCCGAGGCCGGCTTCCGCCCAACCCTGTCGCCAATAGTCCGGGCCGGCCGAGCTCTACAGAGCGTCACATCAGATGCCTCGTCTCCTCCTCGCCAGAACTCGCTCGGCAGCCCGTTCAGACCGACTACTAGTAGCAGTCAGCTTCAGCCTCAATCCGCCTCCAAGCCAAGAAACAGCTGGACCCAGCCACTTTCCAACTTGATCCAGGCAGGCGCTCAGTTCTTCCAGTCTCCCACCAGGCTCTTGGCGCACCCATCAGTGCCGCAATCAGTAAATCAAAGCCAACCCCCGTACGAGGATCCTTTCGGTGCCGAAGATAGTCATATCGGCCAGCCGAGCTTCATGGAGGCCCTGGCAAAGAGTGTACGGTCCTCGTCGCCGAGCAGGGCGACAGCACGTCCTAGGTCAATGTCGGGATCTCTCCGTGCTGCGCCGGCCGACGAGGCCGATGAGATGAGTTGGATGCAGGAAGAGCCTGCTCCTCGCGAGCAGCCATTTGCTCCGTCGCGATCTGTCAACTCCAGCATGGACGCAATCGGCAACTCGTTCGGCAGCCAACAGCGCAGCTTTGAAGCTCGACCAAACCTTGAGGCCCAGCGCAGCTTCGAGTCTCAGCCTGGCTTTGAGCGTCAGGACTACGATGCCGGTGACGAAACCGAGGTTGAAGAACAGGAGCCAGAGGAAGAGGAAGAGCCTGAGGAGGATTATGCGGAAGAAGAGGAGGACGATGACATCTGGGCAGTTGAGGCTTCACGACCGGCTTCGCAGTCAAGCCGCCAGCGCGACTTTGGCAAGCAATCCGTCCAATCGATCCCTGCCCGCCGCGCTGCCCCAAGCCCGTGGAAGAGAGGCCCCGAATCACCAAAGAAGCCACCTGTGTTCACCCCAGCTGCGTCTCGTGTCCACGACTTGATGGCTGATGACGCTGAGATTGAGGACTTTTCAATGCTCTCTCAGCAGCGCAGTCGCCAGAAGCAAATCCCGCACAAGGCCCTCAATATGGCTCAGCACTCGTCCGCTAAGAAGGACCTGTCTGCCTTCTTCTCATCTCCGGCCCTCTTGCCCGGCACCGAGGGCGTTCGGGACATCTTGGACGCGAAAAAGCGACAGAACGCCCTCGCTCAGAGGGACCTCTCACAGCCTGCCGAGCGCTTCCCTGGGGGACTAGAGACGAACTCGATGTTCCCCTCCGTCCCGCAAAAGGCATTCAACCCATCCCAGAGTGGGCGATCAGACCTCTTCTCTCCTGCAAAGTCAAGTGCCGTCAAGCCCGCCAGCGCTGCCATAAACCCTGACGTTCAAAATACCCGCCGGGAGCTCTTCGCCTCCAGCCGGAGCCGGCCCAACATGCGCCATCAGTCAGAGATTCCCGACTCTCAGCCCGCAATGTCGTCCGAGATCTCCTTCCTCCCCGTCGCTCAGAAGCAGAACTTCACCCCGCGGTCAGGCCAGAAGACCAACAACCTCTTCGCCAAGGCCGCCGCCCCAGTTCCCTCCCTGACCCCGGTGCGTATGCAGCTCACCCGCGCGGACATCAAAAAGTGGCAGGAGGATAGTGCCTCAGCCATCGCAGAAGACAGTCCCGAGTCCCCGCGCCGCAGCAGCCTCCGCCCCCTGCCCGACAGGAACATGTCACCTCCAAAGTCCTGCCTGCGCTCCCCCTTGAAGCCGCGCACGCCGGGAAGGGTCGTCGAGTTCACGAGCAGCGTGCTCTCCCCGCTCGCGCAGGCACAAGCTCGCGCCGAGCGGCGCATGTCCGCCAGCTCCAACGGCAGCGCCGCGGGCCCCGCCGCGGTCGCCTTCGCGCCGCAGCGCAGCATCACGGTTATCGAGGAGGACAAGGAGAACGACGTGTCGGAAGAAAACGAGGAGATGGACGTGTCCGTGACTGACGTGCCCCAAGCGGATCTCAGCAACCCGCCCAAGCCCGTCGAGAAGCGTCTCTCCCAGACGATGTGGTCCCGCGACCACTGGCTCTTGATGGACGAGCTCATCCACCTGCGCAGGCGGGGCCCCTTCAACTTCCGATGGCCAGCCGGGTTTCAGTCGAAATCAGGCTGGTTGCTGGGCAAGTCGGTCAACTCGCACGGGTCCAGTCTGCTTATGGAGCAGTGGCACCTTGACGTTGTTGACGCCTTCAAGGCCGAGGTTGGCGGGTGGGATGAGGAGGTGCTGGCCAAAAGGGCCTTTTCGTTGATCGTGGGAGAGCGGCTCCGCAGGGAGCAGCGCGCGCCTAAAGCACCCTCGGTGAAGTTTGTTTAAAGGCATGCATATTGGCGTTCCTGTTCTTTGGGCGTTGTGGTTGATTGATGAACAAAAGATCAGGGGCCTATCATGAAAGTTTCACGTTGAATTATTGTACTGTGGTTTCGATGGCGTTTCGGGGGGACAGATATCACATTGTTTGGACACTGGGGAGATACCCGCAGTTTGTAAGATACCACTTCATCAGAATGAATTTCTGTCTCATGCACCGCCGGCATTGTGTGTCTATGGTAATAGTACAGTTCCGAATCCATTCGCTTCCTTTACCCCTTGACCCCTTGACGCCTGCCATGTCTTACTCGAGCATCGAGGCCTGGTTGGTGTAAAGGACGTCCACCACGCTGCTCAGCTTCTCAATCGTAGCAAGAGCATGGTCGTATGCGCTGTCGCGCTCCGTCTCGTCGTAAATGATGAGGCATCCCGCACCCTGGTCCAGAACACCAATGATGACCTTGTCGAGAATCATCTGGGAGAGCTTGCGCTCGACCTGTTGCGTGTCGAGGCCGACCATCTTGGCGATGTGGTTGATCTCAACGCGAGAGAATGGCTCAATCACCTTGATAAGGTTTTGCTCCAGCATTGCGTCGTAGAGCCGGCGCAGGTGGTTGCGGATGAAGGCGTCGCTGCCAAGCTGCTCGCGGTAGGACTGCAGAGCCTGCTCGTACTCCTCGAGAGAACGGTTTGAGTGCGCTCTGGCAATAGCCTTCATAGCCTCGAGGTTCTTGCTAGCGTACTTCTGGGCCTGCTTGGATGTCATCAGGTTGTTGACGTCGTCAACGAGGTTGAGCATGATCTTGCAGAGCAGCATGTACTGCAGGGCGGCGGTAGCCTTTGTGTGCTCGTCTTGGCTGTGGTAGCCATCGAGGGCCTCGATAAAGTAGGAGAAGGCCGTGTTGAAGTCCTTGTCTTCGGCGTGGAGCATACCGCTCTGCATGTCGAGGTGGGCCTGGAGAAGGGGAGGGGTGTAGACGGAGGCGGCGCTCGTACGGGCACTGGTGAGGGCGGCACGGGCCTTGGGGATGTTGCCGAGAGCATGGTAGACGCGCGACTCGAGGAGCTGTACCTCAACCAGGACAAGCTTGTCGTCTAGGCGCTTGAGCTCGCGGAGGAGGCCGTTGATGAGTGTGAGGGCGTCGTAGTAGGCCTGCTTCTGCATGAGGAGGGTGACCAGGCGGGTCTCGAGATTCTGGCGCAGGAAGCTGCGGCGCTCGGAGGTGGCCCATTCTATACATGATTTCGTAACGGCAATCTGAATATCGGTGCTGCCCTCAATGTTCTCGAAGAGGTCGAGGAGCGAGCGGACTGGAGGGGTAGCAGTTAGCTATCTGCGGAATTGCCTAATTTGACAGGGTTGCGATCAGTCCATACCAAGCTTTGCTGTCTTCGCCTTGGCGAATGACGAAAGCACTGTTCGGCTTTTTGTGACAAGGTCGACAAGCTCCTGCGTGTTCCTACAAGGGCAATTAGCACACATGGGTCCGACGATGTCATCGCCAGGTGGGGAGGGGCTCACTTCTCATCCCGGTACAGCTCTCCCAAGCTAATCAACGCCGTCTCGTACTCCTTCACCGCAGCATCGGAGGTTGCGGAAGGGGGCTTGGAGATGATGTCCTTGTAGAGCTGCTCTGCCTTTCGGGGATCTGACTTGGCCGCCTTCTGTGCCTCTTGCACCCTCGCCGATTCGCCCTGAGCCATTCTGGATATTTGACCTCCGGTCGTTCAACAATTCGTCTCGGTTCGTTTGCTTGTGTGAGGTTTCGTGGAATTGTCGTCGTGGGGAAGAGGTGGTGGTTATGGTTCAATCGCCGGATTCGTGATGTAGCTTCTTGGTGCTTTGTCAACAGCTCCAGCCGCCTCCAGTAGGTCCAGGTTGCCATGACCGCGACGCAAGCCCGGGCGGGAGCAGAGGGTAGGCACGGCCGGGCCGTGATTGATCCGCAAGGAGCTATGGTTGGCCAAAATTCTCCGAGAGATCCCCACCCCCACTTAAATTTTTGGGAGAAGTTCTGGATGGCTTCGCAGCCATTGATTGACACGCCTCTGGTGAAGCAACACACTGCACTGCATCCGCCAAAATGAAGATCAAGGCCCTTTCTCGGAGCGTGGAGGCATACCAGCCTCCCGGCGCAAGTGCGCAAAAGCTGCCTAGGTATATGAGCTTATGATCTACCTGCAAAGCATCGCTAACTCTTCTCAAGAAACCTCGATCCCGCCCAGCATCCTATGGAACGCGCCCGAGAGTACGACAACCTCGCCACTTCTCGATTTCACAAGCTAACAGCACGATCAGGTACACAAAAGCCCTCAATGCTGTCAAGCTCGAGCGCATGCACGCCGCGCCCTTCATTGGACAGATGGGCAGCGGTTTTGTTGACGGCGTAAGATCGAAGTGGATTCAGCTTTGTGCGACTGCCATTCTGACGGCTACTACAGGTCTACTCAATGGCGAAGGACCCGAATTCCCTGAAAAATTTTGCATCGGCAAGTGGTGATGGTGCGATCAAGACCTTCGACCTTACGAGCCGAGACGAGATTTGGACGGTGAAGAGCGCGCACACCAATATTGTACGAAGTCTGTGCTGGACGAAGGACGGAAAGCTACTCAGTGCGGCCGCCGACAAGACGATAAAGCTTTGGGACCCCTACAACACGCCGAGCGATTCCGCGCCGATTTCTTCTTGGCTGGGCAATAGCGGTTTCCAAAGTCTGTCCCACCACAGAACACGGAACGCCTTTGCGGCCTCATCCGCGTCTAGCGAGATCGCCATTTACGACCTCGAGCGACACAGTGCAGCGCCCGAGATTCTGCGCTGGCCCAACGCGACCGACACGATCACCTCCGTTGCTTTCAACCAGGTGGAGCAGTCGATTCTGGGAAGCACGGCCGCCGACAGAAGCATCGTGCTCTGGGATGTCCGCACTGCGATGCCCCTGACCAAGACGACCATGACTTTTGCCTGCAACTCTCTGTCATGGAACCCGATGGAGGCTTTCAACCTGGTCGTTGGCAGCGAAGACCACAACTGTTATGTATGTGTGGAGATATTAAGAATGCTTGTGGAATGATGCTGACCTGTACAGATGTTTGACATGCGCAAGTTCGACAGGGCACTGAACGTTTACAAGGGCCACGTCGCGGCTGTCATGAGTGTCGAGTTCAGTCCGACGGGTGAGGAGTTGGTCTCCGGATCCTACGACAGGACAGTCCGCATCTGGAATCGCGACCAAGGTCACTCACGCGACATCTACCACACCAAGCGCATGCAGAGGGTCTTCAGCACCATGTTCACACCCGACTCCAAGTACATCCTTTCCGGCTCCGACGACGGAAACGTGCGCATCTGGAGGTCCAACGCCAACGATCGATCCGGTATCCGCTCCGCGAAGCAGAGACAAGCCCTCGAGTATAACGAGGCCCTCGTCAACCGATACAGCCACATGCCTGAGATCAGACGCATCAAGAGACACCGCCACCTGCCGAAGGTCATCAAGAAGGCTGGCGAGATCAAGAATGTCGAGCTCAAGTCGATCAAGAGACGCGAGGAGAACGAGCGCAGGCACACCAAGAAACAGTTCGAGAAGAGACGGAGCGAGAGAGAAAAGCCTATCCTGGCGCGCGAGAAGTAATGGAAAATCTGAGAAAGGTGCTGCTTATTGCATTGTTCGGCGTTTGGGCGGCATGTCAACTGTATGTATGGGACAAGGGGGCCACTGTGTGAAAAGTGCATTTAGAATCAATACCACAGGTCAAGTCGTCCATGGTTAAGAATTGGTCAAGAATATACCAACGAATTTCCGCGAGATGTTACGCATCATTCGGGTTGATTTCCCCATTGTCCATTCTCACGTATCAACGCCGCAACTGACATCTTTAATCTAAATCCCGGACGGGCTTTCACTCGGCGGCCGACAAGTCCGCCGGCTCGGAGAGAAGCTTAAAAGACAGCGGCCCACCCGGCAGCGCAAGCCGTGGGGGAGAGATGATCATGGGCGGCTGCAAGGGGCGAAACGGGGTGTTTTAGTGGTAGCAGCCGACCCCAAACCACCCAGGGGTTCCAGGGGCACACACGCTTGCAACAGCACACAGACAGGAGCTGACCTGTCAGGGGCCCCCTAGCGCTTGGCCTCCGTTTCAACGCTCCCATCCACATGTGACGAATTCCAGCTCCCCGCTGCAGAGAAAGCGCCTCGAGCTTTCCCATTCCTTGTGGCCAGACTGCAGCCGACTTTTCGTCTCATCTTTTCCCGATTTTTCCTTTCTTCCCTTTCCTCCCAACGCTGGACGACACCTGTACGATTCTTCCTTTACATCCGCATCCTTCCCACCTTAATCCTTCTTTTATTCTGTGCAGGACGCGGGAGAGAGCTGTTGGTCTAATACGTCGCGAGAACACGCACTGTCGTCACTGCTACCTCGAGAGAGAACACCACCACCACCACAATGGAATACCCACGCCCACCCCAACAAGAGTCGTGGTTCGCGCCCCTCTCAATCGACCTCATCGTGAAGGTCTTCAAGATCACCTTTTTCCACCCCTTCGTCTCCTGGATTATCCCTCTGTGCTTCCGCGCGCAAGCTCTTCCCTACGATGCCCCGCAAATGATCGCCTCCATCGCCTGGGCGACCTTCATTACCCTCTGTTGGATGGCGGGTATCATTAACCAGCGCGTCGCTTACGGCCTGCCCCGCGAGGTCGACCTCTCCGAAGAAGTCATTGTCATCACCGGCGGCGCCAGTGGTCTGGGTCTGCTGATTGCCGAGGTCTACGGCATGCGCGGCGCTACCGTCGCTGTGCTCGACGTCAACGAGATGGAGAACGGCGAGGCGCGGGGTGTGACGTTCTACAAGTGCGATGTCACTGACAAGAACGAGGTCGCGAGGGTAGCGGGAGAGATCGAACGCGAGGTAAGCTCCCCAACGTGCCCCCCATACGATATCACAGATCACTGACAGTCCATACAGCTCGGCACACCAACCGTTCTGATCAACAACGCAGCAATCGTCAAGGGCAAGCCCCTCCTCGAGCTCGAGATCTCCGACATTGAGCGCTCTATCACCACGAACTTGACCTCCCACTTCATCACGCTCAAGACCTTCCTCCCGCAGATCATTCGTGGCGGCCAGGGCGGCACAATCGTCACAATGTCCTCCGTCCTCGGTCACCTCGGCGCTGCCTCCCTCACAGACTACGCCGCGGCCAAAGCTGGTGTCACCGCCCTCCACAAGTCCCTGACCGCCGAGCTTGTCGCCTCCCACCCCGAGATCCGCACCATCCTCGTTGAGCCCGGCCAGCTCTCGACCCCGCTCTTCTACGGTGTTCAGACCCCCCACGCTTTCGTCGCGCCAGTTGTTGAGCCTGTGGACGTGTGCAAGGAGGTAGTTGCGGCCATCGACGCGGGCCGCAGTGCGCACGTGGCGATGCCGCTCTACGCCAGGTGGATTCACTGGTACAATGTGCTCCCCGCATCTGTTCAGCAGGTTGCGAGAAGGGTCGCCGGTGTAGATACCTCGATGAAGACTTTCATCGGAAGGCAGGAGAGGGGCATGAGTGAGAAGAACGGAAGATTGATTTAAGGATGTTGCAAATACCAGATGACCTTGCGGCGCCGGCGTCGGGCGGGTTCCGTAATCTGAAGCCGCATGTACAGAAACGTCTCAAGACATACATGAAATATATACTCTAACTCACGTTCAAACCAAATTGAAGCTTAACTGTCTAGACACGTGCTGGTATCCTTGGACTCTTTGCCAGACAGATCTGCGGCCGGGGAAACCCTATTCAAGCCATCCAGTTTCTTGTACGTGAGTGTGTCGAGGTCAATGCCATCAAGAGCGCGTGCCTACCTGTGGTTTAGCATGTTGACCCGTTGATAGCCGAGAAAGGAAACACGTACGCTGATTCCATAATAGTCTTCATTCAAAAAGTCGATGCCCAGACTCGAGCCGCAGCTCCCGCAAAACATCTGGTCCTTGGTCTTGGTATTGAAGCGGTAGTTGGTGCACTTCTCTCGCGAGCCATCGTGCCAGGTGACGTCCTTCTTACTGGGGTCTGCGATGACGGTCAGCCATTTCGAAAATGCAACAGTCGCGCAACAATGTGCAACCAAGACAGACATTCCCGAATTCAAGCCACAAGAGAAGAAAAGAGATGAGGAAAGAAAATCCCAGACTCACATATGAGCAGGTAGCCGCTGCGCCGGCAGATGGAGCAGTTGCAGTTGAGCACCTTGTACCCCTCCTCCAGCGGCGGCGAGAGCGTCAGCGAGAACTTGACGTTGCCACAGTGGCAGCTCGCGTCGTACGTCTTGGTCGGCTTGGGCGCTTCTTCGGCGGACATTATGTCTGGATTGTAGCCTTCGATATTCTCAATTGAATACGAGCGGTGTTTTTTTGCAATGCCGAAAGTTATGAGTGGCGTGGCTGGTTTGCTCGCTGTTTGTATGTGGTGTTCGTGTTAATTTTGAGACTTTGGGGCAACAACAACTTGGTAGTTTGATTGCTAGGAAGGGCGTGCAAGATGGTCAAAGACACCAATTGCTTTATAATCAACCAGGCAAAATAAGCCTGCTTTTGGGAACGCTACCGCGACAGGCGAAATTGTAAGGATTCGTCGCGAGTGTCTTCACTGCCACAATTATCCGTCTTATCATAGTCCGAGACCCCCTCTCGAAGGGCGTCGCCTCCGCCACCCTTGTCATGCTGAACTGCTACCTGCTGTCATTTACCAGCACGTGCCCTATCTACAGTGATCTTGCTGTCATCTCATGATTTTCCGTCATAAATCTTTTGGGAGGTGACAAAACAGAAATTCAATTGTGACCGGGTAAACTTGAAAAGACAGTCTGTTGTGTCACAGCTAGCGGAGCCTGTCATTCCCGGCTGCCACACCAGGATTGCGGGAGGATCGACTAAATGCGGGGGTTCCCGAAAGACAAAGAAATTGTCAGATTAACTTCCATCAGTCTTGATTAGCAGTTCGGGGGAACCATAAACTATATCAAAATGACAGTTTGGTCAGTGCGTGCGTTCACGGATGATCGGCCGATTAGCCTGAACCTTTCGGTTATCTTAATTGAGCCTCTCTTATGAGACCGGCTACATTTCCTATGTAGTTGATAACTTCAATTAAGGACGATAGCAACAGAGAGAACGATGGTATAGAAGACGATAGTAGAAGGGATATTAACGATGGAGGCAATATTGACGACAATGGTAATACGGAGTACACAGGAACCCGTCACTTCAAGACAGCAAAAAAGGGCGTTTTTTGTTCTCATTCTCAATTTCTCTATTCTCATTCGAGTGTAACTAGGATTATTATATGGGAAAATGGTAATAAAAAGGCAAAGGCAAGATGGTATCATCAGATGAACGATGCTGTCGTAAACCTTTCCCAAATCAACATGACGCTGAAACAACTTTTTTGGAGTCCCCTCCCTTCCCTTTCCCTACTTTCCTGGCCGGTGGTATCTTGATGCAAAAAGACAAAAGCCAGAAAAACCTCGCTGGGAAATCGAGGTCACATATAAAAGGCGTACATATATACACCATCACATACTTTGGAGGCGGACGGTTTAGACGGCGTTCTCGGCCTTGTTGCCGCTGGTCCTCGGGATGCTCGAGGGCCCGTTGACGGAAGGCGGCTTCTCGTTCTCGTGGCTGACGTGGCCGTTGGTGAGGTCCTCGACGGACTCCTCGGGCTCGTCGGCAGGCGCCGCAAAGGTCGGGGCGTACGCGCTCTTGGCGCGGATCTTGTGTCCCCAGATGTAGAAGATCACTGGGATAGGAGCAAGGACGACAGCGACACAACCCAAGAGGGTCGAAGCGTATTCGATTCCCATGCCGTTGAACATATAGCTCGCAAACAAGGGGAAGCCGGCGCCGCAGAGGGAACGGAGGAAGGTGTTTCCAGCAATGGCGGAGGCAGCGAACATGAGATAGGCATCGACCAGGTAGTTGAGGGCCTGGAGGAAGATCGACATGAGGCCGAAGCCGGTGAAGAGACCGCTAAGGGTGGGGACGATCCAGTGGATGTCTGCGCAGTAGCCGGACCATCCGAACCAGAAGATACCGGCTGAGAAGAAGATGCCGCCAGCGATGACGCTGGGCAGACGCCACTCGGGAATGGGAACGCCGTTGTTGGCCTTGAGCTTGCGAAGATACCAGGGTTGCTGAAGAAGGACAGTAACGCCAGCAATGAGCTGGCCGGTAATCATGCCGAAAAAGGTCAGGCCGGACTGGCCAGCGTTGAAGCCGTGAATGCCGCGGAAGACGAAGGGGTATGCCGTCAGGAAGAGATACAGAAGTCCGTAGATGAAGGCCATGTATACAGACAAGGCGGTGACGATGGGCTCTCCGAAGAGGAGGCGCATGGGACGAGAGAAGTTCTTGTTGACCAATTCCTTGAAGTCGACCTCGATTTCCTCCTGCTTGGCGTGAATGCCCCAGTTGCGGGTGCGACGGCGCAGCTCCGAAGCTTTGCTGACCAGGATAACAGGCGGGTATGTCTCCTCGAGGAAGAGCAAATCCAGACCGAAGGCGAAGAAGCCCATGATAGCCGCAAGGTACTCAGTCCAGCGCCAGCCAAGGTGAGACTCGACAATGTAGCCACCAATGAAAGGAGCCAGCAGCGGACCGGTGAAGACGGCCATTGAGAAGACAGTAATAGCGCTACCACGGCTGCGGTTGTCGAACATGTCTGAGAACACAGCGGCGACGACAGCCAGCGGACAGGCGCCGAAGAATCCAGCGAAGAATCGAGTGATGAGAATAGTCTGAAGATCCTTGGCGGTAGCAGTAGCAATGGAGAATACGGAGAAGCCAAACATGGCGAGGACTAGGGGCAGTCTTCTGCCCTTCAGCTCGGAAAGCGGCGCCCACAAACTGGGTCCAAAGGCGAAGCCCAACACGTAGAAGGACACACCAAGCGTGCCGACAGTTGTCGACACGCCATACTCAATCGCAATAACCTGGGTTGCCGCGGAGAAGATACTGCTGCAGAATGCGGCTGTCATCGTGGTGAAGCCAAGCATTGCGGCTGTAAGTAACCTGCACGCCAAGACATGTTAGTGACGGCCCTGAGGTGGAGCGCGTGCGCGCAGGTCGCACAGGATGTCATCGACTTACTTCTTCTTCAACGGCCAGTTCTGCGCGTGCAGGGGGTCGTTGGGCCCGTCGAATTCCACAACGTACTCCTCCTGTTCGGGCAACGGCGGCGGGTACGGCTTGCCGGCGCCCATTTGCGGGAGCGGCCTGTTGGACTGCTTGCTCTTGATGCTGCGGCCGACGGTATTAGAGTGCTGGCTGCGGGCCGTCGCGATGCGGCTCAGGGCCGTGGGGTGTCTTTCGAGATCATTCTGAGTCGAGACGCGGCTGATGCCGGTGCCGGTGCGAGAGAACGGGCGGCGGCCGGTGGAGACGGAGGACGCGGAGGATGAAGAGGATGCGGAAAGGACGCGCTCGATCTCGTGGCTCTCACGGCCGTGGTAGCGTTCGGGAGAGGCGGCGCGCTCGGCGGCCGCGATCTCGCGGTCGACTTCGTCCATTGCCATGTTGGACGAGGCCGATGGTGTTTCGATAGATTGTTGTATTGCTGAGTGTGAGAAGCACAGATCGTTGAGGTGTATGCTGTCTGTGCTAGAGCTTGTAGCTAAATACTGGCAGGTACCGAGGAGCCGCGGATAATCCAGTTGATTTCAAAGATACCCCAATGCAATGCAGAGCTGTGTTGTACTGTTGCTGAGTGGTAGCTCGGAGCTATAATGCAGGCGGCGCGTGTTGGTGACCAGCTACGTCAGAGTAAAGTAATGGGATCCGATCTGAAGCTGTCAGAGTAGTGTGGGCGCCGGTCAGATTTGGGGGGTTCTAGATCGGTGGCGACGAGAGGAGAGCGCGCGCGGACTCTGGAGGAGGGGTAATAAACTGGAGATGATGAATGCGCGATCCAGAAGAGAGTGATGGTGCGGCTTTTCGTCTTAAAGAGGGACGTGTTTTCGATTCTATCTGATTCACGAAGGGCGTGAAAAGTTCAGATGAAGAGGAGTTGGGTATTATTAGTGAGCGAGTGGTGGGTTCTGGTTTGTAAGTAGACGAGAATAGGTAAGCCAAGTCACCTAGTTGTACCAGGTTGCAAGTGGTGTATGGGCTATGGATACAATGAAAAGTGCGAAAAGGCCGAGGGCCAGGAGTTAGTCGGACGCAGGAGAGAAGGAAAAAATCGAATATGGCAACGAGGAATGACTCTCCTCTCAGCTGATTGGGAACTCGCAGTGCAAATCTCCCCGGTTACCAAGCCAGGGGAGGAGGGAAGGAATGGGTCACGGAGTCCCACTTGGGTTCCCAAGTCATGCCGGTTCCCTCTTTTTTTCTTTCCTTACTCTCAGCTTCAGGTAGTCGGCAAGCAGCTCGGCACAAAAAATTGCTGAAAGAGACCTACACTTGGGAAAGTGGGTGGGCCCGGACGGGGCCGGAGGCGGCACCCGGCAATGGCCAGTACAAATGCTACATCGTAAATACCTAGGGTGCTGGTGGTAGGGAAGAGGACCCTAGCATGGGAAAGGAATTCGGTCTACTACCGCACTTTTGCTTAGATATACGTAGGCCATTGGGGCGGTGTTGTTACAGACGTCCCAAGACTTGCCCATGGGTTCATCAAATATTACCAATTGGGATGGCTGTTGCGTTGACAAACTTTGGGTTCCCATGTTTTAGACTTCCATCATCCCAACGGGAAGGCAATCGCTTCGGCAATGGCTCACGGGAATAAATTAGAGCCTAGAGTTGAACAGAGTTTCTGCGGAACATTCCACAGTCCTCGGAAAGGCTCGAGCAGCCACCAGCAATCTTGCAAACAAGAGTCGAGTCAAGCAGAAAATCAAAAAGATTGCTGGCAGATCTGCTGTTTCTTCCGTTTCCTTAACCCCCCGGAAACCAATCAATTTGCTGCCACACTACCGGTCGGATCCGAGGCTAGACGATGGGGCAGGCTAAAGCCGGGTGATGTCATGTCACCGCTGCAGCAGCTGGACTTTGGAGTTAAGACGCGGACGGGAAGGGGGAAAAAAGGAACGAGTAAAAAATTTCCACAGATGGGGCGAGGTTCTGGACCGCCCCCCTCAAACTTCGGCCCCGCGCGCTCGCCTTTCGGAACGATGCACCCAACACACACACACACACACACACACACACACACACACACACACACACAGCCAAGATGCAATCGACTGACACTTAGGTCCCTTTTAGTCATCAGCCTTAAACGTCACCTTGCTTGACAATCGACACACAAGCTGCTGCACTGACTAAAACATGGGCGCCGCGCCACGGCATCCCCGCGAGTTCCATCTTGTACACTCTCGGCCTCGGCTCGCATGTTTACAGCGCCGCCGAAAGATGGAACTAGGGGGGAAAGGATCCCGCTGGATCGGGTCAAGCCGCGCGCTGTGCGATCTGCGAGTTGTGCAGCTTCACCGTTCACGCAGATCTAGCCGCCTACCGTCTGTCTACCTGCATTGAAAATGATATAGGCCTCAGGAGGATTCGACAACGATACCTGATACGATTGTTCTCTGCTAGTGAAATTTGAACAATACAAAAAGGACGATGATCGTGGATCCGCCCTCCATCGCAAGCGTCCACCTTGCTGACGGCGCCGGGGCTCTTTCCGACCTTGCCACCGAGGCCCAACGCCCAACCCAATGCCGCTTCTTACCGCTATCCGCTGGGCTCCCGATGGCCACCCCGGAGCGGAAGATGGAATCTTCGTCTAAACCCGCCGTCAGCCAGGGGTGAGAAAATTCCGAGCTGCATGGGTTGGATGTGGTATGTCTCCACCATGCTCAAATTTCTAGAAAAATCTCGAACCCGCCCTGCGACACTTTCCCGCGGCAGTTGAGACGAGGTAGAATCAGGTCGTTTCTTTTAAACATATACAATAGTGTGTAGATTTTGCGCGAGGTATCGCTAAAGAGTCTAGTGTGAAAAGAAAAGTCCATCCAGAGGGTCCCTCAAATGCAAGGGTCCCTGATGCAAATGCAGGTCCACGGCAGATCGAGGCTATCGTCGGACCCCCCAGCCGTTCTCGAGCAGATTCGTCGCCTCTTCCAGGCTCAGTCCCGATGTCTCGGGATAGATCCGCCAGATCAGCCCGTATCCCACCATGCACACCAGGGCGTACAGCACAAACGTCCATGACGGACTCAGCGCGTCCATCAGTGGCAAGAAGGTCAGCCCAACGATAAAGTTGGCGCCCCAGTTCGTCGCCGTCGACACGCCGCTGCCGATGGATCTCACGGCCAGCGGGAACAGCTCACTCTGCATCCACGGCACGTTGCCCAGTCCGAGCGCGTACGACGCGACGTACACCATGATGCTGATTAGAATCAGCACCGCGGCTCCGCGGTCTCCGCCCGCTCCAGCCGCCGAGCCGGCTTCGGTGACTGCTACCGTCTCGGTCCGGAGGTCAACGAACGAGAAGCCGTATGCCGACAGCATCAGACCGGCAATCATGAATGGCAGGGAGTAGAGCAGAATCTTGCGCCTGCCGATGCGATCGATAAGACACAGCGCCGCAACCGTGAACAAGAAGTTGGTGACGGCGACGCTGAGGGATGTAAGCGTTGGTGTTCCAAAGCCAACCATCGTGAAGATGGTAGCTGAGAAGTACATGAGCGAGTTGAAGCCGCACAGCTGTTGGAGGCCCTGAAGCAGGCATGTGATGACCAGCGCGCGTTTGTTTCTTGGGACTGCAAAGAGCTCTTTCCAGCCGCCCCACCATTCCAGGCGAGGCGTTCCCTCCCGTCTCATGACCTCTCGCTCGTCTCGGATTTCGATTTCGATCTCCTTGACCACAGATTCGGCAGCTCTCATGCCGCCTACGGTTGAGCCGAGAACCTTCTCAACAACCTTCTTCGCCATCAGCGACCTGCCTACCATGACAAGCCACCTGGGCGATTCTGGCATGAACACCAGGATAGCGCATTGCAGGCCCGCGGGCAGAGCACCCAGGCCCACCATCCATCGCCATCCAGTCGACTTGTCGCCATAAACCGCAAAGGCCCATCCGATGATGTACGCGACCACTTGGCCCAGTGTGATGAACAAAACATTCATAGTCACGAGCCGGCCGCGGTGGCTGGCAGGGGCAAGTTCGGCGATGTACAAGGGGACCACGAAGCTCGCGGCACCAACTGCCGCGCCGACTATGGATCGGCCCAAGACCATGGTTGTCACCGTGCCACTCCATGCTTGCAACAAAGCGCCCACGATGAACAGGATATCAGCCACGAGTATCACGCGCTTGCGGCGAAGCGCATCAGCGACCACGGACGAAAAGGGGGAGACAAGCAAGGCAAACAAGGCAGTGCTGGAGGTAATGATGGACTTGTCGAATGATGTCAAGATTCGATTCGAAAGTGAGGTATCGATGGAAACAAGCGTCGCTGAAATCACGCCGGTATCGTCTGCGCTCAACCGGGTCAGTATTGATTTGCTTCCAGTCTTTCAGCACGGGCCAAACGTACATCCAAACAACAGGCCGCTGATGCCGGCAGCAAACGTGAGTAGCCAAACAAAGAGACTCGGTCTCGACTGAGTGTTCTTGAACGACTCGGGAAGCACGTCCGCCTCTTCGTCCTCGCGATAGTCCAGCTCGTCGTCGCGGTCTGGACGACCGTCCATGAGCGGAGCTTCCATTGAATCGGGCATGTTGTTGTTATTGTAGACGCAGCCGGGGAGGCTGGGTGGCGGCTGGAAGGGAAAAAACGGGTTTAAAAAATCGACCTGGCGCGTTCGAGAGAATGGAAAAGGCGGCCTTTCAAAAGGCCATGCTGGGGAGATGGTTTCGGCACCGTCGGTCGTCGTCAGAAGGGAGGCAGTTCACAGTTAAACAATGACGGGATGCTGGCCACGTTACTCCCTGAGAGCCGGGAGCTGGGGCCTGCGGGGCACTGGTCACCGGGCCCATGCATTCTGCCTGTTTGTCGGGTACACGGTCCGTCACTATATCTGCAGTGGATGGGAAGTACTCCTGTATCTGATCAAGGCCCGCGACCAGTCAGCTTCAACTCTCTGTGATTCCGAAACTCGGCAGCTGTTCACCGCCCTCCACTGTAAAGCACTGATCATTTCATGAGACGTCAACACCTTCCAGGTTTCTCTCACCTTGATTACTCAGGGCAATCAGGATCGTCAATCAGCGCCCAAGACTGCTATTGATATTGCGCTTATGTAATGCGGCTCGCGACAACAACCTCCGTCAAGGCGTCTCTCGTCCAAACTCCAGTTCTCCCGACTGTTTCGGTAGTCTCAGGTCGCGGCTCGTTCTTCCAGTCATGGCAGCCCGCAGGTCTAGATCAGACTTTCCGAGGCAGGATTCGACAATAATTTGGCTCTCGTATCGACTTTTTGAACTTGATGCCCGTGTCAACTTGAGCCCAGCTGTATGAGTGGCAGATGTTGGCTGTCGTAGGGCTGAGTTGTGGCTGTTGAATACAACTTGGGGCGGATGAATTCAGATCCTTCTTAAGAGTGACTCGGAAGCCAAGTACCGGTCTCAGGCGGAGAATGTCTGATATAGCAACGAAGGATTGTAGCGGAAAAGCATCTGGGCAGAAGGGAGGCCCCGGAGTGAAAGCAAGCGAATAATTCCTGCGGGCGCTCAGGGGAGTATGACCTTGCCAGCCAGAGGCATTGTCACGCGCTTGGCTCTTTTCGTAGACCGAAGGGCATTTGGCTGACTAGCCAAAGAGCCAATGAGCGGTGAGATTAGTGGCACGACAGCATTGAAACCTCGAAACTATCTGTGTAACTCTTGAACGACACAACAATGTTGCTTTGCAGGTCAATTGAAGATCGTGGTCCCAGCAATAGTGTCATGGGCTTGCGGCGTCGCCAACGGCTTGAACGGCATCTGGTGACACTTGCTGCGTCGAGCGCCCTCAACGCCCGTTTTGCGCCTTCCAAGACAACGCTTCGGCCAATGAGACGAACAAGGGGTTCGAAATGTCTCCCGTGGCTTCCCGTGCCAATGGCCAAGATGACTTAACGCGCCTTGGCTCCGGCCTTGTGCCATTGCATACTCAACCAGGGTCTTCTGCGAGCTTGAATGACTTCATCCGGACGTTGTCAACGGTTTGGCTCACGATGTCAGTTGACCGGTATGACTTGCCGAAAGGTTCGCTGAATCTGGAAACCGCAGCGGCGTTCGCAGAAGGCCGGGTCCCGATTCAGCCAGCCGATCGTCCTATAAGCTTGTTGGGCAAGGAATGGCGGGCTGTAGCTTGTCCCGTCAGACTCTTGGGCTACATTTACTCGTTGCGACTTGTAACTCTGTCAGATGTCAGAGCAAGACGAGGCAGGGAGCTACTGCGGGCGAGACCTTTTCTCGCCCTGAGCTTGCGAAATTATATGTCGCCTCGGGCTTGCCAGGGTGTAAGCATTGGCTGTGCGGCTTGAACCCACACGTCGAGGACAACTTCGTGGAATGAAGTCCTTCTTTGTGATCTGTCAGTAGATGCGGCATGTGTCGAGCAGTCTGGGGGATCGTCCCCGGGTGACTTCTGGAATGCTCGGAAGAGGACAGAAAAGGCGTGTCTCGGATCGATCTCGAAAAGGCACACAAGCTCATCAGATAAGCCCTCGGTTGATGTCATTCTAGATTGATGGGAAAGATGGGATAAGTTGGGAGCAGCATGGGCCATAGCAAGAGGCAGAGATTGAGGGTGTGCTGAGAAAGAAACAAGCTACCTTACGTGACCGACTGCCTTCTGAGTTGTTGATGCGCTCCAGGAAATAAGGTACTCGGCGGGCAAGAAGAATCATCTAGATGAAGGTACCTGTACTTGCCCCGTGCAGTTGGTGCTTGGGGACGACCATCCAGTGGAGCTGGCTCGACCCCACTGGACCATGCCTGCCCGCGGCCGCAGTCGCACTCAACGTCCAGACCTCTTTGACTTTCAGAGGCGACCCTTCGCCTGAGTTGGAACAGGGGACCTGTTGGCCGCCGTGCCGCCCTCGTCCTGCGGTCTGCATCTTGATCCTTCGCAACCTTGGAACTCCATCTTCGATTCAGACAACCTTCCTCCGCTGCCAGAGGCCCAATCAAGACCGCCGAAACTATTCTGAATTATCTATCGCGTCGATGACTTGCTGATAAATCAGGCCATCGCCCACTCGAACTGCAGCTTGTTGCCCGCCAAACTCCGATAGCCGGTCTGTCGGCCGACGACATCGAACAACAGGTGCGCGGTAGGCCTGCAGCTTATGCTTCTCGCGACATGTCCATTTCGATCATATATGGCCCAATGCAGAGTTTAGCCAAGACAGCGCCCAAGAACGGCAAGCACAAGTATTCGACTCGGACTACTCCAGGACGCCTTCCCCAAGTCGGCGACCACCTTTGTCGATGGTCACCGGATCGAATGTCTCTCTACACGTACGAAGCCGGAGAGCCTAAATTTACCACGGGAGCAAGACAACAAGAAGAATGTGCAACGTTGGGTGTGATTTGGGAATCCTGGCGACGGCGACCAGCCTGCCGGTTCCCACCGCCGCCCTCCCGGCGGCCAGACTTCTCAAACGCCCGCTCGTCTGCGCCGTGCGGCCCTCCGATTTGTCTGTTGGCTGTGAAGGAAGCCTGTTCGCGGACCCTACGATCGCAGTTCCCCGCTGAGAAAGGTCATTCTCGTGTCGCTGCTCGTCTCATTCTGCTCTTGCCTGATTCCTCTCATTGCACGGCGCTTCCGGAGGTCGACAAAAAGCACTTTTGTTCAACGACCTGATCACCACAACGTCTGTACGACTCGGGAAGCAATATCGGGTGGGGGTAAATCCTCTTTGGACCCCTAGCAGCCGCAATTCGCCTTGGGAGTACCCCACCAGCCCACGCCATAGGCTGGACATGACGTTGATCTTCCCCTGATGGAGGGGTCCTCAAGCATCTCTGGCACAGCGTGCGAGAGTCAGGCAGAGGGTTGGCTGCGCGGGATTGGGAGCGTCACTGGTGTCGCGTGCAGTCTACAGCCTTCGCAGCTTCAACGCATGCCAAGCTGCCTTCCTGGCTGTCTCCCACCAGACACGGAATAGGGGATTATTTTCCACACTCAGCATGCTGTGTACCCCAGCCGATGGGCGATCCTCGCCCTGCAGCCCCAGTCTACGCTACTTTCAGGCGGTAGTGGACGGTGCGTGCGGTGTGACATCCCGCGAGCAAAGAGCCTGGTGTGCTGCCAAAAATGAGTGGCGTTTCTTGCAGGAATGACACCAAGACGTTGACAACAGCCACTCAGACTCTACAGGTTCTTATCTTTCGCCCTATCGAGCCAATGGACCACGGACTGATTCATGCGAGCTGAGGGGGTTAGAGTTACCTAGACAAGTCCTCAAGGCGGCGATAAGCCGCCAGACACAATCAGGTCTTGAAGCTATCCATCTACCAGATCGATCTGGCGAATGCTGACACGGCTTTAGCTTCAGGGAGCTAACACTAACCAACATCAGAACGCTATCTGTATCAGGGCTATCTACTAGACGACTGCAGGTCTCTTGGTCTGATACGAAGCCCCCCCCCCCCCCCCCCCCCCCCCCCCCCGTGAGGACCTGGGAGGCGTGGGAACGTGGGAAGGCTGTCATTGTTGGAGCTGAAGACTGGGAGATGGATGTCGGCACACAGAGACAGAGCGTGGTTGGAGTTTCTCGAAGGACAGGGCGAGCAACACCACAGATACAAGGCAAGGACAGGTACAGTAGGTACATGTTGGCCGCAGTGGGTCATGTACACGGTACGGTTGCAAGTGCCCGCAGAGACGCAAAGAGGCACGCGAGAATGAGACTGAAGGCTCATGCACCTGAGTTTGCGCCCGCAAGCCGGGGCTGTCTCGCTACGTTGAACCATGTCGGGGTAGCGCTTTCTGCCTCTGCTACCACTGCTAACCTTGTCCTCCGCTGTGCCGCCCGCTGCGTGCCCAAAGGCAAAAGCCAAAAAAACGCCCCATGCTAAGGCACCGACTGCCAATGGACTGTCTCTGTGTACGAATGTGCAGTGGACTGCGGAGAGGGACATGAGGGCGGGTGGGCAAGTGCAGGCGGGTGCCGTGTTGCTGGAGACGGGCAGGCAGGTTCCTGGTGGGCAAAGTGGTGGATCGTTTTGGCGCTCTGGATGAGGTTGCTGTTGGTGAGGTACTGCGCAGGAAGTACCCGGAGCCGTGTGTACCTACCACAGGACCTGGATGTAGGTACGTTACGTCGCCCGTCCATCCGTCAGTCAAGACAAGATGCGGCTTGCCTTGGCCTTGCCTTAGGTAAGTGAGGTAAGGGTAAGCTGCTTAGTGCTGTCTCCTCCCATTTACCTTTAACTGAGGCCTACCGAACCACCAAGTGGACGGACGGACTCTCGACATGGGACCGTCCTGACAAACCGACCCGACGCACCTCAGACCCCATGAAATTAATCCCGTTCCCGTACCGACCTGATCTGCTTCGTCTCAAACATAAACCTCACACACCTCCAAATTTTCATTGAAGTTGCTGCGAAGCCCTGCCCAGCCAGCTTCTCAACCTGCGCCGCCCTGCCCAGCCCAGCTCCCGAGTGTGAAGCTGATTCGGGCTTAAGAGCACGGCACGCACGCGGTTATGCAGCCTGCGTCGTCAGCGTCCTAGGCGGCAGGCACGTCAGAGCATCTCCAGGGGCAAGGAACGACGAAGCGACCCAAGGCGAAGGTTCCGTTCCATCGAGACGAGACGGCCACACACGCCCGGCCGTGCGTCCGACGAGGCTGATTACCGTCTACCACCTACCTCCCACCTACCACTATCACCACTACTGACTGTTGAACATCCATCATGGGTCAATGGTGGGACACCGCGAGGATTGACGCTACCGTCACTCGGCAGTTCGTCTGCCAGTACCTTTTGCCTGACGAAATTGAGCGTTTAGACCGACCTCTGGCCTTCGGCGGGGGGCTGACTGACGGCACTTACTGGGACTGGATCGACTCCAAGGCCAAGCGCGTCTTCTTGATTCTCGTCGATCTCAAGATCCCGGACCAAATATTCGGCATCATTGACGACTCGTGGGACGACCATGACCTCCCCGTTTCTATCGAGCATATCGAGCGCCTGAGGTTAACAGCCACCAAGGACGACAAAGTCGAGCGCAAGTTCTTCATCCGCCAGTTCAATTACCTGCTGAAGCCCTTCCAACGGGGGGACCATATCGTCTTCAACGACTACGAAATCGTGCCCCTTGATGTCATCGAGCGCCGGACGGCCGGGAACACCGCCGTCGAGAAGGTACTCCTGCCGAACTGTCCAGGGCTGGTTTTTTACCGGCGCCGGATCCCTATTGGGAACGGCCCGAGCCAACTAAGCCGAGGAGAGTTTATCGAAATTATCAACAGCATCAGAGGGATCCAGAATGACCACTTGGTCTCTTATTATGCTTCTTATACCCAGCACGGAGCTGCATACGCTCTCTTCACGCCTGCCACGGACTCTAACTTGAAGTCCTTTCTCGGCAACACCCCATCCAATTTCAAGAACTTTCCCAAGAAAGAACGGAGGCGGATGGTGATGAACTGGATCCTGTGTCTCGCCGACACTCTCGCTTACCTCCACAGCCGAAGGCTCTCCCACGGAAACATCAAGCCTTCGACCATACTCTTTACCAACCAGCTTCACATCTTCTACTCTGATTTCACGAGACTAAACCCCGCGATTCTTGCAGGGTATTCCGACAAGAACTCATTCGACCGAGAGTCATACGACTATGCCGCGCCAGAACAGTGGTTTCGTCCAAGCGGCGGCCCGACCAGTCCGATGGGTCGAAAAGCGACTTTGGCCATGTCGACGTCTCCAGAAACGCACACCAACTTCTCTATTCCCAGGAGCGACAACCCCAGCAGTCCGAACGCAATGCTGAGCATGCCAAACCCGCAGCTTAGCCCGCAAGCTGCTGATATTTTCTCTCTCGGATGCGTTATTCTCGATCTCATGAGTTTCCTCGTCAAGAAGACGACAAAGAGCTTCGCAGCCCACCGTGCCGCAAAGCACAAGTCTCCTGGCCGAGGAGGCGCGGTACTAGACTCTTCATTCCACAAAAACTTGGGCCAAGTCGAGTCCTGGATGTCCACGCTAGCGAAGGAAGCGTCAAAGAAAACCTCTGAGTCCGAAGGCGGAGCCGTGTTCAAGGGTATCGTCCCATTGATGCACATCGTCGCACGCATGCTGTCCGCGAACCCCAACGACCGTCCCCCCGCGTCCGAGGTGCAGACGCAAATCTACCAGATTCTGACGAAATACTGCGACATCACCGAACCACACTGCGTCCATCAGTATGGAGGATGGGACTTTGGCATGTCGCAACTACGCATCCAAGCCGTAAGCCCCAGCTCCGAGCTGATGCCCCAGCCTATTCGGCAGAACTCATTGTCTCAGCCATCACGGCGAGACAGCGGAAGCCTGAGTGGAAGTATCAGCCCACGAGGTCTGGCCCACTCGAGGACAAACAGCAGCGGCGGCATGTCGAACAACAGTTGTATCAGTAGTGCGGCTAGCAGCGAGCATGACCAGGACCGAGAACTCGGGGCTGGGTTCACTGCCTTGCGGAACATCCGAGTACCACCGGTGAGATCGCCGGGACCGTGGGACTCCAGCCCCGCTGTTCCGGGGGGCCGCGGCGACCAAGCCCCGGTGTACTGAGATGGGTTGAAAGAATGTTGTGGGATAGTAAATGGCGCCAATGCAACTAAGCGGTCGTCGGTGATTTGGAGTTCATTCTTTTTCTCCCATTGGGTTGGCGCAGTTGCGATATCGATACCATACTACAAACCAGGTCACCTGGGTCTTGCATCAGAATCTCTCAAGTAGATAAAAAACGGAGGAAGGCGTCCACTACTGGAAGGAAATCTTGGGAAATGTTTGCGTGGTTTTTCAGGTGTTTTTTGCTCAGCGATACCTCTGCCGCGGTTCCTTTGACGCAGGCAAAGTCTGTAACACCCTATCGGAGCAAAGTAGGCGGAAATGGAAATGTGTTGTTTCCTGGGAGACCTCTCTGATGTCTTGATTTGTAGTGACTACCGGTTGAACATACTTTCTTTTTTCTTCCCTTCTCATCCCAACATTGTCGGACAATGCCGTGAAAGAAGCAAAGACGACCGACTGGCTGTAATGAGCCTGCGTACATTCGTATGAGGGAAATACTACAGGAGGGAGTGTGCACCCGTGGATGCAGAAGGAACAAACTGTCTATCCAAACAGGATTCCGCCAGATGGACTGACCATCCCTTTTGTAAAAAAGGCACTCTCCCTCTCTCTCCCATATGCACGCGTAACTACAGGGAAGGGCGAATCCGACGGCCTCCGGGGGGACTCGCTGGCGCCGCCGCAGCTATGGCATTATCTGTACCACCTGTTACGTGATGCTATTTCCTGCCGAATGGGCAGTTTACATGACAAACAGAAAACCAAAGAGGCTCAGCAGGGGCCCCGGAGGCTTTTCCCGCGGAGTGGGACACCGCTGCAATATTACCACAGTGGTGGTGGTATTCGTAACGGTGCTGCGTTTATTCTGTCCAGTTACCTGCCAGGCGAGCGTTCAACAGCATTGCATTAAATTCATCAGTTCGTAGAGGTGACGCTCCTTCTGGGTGAGATGGCTTTTCCATGTGTTCTGGTCGACATTGAGTCGGATCAGGTTGCCTGTCAGCAATGCCAGGCGGTTGGCGGCGCTGCAGGGAAGTCTATCAGCGACCTCTGAGCTCTCGCGCGCGCTGCAGGCCTACAGGAACTTGTGTTGCTGCCACAGAAGCCTGCACTGGAGAAGTTGCCCGTCTCGACTTGCGGCCAGCAAGGGTCAGAACCCAGAAGCTTTTCCCACTCACCTTGTGGCGGCTTCTTCGCCTGTTTCTGGCCATGCGGAAAGATCTCTCTCTGGAGCGTGCGGAAACAGCATTTTGGCGAGCGTCTCGGCGAGAGGAGAATAGTAGAGCTACGAAGTCTCGGATTCACCTTTTCGCTGACCTTGGCTGTTGGGGTCCGGCAGCTTCGGGTCGGGGTGCGGTAGGCAGGGGGCCATATTGACCGGCCTCGGTGTAGAGCTTGGCCGACGTTGAACTTCTCCGCACTTTGGCTCTGCCGTCTTCTGTGTCCTAGGGAAAGCCAAGACAATGCGCTGCGAATACTAGACGACTAAAGAGAGTCTTTGGATCGTCTAGTCTCGTTCGGGAAGAGCGTGTCGTGCTTTGTGTCGTCGAATTCGTTATCGTCGCCAACGCCGAGAACGATCGGCCTCGAGGTGCACGCCGTTCGCTTGGCCTCGTAGACCCTTCTTATTCCCCGTTGGTCCCCTTCCCGGTGTCGACATCGACCCCGCCTGCGATCCTGAGTCGCTCTAGCAGACGCGAGGTGAGATTTCGGACGGAGGGTTGAGTCGGATGGTGTTGTCGAGGGGGTTCATTCCACGTTTCAGTGTATGCAAGACGCCGACCAACGAGAAGCGTATGTGTTTGGCATTTCCGCTTTCATCTATGATCGAATGATGTTATGGAGTCGGGGTATCGACTTGGTTGCAAAGTCTCACATTGATCGAAAGATGCAATCGGTGTTACCATTGAGTCTTCCTTTTGCTCGTATCAGTCGTCCGGCACGAAGCCTAGTTTGCTTCGATAGTTTTCGTTTGCTGGTTGCCTGGACGAATGCGAGACATCATATGGATGTATGCGGCGCATATGCTGCGAGACGTGTCACCGATGCAGCTGACGGTCCACCGCATAGGGTTGAGAGGCCTCTCCCTCTCTACATACAAACACTCTCCAGCACCACGAGCGAATGCGACAGGCGATAACAGTCGCGGTGGAGCCGAGGAGGCTCCCAAGAGACACCCAACAATGGGGATGCTGCAACAACGGAGTCTCCCGGGCGTCGGACTGCCTCACAGAGTTGCAACGACAGGGAACAACAGCTATTGCCCGGATCCACCGGTGACGTTGAGCCTTGAAGCGCCCTCTTTCTGCTCGTTTTTTTCTTCCCCGCCTGCTCACTTTGACATTTGACCCTGAACGAGCCCGAGTACTTCTCAAACGAAACAGCCGCCTGGGTTTCTGGTATCTTTTTTTGCAATCACCGTTGCAACGGCAGCGGACAAGGATCAAGAGCAGAGGATGGAACCAGGGTTAAGCTTACCCTGGTTCGCGTCAAGAATTGCCTGACTGCAGAGCCAAGAGGGATTTGAATGGGACGCTACGCTGAGTGCGTTGCGTCATATTCATTATGACAGAGACGCTATCAGCAGGCCGCCGCCTTTTTTGCCGTGTTGCCGCCGTCATCCACCATTGGGGGCCGTGAGGAATAGAAGACAATTTCAAGCCGTGCCCTAAATGTGGTGTAAGTGTCGCTAATCTGGGCGATGCCCCCGTAGGCCGGTCCAGATGAGAGCAGGCGAGGTGGAAGAGAATTAGAGCAGAGCGAGGAGGAGATTAGGTCGTCGCGTTGCCATCAGTTTCAAGCTAAACACAGGCGGGATTTTCGCCGTTGAATTGGTTGCCCCCGGTGAACAAGGACAGGCCGAGAAACAAACTGATTGTTGGGCCCCTAGAGCGACATGACTCTCGATTGAGAACGCGGTAACTTGAAAGAAGGAAAATGCCAAATAGCAGCGTGGCGATTAAGAAATGCCGCTGTTGGCGTTTGTCGTCCGTCTTTTGGTGCTTTTTGCCGGGACGCTAGAAGCTCTTCTGGCTGATAACCTAGCACGCATCAGTGAGAAAGCTCGGTCCGTTTCCCGGCCCCCCGACTCGTGGCGAGGAAGTAGCTGCGTGAGGCTATCCTTAGCGGAACAGGACACGACAAGCTGCGGGCCAATATTCGGGTTGGGACAGCAATGGTGCGGGTTGGTTGGACAGCTATCATAGACGGTGTGGCTTCGGGTGGGTGGCGCGCGGCCTCCGTCCGTGGTCGTCGTGGGGGGATACAGGAAGAGAACAGCAAGTTTTGACGACGATCGCGATCTTTTCTTCCCTCTTGATCGGCGTCACCTTAGGTAACGTGAGGTTATTCCGCTCAATCCCCTCTCCCCGCTCTGTCGGACGGCATGTCTGAATACTGGAGAACGGGAGAGGGAGACCAGGAGGAGCGGAAGGATTCTGGGGAGCCCATCAGCCCTGAAGAGAAGTCGTCATATTCCATATCCGTCGAGTAGGCCGAGAGACGCGTCGACGTCTTGCAGAGTCGCATGGTGGCAGAGTGTGGCTGCCTGCTTACTGCGGCAGGCTGGTTGTCTTGCGTCAAGGCAGGCAGGCTCGTTGCCCCCAATGAGGCCGTCCATGTCGCAAAGAACCAGTCAGATTCTGCGAGTTCGCGGCCGGGCGAGGGCGACAATCAAGATGCCTTAGCTTGCCCCCTGGCCCGCCGCCAATGGCACAACATGGCGCACCTCCACTGATCCAGACCCATGCAGCCGCCCTTGTTCAGTTGCTTCAAGCTTGAACTCCTGAGTCCTTGTTCGTTTTCGCCCTCTTGTCGCACCCCTGTTGCCGGTCGTTTTCACCCTGGCCGGGTCGTCGCTAGCACCACAGCGAGCTCCAAGCTCCGACTCCTGCCTTAGTGTGAAGTAGGCATTTTTCTCTCTCATTCGTTTGGCCCTCCACGTGTGTGGAGAGGTGGGATGCGATTCCAAAAAGAGAAAGAGAAGAGCGATGTGAGAAGGACGACAGGGGGAGTGGGAAAAAATAACCAGGGCCATGTTGTTCTTGCTCATTCGGAGTGTGTCCCGCGTCGAGCGCACCAGCAATAAAACAGCTTCTGTTCCCCATGTAATGTCAGTCACGTCACTCGAACCGAAGCTGCTCACCTACGATACTCCAGGCCTTCTTGCCTTCAAGGTTGCCCTTTCCCGCCTCACCTTGACAGTTCTTCAGCGCGGTTGCTTCGATTGTGAGGTTCTGCCTGATTGTCGTTTGCGTCGAGAAGGCTCGTTGGGTCAGCCGTTGCGCAGTTGTGGCAGTGTCGAGCCTGCAACGGAAGGAATACGTATTGGGGGTTCAGCTTTGGGATAATCGCAGGGAAGGAAGGGCCAGAGACACCAGCAAGGACAAGGAAAGAGACGCCAACAACGGCAACCACAACCACCACAGACGACAGTCGCTACCTGTTAGGCCTACCTGTATGCCTTGCGAACATTGCTGTTGCTCGATTTATTTTAGGCGTCTCTCGTCGGAAAAATCACAACAATCCTAGACAGCAACATCACCAACTTCACAGTGTTCGACTTGCACGCTTTTTTGGGCCTTTTTTGGAGCCACAGCATTTAAACATCACCGACCATCGAATCCTCAACTCTTACGAAACTTGCTATCACTAGCCGAAGCTTGTCGTCAGCTCGAACTGCGGATCGTTCCTCACCATGCGAGTCGCTAGCATCTTCTCGGCGGTGCTGCTTGGCACAGCCGCTGCGCTCGCACCTATTGAAATCCTCGGCAACAAGTTCTTCGACGAGAAGGGCAGACAATGGTTCATGAAAGGTACGTGCCAACCGTTCGTCTCTGTCACTTGACTCGTTTCTATGCCCTCTGCCGTCTCCGCCTCAATTCGTCGTCCTCGTTTACAGAACGTTGCAAGCTGACGCCATCTGCAGGCATTGCCTACCAACTGAGGCCAGGTTAGCCCAGCTCAACCCTTTGCACACTTACACAGCATCCCCTCTAACATGAAGCTTGTTCAGATGATCCGCTCGTCGACACCGAGCAATGCACCCGCGACGCGGACCTCATGAAGACGCTGGGCACCAATGCTATTCGTATATACCATGTCGACCCCGATGCTAACCACGACGGCTGCATGGCTGCTTTCGACAAGGCTGGCATCTACACCCTCATCGACCTCGACACTTTTGACTCTTACATTCTTCCGGTAAGTTTGACCCCAACGCAGCCAAGAGCTCCCTTGCTGACGCGTCTTGTAGAATACTCCCTACTGGAACGAGACACAGTTCAATGCGTACGCCAAAGTCATGGACGTCTTTGAGAAATATGACAACGTCCTCGGCTTCTTCGTTGGCAATGAGATCATTGCGCTTAACAACCAGTCTCAGGTTGCCCCTTTCATGAAGGCTGCTGCACGCGATATGAAGGCCTACCGCGACAAGAAGGGTTATCGCAAGATTCCCGTTGGCTACTCTGCGGCCGACATCGCTGAGTTGCGACCCATGCTGCAGGACTACCTCACCTGCGGTGGCAAGCCAGAGGACAACATTGACTTCTTCGGACTCAACTCGTACGAGTGGTGCGACCCCAACACCTACAACACATCCGGTTACGCAAACCTCCAGGCCATGGCTGAGCAGTTCCCCGTCCCCATCTTCTTCACTGAGACGGGATGTATCACTGGCGATGGCCCGCGGACTTGGGACGACCAAGATGCCATCTTCAGTCAGCCCATGGTTGATGACTGGAGCGGAGCAATGGTCTACGAATGGATCTATGAGGAGAACCGCTACGGTATCGTGTCTTATGGCCCTGAAGTCTCCAAGACGATTACCACCGGCGATGTTTACGACGGTTTCACCCGCAAAGGCACTCCGATTCCTCGCTCTCCAGAGTTCCAGAATCTCCAGTCCAAGTGGGCTACGATCACACCCAACGGTGTCATGAAGTCCGACTACAACCCAAGCAGCGTCTCTACCCGAGAATGTCCCAAGGCCACCGGTGGTTGGCTTGTCGACGGCAATGTCGCCCTGCCTAGTCTTGGGGAGACTTTCAAGGGCAGTTACTCTTCGACGCCAACAGCGGAGCCTGGTGCAAGCACATCCGCTTCTGGCTCTGCAGCGCCGACTGAATCTGCAAAGTCCTCAGCCCCCGAGAGGCCTTCAGGTTCCGGCACCAAACAGATCGCCGGCATGGCAATCGGTCTTGTCGGTGTGATGATCTTTTTCACCGTGTGGATGTAACCTGCGCACGGAAATCACTTTCTCTACTTGTACACTTTGAACATACACTTTCACGACGGACGGAATCACGGCTGATACCCACTTGGCGAAGACACGATACCTTTCACTTTTCTTTCTACGGCACGGCATTTGCATACGGCGTTGTTGTTCTGGCAGGCACACAGGTGGAGCCTTATGTCGATTTGTACACACAAGTTGGTGCGGCGAAGGAGCCACACTATGTGCTGGTGCCCTGAACACGATTTGGTTGGAGTATTGCTTCGGATGCTTTCTGTTCTGCATGGATTGCGAGCAGGTTTAATGACCGTTTAATATGACCGTTTAATCGATAATACCCGGGTGGAAAAAAAGAGATACCCAGGCGTTGTTTACGAGAATACATAGACAATGACGGAGTTGGCTTTAAGCTCTTTCAATCGATCCGGTCTACACGTACGATCGTTGCCCCTTCCCATCTTGTGACTTTGTGCAAGGAAGTACCGGTAGTCTCGTCCTCCTTCTTTTTGTAACACGTTAGGGGAAGGGAGGAGCCCGGCTCGTATCTACGAAGGACTCCCATTCGGCGATCTCGATGATGAATACCTGACTTTGGGTCCGCGCTTGCCTTAGCATCAGCCATCGCCGACTCAACATCATCTTTTGGAGTATAGGTTGATACTTCAAGCAGACGGAGCGGGTTTGACTTGGTCCTAGATTACAACAGCTGTCCGCAACGGATTCGAGGATGTGTAAATTCGTCGCTCGTCGATTCAACGTCACCTTTCGAAATATGCTTTGATGCATCAAGAAGAAATAGTAGGGGAGGTAGGAGCGGGCAAAACTCATTCACAGCAGGGGCTATCCACGACGCTTCCCAAGATGAATATTTCGTTCTGGATCCTAGGTAGCTTGCCTTTGGTAGTTACCACCGTCAACTCAAGAGAACCTTCCGAAGTGCTTTCTGAAGCTCCATGTCGAACCAGAAGGAGCGCTCGGCTCATTTGCAGAAGGCGACCATCGACGATGCTTCCGACGATAATTACCTAATTCTGGGTCGTCGATCCGTCGTCAACAATATCGCCGTTTGATTTGTTTGGATCATACCCTATTGCTGTCGATTTTTCCAGCTGCCACCTCTTCCCGCGTTTCAATCTCGCTGCATCGAAATGGACGACAATACTCCTGACCCTGAAAAGCACATAAGAAGACGAGTACACAGGGCTTGGCTCAAAGGCTTCGCCAACGGCATTTGTGTTACCGCCGCGACATCCTGCGTCGTCCTCGTTTCATGGGGGCCAATCGAGAATCACATAAAAAAGCACCGTACTCAAGACAAGGCCGCACCTGCACCCGATACGAACTTGTCGAGTACTCCTACTCCTTTCAACAACACTATTTCAACAAATGAGACGTCCATTAGCATCCAGGCGACACCTCGACCGCTTCTCATGAGCATCAGCAACGCTGGTTCTGATTATGGATGCATGTGCGAGGCCGGCGTCGGGGACGGCGATGTTTTCATCTCCGCGGGGGCATCTGAAGAGTGGACAGGAAACAACGTGTCGCCATGGGTTGCAGCTTGGGTCGCGTGGCAAATCATCGAAAATGCTTAAGAGACCGAGGGATCAAGCAGTCATAGGGCAGTGATTGGCATGAATCGACGATATGGGTTGGGGGAAACATTGGGAGTTGAGGGACGAGAAAGGTCCTGGTGGTGCAATAGAGACAGTGGCCATGGCAGCAACGCTGCTTTCAAGGTCATTCTTAGGATGTATGCTTACTTGGAATAAGGAAGGCTTCTCGGAAGGTGGATGTTCCATCACGGAAACGATTGTTCACTCAATGCCGGCGTACTAAGCCCTCTTGATATGAGGTATAACGGAACGGCTGTTGGAAGAACAGTCCGACCTTTCTTAGTTTATGATCTCCTGCATCTTGGTGGCCTGTCTTATGTCAACCCGTTCCGGGCTCTGGCTAGAGATGATGATTCTAGGCAGCTGAATGGTCATCGACAAGCTCTGGCAGCTCGACATGAGGGGTTGCTCAGCGTAAGCTGCAACAAGACATGGGAGCTGATTGCCTAAGTGGGACGGTGTTGTCGTCGTCGTAGTTGTTCTTGTATGCCGTTGGCCTGCCGGGGTGAGCATTGCGTGTGACAGGCAGGGGGGATGATGGGAAACGGCAGAAGGGGGCTGAGTGAGATCCATGGTCTCTGGAGCCAGTCGCAACCCAAGAAAGAGGTTTGACGGATTGCTTTTTTTGTAAGAGGGGATCGCCGCGGGTGGCATTCACGTCAAGACGCCTGTCATCATGCTAACAGTGTGGGCACGGACATATCTGAGATCCAATGGGGGTGTGCAGTCGATTGTGTCAAGGTGCCATCGTAGGAGATGTCGATGGTTGAGTATGCCTTGGGGCATACATGGTGGTGTTATGACAGACTGATAATGCGAGTTTCTTCTGGGTGTGTATCATGATGGCTTCCCCGCTCGGCATCTTGCCCACGAGATGGACACGACACTGCACATGACGATCTTGATGAAAACGACGTTTCCGTTTTTCTGCTGGCAGGCGGCATAACGTCGCCTTCAGATCTGCCTGCTGTCACGGATCGGGTCGATCTTAACGTTTTCGAATTGTTCGACACCCAGAAGGCATCCAGAAACACAGGCCAGCCGCGTTTTCCGTCGTTCATCTTCATGCGAGCAAAGTATGCCCACTCGTGCACATAAAGTGGTGACTTATACCAGTTCTTAATTGCTGCAGTCTGTCATTGACAGCTGATCGCGCGCGGGAAGATGGGAAGCACACTAGAACGAAAATGCCCGAACGACGGGCCTTTCTGTCAGAATGCTAATGCCGCGCTATTCGAGACTTGGACGTGGCAATATTGGTGATATTTGACGTTCGGTATTGACGCTGGGTGGGCAGGTTTCATGTTTTGCTTGGCCGGGGAACGTTGTCGGCCTTCGGTGCCATTGTCAGCGGGGACCAGGGGGGTTTGGGGAGCCAGAGCCAAAGAATGCAGTGCAGCGCAGGTCGTAGAAAATGGGTCGTGTACTATATCTCGAGGGAAGAAGGTTTTGAACATGAGGCGACCCGATTTTCGTCGTTCCTTTCGGGTGCCGAGAGATGACAAAAACAGGAAATCTGGACCAACTTTGACTTTTGGGCTGACTTGACGTGACGGAATCTTGTCCTATTCTCGGTAACCTTATAGGGTGTGGATTATAGGACGAAGAAAGATTGGATTGGACGGGTGCCGCTAATCAAGAAAGGCAGTTTTGATGGTGTTGTTGTCATCGAATTCGAAGCCGGCTCATCAGAGTCTGAGCGCATCGTTGAATCTCCAGATTTTCTACTTGACGAGACGCACTGGCGATCTGATCACCAGACTGGGACTGCACCCACAGTCCCCCAAACCCTAGATGACCCCGGCTTTGTTTCCTTCGTCTTGTCTTTTCTTTTTCCTTTCTCGGATCCCCTTCTCTCCCTCGGTGCGACTGAGCCGGATCGTTTGCCCTAAAAATACGTAACTGGAGAACCCCGAGTCTGAGCTGCGTTGAGTCGAGGACTTGGCAACAGACAACAAGTACACACCACCGGCGAAGAAGACGAATACTACAAAGCGAGAACGAGGGGGAAACCCTCCAAGGAATGGGTTTAGAAAATTCTGGGGCCCGTCACAAAAAAGTCTCTCAGTAGCAACATAAACTCCTCAAGCCATCCACATCAACTGACACTCTGATCTTATACCTTGGCCGGATGCTGTTATACATATATGCAGCACAAGTCATGGGCGATGCCAGCGGACACACGCAAGTCAGTCCGTCGATCAATCTGTGGACGTCAGCCGCATTTCGACTGCTTTAAGTGGTGTGCCTCACAGAAACCTGCATCGATATGCAAGTCTGCAGCAGCATGAATATGCAGAAACCAGGCGTCCCGTCGTTGCATTTGTGGCTTGCGGCACAGCAGGACATTCACACTTTGCTCGTCAGACATGACTGACTGTAAGTGTATTGTGAACGTCTTACAAGTTGTACCGACCAGAGTGCAGCCCGCAATTGGAATCATAATCACAAATCACCTGGGCCAGTGCCCGGGTGCGGCTTACCTGAAAACAGACCGACTCTTTCTACCGGACGGGATCCCCCCAAACCGAACCGGCCTCACCCCGGCAGGCGCACCGCAGCGAGGACTACGAGATACAGGATGAACGTTCTGAAACGCGACTCGATGCCGCGCCGTGGAGCCAATCGGTGTGTGCCGTTGGCTGCCCCAGCTCTCCACGTCCTCTCCGTGACCTGACCCCGTCTCTTCTCAACTCTTCCAACCTCACCATCTGCACTCTGCACGTTCCCTTGAAACAAGGCCAGCAGCCCGTTCACGTCATGTGGGCTCCGGCTCTGCTGTCCCCAATCAACGCCCACCCGCAACGCTCTGGCACCTCACCATCGTCCGGAACTGCCCCGTCGGTTTGTCCTGTCCTGTCTCGTGTCGCTGGCTGTCTCTTTCGTCGTACTTGCACACCCTCCCGCACGCTTCTGGCAGATCCGGACAGGCAGAAGCGTAGCCACGAGAGAGGCCGTCACGCAGGTACCAGGCACACCCGCGCGACAATCCGTGGAACCGCTGTCATGGGTCTCTGACCAGGTCCATCCAGGCTGACGCAACAAACGCAGGACATGCCACGCCAAATGACAGTACGTGTGGGAGGGTTGGAGCATCGTCGTCCCTCACTTTTCCTATTCGGGTTTGTTCGTTTTGATACTCTACTAGGCTAGAGAACGAATCACGGTCCGAGGCAGCGAGTGCTTGCTTCGTCGTGAAGCGAGGGCGAAAAAGCAAACTTGGTAGATCACTCCGTGCGTCTCACCTCCACACTCTTCACATCTCGTCATCGGCGCGCCAGACCGAGCCTATAATGACCTATACCACGGCTTACTCGCGCCTTGCCCCGGCAGACGAGCGTCCCGGGCTGGGCCTGCCACCGTGATCTGTTGCCCTTTTTCTCGTCGTCCCGTGTTTTTCATACAAGTCCATCCTGGACATACGGAGTTACCCCCGCCCCAGCCGCCGATACGCGAGAAAATCATGAGGGAGAAGCGAAAGAGAGAGGGACACAGAGCCCCGCCCTTGCCGGACGCCGCATCCAGGGTGCCTGTCCGTCCCTCTTTTTGGATTGATATTATACCTGGCCAACTTGATAAGACGGCATCGCAGCAGCAGGACGGGTCACAAGCAAGGCGTTCCTGCAGCATCTCATACCGGGGAGGGGCCAACACACGCACGCAAGAAACCCGGCCGCCATCGCCGCGTGGTTCCGTTGCATCGATGGTCCGGCCTCCTCTCTATCTCCCTCTCCCCATGTCATTCCCTGGGGCGCAGAGCCAGCAGTTCTACCCTCACGGCTGATACGTCGGACGAAGCTGAGGCAGACAGGGCAGACGCGGGCTGGGAGTCCTGTGGGTGCGGGAATGACGGGTGCGCATGTAGCGGTCTGCGGCTACCGTACCTCAGTTTTTGTGCTTATATGTAGCGTCGCAGTCGCGCACGCGCATCTGCGGCGCACATCTCGAAGCTAGTGTTTTGTTCTGCTGGAACCCTGGATCTGTTTCTCGACGTCTTGTACAAAGACCGGGCCACCGCCCACCCACACCGATTCGGAATATCTGGGTGTCAGTGGAAGGACAAACATTTTCCTGCATCGGACCAGCGGTTCGACTTGTCCTCAGCACGACTGCATATGCAAACGCATCCACTCTCACACAGCTTGAGGCTGGAGGCTCGACAGAGTGAGGCCGCACAAGGACGGCCGAGATGTCGCTCAGGTTCTACAAGACGCCCGGCGCCGAGCGGCCGTGGCGTCCGCCGGTCATGGACGAGGACTGCCGGCGGTACCGTCGTCGAACGAGGCGAAGCAACAAGTGGATTCCGCCCCGGCTGGCTTTTGAGGAGATTATCAGGAACAACACGGCATCGGTGAGCTTCAAGCAGACAAGTGTGCTGGAGTTTACGGCACCTCACTAACATGATCACCAGCCATGCTCACTGAACGACTTGATGGATTACCTTGTCTACGTCGAGCAAGATGCCGAGCCCCTTCAGTTCTTTCTTTGGTACTGCAGCTATGTTCAGACATGGACCACTCTCTCACCTGAAGAACGTGCTCTCGCACCACGCTGGGATCCGTACCGGGGCAAGAAGCTCACTTCGAAGGAGAGAAGGGCGAAGAACTCGAGCAAAGTCAGCAATATTCTGGAGATTCTCGACGAGGAGAGCAACCAGACGAATGTCGGCGCGGATGGAAAGAGTCCGATTGGGAAGCACAACCGCAACGCATCGGCCGCGACGAACTTTTCTCATCCAAGAGCGACTTATATGAAGGGGGATGAGAAGGAAGCGGAGGAGACGATATCGGGGGCTGGTAAGATTCCATTCACTGCTCACGGCGGGATTCTCGTGAGATGTTCTCTTGATCTTTCATGAAGCTAACGTACCTCAGCCTCACCATCATCTCAACCCTTCCGTTCCGACATCACCACCATCGTAAATCACTACATCAACCCCAACGCCCCACGGCGTCTGAACCTAACAAAAGACGACCGCACATCCGTGTTGACAGCAACAGCCTCTACAACACACCCCTCTGCTTTACTGCTCGCATTCGAAAAGGCCGAGGCCCTTCTCCGCGGCAAGCTGCACCCAAACTTCATCCGCCACAACATCTCCAATACCAACCCAATGGCAACACATCTTCTCCGCGGCGTTGGTTTCTTTCTCTTCATCCTCGGGCTGGGTCTCGACATTGCATTCATTCTTTCATCTATTTCACGGTACTACCGTCTCTTATCCGCGCCCTTAATATTCTCCGGCCTGGCGGTACTGGTAGCTGCGTTAGACGGCGTGTCACTATCCCTCCACCTATCACATCGACGACACGTCCGGCCATGGGAGGTGCCAGACCTGGAATCCGGAACCGGGGCCGACAAGCGGCACCGCCGGGCCGCTACATCGGAAAGCGTCTCGGGGGCTGTGGACCCGCTGCGCAAACCTACACTACAGACTTTTGGCCCTGAGAACGTCTTCTTGAACGAAGAATGGGTCGCCACGTACGAGCAGCGGTCCTTGTTTCGAAAAGTGTTTGAGCGGAGCATAGTGAGCAAGAACAAGCATTTGCGCATCCTGCAAGACGGCGTTGTTGCCGGAGCGGCGCTGTGGGCTGGGTTAGCTACCGTCGCTCTTGGTGTCGGATCGGTTTTTATACCCTCGTATAATCTTTTTTGAGCTGTTTCGAGGAGCGTTTTATGAGATCATGACAGTCTTTTCTGGGATACGGATAGAGAATTACAAAAGCGTACACGCAGGCGGGCATTGGGATCTGGCAAGGGTTGATGGATGCATTGGCTATAATGGAGGAGACGTCCTGAGTCACAGTAAATAAGACAACATACAATCTAAGTGTGTTACTTTTCGACCAAATATGAGGTGATGGTTCAGAAGTTGATGAACGCGGCTAGAAGTAGGACACGATGATCTTCTTGAAAGTATTCTCGATGGACGAAGTCAACCTCGTGCCGTAAACATTGACTGAAGTTATGATCTTGTGAAAACTACATCCGCCACAGTGTGAACGAGACGAGAATCGAGACGACTCTGATTCAAGCGGCCGTATACTAACAAGAGCGACGCTGAAGAGAAACCATGCTGTATGATGCCTCTTGAGGGTGGTTATGAACTGAAAATATGGAACTCTTTGAGATTGATGGACCTCACGATCCTGAAGCTGCTAATGCTTACGCCTGGCTTCTATGACGTATTCTGGTGCTTAAACTGTAATTTATATTTGCCTGCAAGTGTATACGCGACGCTGTATGTTCCGTGGCGTAGAGCTGAAAATGTGTCTGAAGTGCCATGTCTACACTCAAAAGTTGAACAACAGAACATAAAGTCAACAGAGTTGACATCGTCAACGTTCCGTAGCTCCACTTTCACAAATCCAAGACACAACTAGGTAGTGGGAAACAATGGGGGCACGGAGCTTTGTTCCATGAGACGCCGCCGTTCAGCGCGGGGTTGCCACAAATGGACGCTGGTTTCGCCTTATCGCAACGCTCCGGCAGTAACCTTCCGCTTATCGGACCCTGTCACCCCTCCAAGTCCGCGCCCTGCAGCAACCCCAAGCTAAATAATTGTAGCTCCCCCGGAGCCGACTTTAATCTAATCGATTGCGGTGACTCAGATACAAACCACGAAATCACCCGTCTTACAAGTCACCAACACAAAATCAGCCTCAGTAGCGGCCCGGAACAGAATGTCGGGACCTGTACGTCTTCCGTCTTTCCCAATTGACCCCGCCGCGTGCCTCTGACGGCCTCACTGACCAAACAATGTCCACCCAGCGTGCAGTCGTCCCGTCCCTCGAGACGGTCAGGTCCGTCCTGTCCGCCCCCGCCGGCAACAAGAAGCCCACCCTCGTCCCCGTATACCGCCAGATCTCCTCCGACCTGATCACGCCCTCCGCCGCCTACCTGAAGGTCTCCGCCGCCCACAAGGACTCCGACTACTCCTTCCTCTTCGAGAGCGCCGCCACAGAGCGGGTCGGCCGCTACAGCTTCGTCGGCGCCGGTCCCAGGAAAGTCCTCGCCACAGGGCCCGGATACGGTCCAGAATGTGATCCCCTACCGGCTCTCGAGGCTGAGCTGGCGAGCCACGTCGTTGCGCATGTGCCGGGCCTGCAGCTGCCGCCCATGGCGGGCGGTGCCGTCGGCTACGTCGGGTATGACTGCGTCCGCTACTTTGAGCCCAAGACGGCGCGGCCGATGAAGGACGTTTTGAAGATCCCCGAGAGTCTGTTCATGCTTTTCGACACCATTGTGGCGTTTGATAGGTTCTACGGCGTGATCAAGGTCATCACATATCTGAACGTCCCGGAGGACCTCTCGCAGCTGGAGGCGGAATACCAAAAGGCGACACAGACGATCGACGAGCTCATCGCCGTGCTCAACGCCCCGGAGATCCCCCTGCCGGAGCAGCAGCCGATCGAGCTGGGCCAGGAGTACACCTCCAACGTCGGCCAGAAGGGGTACGAGGCGCACGTCACGGCGCTGAAGAAGCACATCGTCAAGGGCGACATCATCCAGGCGGTGCCCTCGCAGCGCTTCGCCCGCCCGACGTCGCTGCACCCTTTCAACATCTACCGCCACCTGCGCACGGTGAACCCGTCGCCGTACCTGTTCTACGTCAACTGCAAGGACTTCCAGATCGTCGGCGCGTCGCCGGAGCTGCTCGTCAAGTCGGAGGGCGGGCGGGTCATCACGCACCCGATCGCGGGCACGGTGAAGCGGGGCAAGACGCCCGAGGAGGACCAGCGGCTGGCGGACGAGCTGCGTAGCTCGCTGAAGGACCGCGCGGAGCACGTCATGCTGGTCGACCTGGCGCGCAACGACGTCAACCGCGTGGGCGACCCGTACACGGTGCGCGTGGACCACCTTATGGTCGTGGAGAAGTTCAGCCACGTGCAGCACCTGGTGTCGCAGGTCTCGGGCGTGTTGAGGCCGGACCAGACGAGGTTCGATGCCTTCCGCAGCATCTTCCCTGCCGGCACAGTGTCGGGCGCGCCCAAGGTCAAGGCGATGGAGCTGATTGCCGAGCTGGAGCAGGAGAAGAGAGGCATCTATGCTGGTGCGGTGGGGTACTTTGGCTATGGTGGCCTCGATGAGAAGGGCGAGGAGGTCGAGGGTGCTATGGATACTTGCATTGCGCTGCGGACGATGCTTGTGAAGGACGGTGTTGCGTATCTGCAAGCCGGTGAGTTGACCCCTATTCGCGATGAGGAGAAACATTGAAGCTGATTTTGGCGATAGGTGGTGGTATTGTGTTTGACTCAGATGAGTAAGTGACCTGCCCGTTATACTTGTGAAGACTTGTACTGACGTTTTCATAGGTACGATGAGTGGATGGAAACGATGAACAAGCTTGGCGCAAACATGCAATGCGTAACGACAGCGGAACAGCTGTATTACGAGCAACAGCAGGCTGCGAGTAAACAATGATAGACGGAAATAGAAATTTTGTTTCGGCGGCGTTCACATGATGTTTTGTTCCTGACATTTATGAAATATGGGTTGGTGATTCGTGAGGCGTATGTTCATGAAGATGAGGTCGATCGTTGTCCTTGCAATCTCCGACGCAGCATAGAATATCTGATCTCATTGTGTGATATTCCGACATCGTGAGACCAAAATTTGTGATGTGGTCACTGAGCATGGCCAAGAGCACTTGACTTGGTTTCCAGTTCTCATGGCCACAACGATGAGCAACTCGCCATCTATCCACAGATGTCGTTTCTTGGGTATCAAACTTGTGCTCTTTTTCATTTGGCACTTTATCGTGTCTTCTTCAGAGACCTTCTCTTAAACATCCGCATGGCGTATAAGAAGAGTTTAGCTCTCAACAGACAGAGCCTTCACTCCAACAAGCTTCGCCCCCTTACCCTTGCCCTCTGTCGTGACAAGCCAATACTCCGTCCTCACTCCGCCCTTGGGCACCACATAAACCCTCACGTCGTTGCCCTTGCCCGCCTTGCGCACCGCCTCGATGATGTCCTTGTAGTCGCCGTTTGCGTCCCAGTCGACCGGGTCCTGAAGCTCGACGTCGGCATTCTCGGGATCGGGGTGCTGGATAAGCTGAGCGAACTCGACTGCATCCCGCCACATTAGCAGAGCTCCTCCCCAAACGCGAACACAGCATGATACCAACCTTCATCAGGCAGTCCCTTGCCGCCCTCATCCCATGCCAGCGCAACGCCGACAAACGACTCGTCCGCATCAGACACATACACCTTATCCTCCTTCAACACATCCTGAATCGCCTTGGGCACCTCCGCACCCTCGTCCTGCGCCTTGAACTCGCCCTTCTTGGTAGCCGCAGGCTTTGCGTAGCCCTCGTTGGGATCCTGGTTAGCCTTGTCCAGGAAGGCAGCGTAATCCGCGTCGGACATCTTGAGGTACTGTGTCGTCGTAGCGAAGCTTCGTGTGACCGGCCGAGAGAGGTGCGATCGAGCTCTGATCGCGTTGTTCGTTTGTGAGATGGGGCGAGATGCTCTGCGGTAGAGATTTCTGGCAAGTGATCGAGATAGCGTAGTCGCGTTCATTCGAAAGGATGGCGGGTTGAGGAGGGGAGCTGTGGTTATAAGCAGGAGGGGTCGTGGTCGCGGCTGGTTCGTGGGAGCATGCACGGTATGGTTGGGTAGTTCTGGGAATGACGCAACGCGCCGGCTAGCCACGCCTCACGCCGCTGCGAGTGGTCGGACCGGGGTACCCCACCATGCGGTGGTTGCCGGGTGCGCCACAATGAGTCTAAATAAAGAGGAAAAAAGAAAATGCAAAAATGCAGGGATGACGAGACGAGCGCCACAAGCGCACAGGAAAATATGCGCCGTAAAATCCGAAAAGTTCATCGAAAAGTTGGCAAAATTCGTCAATTGCGCAAATTTGAGCAAGAGTCTCTACGAACACATGCGAATGGGATGGTCATCTAGGTATCATTCATTGGTTTGACTTTTTGATTCCGGCACTCATTTTAAACCTCTTTTGAGGTGTCCCAAACCATCCGAATAGTAACGTGAAGAACCCTCGACACCTATGCCATGACCATGATACAATGAAAGTGAATCGTTCCCCGCTTAAGCGGTAGCAAGGTCCTTCTTGAGAGTACCCTGGTACTGCTTCTTCTCCGCCGGCGTCTGGAAAGCACCGTGTCCGAACTCGGACGAGGTGTCGATCCACTTGAGGTCGATCTTCTCGAGGGCCTTGCGGGAAGTGTGAGTCCACATGGACTTGCGGAGGGTGACGACACGCTTCTTGGGGCCGGGGATGGAGCCCTTGACCATGACGAAGTCGTTCTTGACCTCACCGTAGCGGACGAAGCCACCGAGGCTGAGAAGATGTTAGCAGTTGCGCGCAGCTGAACAGATGGTGGGGAAACATACGGAGTGATGGTCTTCTTGGTGACGTCGAGCTCAGTGGCAGCGTTGTCGTCGGCGGTGCCCTTGCCGATTCTGTAAACCTTGTGGTTGACAGAGGTACGGTGGTGGTATCCGTCCTGACCGGCACGGGCGACGGTCCACTGGACGTGGGAAGGATGCCAAGCACCGATACAAGCGACCTTGCGGAGACCCTTGTGAGTCTTGCGAGGAAGCTTCTTGGTGCCCCAACGAGAAGTGACACCGTTGAATCCCTTGCCCTTGGTGACGGCAATGACGTCGATAACCTCGTCCTTCTCGAAGACGGTGTCGATCTCGACGGGCTTCTCGAAGAGGCCGTAGCCGAAGTCGACCTTCTCGGGAACGGAGCCACCGTTGATCTGGATCTCCATGAGGTGGGCCTTCTTCTGCTTGAGGGGAGTCTTGCGGATCTGAGTGTGGGCGAGGACACGGACGACGGTGCAGTACTTCTTGATGCGCTCAATCTCGCGGGTAATGTTGGCGCCGGAGGACTCGGTGTGCTGCTTGGCGTACTTGGTGAAGGCCTTCTTCTTGGACTTGTACCAGTTCTTGTAGAAGCGGCGGCGGAGCTCATCGGACAAGTGCTCGGCCCAGACGGTGGTGAGAGAGCGAAGACCGCGGGGAGTCTCGATGTAGCCCACAAGACCAACAACGATCACCTGTAAGATGTTAGCCATAGGCACAAAGCCAAGCGGGCTGCGTTGCTAGTACAGGGGGGGTATCAATGATGGAGACGGCCTCAACCACCTCCTTCTTGTTGGCCTTGGCGCCGGGACGGTCGAGGTCGCGAACGATCGTGGTCATGCCGGCCTTATATCCCATAGTAGCTGTGAGATGGCATGATTTGCGAGCATCGTCCTTGGGGAAGCTGTAGAGAGACGATGATGTTAGCTTTGAGGTCATCGTGAGGCAAAATTTTGGGAAAATCCAGGAAAATCCCGAGAACTTCAGAAGCGCAACAAAACGACGAGAAAGAAAGGGAGCACGAATCTTGACTTTTCCGCGATGCCTGGCAGCACGCTTGCGCGGGAGGTAGGCCAACGAACCGTGGCGAGGAGCCTCGTACTTGCTGTGAAGAATTAGCCGTTGTTCTTGTCGATGTTCGCGTAGTTCGAGGGCGATTGGGAAGCGAATCGGGAGAATGAATCGAGAGGAATTGGGAAGCTCTACCGGTGAGACATTTTGGCGTCCTGTGAATTGGCGGGGTTAGTAGGACGAAAATGCGATTGTCGACGGTCGAAAAAGGTGTCGGAGAGGTTGATGTGAGGCTTTTCGCGAGAGGCCCTGCGTAGGTGGGGATGGGAGGATGGGAAGATTCCTGACGAGAAGGGCAAGCCCTTATCGATAAGTCAGGTGCCTCCTTCCCGAAAAAAAAAATCCTGCTTCTCATCTGGTCCGTGCAAATGCACTGGAGCGGCCCAGATCACGTGCTGTTCCGGCTGTCTCCACTTTCTGCCGCCGTCTTAGAATCTTAGTTTCATCGTGTCAGATGTGATTCCATTGCTGCTGGTGTCTCTATCGTCGTCTCCATTGTCTTCGTCGTCTGCCGTCGTCCAGTTGGTCCTGACAACTAACCTAGAATCCAGGCATCTATGATATTCCTGCCTTCTTTACTTTCGCCGTTACTCTTGCTGTCCTTGTTACTGTCGTCTCTCGTTGTCGTTGTAGCCGCTTCTGTCACTATCGTAGTCGTCTTCGTCCGTCATCGTTGTATTGTACATCTGATCTCGAACTTCACGTATCAGATTCTCTTCCTATTTCACTTACTTCCGCCGTTTCCCTTGTCACTGCCGCTACTGTCCCCGTCGTCGTTGTCGCTGTCGTCCTCGTCTTCCGGTGTCTCTCCCGGGTCCGTCGAAGCAACAGCCCGTTCCTCTTAGCTATCCCTAATGTTCGAATATCTGATGCGAACAACTCCGAAAGACTGTTATTCTGTCAGCGGCTGTCTCTTCTCGATAAGTCGGCGCCGGGCATCCTACAGGAGTGAAGAGCGCCGCAGTTGAATTTCCCTACCTTTCTGGCCCAGGAGTATCATGTGGCTCCTTCTGTTTCTGTCTTCTGGTATCTGAGAGTACAAAACGCAACAAACCCGGGAACATCGTCGGCTCGCGAGTAAATTTCTCTCCTCGACGACTTCTTTCTCTCAACTATTCCTTCTCATATTCACGGAATGCAATTGATACCCTCCCCCGGGAAGACTGCTAGCCTATTAGTTCCGCAAGTCTACGCCGACATCCACTCTTGAAATAGACGAAGTTCTGGAGGCAACGCCAGCTTCCGAGTGGTTTTCTCTATATTAACTTCGTGCCGGCAGCATCTCTACATCCCAGCAAGGCACGGCATAGCCCATGTCATCTCCGTCTCTCAACCCAAGCCCCTGATCGGCCAACACCCCGCTGGAAACCAGATTTCTCGGCCTTGGGTAGATGAAATGGCCATCGAAAGGTTGGCGGGAGTTGGTAGACGGTGATCGGTCCGTGTAAGTGGAAGATGGAGTTGTGTGTAGCGAGCCAACGTTAGCGACCGACTTCGCGAACTGCTTTGAGGACTACGATGCAGATCTGATCAATGGATAAACGCTTTCACACCTGCCTCCCGGCGATCCTAGGTCCATCCTCTCCTCCCAGCAAAGGGATAAGTGACGTCAGGGGATTTCGACATCGCAACCCACGACGTGACATGCAACGTAGGATTGAAGACCAATAAACGATGCGTACCTCGAAGAACGGCCAACACAGACTCGATGCAGAAAACGACTTGAAGCATTCCCAGAAGTCATGAAGAAAGGAACATCTGAAAACCTTGCAAGATCTGGTCGAGAAGGATATGGCGCCGTTACAGGACAGGCAACTCGAAGAACCCAGCCTCCCTACATTACTCGCAAGTGGACTCAATGTGGCCATGGTATTTCTCTCGCTCATTCACCGACGGGGAATCAAGGTTGTCTCTCGGTAAGGAAACATATCATCACGTCTACCTGAAGCTGGTAGAACGTTTGGAAAAGCTACCAGCTGAAGATTGCATTAGGAGACATTTATGTGAATGCGCTATGGTAACTGCATTCTCTGCAGCTCTGCCGTCGTCTGTGCTGCCTTCTCTGCCGTCGTCGTCTCTGCCGTCGTCGTCTCTGCCGTCGTCATATCCCATACTCAAGTATCCTTTGAACCTAGCACAATTGAATTAGGTCTCCATAGACTCCTGAAGATCGCTACAGAGGTGGCTGTAGAGACTTATATCTACAAGCTTCTTTTAGAGCGCACCCAAAGCCGTCCTCTTCAAAGGCCCAAGTCCATTGAGATAGATGAGACCTCCAGTCTGCCTGCCTATTCTGGAGCAGTTCTCTACACTTTCGAGCCCCAACCAGTTCCTTTGAGGCCCCCAAGACCCTGGGAATTCATTTCACTGCAGCATCTTGGACCGGGCACTCTCTCCTGCCTTGTCGTTGTTCTCACACATCACAGAATTCTCACCTCACATTCACTGCAGCAGTTTCTGCTCACCTCACCTCAGGAGCTGAAGCCCGGCCTCACCTTCTACACCTCCCACCTCAGGCAGCACCAAATTGAGCCTTTAAAAACCCTGCCCTCCTTTGAACTTTTCCATCCCCCCCTCTCTCTCATCCCACTCGTCAAAAAGCTTTCTCTCCTCTCCCATCCCAATATTTCTTCTTCAACATCACCTGGAAAGGGAAGACATCACAATATTCATCTCCCCTAGAGGCAAAGGAAGCCTACATTTACCTCTACACCTTCTAGCACATTCGACTTTCGACCACCTTCCCCTTCTCCTACTTTCCTAACCATACTTTCCTCTTCGAAGCACCATCTAGGAAGGCCACCACAGCGAGCACCTCACGATGGCGCCTGTAATGTCGGTACCCCAGGGCCACTCCTTCCCGAACGGCCAGGTTATTCGTCCTGAGGAAATGCGAGCGGTCACAGTCAACAGGGACACCGAAGTCATCATGAAGGACCAGAAGGGCAACCGTATCGAGGTCGGCGTCGACAAGGGCCTGATCGGTTACTTAATGTGCGACGCCCCGGAAATGGAGGGCTACGTCCTCTGCCAGCTGATGAACAACAACGGCGACTTCAGACAGGTGAGTTTTGCGGACTTTTGGCCTTAGTCAAGTTGTCACTTTGTGACCAAAAATGCTGACAGCTGCGCAGTTGCCATTCGCAAGGCAGACGTCGATGTTGGACAGCTCCACGGACTAAGAGTCGAGGAGGCTCATGGACAGAAACATGGCTGGATTTGTTACCACATCACCTGCGAAGGACGCGAGATGTCAGTCTTCCGCACTCGTTCGCGCGTATCACAAGCTGGAGGCCGTCGCATTTTAAAGGTCACGGTGCCAGTCACTGGAGACACGAGCTGGAGTCTGAGCTACTCTCTCGACCAGTTGAACCCAGCGCCCCCGATCGACACACCTCTAGTCTTGTCCATTCAATCCATGGACGACTGCAAGCCGCATGCCACCCCTTGGTACCGAGGTCCTCAACACGGCGCTTGGGACAACTCTGACGAGCTTCACTCCTTTGCTGTCACCGCCGCATGGCACGAGGAGACGACCAGCAAGTGGGTTTCGGTCAGTGTCCAGAACAGCGAGACGTTCTTCCGGCGCAATATCCAGCTACCAACCGACCATTACCACAGAAATGTGGGAGGAGACATCAGCTACAACGATTCATGGATTATGGCGACGAGAATGCTCCAATTCTTCACAACCGTCGCTACCAGAGCCCTCCTCCTTTCCTTGCGCGCTCACTCAACGTCGATGTCAAGGACGTCGTCTGGAACCACATGGAGCAGACCGTCCACTTCGTTCCCCGAACCAAGTACAACAATGCTGAGTCACCCAAGAGAGTCACGTTCTTGCAGAATTGGAACGCCCTCCAGCAGACTTGGCCGAACCTCATGATCGGACCCAAGCCCGAGGGTTTCGAGTGGAAGTGCGCCGTCTGCAGTGCCCTTGCGACATCGAGACTGCCTACTGGCAACAAGCGAATCCTGTGCCAGCCGATTACAGCAGGCGAGATAGAGCCCGACGAGATAGTCGGCTTGGGAGCTACTGCAGAACAAATCGCTTCATGGTCTTGTCAAATTTGCTGGACCGCTTATCGCCGACCTTGTGTCTGGATCAACAAGGACATCTTCACGAAGACCAGGAAGTCTACGGAAGGATCCTCCTACGTGTACACGTTGCCCAACTACCCGGGTCTTGTGCCAGTGTTCCCGAGTCAACTTCAGGCAGTGGAGCATCCCCCTACTCTCCCGGAGTACGATATTTACCATCTGAAGGGCGAGCTTGACACGAACGAGGATGGTGCTGAGGACGATGTTGTGGATGAGTTTGCTGTCGTGGGTTAAGACTTGGGATTGAGCCAAGATGCCTTCGACTTCAGAGGGACAGAAAGTGGGATATGAAAGGAGGGACTTTCAAAATGGCGGGATTGGGGCCTTACACGTCTTACACGGCAAGGTAGGGCATTCGGATACATGGGACTTCATCATTATCGGAGATCAAGCGACAACGCACACGCTTGGCATTTGCAGTATGATCAGCCATCCAGATTGTTTTCAAACGGCTTTCAGATCATCGATCACACAAGGACAAAACTAGGAGGAACTAATTAGGGCTTATGGATGAAACAAAGAAAGGGCAGCAGAGAGCCTCAGACCTGTCATCAGGTAATTTTCGTAGATAGCAAAAAAACCAGTAGATAGCACTTCTGTGTGCAGGCCGCAGGGCTACCTTTGACAGTGAAGATGCATGCTGAAATTGGAATGCGCGAGGATTGGTGTTGCTATCCTGCATGATTGTTGTGGCATGAAGTCGAGCTTCCAGTTCTGTTGACTTCAGCGATACCGGGAGCAGCGAGGTGAAATATTCAATGACCTCGCATCATCGAGTCCAAGAAAAATTGCCTGTGATTCAAGGTTGACCTATGCCATTCTATACGTACATGGGGCGAAAAGGCAAATCTAGTATGTGGAAATAAACCTAGTGAAAGGGGACTAAACAGACGTTGCGTAGACGTTCCCACGGGTCATCTCCGCGGTTGCGGCAGATCTCCAAACGTTCCTAGAGAGAAGAAGGTCTATGTTCCCACATTGTTGTGGCTGTGGCAGACCTCCCAACTTCCCTGGCGAGAAAACGGTCTATGTGCTAACAGATAATCTCGACCACTCCAAGGGAGGGGGCAGAATTCAAGGCAGCTCTATCTCGTGGCCTTCTTGACGCCTCGCTTCCCTCGAGGCTGGTGTCGGTAGCTTCACAGTGTATCAGGGGTCTGGAATACAATTTGTATAGGCAGGGGGAAAAGAGGGCGGACGCTGTCAACGCAATATGTTGATGTGAGTTCGACACAACCAACGCCATTCTTGCTGTGTTACCTTAATAGGTGATGTTAGAAGACACAGAACAAATTCCTTCGTGGACTTGTCAGATTTGCTGGATTGCTCATCTCGAGCTTTACGTTTGATGTGGCTGGTATTTGTAGACTTGGCTGAGCAGATTGCTTCGTAGACTTGTTGGATATGCTGAACCGCATATTGTTGACCTTGCGTCTGGACCAACAAGGACGTCTATAGCTGCCGAAGTCATCTTTTGGCGTCTCTCGCGTCCGTCGTTGTTCATTGTTTATCGCCTACGAAGTTGCAAGTTTGTTGATGACCAGCCATGGGGCCCGAGCCGGGACTTCCTCGACTTCCTGAGACTCACCTGGAAAGGGAAGACATTACAATAGCAACCTAATCTAGAGGCAGAAGGCTTTGTCTTTATATCTTCGAATATTCATAACAGCTCTAGGTAAGATTCCCTCCTCCCAGCCCAGGGGTCTCGTCAGGCTCTGTCTATGGTAGCTTATCTGTGAACATACATGTGCTATGTGGCATTTCAAGGGATTACCTATGAAACTCACGGCGCTGCGCAATGCTGAAACCGTGGCCATCGTTTTTGTTACTGCTCGAAAAGCCCGCCTCAGGGGCGGCAGAGGCGTCGAGAAGGCCACGGCGATGTCACAGTTGCTGTCCTCCATCGCCGTCGTCTAGCGTCTCCCGAGTCCGGCGTTTATCGAATCCCAATTCTTGTCTGTTTCGAATCGCAACTTGAATTCACCAGGAACCAGGCCACCAGAGTGCTTCGGTTTATCCACAACCGTCGGTACAACCGTGAGCTCGCACTGGACCATGGCAGCCAGGATGATTCTTTCCATCCGCAGCCAAGAAAGTAGAACCATCCGCAAGGCCGACTTTACGGATGTTTGTGCTCATATCGACCTCGCCGTTGGTAGCCCCTTACTGCGCTAAAAGCAATAGATCGACATTTTCTGTCCTTCGCGAATCACAGGATAGCTGTTCCATTGGTGACGCTGGGGCTCCTCGACTCGAGGTCTGTGAAGCTGGCCTCCATCGACATCTGACTTACCTATCCATACATTGCGTTAACGGCGTCTGCCCTTTTCTTCTGTCGCTGATACACATCGAATTCCAGACCCCTGATTCAGTACACTGCCAAGCTACCGACGCTTCAGAAGTCCGCTTCAAGGGAAGCGGAGGCGTCAACAAGGTGCTGGACTTCTCATGTTCGGACCAAAACCGGATTGGTTTCTCTTGCAGGGCCCCTACTATTTCTTGGCTATGAGGCTTTTATGTTGATGAAATTTCCAGCCCACCCAGCATGGGGCTGGGGAGAAGCAGTCAAAGCACATTGCACCTCCGTCTGTACCCGTGGCCTCCTTGACACCTCTGCTGCTCTTGACGCGGGCTTCTTGTGCAGTCGAGGTACAATATACAGTGAGGTACAGAAATGAAAAGGAGACCAAGCTTCTTGGACAGTAACAGGAGCCATGGCCGCGGTGTCCGCATTGCGCAGCACCGTGATTCCCATGAGCAATGCTAAACAGTACATACATACACGTTTACCAATATTCAGTTTCCAGAAACATGTTTAGATGGGGACTAAGATTCTTTTCATGAGCCACCTAATTGCCCAGCCACACCAGTTTGCTCCTCAACGAAAGGTCCTCTCGAGCCAGCGCGCATTTGAGAACAAAATGGTATACATGGAAAGAGAACACAATGTGCAGAAACAAAGAAAACAAGTAAGTCATACTGCTATTTATCCATTATGTCGATTCAATCTTGGGGGTGGGCCCCATCATGCCGTTGATGCTTGCGCTTGTTGGTGTCTTGGTCTCTCCTGACGACGGAGCGGGGCCCGAGCCGTTGGTCGTGGCCACGGCGGCCTTCTTCTCGTCCTCACCGCTGTCATCATAGTCCTCGTCGACGTCCATCTTGCGAGCCGCGCGTTCCGGCTCGCTGGGCTGAGGCGGGCGAGGCGCGGGAGTGTGCTCCATGGGCGCTCTCTCCTCAGCAGGGTACTCCTTGACACCCGGGGCGGGTCCGGAGGGAGGTCCGGACGGGCCGTTCTGGGCGCCACCATCATGGAGAATGTTCTGCATCGGCGCAGCGGCCGACTGCATGGGCGGGAGGTGGTTAGAGGGCATGGGGTGGCTCGGCTGGTGGTGCGCAGCCTCCGACGGGTGGTAGCCGTCGTTGGCGTTGCGCTGCTCCTCGCCCCTACGGATGTCATCCGCCCTCCTTTGGTCATCAGCCCTGCGCTGGTCCTCGGCGCGACGTTGGTCCTCAAAGCGGCGAGCCTCCGATGAGTTGCGACGGTACGGGTCGCGAGAGCCGGGAGGGGTAGACGGACGTCTAGGACGAACGTCGTCCAGTCTGGCGCGGTTCTCGTCATTGGCAGGCCGCTTGTGAGCAGAGTCCTCTTCCCACTCGCGCATGCGCTTGGGTCCAACGGAAGCCGGGCGATCATGCTCGCTGCGGGCGGCAGAGTCCGCAGGGATCGCGCCCGGAGGAGGCGGAGGCGGGTGTGCCGCCTCCATGGGACCGGGTGTGGGGCCGTCAGGGTGATGTCCGTAAGGCGGAGGTGGGGGCGCCTGGTGTTGAGGGTACGCAGACTTGGGGGACGGCATGCGGTTGTCGTGCATGGGTCTCTCACCGGGGCGGGGGCTGTTGGTGCCGCGGAACTGAGAAGGCGGGCCCGGAGGGATGTTCGGCGGGCCGGTCTGCATGGGAGGCATCTGAGCAGACGACGGCTGAGAGTAGTTGGGGTTGGGAATACGAGGCGCCGAGGTGGGAGGGGCTTGGTGGGCCTGCTGAGACTGCTGCGGCGGGCCCGACTGGTAGTGTGAGGGAGGAGGAGGGGTCGGGCCCCGGCGAATCGACTCGGGGTAGGGCGGGCGACCGCCGTGCTGCTGCTGCTGCTGCTCCTGCCTCGGGCTGGGCTGGCGCGGCATGGGAGGCGCGGGGCCGCGGAATGGCTCACCGCGCTGCTCGTAAGGGTTTGGGGGCTGCGGAGGGGGGTTGATATCCGCGAGTCTGCCCCAACCATTAGGGCCGGGACCGTTGGGTCCGGGAGGCGGAGGCGGCTGCTGTCCTTGCTGCTGGCCTCCGCTGGGAGCAGAGCTTCCCCACTGAGGAGCCGGGGGACCGACTTGGTAGGCCTGCGGGTGAACGTCGGCCGGCTGAGGGGCGGAAGGGGGCTGGCCACCGTTGGCGCCGCCGTTCCTGAGCAACTGGAGTCGCGCCTTGATGTGAGGGTTCTGGGGGTCCAGCTCGGCAGCGCGCTGGTACGCATCCAGAGCGTCACTAATTTGGTTGTTGCAGGACTCGTACAGAGTACCCAAGTCGTACCACACCTCAGAGATGAAGGGGTTGAGGCGGATGGCGCGAGAGTAGGCGTCAAGAGCATCACGGTATTGGTTGATCTGGTAGTAGAGAACACCGATAGAGCACCAGAACGTGGGGTTGCGCCCATCACGATAGACGGCTTGTTGGTACGCCTCATACGCCTTGGGGTACTTTTGCTGGGACATGTAGCACCGACCGAGCAGGTACCAACTTTGCGCGTCGCCCTGGTCAGCAGCGACAGACTTCTCCAAGAACTCAATGGCGCGCTCTTGGCTCTGGAAGCTGCTGCTCTGCTGGTGGTGAAGCCAGCCGAGCTGTTGCAGGACCTTTGCGTGACTGGGATCGCGCTCGAGGACCCGCTGGTAGGCAGCCTTGGCGCTATCATACTGTGGAGGTCAGTAAAAGCTTTCATCGGCCTGGAATCGAAGGACTTACGTCTTTCTGCTGTTCGTGGACGTGTCCAATCTGGAACCAGATGTCCTCCTCGGTCAGGGGAGGCGGCGGGGAGTTGACAATGTACTTGAAGCACTCCAAACTCTGACCAAACTTCTGCTGCTGCTTATATATTATACCGAGACGAAAGTAGATTTCGTTTGCCTTCTCGAAGTCGGGCTGCATCTGCATGACTTGGGAGAAGGCCTCCTCGGCGTGCTCGAGAGAGCCATATCGGTCGTAGAGAATACCAATGCCATACCACAACTTGGGCTCCTGGATCAAAGTTAGCACGAGTTACTTCAAGACTTATGTAGCGCAACATACCCTGGGGCTCCTCAAGTTGACGAGAGCAGACTGGTAGGCAGCGTAAGCTTGCTGCAGATCGTCCATCATAAGGTAGCAGTGGCCTATGAATTGTTAGCGTCGCCATCGGATGAGGTTCGGTCGCGCGCGTCACATACCTAGACTGCCCCATGCTTCACCATTGGTGTTGTCGATCTTAAGGATCGCCTGCAAGTAGTCGACGGCCTTGTTGAACTCCTCGCGTGTGCGCAGGATCAAGCTGATGGCGTTCATAGCAGCTACGGATTGCGGGTTCGCCTGCAACGCACGATCGTAGGCCTTCATGGCCTCGTCGAGGTTGCCGAGCAGCTCAGCGAAGCTACCTGTAGTCAATTGTCAGCGAGGGTGATGCGCGTCAATTGTCGCGAGTTACCTACCAATCTGCATCCAAACGGCCTCGTTCATGAGGAGAATCTGGCGCGACGGCGCATAGTTCTGGCCATGCTGCAGGCTCGGGGGCGGAGGAGGCCCAGGAGGGCCATGCTGCTGAGCCTGCATGGCCATCGTCGGGGAGGGATGGTGGTTGGCCATTCTATCTAGGGGAGGAGGAAAGTTGACTTGCGCGGCCAGCTGCGGGTCTGCCTCAATGGGTTGATTGCCTGCCTGTTGACCGCGCAAAGGCGACGATGTGGCAGGAACCAGAAGTTGAGGGTTACGGAGAAACCAAGAAATTAACTTTTAACCAAAGATGGAAACCGCTACGAATACCCGAGGTTCGCGTCACCGAAGAGGCGGGAAGTTGAAAGGGGTTGTCGCGATGGTCCGACCAGATTGTGGTGGTTGTGGATGGCGACCCGTCAACCTGGGGGCTGGGGGGTGAAAGTTAGAAGCAACGACACGATGAAGCTGCTGAATCAAACAAAAATAAACGGGATGCGGTTTACGAAAGGGATGCAAGGCCCTTTGATGAATCGCAATGATGAGTTGGGAAAAGGAAGGGATACGAGACCCGAAGGCGATCGATCGAAGCGGCCCCGATACAGCTCTGTGGGAAGTTGGGGATGGGGGAAGAAAACGAGAAGGGGAAGTTGGGAGGCTGCGAGAGGTTCCTAAGGTAGGTTCCATCATTCTGTGCCAAACTCACCTTACCCACGAGTGAACGGGCAGCAAGGAGGGAGTACGTACCGGGGGACGTACCCTTTGTTCCTTCCGTTCCTTTCTCCCACTAAATGCACGCCACGGGTCTCTTTTCCCAGCGAAACGATACGACGGGGCGTGTGGCACGCTTTTTTATTTAGCTGGGGGTGCCAGATGTGGGGAGGGGGGGCCAGGAGAGGGGGGAGCTAAGGTCGCCGTCGCGGCAGCGGTAGCGGTACGTACCCTGAACCATCTCATCTAAAAGCCTCCAGGCTTTTTACAGCTAGTTCGAGCTTAGCACGCACTCTCTTACCTTACCTTTGCCTTTTTTACCTTCCCTCACTACGGATACGCAGTACGTACCCTTTTCTGGGCTGGCTTGCTTGCTTGACCTGACCTGGCCTGACCTCCCGTCACTTGCGGATATCTTGGCTGGAGCCGAAGTGCCACGCCCTCGGCCGTCACCCTCGCTCCGTTGGACCTGGGACCATCATCTCACCCACGCGCACCGCAGCGCAGCGCATCGCGCAGCCGCCTCAGAGTCGCGCGCCCACCGCCCGGGGGCAGATACGCCTACGGATACACTACCTTACCCCCCTCCCACGCCGACCCAGGCCAGGCACGGCACCCAGGTGCAGATTCATGGAGGCGGGCGGCGGGCACTCCCACTGAAGGCAATTCGCCTCCCCTCACCCATCCCGCCCAAGGCGCCCGCTGGGAGGGGACCGACGGACCCATGGCCCATGTGTGTGCTTGGCTGGCTCCTCCTGCTGCTCCGAAATGGGTTGCGAAAGGGCAAGGATTTACAACAACAGAGTGCCTTGGCTGATGGAGACCACGACCTCACTTGCGGAAACCTGCGGTTAGGGAGATGGGGATTGTGGATGAGCCTCTGGGAGGCTAGCGGAACACGCACTGCAGACGGGTCTCCATCTTCTTTGATTGCTTTGCCGGCCTGCGTTGCGCATCGCATCGCTGGCGAGTCGAGGCCCGTCGTCGTCGGGGGCGCGTCTGTTTCTCTCGCCCTCTTTCTCTCAGCCTCCTCCCCTCTGCAGGCTATCCGTCACCAGCACCGCCGCTGTGAACCTTCCGCCCTGTCAGTCGCCAAATGCGTGATTGCTACCTTGTCTTACGCCGCCGCGGGACCTCTCCATTCATTTATTTATTTCGTGTTGCTGCTGAAAGTGGGCCCCCGAAGCTTCTTTTCCCCTTGTCGCAGGTTGCTGGTTCCCCCAGCAAGTCTCCAGAGAGAATCTCGCTCATCACCCGCACTTGCGAGTCGTGCATCGCGAATCTGGTGATTAATCCGACAATGTCCGAGGAGGTGCTGGATAAAAAAGCGGCCGTCAACCGTTTTAGTCGAAGCAGCGCAGCAGGATGTCGCGCAACGTGATGCAGCCTCAGTCTTGGCTTCGCGATCCTCGATTTGCCTTGTTCTCGGCGGCGGCCCCTTCAACTTGCTGACGTCCAGTTGCAACGTGCGCATGTCCATATCGATTAAGCGGTGGCGCACGTTGTGATAGCTGACGGACCCGGCGCGATAAAATAGGGGACGACGTTGCCAGTACGCCCAGACAAAGCACATGATGAATGATCTACGAGGGAATGCTTTCTTGGCCAGCACCCAGACGCGGGCATTTCCATCCATCCTCAGCCGGTTTGAAACAAAAAGAACAGCCGTGTCGCATCGCATCGCATCGCGTCGCCATGCCAGTCTCCTGGTTTCCGCGGCGGAAACTCACCGAGGGTATGGGTCACGATTCTAACAGAGACATGCCTTAGGCAGATCTCGTGTGCCTGAGATGACTGAAGAACGGCACCCACGGCACGGGACAGATACAGACAATGGAACAGCGGTAGCATCATCGCGGCCAATGCGGCGAGATGGGCAGAGAGTGCCCTTTTTTCTCAGCGTCAGTGGCCGATGCAAGATAACCGCCTCTTTCGTGATACAGCCATGTCAGGTGACTGAAAATCTTTCCGAATTGCATCGATCTGTCAGATCTGGAATGTGCAAATTGCCAGAGAATTATGCTCCGAACTAGATACCCTCTGTATCCAAATCCGAACGTGCTGTCGACGCTCGTCCTCCGGGTTCCCTAAAATAAACAAAAGAAGATCAACTAAAAAAAGGTTGACAGGTTCGTCAGGAATGGATCGAAACAGCCGTCAATAGCCCAAGGGATCAGAGGCCGAATTAAAAATAATCAGTCACCTCAGCCCAAGAAATCAACAGCGCTGCGCTTGAGCTGCTGCTAGGTACTGCCGCCGCCGCCGCTAAACTGCATTTCGGCAAACCCCACGTGTCGCTGAGGTGCTGTTGGGTTGTCACCTCAGCGTCCAGGTCGGGGAGGTTAATATTCACCGAGGGGACAGGCTGCTGCTCTGGGTCCTTTCCCCCGGGAAATGTCCCTGAGGTTGAGTCGAGGTACCGGCCGGCGTCGCCCTCGCAGTCCCAAGTCTCACCCGACATGAGCCTCCAACGAGTGCTAGGCCAGCGTGTCGACGGCTATCTGCCCGTTGCCCGCGCCTGGCTGGCTGGGCTCTCCTCACTAACGAACCTGGGAGTCGACTCTGGGTTGGCGGGCTGGGCTGGGCTGGGCGGTGTCCAGGGCGGGCAGATTTGGTGCATGCACCAGCACCAACCAGGCTGGTCCCCCCCGAGCCCGAGATCCTGATCGGGGGTGGAAGGGTGTGCCAGGTGGTGGTGGATCGCACCGTCGAAGACATGCCAGAACCAAAACCAACGACCTCTAAGAAAGGACGAACTTTGAGTTTGGTTCATGTCATCGCTGCACCACTGCATCCATCCATCCAGAACGCCGATGTGACTTCATCCGTGCCGCAACTGCCCGCTAGTCAGTTAGCTCCGTTATTGCATTGGGAGGTTGATTACCCTCCCACCGCCCTCCCCAACTCTCCGAGCTTCCCCTTCCCACCACCATCATTACGCAGTAGGTACATACAGTGTATGCCGTAGGTTTGGAGACAAGCGCCTGGCCGCCCTCCGTCACCGTCTCTGTCTCTGGGGTGGTGTTGTCTTTCCTCGTCGGCCCCCTCCCCCGGTTATGATCTTCGGTTTCAGCACCTGATGATCGGGATGGGATGGGCTTGGAGGTGGTTCATCGGCTTCGCTTCCTTGCAGCAGGTACTGCTTGATGTCTGGAAGGGACTGTTATTTCGGCGAACGAACCTTGCCTTTCTTCACTTGAATAAGCTCGGCTGGCCCGAAATCTGCGAAAATCGCGGGCATCGAGGTTTCAGGCCCGGTTTATAGGGTCCTCCGACACGACGCTATCGTCAGGAGGTGCAGTGCGGCGGCTGTTGACCCTCGGATGGCTGCTGACAGCCGGATTGGTTTCCTTTTACCGGCGGCGTCTCGATGTGCACCATCTGCCCGTGTGTGGAGGATGCAGATACAGGCGACATACATGACGCGGATGCAGATGTGGGCGTTAATACCCTGTCTTTTTATTTCCCGCCAGCAACCAAGTCGTGATTGCCTCGGTGGCCGCCGCTGTCGCCGCCTCCGCCGCCAACCACCCGGCTGGGGGAGGGGATCATGGGTGGGAGGGGAGACACACGCAGCGAAAAGCTGGAGTCTTGGCCTTCACGGTTGGGACTGGAGGTGAGGCCTGAGGTGAGGAATGAAAACGAGGAGGGGGCGTCTCGTCAGGGGTCCGAGGTGTGAAGAAATAAATTGCGAGTGATGAACAGCAACATCGACGGGGTGGAGGGGCGTGAGAGGGCGTGGCCGTCGTCGTGCGTCTGTCTCTCTCTGTGTGACGGGGGTGCCTGCCGTTCCCCCAGTCCTTGGCTTGGACGAAGTAAAGATTGTGTGCGTGCCCAGCGCGGTACAGCAGATACGTACCGGTAACGCAAGGTAAGGTATGTTGGATGTGCGTGTGGGCGGCGGAGGAGGGATGCAGCCATCTCTCGCATATGCAGGCCGTTTGGGACGGTACGAGGGTACCGAGGTGTCAAGGTGAGAGTCGGTGGACGCGCGACGGGTTTCCGGGAGAGGGAGGCGGAGGATGGCAGAGCGGCCGAGAATGATTGGTGATGGGAGGCTGTATCTGCATCGTCAGGATGAGTAATGAACAGGATGGGATGCCCGATCTGTTCTGATGATGCTGAGGGTGGAGGTGAAATGAATGGGAGGGTAAGGGCAGCTCAAGAGGGTGGTGATGGACAGAAAACGGGAGATGAGAGAGTGCACGGCTCCTGGGAAAGGTCCCGGGCGGGTACGTAGGGTAGGTTTGTCTGCGTGCATGTTCGGTACCGTTGGTCGAAAGTGATGAGGCACTTCACTGTCCGCCCCAGGTTGAGTTATCTGATAAGTACGAGCAGTGTCAGTGTACGGCGTAAGGTACTCGCAGAGGTGACTCGTGAGAGAGACAAGCTGCAGGCGTGCTGCACTGCGCTGTATCCGTACCTACACTAGGTACGGCCACCTTAGCGACCACAGCAGCGCCTCCAACCTGCCATCCGCCAAGTTGTCGAACCTGACGTGCCACGGTGCCACGGTGCAGGCTGATCTGACTCCTTGGCGTCAGTTATGGTGTGGTATCAAAAAGTCTGTGGGACGGGGAGAGCCTTTTCGGGGTCAAGTGGCACCGCCTGGGTCCATCCATGTTTCCATCGCCCTCGTCCTGAACAAGTCTTCTGTGCCTCTTCCCAACGCGTACAAGCGGCCCCTCCCCGGCAGCCCGGGTATTTTCTGACTTTGTCCTGTGTGTCCGCGCCGCAGCACGGAGCAGAGGGCGCTTCCCGTCCTTGTCCTGGTGCCTGCTGAGATTACCTAAGACAGGACAACCCACTGCGTATTGAAGAACGTACCGCGCTTACCTAACGCAAGGTCGTACGCTCCCTCCCTCCCCACAACTGTTGCGTACCGTCCTGCTCTAAGCCCCCCCTGGGTCCCCTTTGCGGGATCGGGTTGGAAACGAACAAGAGGGAAACCTAACGTTATTGGCTCCCGACAGCACGTCGTTTTTTTTTTTTTTCCCTTCGCTGACTGAAGAACGGAAGCAATGGCACGTTCTGCTGCTCGCTTCGCATCATGATCAGCATCGCCGTTGTCGTTTCGCTTTCGCCGTCGCAATAAGTCAAGTCAACCGCTACACTCGGTGCGCACCACGACACGTCCAGAGTGCGACGATGACGGATACACAAAACACATCACCACCTACCCACAGAGTATCCGTACCTTAGGAGGCTGATCCAAGCCTGGGTCCTCGTGGTCAAGTGGTGCCTTGCGGGCGGTGCGATCCCTCCATATTAATAAGGACGGGCAATATTGCTTGATTCCTCCACCAGCTCCCATCCTCGCCAGATTGGCTGCTGCCGCCCACCTTGTCTGCCCCGAATCCCCGAATCACACTCGTCGTCGTCCGTCGTCCGAGCAAGCGGATAATAAAAATCGACAAGTTCAAAAAGGTTCCTCTTTCGGCCTGCCTGCTGCTGCTGCGCCGTCGTCGCTCGGAAACCCCATGCGCCAGGACCCAGGACCCAAGCTCAGGACATCATCTCCTTTTTTTGCCTCAACTCTTTGAGAGGAGCGCAGTCCACAGACCAAGCCCACTCAGGGAAGGGCTTGGCTGGTGCCGCCCTCCGGCCACGATGTCTACGGATACCTAGCCCAGCCCTCCCCCATCATGTACGTAAGTCTCAACGCTCGCCAGGACCCGTCATGCGGTGAAAGGAAACGGCGGGGACTGGAACAACTGGGGACGACTCGGTCCTGTCGGCAACCATCACACGTGAGCTTGTCTCCAACGAGGCGAGCCTATCCCCGACGGTCGTGGCCCCCATCGCAAACCGTCCCATCTCCCACGTCGTCAAGGTTGGACTGGTCTTCCCGGTCCGACACAAGACGTACGGCATACGTGTTTGTCGCGACATCCAGACCGTCGCTTTCGTCTCCCATCTCCTCTTGAAGGCATAGATGGATGGCACTTGT